>NC_135382.1:11692801-12292801 GCF_049243985.1 Paroedura picta
GTTGCTGCTAGCAGCTGCCCAGCGGGCAGCCGGGAAGTCAGGGGCACCGGCAGAAAAGCAAGTGGAGCAGGGGTTCAGGTGGCAGTGGTGACGTCCCTCAGCAAGAGACTACCCCCCCCCCCCCCCGGGCCTCAGTAAAATTGTCAAGCGTTGACCGGTCACCGGTGATAAAAAGGTTGGGGACCACTGCTTTAGACTCTTTAGGGAAGAGAAAAGTAGGGTATAAAAGCTCTCCTCCTTCTCATTCTCCTTCTCCTTCTCCTTCTTCTCCTTCTTCTCCTTCTCCTTCTCCTTCTCCTTCTCCTTCTCCTTCTCCTTCTCCTTCTCCTTCTCCTTCTCCTTCTCCTTCTCCTTCTCTTCTTCCCATCCACACATTTCAAATGAATCCTTCATTTATCCCTACCCAATCTTCAGACATTTTTGGAGTTCTTTTCCCAACTGTAATGAATGTTGAATTATTGAAGATTCTGAATTCTATGTTCCTCCTATCTCTGTCTTCTATTCATGACTAGACCTTCTAGAGACAGAGCTTACCTGGGTTTGTTTCCCTCTGGAGGAAAGAACACTGGAGACTTATTGTGGGTTTGTGGGTTTGTTGAACTTGCTTTATCTACAAATAAAGGTGCTGAGATCCCAGAAGGGGAGAATGCCTGGACCCCTAAAGTGTTTCAGTTAATTCCCTGCGGCGTCCATCTGTTTCTTTCTCTCCCTCTGCGCTAGAACTTCAATGCCTGTTTCATTGCACACCCAACCAAGCTTGCAACAATAACTTCCATTTTGTGCAGCTGACACAGTGCCCATGTAACTGGCCCTATGTTTCTTTCTGCTGGGTGTAGTACATTTCTGTGCAGAGACACCTTGCACACAGGGTTGCCAGAGAAAAGTGCCGTGTTCCTTTCACCTGATAGTAGGATCCCATTAAGCTTCCATTAGAAAGGTCAGAATGCTTTTCCTCTAGGGAGTTGGCAACCTCTGCTGTATTTTACCTGTTAGCATTGGGGCTCCAGTATCTGGGCATGAGATCAGATAACATCCTCACTGTAACAACGCATTTTTTTCACAGGTGAGAGAAGTGAAGGGGGGTATTTGGGGGAATGCCAACTGAGAATCAAGTCTGGACCAATCTTCTGGCTCCCACCTCTCAGCCGGGGTTGCCAGTTCCAGGCAGGAAAGTTGGGGGCAAAGTCTAAAGAGTATGGAGTTTGGGGAGGTGAAAGTTCAGCAGATACATGATTCCATAGAGCCCACCTCTGAAGCTGTCACTTCCTTTGGTGAAACTGATGGCTGGCAACCCTACTGATGGAACCTTATAGTGGGGAATAGTCCCGAAACATCCTTAGATATGCCTCTCTTTCTTGGGAGACTTGAACTTAAGGGGCTTTTCAGCTATGAAAGTGGCAGTTGATAGTGCTGCATGGTACCCTTATGAGAAAGAGTGCAGGCCACTGGCTTAAGACTGCTCACTTGTTTGTGGTTGTACTATATGCTGAATTAAAGGGAAATATTCAGAAGCATCTAATAGATCCCCTTTTGTGACAAATGGAGGTGCCTGAGCACACAAAAATAGGCCAGTTCGACCAAGGCCAGAGAGTGCAGCTGTGGAATAGAAGTGGTCTTGCCAAAATGAGAAGTAATTCAGAAGCCCTCATCTAGGACAACACCAGGTGCAAGACCACACTGCCCCATTTGCATTTCAGCTGAGCTCCCTTTGTCTAGCTGGGGCTTTGGGAGAATGTGTGAAATCGATCCCTTGCTCTCCACTGCTAGGTCCTCACCCAGATGGACATGAGAGTTGGGCTTCTCTTCAACATAAGTGTTAATAGCAATTGATTCGTCTAACTACTACATCTAATTTTCCGTGTAGTTTCATCACCAAAGAGCATGACAGCGGCATGAAATTGTAGATTGTAGCATTTGCTGAGAAGCTGGCTGGTATCCTGCTGCTCCACTCAGCCAAGTCTGAAACCTTCCTCCAACTTTTCTATGCTATTATTACTCCACTTGGCAGTAATAATAATGCTTAGGATGTAGAGAGTGCTCTTTGTTAGTGTTTTAAAGCACTTTTGCTATATTATTTTCTTTTCATGCCAAAAACAAGGAAGGTCAGTAACTTCTATATTGCTACTGCCCCATCCCTCCGAGGTGGACAGAAGGGGCCTGGCAGCCCTATACTGGTGATGGGCAGCATTTTGTTCAAGTAGATATTTATACCACAATCATGTAATTAACATCTCTCTAGATCAGTGATTCTCAACTTGGGGGTTGGGACCCCCTTTGGGGTCGAGCAACCCTTTCCCACGGGCAGGGCAAGCAGCTTGGCCGGGGGGGGGGGTTGCGGGGGTGCTGCCACTGTTGCCATTCTTCCTGCAGGCAGAAAAGAGCAAGATCACCATAGTGGGACAAGAGGAAGAACTGAACTGAGAAACCCCGGGAAATTTATCTATATATATCATGAACAATGGGTCTTCACACCATTGGTCAGTTTTGGTTTAATTTCTGTGAAAGAACACTTGCATCATTTTATGGTTGGGGTCCACCACAACATGAGGAACTGTATTAAAGGGTCACGGCATTAGGATGGTTGTGATGTGATTAGGTTTTTGTGATGTGCTCCTTGAAGTGAAGAGGCAATCTGGCCTTCACTTTAAGGGACTGACCACTCTACACATCTTTTCCCCATGGGGCTATGTTGGTGAGCTCAGGGCTGAAGAGAGATTTGGACTCATTCTAAATCTGCAATCCACTGAATAACCCGGGGAGGACTGCTGACTCTGAGGACTGCTCCACCAAACTGCAAGTACAGATCAGATGGGGTGGTCCCTCTCCTGCAACATGGAATGACTCCCGTTCTCTCAGTCTTGGCATCTGCTGATGGAATTGAAGGATCTTTCCTGTTTTAATAGCTGCAGACTGAAATTAATGTGATTTCTCAGGCTAAACAAGTAGTAGTAGAAGAGTTGGTTCTTATAAGCCACTTTTCTGTACCAGAAGGAGTCTCAAAGCGGCTTACAATTGCCTTCCCTTTCCTCTCCCTACAACAGACACCCTGCGATGGAGGTGTCGCTGAGAGAGCCCTGATATTACTGCTCGGTCAGAACAGCTTTATCAGTGCGGCGACTAGCCCAGCTGGTGGCATGTGGGGGAGTGGGGAATCAAACCCAGTTCACCAGATTATAAATTGGTGTTCCTAACCACTAAACCAAGCTGGCTCCAAGTACACCCAAAGAGAGAGATCTGGCCCAATCTTTTCCTGTCTCCTAGCTTCCTCCTTCCTTCTGTGTATTTCCTACTTCCCAACATCCCATCCATTTCCTCTTTTGTTGGTCCATCAACATAGATTTTTGCCATTTCCCACTTCAGCACAGCTTTCACTGTGATCTTGATTCCTCTTTTTCTAGCTCACATTTCTGTTAGCAGTACAAATGAATCAATAGTAAAAGTTGATTGCGTGGTGCCATCTTTTTGTTAGAAGCTGATACATCAATTACATTGATTGGAGCAATGAAAATGGAACTTTGTGCTGGTTCAGGAAGAGAACAAGTGCATTTGTTTACTCCTGACATTTGAAAGGCAGTGCTGTTGGAAACTTGATTTAAGGGGCAGAAATATTTAGTTGCTAGATCATCTGAAGGGGACATAAATATATCATCTGGTTTATCCAACACCTAGTCCAGGGGTAGTGAAACTGCGGCCCTCCAGATGTCCGTGGACTACAATTCCCAGGAGCCCCTGCCAGCGAATGCTGGCAGGGGCTCCTGGGAATTGTAGTCCACGGACATCTGGAGGGCCGCAGTTTCACTACCCCTGACCTAGTCTATGAAGCACTGTAAGCAGGTGTGCATAAAAGATTATTGAATTTTTATGTTACTTCATACCTTGCCTGTCTCCCCATAGGGCTTACATTGTTCCATCCCTGGTAGACAAGCTGCTAGTGGAGATCTGGGCTCTGATAGAACTGTCAAAGTTCTGCTGGGCCTGTAAAATGGCATTCTTCTGCCAGGCCTGGACTTGAGATCAGGCTGGTTTACAAATACTGTGGGCTTCCTTCCTCTCCTCTCCATGTTTCCCTCCCCTATATGAGACTTTCCCGTATATGGGATATTTCACCATAATAATCACTGAATTCACCAACTAAACTGTGGTGGCTGTGATGCTTTTGTAGTTTTAGAATTTTGAATGTACACAACTGTTGCAAACTTCCCCGAGCCCTTCATTGGGGAGGGGCAGACTATAAATTGAACCATAAATAAGCAAATCTCCCCTCCCTCATTTCAACCTTACATCAGACCTGTGAGGCAGGTTAGGCTGAGAATATGTGTGCTTGCAGGGTGGAGTAGGGATTTGAACCAGATCCTCGTAGCTTCTGAAACCTTTCCTGGTACTCTAACTTCTACACCACATTTGCTATCTGGAACCCTGACAATGTGGTTTCTTTTCCTCGGGGTGCTTTTGGGGAATTCCCAATAGGGTTTAGTGCCCTATCCCAAGCATCCGACAACCCACCTGCCACCCATCTGAAGCATAAGGTGAGGTGGAGGCAGACTGAGGGTTGTGTTGGTGGATCCATTTCTACCTTTTAGGGCAGACTGTTTGTACATTTTTTGGCAATGTCTGTGAGCATTGTTACCCTTGCTTCCTGCAATCTTGGGGGGGGGGGCTTGCCAAAGTACAAACGGAAGCTGAAAATGAACCCGTTTTGTGGATTTTTCAAATATGGACAGGGTCAAATCCCTGGCTGTTAAAGATTAATCTTCATAAAGCTGTTAGCCATATGTTTAGGGAACTCAGTCTAGCCCAGTTTGTTTGTAGTTCTGCCAGAGGCCCTCAAGATATGAAGTGCCAGGACTGTAAAAAAAAGTTGTTTCTATCTATGGATATTTTTTTCTCCTTCTTCTGTATTGCTGGAACTTGATGGGCAGTTTTAATGAGTTATTTCATGTTTAATCAGTCAAGGTTGGGTGGGTTTACTGTTCTGACCGAGCAGTGATATCAGCGCTCTCTCAGCCTCACCCACCCCACAGGGTGTCTGTTGTGGGGAGAGGAACGGGAAGGTGACTGTAAGCCGCCTTGAGCCTCCTTCGGGTAGGGAAAAGTGGCATATAAGAACCAACTCTTTTTCTTCTTCTTCTTCTTCTTTATATATACTTATATACTTGAGTATAAGCCTACTTTTTCAGCACATTTGTTTATGCTGAAAAAAAGCCCCCTTAGGCTTATACTCGAGTGAGGGTCCCACTTACCTGTTATTGTTGACACCATATTTTTGTGGTATAATTAGGTGCCTTGGCTAAAAAAAAATTTCATACCCTGCATCCATGTGTGGCTCCTATTTTTGCTTCCAGCCAGAAGCAATAATAAGTCTTGCTGTTGTTGTTGCATGAAAAGAGAATCCTGCCCCTTGCCTAGGAAAACCTGCAGGTAAAATACTCAACAAAATATTTTTTTTTATTCCAATACAAATTTACATGTGAAGGTTGGGTGGGTTCTTGAGCAGAGAGGTCAGCATCTTCATGAAGTTTCAAAATAAATGCTGAAAGTAAGAATCAAAACCTTGACTCTGATTTGGTCTCGAATCAGGAGCCAGTGCAGCTGGGAGAGCACAGATGTGAAATGTGCTCTCCACTGGATCCCAGTGAAGACCTGGTCTGCTGTGTTCTGGACCAGCTGGAGCTTTCAGAGCATTTTCAAGGGCAACCATATGTAGAGTTCATAAGTGTAGCCTGGAGGTGACCATTGCGTGGTACAGAGTGTCTACGTTGGGTGCCGAGAGGTAAGGTACCAGTTGTCATGCCTAGTGCCTCACAGCAATACTACTGTGAAGGAAGTTAGACTGGGAGAGAATGATGAGACTAAGGTCACTCAGCAGATTTCATGGCGGTGTGGGAATGTGAACTTGGCTTCCCCCGATTTAGGGCTGCCAGGCTGGCAAGTGGTGGGAGCTTGGGGATAAGGCATGCGGGGCGCCATGATCTCATGGCTGGGAAACCTATAGCCATAGCAGAAGGCCTGGCAAACCTTCCTAGGTCCTTATCAAGTAATCTAACCACTACATCATGATAGCCTTCCTGGTCAGGCACATAGTGAAAGCAACTGGATTAGATGGCTTTAAAAGGGATTTAGACCAACACATGACGAGTCTACTTGTGCTTGTTGTCTATAGCTCAGGGGTAGTCAAAATGCAGCCCTCCAGATGTCCATGTACTACAATTCCCATGACCAGTGTTTGCTGGAGGGCCGCAGTTTGACTACCCCTGCTATAGCTCAATGAAACTTCTGAGTTTGAAGACAATATACCTCTGAACTGCAGTTTCTTGGGAGGAGAAATCAATGTGTGTGTTGGAGGGAAGGGGAGTCAGCTGCCACGTTCATTAATGAGCTTCCTGGAGGAATCTGGCTGGATACTGCTGCTGGTCAAGATGGACTCCCAATGTGATCCCTTAGGACCCTTCCTTATGCTCAGTACACAAACTTATTGCCCTGACTTGGATAGCCCAGGCAAGTCCTAAGCTGTCATATCTTAGAAGCTAAGCAGGGCTGACCTTGGTTAATATTTAGATGGGAGACCTCCAAGGATTTGTGAAATAGTTCCTCCAAGGAATACTCGGGATGCGAATATAGAGTCAGGCGATGGCAAACCACCTCCCAATGTCCCTTTCCTGGCTGCCAGACAGTCCTTAGATCTCATGGCTGCACTACAAATGCAATATGATAAATAGTTTATAAAAAACTCATTTTCTTTCTATATTAATGTAGAGCTCTGACTGCTGCGTGGTAAGTACCAAGCGTATCCCTCCACTCCTTGACCTTGGTGGTTCTGGTTACTGAGGTTCAGATTCTTTGCTTGCAAGTTGTGGCAGCTGTGAATAATTGATTAAACTCTCTGGTGTCCCTTCTTTCTCTGTTGACTGAACAGGCGCTGCAGATCTCTTTCTTTTGTTGATGTCAGGAAAAAGGTGCTTCTCTGCCCTTGTGCTCCCCTTAGTAACATGTTCTTCTTGGGCATCGGGGACATTTCTACAGACTTGCTCATCTGCAGAAAGTAGGTCTCAAACCATAGTGGTTCTTTTTTCTTTTTTGTCCCCTCTGAAGAGCAAGGGAAGACTTTTCTTCTAAGCTGACAGGACTACTTTTCCACAGGAAATATGATGCTTTGCCCAAGTCTGTGTATAACAGGGCAAGCATTTGACTGTATAAGATGCTTCCCTAGCATCTTAGCTGCGTAGGGTCAAGTCCAAGGTCCTTGTCCTGAGCCAAACCACATGGTGCAAGAATTGGGCAGAGCCAACAGTTGGCATAGAAACGGGCTTTGATGGTTCAAGACTGAGGATGACAATCAGAGTGCCACATCTGGTGGCGTGGTTTCAGGGTTTAGTGCCATCCTGTGCGCAGTTATTACAGTTTAAACCAAATGATTTAAATGGCTGTAAACTGGGTTAGCAATGCATAGGATTCTACTGTGAAGCCAGGGAACAGAATTGAGGGTCCAGGATTAGTGGGTCAGGCTATTTGCTGCTTGAATTGAGTTTTAAATATTAACTCTGCATTTATTCTTACAGAGTTAATTGCCCCAATTTTACTGAAATGTAGGAGGAGGTGAATACAGATTTTCTTAAGGCTGCTCTCCCATGCGTCAGTCTTGCACTGGCACTTCTGCTCCAAGAAAACATCTGGAATGCAATTTGGCATGTTTGAAATCTGTCCAAATTTCACTTCAGTTTTATATTAGCAACCTTTTCAGATTTTGCTTTTAAAACCATAGTTGTTTTGTATAAAATATTTTCTTTTTTATTAAAAAAATTAAATACAAACCCATTGTTTTCTGGCCTAGTGTTCAGCATTAAGGTATATTTCATTTTTAAAAAATGCTGCTCAGAATTAAAGTTATGTTCAAGTATAATAAACAAAGCAAATTAAAAATACCATTTTGGTAGGATTTTTAGTATTTAAAAAGCATTACTTCTTTTTGATGCCCACATTCCAGAAATGCCACTTTGGAGGAACCCCACATTCCTGTGTGATGAATTCTGTTGTAGGAATCTAGTCTATTCTGTGTATCCCCAAAAACTGAGAGAAATTCTACAGAGGAGGCTAGAAGGCAGCACTTTCTGCCAAGGCTGGTTCACAGGCATTTTCCCAGGAGTGCTCTGTGCTTTTATCCACACTCTGATCACACCACCTTCTCTGTTAGCTCTCCTTACATAGATCTCATTTGTTTCCCATGTTTTCTGAGACTGCAAGACAAATGTTGTGGCTGAATGGGGGAGAATCTACTTGGCATGCAGAAGGTTGCAGGTTTGATCCCTAGAATATCCAGCTAAAAGGATCAGGTAGCAGGTAATGTGAAAGATCCTGGATAGCCACTGCTAGCATTAGTAGACTGACATTGATGGACCAGCAGTCTGGTTTGGTATTCTCTTTAAGCAAGGGAGTTCTTTGGCATATGTCATCCCAAACAGTCATCCTGGATTCGATTCTGCACTCCCCCACATGCAACCAGCTGGGTGGCCTTGGGCTCGCCACGGCACTGATAAAACTGTTCTGACCGGGCAGTGATATCAGGGCTCTCTCAGCCTCACCCACCCCACAGGGTGTCTGTTGTGGGGAGAGGAATGGGAAGGCGACTGTAAGCCGCTTTGAGCCTCCTTCGGGTAGAGAAAAGCAGCATATAAGAACCAGCTCTTCTTCCCTCCCTCCCTCAAACACACACACAGTATTCGTAACACACTTGACAGGATTGTTATGAAGATAAAATGTAGGAGAGGAGAACAATGTAATCACCTTGAGTTCCATAAAATTGTATTAATAAATAAATAAGGCTTATAACCTTAAATTATATCAGAAAGAGCATTAAGACATGTCTGAGGATCCACAAAGTGAACTGTTGCCTTAGGCAGCCCCCTTTCCAGGTGCAATGTTGATTCCAACTACCTGCCATGGCTGTGTGGCTTGGAGGGGTTGAAGCTCCTCTTCACTGAGTGTCCTTGCCCCTTTGGCCACCCGTCCTTACCTTTTTCGTGCTTTGATTCAGCTTCAATTTTGTCTATATTTTGACCCCGCCATAGCCATACAAATTTCATTTACAAATTTCATATCCCACCTTTCTGCCCTCAGAAAGGACTAGCAATTTAAAACACACACAACAAAAGAAAAGATTTTCTTTGAGAACTCAATTATGTGGCTCTCAGTCTGCAGTTTAAAGTAGTACTTTCCAAGTACAAGCCAGTATAGTGTAGTGGTTAAGAGTGGCAGACTCTAATCTAGAGAATGGGATTTGATTCCCCACTCCTCCACATGCAGCCAGCTGGGTGACCTTGGGCTAGTCACAGGGCTATTCTTGCAGAGCAGAGCAGTTCTGTTAGAGCTCTCTCAGCCCCACCTACCTCACAGGGTGTCTGTTATGAGGAGATGAAGGGAAAGGTGTTTGTAAACTGCTTTGGGACTCCTTTGGATAGTGAAAACTGGGGTATTAAAAACCAGCTCTTCTGCTTCTGCTTCTTTTTCTCCAAATGGGAACTAGATAGATTTTTAATCTAGCTAGTTGGACTACAAAACCACATGGTATTTTCATGCCAGTTGTCCAAACTGTTCTGTGCAGTTTGGACAACTGGCATGAAATCCCACTGACTCCCCCCTGCAGCCTTAGCCTGCAAAGTCACCTAAATCCAAATCTCATCCAGCAGTCTCTAGTGCACACTGGACAGGAAGGGCGGTTTTTGGATAAGGGCTGTTTTGCATACTAATACCTGCAACAACGGAAATGACCCATTTAAAGAAAAGTCCCAAACAGACATGATTTATGCTGCATTCTTCTGATTGGTTATTTGGCAGCTTTTCAAGGCCAAACATCTCAGAAGAATCATGGCTCCTGACATATAGAGTGCAACAAACAAAGTTTGGACAAATGAGATTTACATAACAGATGAGATCTGATTTACATTAAGGCAGCCTGGATGCAATGATAGATTAGAACATCGATCAGTTTGGGAAGGCTGTGCCTAAAGAAAACTCCGAGCTTCAAACAAGGGAAGAATATGTAGCCAAGGAAGTCAGGCAGAAAAGAGGACTGAAGCAGGAAAAGAAATGGCTGAGACTGAACCCAAACATGAAACATCCATCAGTTCAGGAGGGAAGAACTGAAATCTTTAGAAAATTTACTCTGCAGTGAAATTCCATGCAAGGGAAGACTTGAATTGTTCAGGAGGGTTTTTTTTAAATGCCCTTGTTTCTCCATTGTGATTTCGAGTCTACAGCATGAAGTTCACTGGCTGAGCAAAAAAACAGCTGTACATGTGTGATATAGGCTGAGCTGTACCAGCTCAACTGCAAGTTGAAGCCCACACCAATTAATATTTCTTCACAAAATGAAATAAGGCCCCAGAAAAGTAGGTGTCAAGGGACAGTTATTGCTCACACCCTTCCTTCTGACCTGCTGGTTTCCTGGTGGAAGGGATTGTTTGGTCTGGAAGAGCAAGCATGAGAACTTCAACTTACAGACTGAATTGGTAGAGGCCAGTCACTGCTTTTACAACCCCAGTAAGAACCCAGGCAGCCTCTTTAGCAAAATTCAATCTCATGAGCACTAAAATATTGTGGCCGGGCCTTGAAACTCTCCTAAGTAGGCCCAGAGGGCTGATCTAATTTTGATAGTGGGCTTATTAATATTTTACTTAACTTTCAAAATGTATTAGTTCCATCCTTTTCTGATGTAAACTTTTGACTTCGAAATGAGTACATCCGCTTTTCTCTCTTCCTTTTCTAGTATGCTGAGATCTAGCAGATAGGCAATTGAATTTGTTTTACATTTTCCTGTATTTAATCTAATAATTTGTATTTTAGTGCTATGATTTACCTTGATGTGATTTATGGAATCCACCCTGAGTTGCATGAGATAGGGCAGGAAAGAAGTATAAATAGTAATAATCTATTATATTTTTATGAGCCTCTTGTGGCGCAGAGTGGTAAGGCAGCCGTCTGAAAGCTTTGCCCATGAGGCTGGAAGTTCAATCCCAGCAGCTGGCTCAAGGTTGACTCAGCCTTCCATCCTTCCGAGGTCGGTAAAATGAGGACCCAGCTTGCTGGGGGGTAAACAGTAATGACTGGGGAAGGCACTGGCAAACCACCCCGTATTGAGTCTGCCAAGAAAACGCTAGAGGGCGTCACCCCAAGGGTCAGACATGACTCGGTGCTTGCACTGGGGATACCATTACCTTTATTATATTTTACTGAATGTTTATATTAGGTCTAGCCTGAATTAGTCCAGCAAGCTGTTGCACTTTACGGTTTATTTCATGGAGATTAAACAACATACAGGTTCTATGAGATCAAAGAAAAATGTGAAACTATTTGTTATGATAGTCAGCTTAGAAATGTGTGCATTTCAAGGTCTGGCTCACTGACTCTGCGACAAGGATCGACTCCCTACAAACTCAGACAGAAGGAGAAACTGGAGGAAGGAAGCCTCAAGATACATGCGGATCAGGGCACAGGTTTGGGGGCAGTTGTGTTTCTGCCTTCGATGGTTACAGTATTTTGGTCTGTAGATTGTGGGTGACAGTTCCAAGCTTGTCTATCTGAGTGACCACTGGTCTCCCTATGCTTCCTGCAGGGCACTCTGCTCTGCAGGTGCTAATCTGTTAGAGGCCCATGGCCCTAGAGCAGGGGTAGTCAATCTGCGGCCCTCCAGATGTCCATGGACTACAATTCCCATGAGCCCCTGCCAGCGAATGCTGGCAGGGGCTCATGGGAATTGTAGTCCATGGACATCTGGATGGCCACAGTTTGACTACCCCTGCCCTAGAGTAATATGCCTGGTCTTGACTTGGGCCAGGGCTTCTTCAGTCCTGGCCCGGACCAGGTGGAATGAGCTCCTTGGAGAGCTGAGGGCCCTGATAGAGCTGTCAAAGTTCTGCAGGGCCTGAAAAACGGAGCTCTTCTGCCAGGTCTTTGGTTGAGGACAGGATTAAGAACTAGGGTCACCCCACAGGCTACACCATACCATCAAGCGGCCTCCCCCGTGGGTTGGCTGTGAATAGAGGGAAGTTTCTAGCTGTCTCATTTGCCGGGGTTATGAGGTTTTTTATGGGGGAGGGTATTAATGGGGTTTGTTGATGTAACACCCCTCAAATCGTTCAAGAGAGGTAGGCTATAAATAAATAAATAAAACAAAACAAACTTGGCAAGCATTGGATAAGTGCCTGTTATTTCCTAGTTTCCAAATTTGCATTGATTTGTTACCGAAACATTACGAACCATTATTAATATTATGCAGCTTGTGATTTTAGAAGTCTTGGCACCCATCAACCATGGAAACGACCTATAATTCAGGAAAGTGAATTGCCAAGTTCACCAACATTTATATCCTGTTGGTATTGTTTCTTACATTCATTTTTAATCCCTAATAAAGTTCTTTTTGAAATGTGGGACCTGAAGATATTGGCAAAGGAAGGTGAGGGCAAGGAGCCCCTGAAAAAGACATTTCTGGGGCTCTCTAGGGAGAGGAGGCACCGCAGGGAGCCTTAATGCAAAGGCAAAGGATAAAAGCATGACTAGCGTGACTCAGCACCATCGATTATGGCCACCAGCACTTCCCGAGAAGCCTTCCGAGGACTCTGACGCGGCTGTGCAGCGCCCCGCCCCGCCCCGCCCCCTCCCGCATCTCCGGGCTACCTGGGCAGAGGGACCGTGAGCGCTTCTCCCTCCAGCAGACTTTTCCTGGCACGCCTGAAACTGGCACGCTGCCCTGGACGTCTTGATGGCCGATATTTTACAAGGCCGCGGCGATTCTTTCTCCTTTCTGCTGAAACCTTATCGAGAAGCCTTCTAGATAAAACAGCTCCAGATAAAACAGCTCCAGAGCCTCCCCCCCCCCGCCCCGCGGTTTTTGCGCACTTTTTTTCTCGGGGACTTTTTGTTGTTTGTTGTTTGCCTCCCTAACATCCGAGCGCCCGTTCAGAGCCGCGTTTGCCGCTTTCCTACGGGGCTCCTAGTTCCCTCTGGCGCCAGGGCCTCCCCCGAGCGCACCACGGACGACTCCGCCGGCCTGCCTGCCTGCCTGCTGGACGGGGAAGAGGCCGAGCTCAGCGGGAGAGACCCCGACCGAGCCCCCTTCCCCGGCTTCTCTGGGACCCCCGAAGACGAGGCGGGATTGCCACTCTGTCGCCTGCTGCGCTGCGGTCGGCCCGGGTCGCTGTCCAGAGCTCAGGTGCTGAAAGGCAGCCCGGCCGCAGCTCCGCGTGCCCCTCCCAGCGCGCACGCCCGGCAGGAAGAGCGGCGGCGGCGGCAGGAGGGGAGCGACCGCGTCAGCCGCCGGGGGAGGAGGCGGAGGAGAAGGCAGCGAGGCCGCCGAGCCCGCCCCGGGCAGGAGGAGGCATGAGCCGGCTGGGCGGCGGCGGCGGCGGCTCCTCCAGGGACTCCATGCGCCCCGCGGGGCTGGCGGGCGGCTGCGCGCGTCTCTGGCCGTCGGGGCCGGGGCTCCTGTGCGCCCCCCGGCCATGAAGGCGCCGGCCGGCGGCGGTCCCCGGGCGCTCGGCTGTCTGCTGCCGCTGCTGCTGGCCTGGCTGGCCCCGCGGCCGGGGCCCGTCGGGGGGCAGCTGCGCTACGCCGTGCAGGAGGAGCTGCCGCGGGGCGCCGTGGTGGGCAACGTGGCGGCCGACCTGGCCCTGGAGCCGCGCCGCCTGGCCTCGCGGGGCGCCCGCCTGAGCTCGGGCAGCGGCCGGCCGTACCTGGCGCTGGATCTGGCCCGCGGCTTGCTGCTGGTGAAGGAGCGCATGGACCGGGAGGCGCTGTGCCCGCTCAGCCCGGCCTGCTCCCTCAGCCTGGAGCTGGTCATCGAGCAGCCGGTGGAAGTGCACGACCTGGAGGTGGAGGTGCTGGACATCAACGACAACGCGCCGCGCTTCCCCAGCCCGGAGGCCCGCCTGGAGCTCAGCGAGTCGGCCGTGCCGGGCGCCCGCTTCCCCGTCGAGGGCGCGCAGGACCCGGACGTGGGCAGCAACGCCGTGCAAACCTACCAGCTCAGCCCCAACCGGCACTTCGCCCTGGACCGCCGCGGCTTCGAGCGCGGCAGCAAACTCCTGGAGCTGGTGCTGCTCCAGCCCCTCGACCGCGAGCAGAGCCCCTTCCAGCAACTGGTGCTCACGGCCCTCGACGGCGGCCAGCCGCCTAAGTCGGCCACGGCCCGCATCTCCGTGCGGGTCTTGGACACTAACGACAACCCCCCGCAGTTCGACTGCAGTACTTACACCGCCACGCTGCTGGAAAACTCCGCCCCGGGCACGCTGGTGGTGACCCTCAACGCCTCCGACCCCGACGACGGCTCTAACGGAGAGGTCCTCTATGCCTTCAGCAGCTACACCCCGCAGCAAGTGCGCCGGCTGTTCACCATCGACCCGGGATCCGGAGAGGTGAGGGTTAACGGCACCTTGGACTACGAGGCGGCTTCCTCCTATGAGATCTACGCACAAGCCACAGACAGGGGCTCGGTCCCCATGTCTGGACACTGCAAAGTGCTGGTGGACATGGTGGACGTCAACGATAATGCCCCCAAGGTGGTCCTGACCACCCTCTACAACCCCGTGCCTGAGGACACCCCTCCTGACACCGTGGTGGCCTTAATGAGTGTCACTGACCAGGACTCTGGTCAGAACGGGCAGGTCACTCTCAGCTCTCCTGCCCTCCTGCCTTTCAAACTCAACTCCTTCAAAAATTCTTACACCCTGGTCACGGTGGGCCACCTTGATCGGGAACGGGCCCCCTCCTACAACATCACCATCACGGCTACAGACGCTGGGGTCCCTCCCCTGACTTCCCACAGAGTCATCCAGGTGGACATCTCTGATGTCAACGACAACCCTCCCCGCTTTGAAGAGCCCACTTACTCTGTTTACATCCCTGAAAATAATGCTCCTGGCGCCTCCCTCTGTACCACCAAGGCCATTGACCCAGATGCTGAAGAAAACGCTTCTGTCTCCTACTCTCTGCTGAATGGAGAGATTGAAGGGCTGCCCGTCACCTCCTACGTCTCCATTCAGTCTGCCACCGGCAACCTTTATGCCGTCAGCTCCTTTGACTATGAAAAGTTGCGGGAGTTCCGAATTGTGGTGAAGGCCCAGGATTCTGGGGTGCCGACTCTCAGCAGCACGGTCCCTGTTCATATCTACGTGGTGGATCAGAACGACCACCCACCCCAGATTCTGTACCCGACCTCAGTCAACGGCTCGGCAGCCGTGGAGATGATCCCTCGCTCAGCCACTGCGGGGTACTTGGTGACAAAAGTCATAGCCCTGGATGCCGACTCTGGGCAGAACGCATGGCTGTTCTTCCACCTTGCGCAGGCCTCGGCTCCAGACCTCTTTCGGGTGGATGTTCACAGCGGGGAAATCAGGACGACTCGCAGACTGGGGGAGGACAGCCTGGCCACCATCAACTTGACCATCGAGGTGAGAGACAACGGAGATCCTCCGCTTTCTTCTTCCGTGTCTGTAATTGTTGCTGTGGTGGACAGAGTTTCCCGAATGATTCCTGATACCAGGAGGCACATCAAGGATTCCAGGCATTACTCAGAAATCACCGTTTATCTCATCGTCGCATTGAGTTCCGTCTCCTTTATATTTCTCTTGACTATTGTGGTCCTGGTGGTGATAAAGTGCTACGGATGCAGCGTGCGTGGCCACTCCTGCTGCGGAGGATTCTGTGGGGCCTCCCGAGAAAGGTGCCCTGTGGAAAAGTACAAGCAGGCAAACAACAACCTGGATGCCCGATTGCCCCAGGGCCTGAAAGTGCAGCCCCATTTCATTGAGGTGCGAGGAAACGGATCCCTTTCCAAGACTTACTGCTACAAAGCTTGTCTGACAGCTGGCTCCGGCAGCGACACCTTCATGTTCTACAACACCGGCGGTCCGATAGGGCATGCTTCCCAAGCCGTGCTGACGGACAGGCATCTGACCGGGCAGAGTGGGCAGACCTCGCAAAACCTGATCATACTGAAAAGCGAGCCCATTACTCCAAGTGAGGTGAGGGCTGCATCATCATAGGTGTCTTGGGCATATTCTGAATGTGGTCGCTTTGAGATGTAACCGGTTCAATGTTCGGGGTTGGCCCGTGACGAGATGCTGGAGTGTGTGAAAAGCCTGGGGCTTTCCTCTCCGGCTGGCAAAGTCACTTGGGTTTTGCTGTGCAGAAGGCATTTAAAAGGTCTCGTCCTAATCTTAAAATCAGGTTAAGATTAGTTTATCCTGCCACCTTTGCGGTAGGTTCAATCCGGCAGATTACACAGTTAAGACAACATTATATGAATGTTAGAACATTTGCGCTGAGGTCCGAGGGGATCCCAAAGACAAGTTAGGCTGGGAACGGATACACTTTTCATTGAGTCACAGTAGAAAAGGGCAAGATTCTAGGAGCACCTTAAAGACTGACAAAATTGACGGCAGGGTATGAACTTTCATGAGTCCCCACTCACTTCTTCAGACACAAATCTCATATCCTGCTACAAATCTTGCTAGTCTTTAAGGTGCCCCTGGACTCTTGCTCTTTTCTACTTCTACGGATAGTCTAACATGGCTACCCCTCCACCCACCTTGATCTACCTCCATTGAGTAACAGGTGGAAATAAATTCAAGTGGGCAGCCGTGTTGGTCTGAAGCAGCAGAACAAATTGAGAGTCCAGTGGCACCTTTAAGACCAACCAAGTTTTATTCAAGGAATAAAGGAAGTGTGTGTGCACATGAAAGCTCATCCCTTGAATAAAACTTTGTTGGTCTTAAAGGTGCCGCTGGATTCTCAATTTGTTCAGGAGGAAATAAATCTTCTGTTCCATTCCCACGCTAATAAGATATTTGACTTTATTATAGTGATGTGGTTTTTAGGCAAAAGGCATATGCACAGTGTTGTTTCTGCTGCTCACACAGACACTCCTCCTCCTTCTGCCCCTTCTTTTCTGTTTCTTTCCTTTCTCTGGGAGCCCAATGAGAGGCATATCTCGGTCCTTTGATTGCCTGTGCTCTTGCAGTCTAAGCAGCCTATTCCCTGCTGCTTGTGGCTGAAAGTGGGCCAGTGTCTACCTGGGACTGGAACGTTAATCATAGTCCTTTCAGTAAATGCTGCAGCATAGAACACTTCATTATTTTTCTATAGTGATGCACTGGATATACGGCTTTCCTCCTTTTAACTCATTCTATGCGTATGCACAGAGGCGGGTGTGTGGTCTGAACACTAAAGTCAGGACTTAGGTTTACAAATAAGCCTTTAGACATACCTATGACGGCTTCTGGATGTGAACAAGAAATATATTTCTGTGCATTTTGCTAGGCAGATTTTTTCTGATTCTGCAAGAAAGAGTGATGCCTTTTGCTAACGGGGGCTGCTCTGAGTTTGTGGAAAGATGTAGATCAGGGGTAGTCAAACTGCGGCCCTCCAGATGTCCATGGACTACAATTCCCAGAAGCCCCTGCCAGCAAATGCTGGCAGGGGCTTCTGGGAATTGTAGTCCATGGACATCTGGAGGGCCACAGTTTGACTACCCCTGATGTAGATCATTGACTGTAGGTGCCTATATGAGGACCAGGTGTATGCACTCAGGAGAAGATAACTTGGGCTTCTTTCTTTTCTGGATGGGCTAGAATGTGTTTCTTCAGGTGACCCCCCCCCTCCCCGCAGTAGAGCGCTCAAGGGGTTGTTTTACAAGCATTCCTGGCAGGCAAGCAAAATACAAACTAAACAGAGAAAAGTGAGGCTATTTTGATGTTTGTTTGTTTATTGCATTTATATATTGCATTTATTGCATCTATTTATTTTGATGTGTGGATTTTATCTCCGACATCTTCCTGCTCCAAATTTTAAACAGGTTTCTGTAACGTCTTTTTCTTTTAGAATAGGTCTTTTATAGTCAATTATCAGTTTCAGAGAAACAGCAAGGAAATGCTAAGGATGATTTTAATGGGCCAAGTTTGATAGACAAGCTCCTTTGGACTGCATGCCAGCTTGCCAATTATTATTTTTAATTTAAAAAATGATATTGCAGCTTTCAACTGGAATCTAGAGGAAAATGTTTGATGTAACACCTGCTTGAATAATTCTTCCCTCAGTGCTGAACACAATGAGAAGAAGCGACTCCTAAATAGTTACCGTAAAATTCCAAATAAATGTGTTGAGGATTTGAATCTTAAATGAAGGCGAAATTGTACTGAAGGTGCCCCCCCCCCACACAAAGTTCTTACAGTGCCAAATTAGAGAAATTGCCTCTTGAACCATATAATTCAAGCATCTTGATGACTTAGGCTAAATGCTCTTTGAATAAGTACTTTGATTTTAGCAGATGACCCCTCCCCATTCATTGTTCTATCTATTGCCCATGCATGAGCGTGTTATTCAGAATCATCCAGCACCTAGCAAAAATATTATGGGCTTTATAGCTTATAATTATTTTCTTTAGAAGCCTTGTGCTTTCACATTATATTCTTATTGCTGGTCCATACTTTTTCATTTCACATCTTTTAAGAAAAGGACCGTGTGCCCTGTGTGCAATACACACAAGGATCCAAATGCAAGCCAGGTTGTAACATAAAAGCCAAAAAATGCTGTTTTCTATCATTTTGGATAAAAGGCAGTCTATAGCTTTTGTTTCCTGGACCAGCTTTGTTGCTGTTGTCAGGTTCCATCAAGTCGGTTCCGACTCCTGGTGACTTTACGAACAAAGGCTCGCGATCCAACTCTGTCTGCAGTATTTCTTGCAGTTTTTGTAAGGTCAATTCACTTACTTCTTTGACTCTATCCATCCCTTTTGTTCTTTGTCGACTTCCTTCAAGCTTACCAGGCGTAATCATTTTTTCTAATCCTTCATTTGCATGCATTCTGTGACCAGAGTATGAGAATTTTTGTTTACAGATCATTGCCTCAACAGAGCAGTTGGGTTTAATTTGGTCCACAACAGACTGACTTGTTATTCTTGCAGTCCGTGGTATTTTCAGTACTCATCTCCAGGTCCATAATTCAAAGAACAAAAAGAGATGGTCTTTATACCCCACTTTTCACTCCCTGATTGAGTCTCAAGGCGGCTTACGATTGCCTTCCCTTCCTACCCCACAACAGTTAGCCTGTGAAGTAGGTGGGGGTGAGAAGGCTCTGCCAGAACTGCTCTGTGAGAACAGCTCTAACAGGACTGTGACTAGCCCAAGGTCACCCAGCTGGCTGCATGTGGAAGACTGGGGAATCAAGCCCAGCTCTTCCAGATCAGAGGTTGCTGCTCTTAACTACTACACCAAGCTGACTCTATGTTCTTTCCCAAGGGACGAGCTTGGCTACTTGCAGCTTAATGGGCTTCTGATGAACTCAGTTCATTTTGTTAGTATAATTTTGAATGGAAAACATTTTTGAGACTAGCTAATGAAACCAGATCTTACTAGTGGCTAACAGTCACCTCCTAAAGACCAACCTGTGACCAGGGAGGTGCTTGTGGATGTGGATGCTTCCATATTCATGTGGGTTTCCTCGCTATCCTCAGTTGTGAGTGCATCTTCTCCACTGTGGACACCAAGTAGCCTGAGAGGGGAAGCTGAGAGACATGAAAATTCATTGTGTGTGGGTGTAGAGCTCAGAAAGTGAGCCATTAAGCAGAAGATAGAGAGACAAGGACTTGGATCTGGGAGGTTTTCCAATAATGTTTTAATTTTTTAAGGTCTTTTGGGTGGGGCGACTGTTGTCAGAGTACAGCATGCAATTCTGGAGTCTTTCTCTGAAACTCTACAGCCAGGGTGAAATAGTAGTGAGAGCACCAGCATGGGATCTGGAAGACTTGGGTTCAAATCCCTTCACTCTCTCAGCATAACCTATTTTGTTGGGAGGATAAAACAGAAGACAAAATCATGTAAACCACTTTGGGTTCCCACTGGAGAGAAAATCAGGGCCTAAATGGAGTAAATTGTTCACTCATTTATTCAGGAGAATTTAAAGCACCCCACATTAAATCAGTACTGCTACACTGAGAAAGGATTTTATTTAAGTGGTAGGGTTTGCATTTCAAGACGTTCTGCAGCATCTTGGATGTGTTTCTTATACTATATTTTGTTGTGAGTATAAAAGATTCAATGAGTGTTCCGTGTGTGAGATCAAGAGCACTGTACACCTGCTAGTTTCCCCCTTCCTCCCCTGTCCCAGCCATCAGAGGTTTTATGGAATCAGCAATCACAATCAAGGTCAATTTTCCAAAAAGTGCTGAGCACCCCTCAATAGCTCTGAGTGTATCACCTGGATTGGGAATTTTTCCAATATGCCTCACAAGCTGATTGATTGGGATATGTGGCTGCAAACCCTATCAGGAACAGTGCAGTACTAGAAACAGGAATGGCAGTGAAATATTTGTCATAACAGCCATCTAGTAATGGAATAAGTTATGGAATAAAGCAGGGGTCCCCATCAGGGTGCCATGGCACCCACTGACTCCTTTGCTGGCACCCGCTAGGGGGTTTGAGGGTGTGGATAGAGCCAGGTAGTGCTTTTGTCCAGCAAGGCTTCTGGTCGACTCCTGGAGATTGGATTGGCTGTGCAGAATTTTTTTTTAAATGCTGCTTTCGCAGCAGCTGCCCTTCCAGCACAAGGACTGGCACTTGGTGACTGCAGTTACGCTTGGCTGGCCTGCTTCCTGTGCCAGTCATTTTATTGTTGTGCCCACCGTGCAAAGAATTCCAAAGGTGCTGACAGCTCAAAAAGGTTGGGGGTCCCGGGCATAAAGTTATGATGTCTCCTTCTTTGGAGAATTTCTTTGAAAGTCTTGTTGGGCATTCTTGACAATGCTAAGGAGAGGAGGTTAAGGTTTAAGGCAGGGAGTGGAACACACAGGCCTTAGGGGTGCATTGTAGCAATGAGATTCTGCAATTACTAAGGCATCTATCTATATTACAAACCTGTGCCAGTTTAGTGCTTGTGTTGTCTCCCAAAGAATTCTGGGAACTGTAGTTTAGTCCAAGAGCTGAGAATTCAGCAAGAGCTCTCTACCCCACCTCTCTCCAGCAGAACTACAATTCGACGGGGAGGAGGAATGACTCCTAAGCAAGTTAAATTTCTGGTGTAGACACACCCAGAAGGTAGCAGGCACTGGTAAACAGAAAAAGAGGCAAGACCTTCCAGGCTGTTGCTCAGCCATTTGAATCACCTCTTCCTGCCTCACCATTTGCAAATGGACAATTAGCCTGGGTGCTCCCCAGAGAAGAAGAACATAGGGAAAAGTTCCCAGGGAGACCACAGACTGAAGCAGAGGCCAAAAGCTAGCGAAGGGGCACGTTTGGCAGCACCAGCAGCTACGTAGAGAAAGTGCACAGGAAAAAGGCTGGATGGCTGTTGCTGATAATTTCGCTGTCTCTGGCAGAGAGAGGCCTCTGCCCACCTCCTTTTATGTCTGAATACTGGAGGGAGAGAAGACTCCTTTCAGAGGAACTGCATCGAACATTGTTTTGTTTAGAATCACTGTGATCCTGCTGGCAGCATAGGGTTGCTGGCCTCCCACGTAGGGCAGCCTTTCTCAACTCTGCTACCACTGAGGAACCTCTGAACCATTCTCCAGGCTTTGAGAAACCCCAGAAAGGGCACGGCAGTGCAGAATATGGTTAGGAAGCATAGTTGCCCCTCCCCTTCCCACCCCCATTGGCCATTTTGGGAGGGAGGGGGGGCAGGTTGACATGACCATATAAGGTCATATCATGCAAGAAATGTTTAACAAATTGAAAAAAATTAAAAATTAACTCCCAGCCATTTGGGAAACCCTTCCAGGGCTGTCAGGAAACCCCAGGGCTTCATGAAACCTTGGTTGAGAAAGCTTGATTTAGGGTCTAGATCAGGGGTAGTCAACTTGTGGTCCTCCAGATGTTCATGCACTACAATTCCCATGAGCCCCTGCCAGCAAATGCTGGCAGGGGCTCATGGGAATTGTAGTGCATGAACATCTGTAGGACCACAGGTTGACTACCCCTGGTCTAGACTACAGAGATCAGTTCCTAGAGAAAATGACTGCTTTGGAGGGTGTACTCTGCTGTGGCCTCTCCCCTCCCTCCCCAACCTCCCCTGTCCTCTGGCTGCACCCCCCAAATCTCCATGCATTTCTTTGCCCACAGTTGGCGGCCCTAACTCCATGGGATTATACCTTGCAGAGGACCCTCTCCTCCCCAGACACTTTTCTCCCCGGGCTCCAGCTGTAAATCTCCAGGAATTTTCCAACCCACGTCGGCAACCCTGTGTTCCCCACAGCATGAATGTTAGGCCATAGTTTGTGCAATCTGCAAATTGAATGTGATGGGTAAAAATGTTTGATGTCTGAAAATGACTCCCTCCCCCCTTCCCCAAATAGACAATCTTTGTTATTTGTCAGAGAGGGGCGGGGGCCTTTTGAGCAGCAGTTGCAAACTAATCTCCGGCAGGCAGCCGAGAGATGGCTGGCAGCTCTGCAGGGGTGAAGGATCACAGCCCAGGACTGAATGAGTGTTGAGTGATATAATTCATTGCTGCAGGATGAAGGGAGCATTGTGGGAAGGATAATCACCTCCGGCAGACAAGGCGCTCCAGCAAGCTGTCTTGGCTTTGCGGCTGGAGGGCCAGAAGATTAACGCTGGCCTTTGCAGCGGCTTCTTGCGTGTGGAGGGAAGAAATCAGAGCTTGCTGCTGGGCCTTTCACATAACCAGTGGGCTGCCCTTTTCAGCAGTGACGTGCTGGGGCCCAGGCACTGTAAGTGTTTACATTTGCTCTTCCAACCCGCACCAGTAAATGGCTGAAATACTTGTGGTGACAGCAGTCTTGTGCTCTGCGTTTTAACCTTGGACATCTGTTTTTGTCCTGCTCGGGTCTGACTTGGCTGTTCTGGCGACAGTGTGTTTTGGCATAAGAACTGTGTCTTCAGCAAAGATCCATGCTGGGGCATTATTCTTGGCCTGTTTGGAGGCTGAACTTTGGCCTGAGATCCAACTTAGTTGAGAGCCCTGCCTTCCTCTGCCAGCATTTGAAATGTTCTTTGTGAGGGGTTGGCGCAGGAAGGTCCCAGCGTCCTGCTTTCTCAACAAGATAAACTGTGCGGTCAGAATTCGAAAGTTGGGGACAAACCAATGCTGTTGGGAAATGGGCTTTGATCCTTGTTCCTCACAGTATTTGTGACCTCTTAGGGTTTCTACAATTGTTTTCAAACTTGTTTCACTGTGAAGTTTTGGGGGAAATCACAGTAAAGCCTTGATAGCTGCCGGGAAGTCAGCCTCCAGGTGGGACCTGGGGATCCCCTGGAATTACAGCTCATCAAATGTTCCACAACGTTTTATGTAAACTGCCCAGAGCCTTATGGAAGGGTGGTATAAAAATCTAAATAAATAAGTAAATAATAAAATCTCCTGACTCCAGAGATCAGATTCCCCTGGAGAAAAGGGCTGCTTTGGAGGGAGGACTCTGTGGCACTGTGCTTTGCTGATAGGGATGCCAACCTCCAGGTGGGGCCCGGGGAATCCCCTGGAATTATGGTTCATCTCCAGATTCCAGAGAGCCTAGCTGGCACTGACTGGGGCCTTTTTGGTTGCTGCCCTCAGGCTGTGGAGCAACCCTCCTGGAAAGGATCTGGTAGGGCCACCTAGTGAGGCTGTAAGACAAAACTATTTAAAGGAGCCTGTGGGATGCTAGGGCAACTTGAACCAGCTCAGTTTTATCAGGTTATATCATCTTTTTAAATGACTTGTTTTTAGTGATGTTTTTAATAATTGTAGTAGACTGTGTTGGGGTGGGGGGTGGGGTGGGGTTTGGTACTGGTGGTTTTCACCTGCTTTTGTGTCCCAGGGGAAAGTTGGAATACTGATATATCAATATTTTGAATAAGTAAGGCATATAACAGTTAAAATAAATAGAAACTCGAGACAAAAATGACAGCCGGTTCTTTAACTATATAGAAGCATAGAGTTGGATGGGGTCAACCCCCTGCTCAATGCAGGATCAGCCTAAAGCATGCAGGATAAGTATCTGTCCAGCTGCTGCTTGAAGACTGCCAGTGACTTAAGATTTGGACTGCAGAAATGTGAAACCAATCAGAGATCTGAAACAAGATGCAAGACATAGTAAACAATGCAGCAGTGACACAGGAGGAGCACATATACAGAAACAGATGCTACACAGTACTGTAGTCCACGGTTCCTTTCTTCTCCCAAAGTGTCTTGTGGAACCATTTCATTATCGTACAAGCCTGAGTCAAAGTATATACTGTGTATTGGGCTGCCTGTGTTAAAAAAACCCTCCTGAATAATTCAGTTTTTTATCATTTGCGGAAAGCGAGGAGAGTGGAAGACTTCCTGACCTCTCAGGCAGGTCACTCCATAAGAGAGGGAGGTGACAGCAGAGAATGTACATATATCGGCAGTTGCTGATTTTGCCCATTTGCAGGGTGGCTTTTGCAGAAGGCTCTGCTAGGAGGAGTGAAGATGTCATGGTGGATTGTAGGAAGAGAGGAGGTTCTGATGACATAAGGGGCCAAGGGCTTCCACTTGGTAGGCAGTACTTAAATTCAGCCTGGATTGCCAGCCTCCAGGTGGTACCTGGAGATCTCCTGCTATTACAGTTGATTTCCAAAGGATCAAGATAATTTCCCCTGGAGAATTTTATTGTTTGTAGACAAAGGGCATTATAATATATATATAGCATTCTTCACCAGATGGACTGAGTTGATTTCAGTAGTCTAGTCTCAGTGTTACCACGGCAGGAATCCAGAAGGCTAGATCAGCCAAGTTGGGGTAGGGGGATCAGCTTCCAGGTTGAACTGAGTCAGGAAGAAATATTGCTTTGCAACTGCATGATCTTACTTTTATAGCAGTAATATTGGATCCATAATAACCCCCAGGCTTTTGATTGGGTCTCCAAGGGCCAGCTGAACCCCACTGAAAATGAGAATCCCATTGTCCTTCCCAACCAGCATCAGGATCCACTTTCAGTTCGCGTACTGATAACCATTTAACCATAGCAAGCAGACTCAGGCCCTCTACCACATCACCAGGAGATTTAGGTAAGGAGAAACAAAGGTGGATGTCATCATCAGCATACTATAAAACGGTGACTGGTTTTTCCTAAGTGCTTTATGCCTTGGGTGAATAGCATGAGGAATAGGGTTGTGCTCTGTGGAACCCCAGTGGGAGGGTCCCATGCATGGATGACGACAGGTCTCTGACGGTTATCCTTTGAGTGTGAGATGGATGATTTGAACCAGATCAAAGCATGTTCCTGGTTAACCTACTTCCGCCTCAAATGCCTCATACTCTGCTATATCAGAGGCGGCTCATAAATCCAGTTGGAGCAGCAAATAGGCATGGCCTTTGTCTATGTTCAGACAGAGACTGTCAGCTAAAGCCACCAGGGCCATCTCTGTCTCATGGCCCAGCTGGAAGCCAAACTGAAGAGCTTCCAAAACAGACCTGGGCTGATTCTGCACTTATTTTGTTTATTCTGTTGTGGATCCTTCTGAATTCAGATCGATTTGAACTCGGGTCTTCCTGTATTCCCCCCGCATTGAAACAGAAAAGTGTTCTGCATGGGATTAGGGAAGCTTAGAAGGGGGGGGGGGAGCCAAGCGCAGTAGAGTCACTTTCTTTTCTTGAAGGGGTGGGGAGAGGATTGGAGTCAGCAGAGGAGGGGAAATAAATCCAAGAGGCAAATCTCTGTCAAGACAAGTTAGGGGGGAAGCTTTAAGGAAGCTTGCAACCTGGGAACAAGGAAGCCTTTGAACTGATGCCCTGGCCTATCAGGGCTTTTTTACTGCATTGGAGGCTCGAGGCAGCAAGTTAGTTTGGGACAAGCAGAGAGCTGCACCTTTACTCATACCGATTTTTTCAAATATTGAGGGTTATATCCAGCATATTGCGGGGGAAAGGTAGGGTCACTCAATCCTGCTTGTTGCAGAGGGGAAATTTAAATGACCCCGAATCAGAATGGAAATTGCATTCAATGCAGATGGCAGAGATTGAATCGACCTGGGATTTGAATAAAAGCTCCGTGCAGATTCAGCCCTGGAGTTGTTCTGCCATTGCCCTCTCAAGGATTTAAGCAGAAAAGGAAAGTAGAGACTAGACAATAACTGGCCACAATAGCTTAAAACAGCAACCACTTAAATCAGCATAAAAGCACTACAATTTAAGTAAAAGGGTGAATAAAATGTTTTGGTCTGGTGCCTAAAAGCTGGTAATATAGGTATTAGTCAGCCTTCAAGGGGAAGGGCATTCCACAGGGGAGCCACCGTTGAGAAGACCGTATCTTTTATCAACTGCCAGTTCACTTCCATGGGCAACTAGGAAGGTAACTAGGAGAAATGCTTAAGGTTGCCAACTCTACTCTGGGAACTTCCTGGAGATTTGTGGGTAGTGCCGGCGGAGAGCAGAATTTGGGGAGGGATTTCACCAAGAATCTATGGCATAGCTAGAACCTTCCCACTGAAGCTGCCCTTTTCTCCAGGGGAACTGATCACTGTAGTCTGGAGACAATTTGTGATTCCAGGAAAACTCACCCCCCCCCCCCACTGCTTAGATTGGGAACACAAAGTAGTGTCTGAAATGAGTGTTTGAAATGAGGCTGAGAGCCAGTTTGGTGTAGTGGTTAGGAGTGCGGACTTCTAATCTGGCATGCCAGGTTCAATTCTGCGCTCCCCCACATGCAGCCAGCTGGGTGACCTTGGGCTCGCCAGGCACTGATAAAACTGTTCTGACCGGGCAGTCATATCAGCACTCTCTCAGCCTCACCCACCCCACAGGGTGTCTGTTGTGGGGAGAGGAATGGGAAGGCAACTGTAAGCCGCTTTGAGCCTCCTTCAGGTAGGGAAAAGCGGCATATAAGAACCAACTCTTCTTCTTCTAAATGGTGGACTGGGCAGTATGGATCCTCCAGGCCCCCCAATTCCAAGTCTTTCCAAGTCTTTCCCCAAGACTCTCAGGACTCTCTCAGCTCTACCTGTTTCACCCGGTTGTGGGGGAGAGGAAGAGTAGATTGTAAGATGCTTTGAGAGTCTTTAAAGATAGAGAAAAACAGGGTATAAAAACAAAGTATTTTTCTATTGAGCATGAAAAAAGCCACCACATGCCACGGAGGGGACTGGAATCTCCAACTGTAGCCCTGGAAGCCTTCTATATTGTCCAGCCCTCCAGCTGAGATTCACTTCACAAGCCCTGCTCTCTGTGCTCCTGCCCACAGAGATAAGGTATGTAGGGGCCAGAGACAGGGTTGTTTTGGTGGGGGCACATTGCCTTTGGAATAATTGGGGTTCCAGCATCCAAGTGGGGTCTGCAGATCTCCCAGAATTACAATCTCCAGACAGCAGAAATCAGTTGCTCGGGAGAAAATGGCTGGTTTGGAGGGTAAACTGTATGGCATTATATACCAGCGAGGCCCAAATCCCATCCTCCTCCATTGCCCAGGTATTTCTAAAGAGAATGTTGTCAGTGCTAGGAACAATGCTCTTCCTCAAGAGGTCCTCTTGCCTTTCCCCTTTAGCCTTATGCAGTCACCAGGCCAGAACATTTCGCTTTGCCCAGACTTTTAAGGAAGAGGTTCCATCTTTTGAGGTGTTTGATGTTCTGTTCTTGTCCTGAGGACTGTTTTCTCAACACCACTTTAGACCATTTCACTCTAAGTGCGGCCACACCTTGGTTGTTTTGTTGGTTGGTTTTATGGCATGGTTTTTAATTGTATTTTTCATTGATATGATTTGTTTTTATCATTCTTGCTACCCAGTTGGATTTGTTTTATTGCTCTGAGTCACCTCAAATGGGTCTGGAGAGGCAGGACAGACATCCTCAATAAATATTTATTTTATTTATAATTATACTTTTTTTCTGCCCCATCTCCTGAGAGGCTGGGCAGATTACATCGGAATAAAATCACATACAAATAAACAAGATCTAGCAGCATCCGCAAACTATGACCCTCTTCTCCCTGAGGGAGTGCAGCCCACAGCAGGACAGGCTGGTTTCTCTTTCTCTGAGCACTTTTTCTGGGTGTTAGATCTATTGAAAATTCAAAGCACACTTCTTTTTTGGTTGTTGAACGGCGGCCATAATTTAGTCTGGGGGAAAAAAAGATAAGTTCTTGGTAAAAGTCATTAGCAAAAAGTCATTTGTAAAATCCACTTTGCTGTCCTCATTGGAAAGAAAGACAGACCGGGAGAGAAAGAGAGAGAAAGAGACAGAGAAAAACAAGCAATAGAAAATCACGTAAGGATCAAGCAGGAGAAGATGGAGGCTTTGGGGGAAGGGTTGCCAACCTTGGATTAGAAAATTCCTAGAGATCTGGGGGTGGAGCCTGGGAAGGACAGAGTCTGAAGAGGGGAGGGAGCTCAGCAGGAAGATGATCCCACCCAGCCCAACATCTCAAGCTGTCGTTTCCTTCAGGAAGCTAAGGAAGGTTGGTCCTGGTCGGCCCTGGCATGGGAGACCAGCAAGGAAGTCCAGAGGGTGGCATTGACAAGCCACCTTGGAATGTCTCTCACTAGGAAAATGCAGCCATAGCAGGAAGAGTCAGATTGCTGTCCCCCTCCTGTCCCCAAATTCCTCTCCACCCCCTTGGATTCTTCCACTTCCGCCGGAAGAGGGGGACATACAGCCCACTTTGTGAACCCTTATGCTGCACTATGCTGGCTCTCCAACCTAAATGCTGCTGGGCTGAGCAGCTGTCCCTGGGCATCACCATGTGACCATGGCCAACCCGATCTATCTACCTATCTCTTACCCAATTTTTATCTTCCTCCTCCTTCTTCGGGGCTTAGGAGCCCTTCTGTATCCTCACAACAACTCTGTGGAGTAGAACTAGGTCATGTTGAGAGAGAGAAGAAGAGCAGTCTGTGTCCTGCCCTGCTTTTTATTGCCTGAAGGAGCCTCAAAGTGGCTTTCCATTGTCTGCTCTTCCTTTCCCCTCAACAGACACCTTGTGAGGTAGGTGGGGCTGAGAGAGTTCTGTGAGAACTGCTCTGTGAGAACAGCTCTAATAGGAATGACTAGCCCAAGGCCACCCAGCTGGCTGAAGATGGAGGAGTGGGGAATCAAACCTGGTTCTCCCATTTAAAGCCCACTGCTCTTAGTCACTGAACCAAGCTGAGAAATAGTGACCACCAAGAGAGAGAGAGAGAGAGGCTCAAGGTCACCCAGGCTGATTCTAAATGGCCAGAAAAGGCTAGAAGCGCACTTATATGGAAGAGGGGCTAAACCCCACTCCCACATGAGGTTGCTCCCAGGCTGGCTCCCTCCCAGGCTGTTACCTTGCTTTAAGGGAATGCAGATATTTTCCTCATTCTCTTAAGTGTTCCAGGGTCCAATGGGGCCTAGTACAGCGGAGGCATGAAGGGGACAAAAAATAGCCCACTTGCTCCATGGTGCTTTGCGGCACCACAGGGCCGAATGGGGCATTTTTTTTTGCACCCCCCCCCCCACAGACACCCCCCCCCCCTGTGTGATGGAACCTTTTCACCACAGCTACGTCCCCTGGGAGGACACATTTCAGCAGCAGATTGAGTCCACTGCTGAAATGTGTCCCCCACCGGGATGTGTAAAGTGGCAGATCATGTCTGCTGCCAAAATATATCCCCCACAGGGACACAAGAAGTGATGGAACAGGCTGCTCTGCCACAGTGTAGTGGCAGTGCCCCAGGATGGACCCAGTGAGCTTCATGGCTAGTGGATATTTGCATCCGGGACCCCTGGTCCTAGTCTGACACGTCTCTCATCAAGATAGACTGGTTCTGTACCTTACCAGGAATATTCCCCAGAGTGCTGCTGCCTGGGAGTGCCTTATCTCAAGCAGCACTGCAGGGACAAGTTGACGTGGCTTTTCCAGGTCTGTTTTCCAGGGCTGATCTTCTTCTGGGCATCTGCCGTTCAAGGAATGCAACTGGTCCTGTCATTCTGAACACTAGAAAAAGATTGAAGAGACTTTAAATTCATTTTTGTTTCCCTCCCGTTGAGAATGCAAATGGTGATTACTGTCAGGGAACAAATTAAGTGCAGGATTGGGGGTTTTAAAAATTTCCCACTGATTTCCTGAAAGACAAAACATCCATCTGTTGATTTTACACGCAGCAATAATCAGAAGCACAGCATTTATAAGTAAGAACAAAGTCCTGCACAGCATTTATAGTAAAAAAAAAATTCAAAATCTAGACATGAAAACCACAATGACTAGCTTCTCTTTGTAAATGGAGAACTCAGCCATAGCAGCAAAAGGATTTTCCCTTTCTCTTTTAATGGACCTTTTAATGAAAAAGAGAGGATTTGTGCATGTGTGCTTGTGCACAGCAGCACTGACATTTAAACAATGTGTGTGATTTATAGTTGTGTACCATGAACAGGCCAACATAAATGGGAGCCATCTGCAGGCATTTGTGGCTTTTTGAAAATCAGCGGACCAGAAGTAGTTGCGTGGATTGCTGTCCAGCATACAAGGATTGGAAACGTCTCTGTTGGACCCACACTGGACTTCCATACGTTCAAGAGTTTGGATGTACAGCATCCAGGGCTGAATCTGCACGGAGCTTTTATTGCAATCCCAGGTCGATTCAGTCCCTGCCGTCTACACAGAATGCAATTTCCATTTTGATTTTGGAAGATTTTAATTTTTCATCTACAACAAGCATGATTGATCTGGAGTGACCCTACCTTTCCCCCCGCAATATCCTGGATAGGTTTTAACCCTCGATATTTGAAAAATCAGCATTAGTAAAGGTGTAGCTATCTGCTTTCCCCAAAATAACTTGTTGCTGCCTTGTGGCTCCAATGTTGTAACAAGGAAGTTTGTCCCTGATTGACTGGGCGCCAGTTCAAAGAATTCCTAGTTCCTGATTGCAAGATTTATTTTTTTTTTAACTTTAATGTGACTGTGCTCCACTATCCACACTTCTCACAGCAGAGATTTGCCTAATTCTGTCAGAGGCTGCTGTTGTCTCGTCTCTGCTCATCTTGGCTCCCCCACCCGCCTGCAGATTCAGTTCCTGTGATGTAGGAGAGGCTGAGATCAGGGAGGCAGTTCTCTTAATTCTGGGTCCTTGGCTCGGTTCATCTTGCCCTCCCCCCCCTCGCTCGCACGCAGTCTGGTGCAGATGGGTTTCTGTTTCAAGTTGGTGATGGGGGGAGCACAAAGACTCAGGTTCAAATCGATCTGAATTCAGCAGGATCGAAAGCAGGGGGGGGAAGCTCTGTGCAGATTCAGCCCAGGACACAGTAACTAGGGCTGCCAGCTTGTGGTTGGGAAATACCATAAGGGGGGCAGAGCCTGGAGAGGGCAGGGTTGGGGCAGGGGCAAGACTTCAGGATGGTGCAGTGTCATAGAGACCAGCTTCCAAGGCAGCCATGTTCTCCAGGGGAACCAGACTCTGTAGTCTGGAGATCAGTTGGGAAATCTCTAGGCCCCCACTTGTAAGTTGACAGCCCTAATAATAACCCACATCATGTCACACACATACACACTCACCCTTGAATGCTCCTATGTGCATTCAGAAGCCCTGCCCTCAGGCCAAACAACTTAGGATATGGAGCCTTGACAGCACAAAATTATATATTTTTAAAATTAAGACTTGCCTAAATATTCAATGCAATACTGGACTGTGTGTGTGTGTGTGTAAAGTGCTGTCAAATTGCATCTGACTTACGGTGACCCAGTAAGGTTTCCAAAGCAAGAGATTAACAGAAGTGGTTTGCCATTGTCTTCTATTGCACGGTGACCCTGGAATTCCTGGGTGGTCTCCTGCTCAAATACTGATCAGGGTTGGCCCTTCTTAACTTGCATGATCTTATGAGAGTGGGTTATCCTGGGTTATCCAGATCGGGGCTGTTAAACTGATAATTCCCTCTATAAGCAGCTAGAGAGACTGTGTTTATTTATTTTTATAACCGTACTAGGGGCCAAGCCTGTTGCATTCAGGAATACAACGGGCGCTAGATTGTGGGTGGGGTGGAAGAACTCTGCTGATGGTCTTCCCCTCCCTCCAGGACCTGGAAACACTGCAGGAAGCTGTTAGCTGTTAGCAGGGGCAGCTCTCACGCAGCAGGGATCTGCAGCCTCCAAACCTCAGAGGGAAGTGGAAGGAGGAAGGGGTGGTCAGGGAGACAGAAGGCGATTGGCTGACTGCTGGACAGACAGGCAAGCCGGTTGGATGAAGAGACACTAAGGGGTGGGACAGCCATCCTGAGTGGGTATAAAGCACTGAATGGCACATAAGATGTATTCCTCCTCCAAGGGTTTACCAGAAATATTAAGTGGAACCAATCATTGTATTATAATTGTATTAATTATTATTTCCCTTGGTGATTTTGGTGGTTCTTGTCCTTCCTTGGGGTCTGAAGCAGCAAGAGCATATGTGCATTGTGAAGGTCTCTGCACAGCACCACCAAGAGAGATTCTACATAGATAAAATAAGTGCATTGACAGAGGTGGGGTGGCTGGGCTGGGTGTCCAATGGAGATCTGAGTACCAGGCTGCTGTGAGGGCTTTTGGTCATTGTTAACTTGGACCTGAGCGGGTTGCCACCACTGGGTTGGGAAACACCTGGAAGTTTTTGGGGTGGAGGCTGGGAAGGAAAGGGTTTGGCAAAGGGGGACCTGAGTAGGATATAATGCCATAAAATCCATCCTTCAAGAAGAAGAGAAGGAGTCTCAAGGGGGCTTATACTCACCTTCCCTTCTTTTCTCCACAACAGGCACCTTGTGAGGAAGAGAGCTCTGATGGAACCCAACAGGCCTCTTGTGTCTCAAAGGGGCTTACAATTGTCTTTTCCTTCCTCTCCCCATTACAGACACCCTGTGAGGCAGGTAGGGCTGAGAGAGCTCTGAGAGACCTGTGACTGGCGCAAAGTCACCCAACTGATATCATGTGGAAGAGTGGGGAGTCAAACCCTGTTCTCCATATTAGAAGCTGCTGCTCTTAACCCTTATTCCAAGCTGGCTCTCAAAGCAGCATTTCCCCCAGTGGAGTTGATATTGCTTGTCTGGAGATCAAAAGAGATCTCCAGGTTGTAAACGGCCATCGTTTGTAAGTGTGTCAGATATTTTGGTCTAAATGATCGTAAATTAAAGAGTGATTGATTGAGATCTCCAGGTGCAACCTGGAGGTTGGCAAGCCTAGCTGAGACTACCTGTGAAAGGGCATTTCTTTAAGCAACTCCATGGAGACTGAAACCTCTTTGACCGAAAGTAATCCATTAACGCTAAATCACAGTGTTGCTTAGTAACCAAGTTCTCCCTTGCAAACATTATTTGTAGGGCAAACCCTTCAGTCTCTAAGGAAGGTGTTGAGGTTTGTTCTAAGTTCAAAGGGAAACCCTCTGTTCCCTAGCAAATAAACAGTTGACAGGGCAATTAAAATATGCATTTAAAAACCACCTGATCACGCTAGATCTGATTAAACAAAACACTGAATGGATACATGGAACTCTGGCATACCCCATGGAAGGGAAACCTGTGTTGTCATATCTGTCATCCCTATTTGATCTAAGTTGACTTCCGGGGGATGGGGTGGGGAAGAGTTAATGTTCAAAGCTTCTTATCCAGAGCTTTGCCCATTAAGTTAAAAAACAAAACAAAAACCGGTTCTCACTGAATTCCAAATCTGAGAGATTGAGGCTATTGGGTGTGGCCAGTAAAAGCTATTACATAGGCTAAACACAGGACTTTGATAAAACTTTCAGTCTCATGCTCTCTAAAAGGCATAAGACGCCTCTGAGCATCTAAAAGAGGAATTGTTGCAAAACTCTCTTCTGTTTGTTCTTGGATTTATTTGTGATAATGCCATTGATTCATAAATTCACCTTCAGTGCTGAAAACTGTTAACTAGTGCAGTGAAAAATGGTATTTTTGCACAAGCACCTAAAAGAAAATTACCTGTCTTACTATATGAAAACAAAATCTGAGTCCAATGGCACCTTTAAGAGCAACCCGACTTTTATTCAGGTTGTAAGCTTTCATATGCATAAACACTTTGTCAGACAATGAAATAGAAACAACTGGACCACATGCATGAGGAGAAAGTCGGTCATGGATTAGTACTCATCATGATGAATATGTTTACCAGATACACAGGCCTTGCAGGAATAACAGACTACGTTCAAAAGGTCATTTTCCATTTGGGTTCAATTCAGGGTGAAAGAAACATTGTAAGGGAATTAAAATGTCAAGATTAAAGATTCATGGACAGATTCCTTCCCATTGCGGAACCTTGGAGTCTTTGCAAGAAAATCTCTCACTATGGGCTAGTTCCTACTGCCATCTGAGCCTGGTTGCAAACTGGAGTTCCATCTATTGTGATCCTAGGCTCGTTGGGGAGGATACGTTGTACTTGGTTAAATTATTTTAAAGTGATTCATTGTAGCATTTAAATGATATTATGTTCATTGTATGGGCTTTTTACTTCTGAAACTGTTGTAAGCTGCACTGAGGCCATTTGGAGAGGGGCGGCCTAGAAGCCCAACAAACCCAAAGAGGTCATTTTGCCTAGGGCAGGGGTAGTCAAACTGCGGCCCTCCAGATGTCCATGGACTACAATTCCCAGGAGCCCCCTGCCAGCGTTTGCTGGCAGGGGGCTCCTGGGAATTGTAGTCCATGGACATCTGGAGGGCCGCAGTTTGACTACCCCTGCCCTAGGGGAAGTCATTTCTGTTCTTTGGAGATAAAGTATAATATCAGCAGCTGGAGGGTAGCAGCACTAGCTGCTCGACATGTTTTTGGAACATCTTCTGGTGCTCTAGAAATGCTTAGTTTGAACAGTGGTTCTCAATCTACCTGATGGCACAACCCCCTTTGGGTTGCCAAGGTTGCTGGCATGATGACGGCGCAGTGGTAGCCCTGGCGACCCAAAGGGGGTCGTAGGGTTGTGTAGTCTGGCACTCTGGCAATCACAGAAGCCTGAGGTGGCCAGCAGCGCGGCATGGAGGGGCAGCACCGGCGCACCAGCTGGCACCTGCACGCAGGCACAGAGCTTTGCACCTGCGTGCAGGCACTGGCCACTTTGTGATTCCATGATGGTTGACGTGGCCGGAGCACGCCGGAGTGAGCAACCCTTGCACCATTAGGAAGGTGGCGGCTGTCAGGATTGTAGAATCTCTGTCATAAATTAGCCTGAGTTCCTCCATGTCAGTTATACCGCTTGATTGGGCCTGGCGCCTGCTTGCCCTGGCCTTGTAGTTTGTAAGCTATAAAATAGAGTAGTGATGTTATGTTAACCTTTATCTTGTTGTGGGCTCACAGGGTTGTTGTCACCTCTCTCAAGGCTGGGAGAATGGAATCCTGTTGTTGTAACACACATGTCTTTTCTCTCCTACCCCCCTCCTTGGGAACTGTCAAGTTTTGGGCGGGAGAAATGTATTGATAAGCTGGGGCAAATCTGGCCTCTGGTCAGATTTGACTTTCAGTCCAATGCGTATAGTGCTAATCAATAAAACTCTTTTCTTTTGAATAAGTTTTGTTGTGAGTTTCCTGTGCGTCTGACAGCAAGTCAAATCTCACAACTCCTTTCACCTGCAAAAATGCAGGGCGAGGGACATACTTTTTCTGAGCAGGGAGAGGGCCTGGATTGGGACCTTTCCCAGGGCGATGGCGCTGGTGCAGGGCCGTACAGCTCGGGCATGCTGAGGGCAGTCTCGGGGACAACCCCGGGGCCCGAGGAATTTTTGGAATGACACGTCACCCAGCGTAGGCGATTGTCAAAGTACGACCGCCCTACTGGCGACGAATTGTGGCCGGAGCACCTGGCACTGCCTAGCTACGGACTGGAGCCTGTGGGTGAGACGCAGGACTTGCGGTACAAGCTGGACAGGGTGACTAACTGGCTGCAGGACCTTTCGGGTCGGCTGGATCCGGAGGAGAAACGCCGGACACAACGCCTGTTGAAGGAAGTGCTCGGTGGTGGTGCGCACGATACCAGCGGGCGCAGAGCGAGCGGTGGGCTTGCCCTGCGGGAGCACGGCATGGCGGATACGCAAGCAGCAGCGGATGCTGAAGCGGTGGCCAGGGCCAGAGCGCAGCTGGAGATCGAGGCGGAGGCGGCGGCTCGAGCGAGAGCGCAGAGGGAAAGGGAAAACGAAGACGAGGAGCGAGAGGACGCGGGCGGCGCTGGCGGCGACGGAGCCGGAGGCGACGGCGTGGAGGGAGACGATGAAGCAGCGGCGGCGGCAGCAGCGGCGGCGGCGGCGGCGGACGTTGCGGGAGCCGAGGCGGCAGCAGCAGCAGCGGCACGAGAAGCAGCGGCGGCGGCCGCGCGGGCAGCAGAGGCGGCGAGGGTGGCAGATCAAGCGAGAGCGGCGGCGGGAAGAGGACGAGGCATCGGCCGTGGTGCAAGACCCCTGGTCCCAGCCCCGGCGCCAGCGGATTGGGGCCCAGGACGCCTACCCCCCCACCTCCGTGGAGTGGAGATGTGGAGCACCTATAAATTCAAGGCTAAGTTTTCGGGGAACCCCGCAGATTTTCCTACGTTCCTGGTGCATCTCCAGGCCTACATGATGGACATGGGTTTTACTTTCCATGACGACGCCGAGCGGGTGCGCTTCGTGGGGGAAGCCCTAGAAGGCAAGGCTGCCAAATGGTTCGTGGACTTGTACCGTTACCATCCCCAAGCCATCCGTAACTACAACCATTTCCTGCGGGCCATGCGCCAGATGTACGTGGAGCCGTTCGAACGGGAGACTGCAGAGAAGAAACTCAGAGCTCACCGGCAAGGAAAATTGTCAGTGGTTGAGTATGCCAGGGAATTTAAGGAGCTGGCGTCTTCGGTGCCGGACTGGACCGAACCCCAACGCGTACTGGCGTTTGTGGGGGGCCTCAATCCTACTCTGGCTGACAAATGCCTCCTTTTGGAAGACCCGCTTACAGTCGACGGGTGGGTCCAATTGGCTGGAGAGATGGAAAATCGATTGGAGCGGGCCTCGATGGTTCAGGTCCTGGCAGGTAAAACCGTGGCGAAGACTTCCACCCCGGCGAAAGTCAAGCCCCGAGCGAAGCTGGAGCCGACTGAGCGCACCCGGCGCATGGCGAAAGGGCTGTGCTTGGGCTGCGGCCAAGCGGGGCATTTTCTCGCACAATGCCCGTCAAAAGCGGGATCGACCCCGAGGGCCGCGAGCAGCCCCCCACCGAAAGCTCAGCCCGCCAAGAAAGCCGCTCCGAAGAAAAGTGCCAAGTCTCTTCTGGTGCCAGTGGCTGCCGTACCGGCAGTGGACGACTCGGAGGAAAGTAGCGGGCTGGAGGACGAGGATCAAGCTGAGGCGCAGTCGGGAAACGAGGACGGTCTGCTGTAAAGGCGCCCCGCCAGCAGGCCGCCAACAGGGGCAAACGCGCGGTGAGTGATTCCCCCTTGCTGCTCTTACCCGCCAATCTCTCCAACCCCAAGTCGGGGAAAACAGTGGGTGTCCGATGTATCGTGGACTCGGGGTGCACCCAATCCTTAGTGAGCCCGGCGCTGGCCGAGACTTTGGGGGTGGGAAAGGTGCCGCTGAGAGAACCCTTGCCAATCACCCAATTAGATGGGAAATGTGCCCCCGGAGGGGAAGCCACGGCAAAAACGCGCCCAATGGACTTGGACATAAAAAAACATTGGGAGCAAATCCAACCTTTGGTAGCCCCTCACTCTGCCTTCCCTTGCGTGTTGGGATTGGATTGGCTGAAGGAACATGACCCCCTAGTGAAATGGAAAGAAGGGACTGTGGAATTCACCTCTCCCGCTTGCGAGCAGCACGCTCGGCCGCGGAGCCCCCCGAGCTCGGGGGTTGTGGCCGCATTGGGATCCGGGGGGGCAGCGCTCCCTCCCGAGTATCGGGACTTTGCTGATGTGTTCGCGGAGGTGGAGTGCAACCAACTTCCCCCCCATCGTAAAACTGACTGTGCAATTGAATTGAAGAAGGGGGAACCCCTCCCCAAAGCCAAACTTTATTCCATGAGCCCGCGGGAAATGGCGGAGCTCAGGGAATTTTTGGATAAAAACTTGGCGAGGGGCTTTATTAGACCGGCCACATCGTCCTTGGCGGCCCCGGTCCTCTTTGTGAAAAAGAAAGACGGTTCACTGCGCTTGTGCACCGACTACCGGGGTTTGAACGCAGTCTCCACATGCAACGCCTACCCGCTCCCCCTGATAAAGGACTTATTGGGCCACTTGGGGAAGGCGCGAATCTTCACGAAACTGGATTTAAGGGAGGCCTATTACCGGGTCCGAATAAAGAAGGGACACGAATATTTGACAGCCTTTAACACTCCCCTGGGGCAGTTTGAGTACACTGTAATGCCGTTCGGCCTCGCCGGCGCTCCGGGCGTGTTCATGAATATGATTAATGAAATTATGCATGATTTATTGTACCAAGGGGTGTTGGTTTACATTGATGATATTCTTGTGTATTCAGAAAATGTTGAGAGTCATGCTAACCTGGTCCGTGAAGTGCTCCGCCGCTTGCGGGAGCACCAGTTGTTTGCCAAACTGTCAAAATGCGAGTTCCACCAAGATGCGGTGGAGTTTCTGGGCTTCCGGGTCTCCCAGGCTGGGATTGAAATGGACCCGGGCAAAGTGCGGGACCTGTTGGCTTGGGAACCCCCTCGTACTAGGAGGCAATTACAAAGTTTCTTGGGGTTCGCTAATTTTTATAGAACCTTTATCCCCAATTTTGCCAAAGTGGCGTTGCCTCTTACTGATTTGTTGAAAACCAAACAAGGGGGAAAGACAGCGAACCGTCCGGGGGCGCCTCTCCATTGGACTCCCCCATGCCAGGACGCGTTTGACAGACTGAAATTGTTGTTTACGTCCGAACCGGTGCTAGCCCATGCTGACCCAACTAGGCAATTCACCGTGCAAGTAGATTCCTCGGACGTGGCAATGGGGGCCGTGATCCTCCAAGAGGGGGAGGATGGGAAATTGCACCCGCTGGCCTATCTTTCAAAGAAATTTTCTGGGGCGGAACGAAACTGGGCAATTTGGGAGAAGGAAGCGGCTGCAGTCAAATTGGCTCTTTCCACTTGGAGGCATTGGTTAGAGGGGTCCACAGTGCCATTTGTGGTCTGGACGGATCATAAAAACCTCCAGGCGCTCAAGCAGCCCCGCTCGCTTTCGGCAAAGCAGATGAGATGGGCGGAGTTTTTCGCTCGTTTTAACTTCTCCCTTAAACATCTACCTGGCAAAATGAACTTTCTGGCAGACGCCTTGTCGCGCCTGCCCCAGTACAACAGCAAACGAGACCCATTGGTGGATACAGTTTTTACCCCCGCCCAACTGGGGATGGCCGCAGTGACGCGCAGCCACACGAAGTCTGTAACGCCCATTCCAGGGGGTTGGGTCCAGAAGGAGTTGTCACAGGACTCGGAGTTTTACTCCCTCTGCCCCGATCTGACTGAGAAGGGGGGGCTCTTTTTCAAAGGCGAGAGGCTTTTCGTCCCGGCTGCGGCCAGGGGAGAGGTTTTAAAACTTTGTTACGATGCGAAAACAGCTGGACATTTTGGGTTTGTGAAAACTCTGCACCTGGTCAGGAGACAGTATTGGTGGCCCTCTCTGCGCAAGGATGTGGAAAAGTATGTGCAGGGGTGCCCCATCTGTGTCGCCTCAAAACCTGCTGGAGGAAAGAAAAAAGGGCTGTTGCAGCCCCAGCCCACCCCCTCTCGGCCTTGGACGGATGTCACTATGGATTTTATTACGGACTTACCTCCCAGTCAAGGGAAAACCGTCATTTGGGTGGTAGTGGACGCTTTTTCAAAGCAGGCTCATTTTATCCCGTGCACGGCCTTGCCTACTGCAGCCAAATTGGCTTCAATGTTTATAAACCACGTGGTACGGGATCCCGACACGTGTTCTGACGGATCGGGGCCCCCAGTTCGTTGCCAAGTTCTGGCGGGAGCTCCTGAAGTTGTTAGGCATAGAACAAGCCCTCACCTCAGGCTATCACCCCGAGTCAAATGGCCAGACCGAGAGAGTCAACCAGATCTTGGAGCAATACTTACGCTGCTTTATCAATCATCAGCAAGATGACTGGGTGTCCCTATTGCCACTCGCTGAATTTGCCTATAACAATGGGGCCCACGCCTCAACGGGGGTATCCCCCTTCAAGGTGGTGTATGGGACTGATTTAGTGGCAGCACCCACTTGGGAACTTAGCTCCACCGAAGCCCCTGACATTAATAAGTGGGCAGCAACCATCAGTGCAGGGTGGCCGGATATAATTGCCAGCCTCAAAGGAGCGAAACAAGCCTATAAAGCCCAGGCAGATAAAAAACGGGTACCTGCACCAGAATGGAAAGTGGGAGATCTGGCCTATTTGTCCACAAAGAATTTGCGGTGTCAACAAAAATCCAAGAAGCTTGGCCCAAAATATGTGGGCCCATTTAAAGTGGTTAAACTAATAAATGCTGTAACTGTGGAACTTGCTTTACCAAAGACTTATAGGAATGTGCATCCGGTTTTTCATTCCAGCCTGCTGCGGAGAGCTCCCGTCCCGGATGAATGGCACCCTCCTCCAGCTACGCCTGTGCCGATATACATCGACAAAGACACCCACTATGAAGTTAACCAAATTTTAGACTCTCGTATGCATAAGGGTCGCCTCCAGTATTTGGTCGATTGGAAAGATTTTCCCTCTGGGGACAAGGAGTGGGTTGAGGCTGGGAATGTGAAGGCACCCCGCCTTCTCCGGGCTTTCCATCGAGCATTCCCTGATTGTCCTCGCCCGGTGGATGCCGGCTAGGTGGGGGAGTGAGATAGTTTTAATGCGGAGGGATGTCAGGATTGTAGAATCTCTGTCATAAATTAGCCTGAGTTCCTCCATGTCAGTTATACCGCTTGATTGGGCCTGGCGCCTGCTTGCCCTGGCCTTATAGTTTGTAAGCTATAAAATAGAGTAGTGATGTTATGTTAACCTTTATCTTGTTGTGGGCTCACAGGGTTGTTGTCACCTCTCTCAAGGCTGGGAGAATGGAATCCTGTTGTTGTAACACACATGTCTTTTCTCTCCTACCCCCCTCCTTGGGAACTGTCAAGTTTTGGGCGGGAGAAATGTATTGATAAGCTGGGGCAAATCTGGCCTCTGGTCAGATTTGACTTTCAGTCCAATGCGTATAGTGCTAATCAATAAAACTCTTTTCTTTTGAATAAGTTTTGTTGTGAGTTTCCTGTGCGTCTGACAGCGGCAGCGCTGCAGGGTTGGCCTCAGAGACCCCTGGGAAAAGGGTCAATTGACCACCAAAGGAGTCACGACCCTCAGGTTGAGAATCGCTGGTCTGGCACAGATTTAATGTATCACAAGATGAACTTGGAAATAATAATGACTAACCATGCTAGGACAGCAGCTTTTAATTTTGTGTGTCGCACCAGATTTTGATACATTGCATTAACATCATTGTTGTTTCAGAGGGTAACTGCAGCATTGGTCTGCAGGAAAACAGTCCAGTAGGACCTCAGAGATCAACAAGCTTTGGAGACACAAAGCTCCTTTTGTTGGACATGAGTGGCAATGGAGATCTCCGAGTCCTTTTATTCTAGTCAAAAGGTGGGAGGAGTGCAGGGGCACCTTTAAAACCAACAGAGTTTCACTCAAGGCCTAAGCTTTCCTGTGCATGCACACTTCCTCAGATACAATGAAATGGGATAGAGGGTTTATTTCCTTCACTATGTTTCCTCCCAGGATGAAACCTAAACAAATGGTAACCTTATAAACTAAATGTGCTGTTTCTATTAGGTCCTTGATTCTGTCAAACATCTTAATTATGTTGTGTGCTAATTTATTGCTCACCCCTTACCTATATGTATGGACTGGTGACTTCTGCTTCATTGTATCCGAGGAAGTGCATGTGGACACATAAGCGTATGTCTTGAATAAAACTTTGTGGGTCTTAACGGTGCCACTGGACTCAAAATTTGTTCTGCTGCTTCAGTCTAACCCAGCTACCAGCCTGAATAAAGAATACTTGTAAGGGATGCTGAGGTACCCTGCATCTCGTAATCTTGATTAGAGCAGAGGGGATATACCTGGGGGGCAGAAAATTAGCATCTGTAGTGAGATAAGAATCCTATGTCCCTATTCAGCAGGGACGGGGGGGGGGGGATTCAATTGTTCTGAGCCTTTCTCTTCTGCACTAATCAAGCTGATTACAGTATTATGGAGCTTATATCCTGAACATTTGTTGGCCTTTAAGGTATTCTTATTCTTATTATTACCTGATTGGAATCAACAGGACTGAGCATTTAATTGTGCATTTCAGTTTGCAATTATTTCAGCAGGCAATTCATCCACCTTTCAGCAAAAAAAAAAAAAAAAAAACCTACCAGTGATCTGATGTAATAATTACAGCATCCTCTCGTCGTACAGAAATTAAGGTATCACCAAACCACATAAGCCCTGGACACAGCCTTTTCCAATTTTCTGGCTGTGGAGGAGTCCATAAAACAAACAACAAACAAACCAATACATAAATGTTCAGGTTTTGAGGATTCCTGAAATGTCAGCTGGTCACGCCTCCCTGCCACTCCCCCTGGAAGTGACATCACTACCTGTTAACAGACAGGCTTGAGGAGGGGGGAGGGAGAGGCTGGGGGCGGTTTAAACCAGCAGTAAGCATGCACACTCTTTCTCCCCCCCAGGTGCAGAAGCCACAAGAGAACTCACACATGCTCGGGAAGGGGGAGGGGGGCAATGGAAGTGGCTGGTTCCCTAGCTTGTGCTAGGGGAAAGGCTGCAGACCCCATCTGGAGCTCCCTGGGACCCCTAGCTGGGAATCCCTGCCTTGGCCTGTAGGATCATGCCCTGCTCACTTCTATATGGGAGGCTGCCAGGCTCTGAACCTTAATAATGACCAATATTCCCTTTGCCAGAAACCCTTTGCCAATTGCTCCACGCACCTCCCTGTCGTCCTTTCCAAGCCAGCCTCGAGGCAAACCACAATAGAAGCGCACTCCGTGCATGGAAGCATAGAGATTGTGGTTGGTTGTATAATTCAATAATGGAGAACAAAGTAGGCCGCTGAAGCTTCTCCGCATAAAGTGTATCGATCTAGGAGAGCGTTCAGAAAGAATCCCAAGGGGAAATCAATAATGGACCGGGTGCTGTACTTTCCCCCTTTTTCTTTCTTTCTTTCTTCCTCCCCCTCCCCCCCAGGATGGGGCTTTCAGTCCTGGGCTGCTTCCAAGAGTTTCATGACAACGATGCTTTTGTAGTCATGGATTATTTGTGGGTTTGGCACTGTGCTAGAATAAATGTCATTCATTATGAAATTGAGGCAAGTTTCTTCCAGGGTTAGACAAGGGCAGTTTGGTCTAAGAAGGATTGGCTGGAAGCTGCCCCCTGCCCATGGAGTTAACTAGTCTGTGTAGCACAAGCAGGCCAGCCTCTGTAAGAGAGGAAATACACATCTGACGTTAGAAATGGCAACCCCTCCTAGAAGGCAGGCCTGCCAATCATGTTCCGACTGATGCTTAGCCTCCCCCCCCCCCCAACCCGGGTCCATGGCTTGCTGTGGGACTGCTGCTCAGAAAGGGGGAGTAGAACAGTCTGGAATAAGTGATTAAACAACCACATTGGCTTGTAGAGCTGCCAGCCTCCAGATGGGTCCTGGAGATCTCCTGGAATTATACCTCATCTTCAGAGTATAGAGATCAGTTTCTATGGAGAAAATGGCTGCCTTGAAGGATACTCTAGCAGCAGGGATGGCCAAACTGCGCCTCTCCAGACATCTGTGGACTGGCAGGGGCTCATGGACATCTAGCGAGCCACATTTTGGCCACCCCTGACTGGCAATAAGCTCCATGGGTAGACAGTGCTGGGGAGAAGCGTATGGTCATGGTACATGTTGGCACCACTGATGTGGGCGGATTTAGTTGTGTGGTCCTAGGCTGCTAGGCAGGAGACTCTAGACGGGACCCAGAGGCGGTTTATCCTAGCAGCATATGCAGCAAATGCTTCAGACCCCACAATTCCAGGACCCCCACTATGCTGTCTGGTTAGGGGATTTTCATACTGTGATTGTTAGGGGGTCCTCATACTTATGCAGCTTGCATAAAGAACAGTGACCTCCAATACGGTGAGCCGGGTTTGCTTCGTCACATGCAGCCAGCTGGGTGACCCTGGGCTTGTCACAACCCTGACAGTGCTGTTTTGACCTAGTAGTTCTGTCAGAGTTCTCTCAGCCCCCACCTACCGCACAGGGTGTCTGTTGTGGGGAGATGAAGGAAGGTGATTGTAAGCCGTTTTGGGACTCCTTTGGATAGTGAAAAGTAGGGTATAAAACCAACTTTTTCTTCTTTAACTACACACACTGATTGGGTCAATATATTTTTAGGTTAGGCAGTCCTACATGGAATGGGTGAACTATCACACATACACCCCACAATCAGGGACGCATTCATTTTAAAGCAGACACGTGGAAATGAGCGGGCTCTTTGCCTGTTCCAAAGCAGTACATTAACCATTCCATCACAGGGCTATATTGAGATGGCTGCCCGTTGACTGAAAGTCAGAAGTTTATTATTCCAGGTGTCAAGCAAAAAACTTTTGTCCTAGGCAGAGTCTGCACTTACTTTCTTTATTTCATTGTTAATCCTGTTGAATTCAGATCGCTTTGAACTCGATTCTTCCTCTCTCCCCCCCCTCCCCATTGAAACAGGAAAGTGTTCTGCACGTGGTTAGGGAGGCTCAGAAGGGGGGGGGAGGCAAGCCTCTTTCTTTCTTTTCTTGAAGGGGGGGGGGAGAGAAGCCAGGCAGGGAGCCTCTTTCTTTTCTTGGAGGGGAGGGGGAGAGGATCGAAAAAGGCAGAGGAGGGAGGAAAAATGCAGGACTGACAGAAGTTGAGAGAAATTAGGGGCTTCTCCTTTAAGGCAAGCGTGTCACATGACCAGGTGTGGCCTATCAGAGGTTCTCTACCATGGAGCTTTCGTTTCCAAATGGATATTGAGGATTTTCAGCACTCTGAGATATGGCACAATAAAGGTAGGGTCACTCCGGATCTATCCTTCTTGCTGCAGAAGGAAAATTAAAATCGCCCAAAATCCAAATGGAAATCGCATTCTGTGTAGAGCAGTGGTCCCTAACTCCCGGTCCGCGGCCCGGTGCCGGTCCGCGAAGGTCTCAGCACCGGGCCGCGGCTCCCTCTTCCCGCCCCCCCCACAGTGAGAAGCTCGCCAGGCTGCGAGCAAATCGGCCGCCAAAGCGGCCGATCAGCTTGTGGCCCGGCAACCTTCTTGCTTTGGGAGGGGGCGGGAAGAGAAGCTTGCCGGACCGCAAGCTAATCGGCCGCTTTGGGGGGCGGGGAGAGGGAGCCGCGGCATGCCGGCGGCGCAAACGCGCATGCGCAGACTTGCCGCGCGTGCACGTTTGCGTCCGTGGCTGCCGTGCACGCACGGGGCCCCGGGTCACCCTCTCCCCGCACCCCGGCGCAGCGGTCTGCAGCCTAAGAAAGGTTGCGGACCACTGGTGTAGAGGGCAGGGACTGAATCGATCTGGGGCTGGAATAAGAGCTCTGTGCAGTTTACACCCTAGCCAAAGATCACTCACATTTATTTTTTAAAGATTTTTATTTAAAATCGAATTGTTCTTAAAATGAATACATGTAAAAAAACTACAGTGATACCAAATAATGTAAATGAAAAGCAAATATTAATGAAATCAGAAAGACAGATAGACAGATATACAGGTTATTCTCATCTCTTATCCTATGTAAAGATTAAAAGATAAAATATAGTTTCTGAGATTATCACCAAAGCAGTTAGATAGTCTCATACAACCCACATCGGAGAGATTCAGGAGGATGGCTATCATATTTACTTGGAATACATGTGTGAATACCAAAACATTATCAAAATGTGAACTATTAGATCAGCTTGGTCAGAGATTTTTCTGGACATCAGACCATGTGTTCAAAGTAGTGCATCTCATTGAGTACTAAGGTTGCCAACCTCCAGATGGAAGCTGGAGTTCTTCTGGAACTACATAAATCATTTTTTTATATACTTAAAACATTTATTTCACTTCTCCTGGAGAAAATGACTGCTTTGTAAGCTGGACTGCATGGCATCACCCCTTCCTTTCTCTAACCTTGGCTCTGCCAGGCTCTACCCTCAAGTTTCCAGCTATTTCCAAACCTGGGGTTGGTGACCCTACTGAGTACACAACTGAGAAAGTAAAACTTGTACATGTTTTGCAAATCTGAAAATTAAACAAAATGGCCAGAGCTGCTGTTTATTCAGCCAGTACCTCTAACTGAAAAGACCCCTTGACACCTTGATTGTTCCCTAGTTTTCTGTCCTGCTTGTTTTAAAACCACAATCATCAACTTTTTTGTACTTGGACCAGACCTAAAACCTAAACTTACAACATGAGACCCATTTTTCATTGTTCTCCATGTATAATACACCTTACTGTTTCTCTTTCGGATAATCAGAATTGAAGGAAGGCAGAATTCTTGACCCTTAGATAGTGTTGCAGGAGAAGGGATTTTGGCCAGTTCATCTTGTAAATGCAGAGGGGAGAAAAGCAAGGCCTATTTTAGCTCTCTTTGAGGCCACTGTTCAAAGATAAAGAATTTATGTTCTGCTTTCCAGCTGACTGCCCCTACCATGCTGTCTTCCTCTTGTGCTCTTTCCTGCTCTTTCTCTCTCCCAAGAAGAAGAGAGAGAAGAAAGAATAGAAAACAGTGCTTCCCCTTGCAATACACGGGTGTCAGACTAGCACATTCAGTTCCAGCATCACTTGCCTGCCTGCCCTTGTAAAATCACCGCAAGATGCAGTTTGAGGTGCTCTTTCTGCTGGGGTCTGCTTTCCCATCCTCTGCATCCATCTACTGGAACAGGAAATCTTAGGCTGGGCTTCTTGTTTTAATCTAGAGTAGCATAGTCACAGAGCTGCGTGTAACATGTAGAAAGCCAACAAGGGAGGCAGCCTGGTGTAGTTGGTAGAGTGCCAGGCTTAGATTGGAACCATCTCTTTTTGACTTGTCACTCACCTGTAGCTGGAAGCAAACCAGTGACTCTATCAGCCTGGCAAATCCCACTGGGTTGTTGTGAGTGGAACCACAGGGGAGAGAGTACAGGTGCACCTCTCGCATGGGAGACAGAGATTGTGGGCATAGTTCAGAGGAGCTGCCAGATGGTTAGAGATTTCATACATCTCTACCCATGGGGGGTGGGGGACTTGCCTATGAAGAGGGTAGATTGAATGACAACATAATGTCATTTCCAAGTACAGTGAATTCTCCTGTGCAAATGCTTAAACCTCCCTACATCTTCCCAAATAGTCTTTTGTAGCAAAGACAAATGGAATAATTGGGCCATGTCAGCCATAGACAGGGCTGAAAATTCCCTGGTCTTGGGTCTAACAAAATGGGTCTGTCCTTGTGCCGCAATTGTTGACCTTTTAGGTGCCACATCATTCTTCAATGTTTCTCTGCACAAATAACTCTGGTCTCATCAGTTAATGACATCCCTGGTCAGTGCTGCAATTTCTGAGAATCTTCTTTCTGGTTTCTTCCCCCCCTTTTCTGCGTCATTTTCACTCAGGCATGAGCTGTCTCTGAGCCCTGCTGCCGTGACAAACATGTCTGCCTTCTACAAAAATCTGCTGCAGTCGGCAAGCCTGATAAAATCTAGTACAATTCTCTGCAGTCCATAAACCCCAGCAGAAAAGCCACTGCAGGCAGACGGGGCTCCAATCTCCTGTTCACAGAAGGTTGCACTTTACAGTATTTCAGGGGCCCCTTCCAACAGCAGCAGAGAATTTTCTTACTTTCAAACCCTAAACAAGCAAAGTGTAGCTCTTTAAAAAGAGACCTCTGATTTCTTCCCACATTTTATTGTGATCCTTACAGCCTGATCTCAGGCACATTTTACTCTGAAGTCAGTCCCAAGTTTGTTTAATACTGCAGACATAATGCTTTGCTTTCTGATGTGTCCTTCCATATTTCCCTGCAGAATCATATTGTGTGTTGTTTCCTGCTTGTAAGCATTTCCCTGTCAGTGAATTGACTTTTTCTTTGTGTATGGGTGATTGCGTATTGTTCTTTGCGGTATATTGATGGTCTAACAGGGAGCCATCTTGTGTTAGCCCGGGGACTGCTGCCAAAAACTTGCATGACCGTCTCCATCTCTGTACTCGGTAGTGAGAGGGAATGACAGGTGAGCAGCCATGTTGGTCTCCTTACTTGGCTGTGCCCATTCCTGATTTGGGGAGGGGGATTGCTGGGCATCGATGATGAAGGGGGGGGGCCTGTTTTCTCAAAGCCCAAGTACCATTTTAGGGCCAGCATGGTATAGTGGTTAAGATTGGTGGTTTCTAATCTAGTGAGCCGAGTTTGATTCCCCGCTCCTCCACATTCAGCCAGCTGGGTGAACATGGGCTCAACACAGCACTGATAGAGCTGTTCTGACCAAGCAGTTTTGTCCAAGCTCTCTTAGCCTCTCCTCCCTCACAGGGTGTCCGTTGTGGGGAGAGGAAGGGAAGGCAGTTGTAAGCCCCTTTGAGACTTCTTCGGGTAGTGGAAAGCAGGGTATGAAAACCAATTCTTCTTCTTCTTAAAATGCTCTAGCACAACCCCTTTTAAAACCTTTTCATTTTATATAGTATTTAGCCTGAAGAAAGATATTACGGATAAAAGAAGAATTGGTTTATATACTTCTGAGTTCCACGTGGTCCTAAAGCTGTTTCCAGTAGCTGTTTTGAATTATTTTTATTCCAGTTAAGCAACAGGACTGTAAACATTTTTTAACTAAGCCAGTTCACTTTTATGTTATTATGTGGCTGCCCTTTTTCATTGCAGAATCATGAATTAAGTCCCTAAAGTCAATTTCTGTCTCTTGATAGACCAGTCTGTCTCAACTTTTTTACCATTGAGAAACCCCTGAAACATTCTTTAGGCTTAGAGAAACCCCAGAAGTGATGTGATTGTGCAGAATGTGGTTGGAAAGCAGAGCTGTGGGCATGCCCACCCAGGGTCCCTCCCCTTCCCCCCTCCAGGCCCATCACTGCCCATTTTGGGAGAGGGCAGATGGGTCATATTACCTGATAAATGTTTAACAACTTAAAAACCCATTTAATTAACTCCCACCCATTAAGGAAACCCTTCCCGTGCTGTCAAGAAACCCCAGGGTTTCACAAAACCCCGGGGTTTCTTGACAGCCCAGGAAGGAGTTCCTGAATGGGTGGGAGTTGGGAAAGCCTGCAATAGACAAATAGGGTTGTCTGGTCCCCCCTGGCAAGGACCTTTTCTGCACCAGAAATCCAGCCTGGCACAGCATCCGTCCAATCACGGAGCTAATTTCTGCTCCCAGACTATGTTGGCACCAGTCTGTGGTGGTCCTAGGCTTGGCACGATGCAGGCCTTCATTTGCCCCATGGCTGGATGAGTTCCCTTGCCATGGAGTAAATGAGGGCCTGCTTCACGCCAGGCCTGAGACTGCCCTGGGCCGGTGCCAACATTGTCCAGAAGCAGAAATTAGCCCCACAATTGGATGAATGCTGTGCTGGGCCGAATTCTTTGTGTGGAAAAGTTCCAGCTATTTCCTAGCTTGGTGCTGGCAACCTTATGAACACTCCATCTATATACATGTCATAGATACATCTTTGAACATAAGCTTCAGGGTTTTTTTTACTATGTCAATGGGAGTTGCTGCTCTGGGACAACCCCCCCCCCCAATTATCTGGGCACTGGTCAAGTGTTCTCCCCCTGTTCCTCCAGACATGGGTCCCAACATCCCCCATCTCTGTTCACTGCTTCATGCATTTCCTCCAGTCTCTGTAGGCTTCTAAAGCTGTGGAATGTGACTCTAAGCAGCAAAATGTGGGCACACACACACAGTGCACAGGTGGATTGTATTAGTGCACAGGATGTGCACAAATTACCATCATATACAATTAGGACATACAACTAGGATATAGGAGCCTCTTGTGGCACAGAGTGGTAAGGCAACAGACATGCAGTCTGAAGCTCTGACCATGAGGCTGGGAGTCCAATCCCAGCAGTCAGCTCAAGGTTCACTCAGCCTCCCTTTCTGAGGTCGGTAAAATGAGTACCCAGTAAACGGTAATGACTGGGGAAGGCACTGGCAAACCACCCTGTATTGAGTCTGCCATGAAAACGCTAGAGGGCGTCACCCCAAGGGTCAGACATGACCCGGTGCTTGCACAGGGGATACCTTTACCTTTACCTTTACAACTAGGACTGCCTTGGAGAGGGGGCATCTGCCCGGCAGGGGTCTCCTGGAGTTCCTGCTCTCCCCTAGGCCATGTCTGGCTCCTCAGGCTCTTCCTCGGAGGCTTCTGAGTCAGAGTCATGATGCTCCCTTGGGTTTTCTCTGGTAGGGATCTAGTAGCAGCTGTGCTCTGCTACTCCTGAACCGCCTATTGGTTGCCAGGCCAGGCAAGGTCATGCACAACACTTTTTCTGTGTTAGAAGCCCGGGAAAGGAACAAGGCTGGGAGAAAATTGCCTGAAATGAAAGAACACGGGGAGTGAAGGCAGGAGAGAATTCCATTCCCATCAGGGTGTGATTGTCTTAAAGTTTAAAGCAGATCGCTGCCCCATATAAATGGGGCAGACATGTGAACTAACCAACTTGACTGCTCCCATGATCTGTAGTTTCAGCCGCACAATGTTGTGGGTTGCTCCTAATGGGAATAAGAAAACATCCTGGCATCATTCAGGATAGGGGATAATGGCCGCTAGCCAGTGCAGTGTAGTGGTTAAGATCCGTGGACTCTAATCTGGAGAACTGGGTTTGATTCCGCACTCCTCCACCTGCAGCTGGATGGGTCACCTTGCAGTAGACACAGTTCTCTTAGGGCTGTTCTCACAGCAGTTCTGTTAAGGCTACCAACCTCACAAGGTTTCTTCCGTGGGGAGAGGAAGGAAAAGGTATTTGTAAGCTGCTTTGGGACTTCTTCAGATAGTGAAAAGTGGGGTATAAAAAAACAGCTCTACTTCTCCTTCTGTCTGTCCGGAACCTGGATAGCCTTGGGTAGCCCTGTCTCAGCAGATCTCAGAAGCGAAGATCCAGGGTCACAACGCAGAGGCAGGCAACGGCAAACCACCTCTGGATGTCTCTTGCCTTGAAAACGCTACAGCAGGCGTGGCCAAACTGTAGCTCTCCTGATGTTCATGGACTACAATTCCCATGAGCCCCAGTAGGGGCTCATGGGAATTATAGTCCATGGACATCAGGAGAGCCACAGTTTGGCCACCTCTGCCCTACTGTAATTTGGCTGTGGTTTGGCAGCACTTCCTACCACCACCAGTCTCTAGGGAGGAGGGGATGGCTAGAGGGATGCCATTTTGAGATACCACTCATGGGCCTTGCGTAATATACCTATGTACTTTATAGGGAAATATATTTTTGTGATTGGAAGCTGCCTTGGATATGATAGAGGTTAGGTATATATATTTTCTACAATAAAAAAAGACATTTTATTGTGTGAAATCTAGGATGGGGTGGGGTGGGGGGTAGGATAGGAAAAGACTTAAAAGGGAGCCCCTTGTAGCTGAGATATAGGATTGTGTCTAACAGCGAGGCTTCAGCTGCAATTGAGTTATTTAAAAACTCTTTAGCAGATCAAAATGTTCCCCGAACAAAAAGGAGGTCTGAAATAGATGTACAATCACTGGCCAACCCCCCCCCCCCCCACGATTGATAGCATGCAGGGCAGCGCAGGAAGGATCACAACCTTTGAAATATAATGGGATATCCTGCATTTAAAAAATGCAGTACAGAGCAGAATAAATCCACACACACCAGGGTTAAAGGCAGGTACTGTGTATTCTAAAGTAATTCCTGAATAAAGGTGAAGAACTGTCCAGCTTCAAGGTGTGTGGAGGGAACCATTTTGTGCACAGGAAAATGTAAAACCTGTTTCCACAACCCCCTGACTCCACCTGCAGTGTCTCGGATGCAATGACAAAAGAAGTTCCTATACAATGTGTGGGGGATGAGCTGGCAAAGAAGCCAGTGGATTTATGTTCCCTTCTGGCAAGAGATAAACTATGGGAGAGCTTTGCACGGGATCCTAGATTAGAATACATTGCTTTTTAAATGCTGTTAAAGCATAAATTAATATGGATTTCTTTCCCTCCTTTTTTTTTTGCTTTGCAGCCAAAACCACCCAATCCAGACTGGCGTTATTCTGCGTCCTTAAGAGCTGGAATGCAAGGGTACGTACTACACCCTCCTTCTGTCTTTGCCACTCCTTGAGGAAAACTGGCCAGCTGTGGTCTGGTTACTATCAACAGCATAGAGCACGGGTAGTCAAACTGCGGCCCTCCAGATGTCCATGGACTACAATTCCCATGAGCCCCTGCCAGCGAATGCTGGCAGGGGCTCATGGGAATTGTAGTCCATGGGCATCTGGAGGGCCGCAGTTTGACTACCCCTGGCATAGAGCATGTGCCCCTCTGAAATGAATGGGAGCTGTGTCATGAGGGGGGGGGGTCTGAAGAACAACTTCCTGGCAGATTGTGGCCAGAGGCAGCTGTGATTCTGCATCTGTCAGCTCTTTCCCAGATCCATGCTAATGAGCTCTTGCATCCCATCATCCCATCCAGGCTGGAGCCCGAGCAGCAGTCTGTGGCTGGATTCCTGAGCTCCATGAAAGCTTGTAATTGTCAATCCGCTGCTTAATGTCCCCTCTCTGCTTTCATCAATTCATTATTATTATAATATTATGAATCCTCTCCGTTCACAGGATAAAAACCACATTGTCATGGTTAGCTCATTATTCTCCCAGTAGCTGTGGAAGGTTATGTTGATGGGAGGAGTGCTGAACTGTCCAGTGCCTTGAATCTTAACTTTGTGGCTTAGCGGGGGATTTGAATCCCACATGCGGATTATAACCAAACCATGCTCCGTTAGTTGTGCCACTCTGCCAGTTGTAGCTGAGGGGGCACCTCAAGGGCCAGTTAGACAGAAAACAGGTAACCGGGATGATATCATGACACATTAAATTTTCAATTCATAGAACTGGAAGGCCATCTAGACCAATGGTCCCCAACCACCGGGCCATGGCCTGGTGCCGGGCTGCGAAGGCCCTGGCACCGGGCCGCGGCTCCCTCTCCCTGCTCCCCCAGGCCACAAGCTTCTTTTTGTGGGGGTGGGGGGAGAGGGAAGCGCGGCCGCTTGCGCAAACGCGCATGTGCGGCAGTTTCACAAAAACGTGCATGCACGGCCCAGCCGTGCATTTGCATTTGTGGCCGCGCATGGTGCAAACGTGCACGCGCGACCATGCATTCGTGAAACTGCAGCACATGCGCGTTTGCGGCTGCGTATGCACGGCCATTGGATCGCCCTCCCACACCCACTGGTCCGCAGCCTAAATAACGTTGCGGATCACTGATCTAGACCAACCACCTGCTCAATGCAGGATCACCTTCAAGCAGCCATGATAAGTATCTGTCCAGCCTCTGCTTGAAGATTGACGGTGAGGGGGAGCACACCACCACTGTAGGCAGCCTGAGAATAGTGGGGGGGGGGGATTCCCTCTCTGGATCTGTGTTTAAGCAAAACTGGCTATGAAACTGACAGTGGTTTCCCCTGCAAGAGAAAGTAGCACTGCTTTCAGGATTTTGTGTTGAGGGGTTGGATCTAGTGCAACCTTTCCACTTATGTTTCTGTGTAAGCAGAAATTCGGGGAAAAGACTGCAGCAGATGCTGGCACTAAGCTGAACTTACTGCATCCCCACTTGTGTTTTAGGACACTACAGCGTATAGGGGAGAAAGCAGAAGTTCTTGCCCGAGTGGTACCACACTAAGTCTGTTTTATGGTTCCACTTGCATAACCCTGAATCCAAGTTTATCCTGTGTGATAAACAGCAAATGACTCAATTGTGTAATACACCAATGTGCTTTTGCTATTGCCACTTGAATTTGCACCTTAATAACAGGTGACAACTGAACTGGCTGGCCTTGCGGCAGCACTGGATTAAAAAAACAACAACTGCTGTGGAAAGTTCCCTGCCGCTTTCTCTCCCTGCTCCTCAAAGGCAGAAGGCTCCATCATCTCCAGGTGTTGGCAGTGACAGCAGAAGACTAGCGGAAGGCTGCCTGGAACTGACAGGACAGGCCTTCATTATTTATTTCAACACTAAGGCATAAACACGATGGGGATTTCGGGATTTCCCAGCCATGCTGGAGGCATCGCATCTCATTACCGGGAACAAAGCAGTCTGGAAAGGCAACTTGAAGGCAGCGCAGTGGTCCCAAGTTGGTTGGCGGAAGGCAAAAATTATAACAAAGAGCGGCAACTGCAAATTATGCAGGAAGAAAACTTTAGAGCAGGGGTAGTCAAAGTGCGGCCCTCCAGATGTCCATGGACTACAATTCCCAGAAGCCCCTGCCAGCGAATGCTGGCAGGGTCTTCTGGGAATTGTAGTCCATGGACATCTGGAGGGCCGCACTTTGACTACCCCTGCTTTAGAGCCCCGCTTGCAACAAGCCCACTTCTAGAGAAAGGATACTTTGCTTGTGCAAGCAATGAACATCTGTGATGTTATGTTTGAGGGAGACTCACTGACCGTTTACGCACTGGGAACTTCACTGCCCCAGCTCCCATGCAGGAGCACAAATCAGGGGCGGATGAGGTGCACCGGGCCAAATGCTCCCCCGTGTGGGTGCAGGAAGAGGTGGGGCAACCTGCCACAACTAAAACTCCAGCCTGCAGCCCAGCATGAAACCTCCAGTGCGTAAACGGTCACTGTCAAGAAAAGGCTATGCGGGTGATGTGGGAAAGGGTCATGGTGTTTTGCTGAGAACTGCGCCATTTAATCACTGTGTGCATTTGTTTAGTGCTGGGCACGTGGAGGAGGCTGGAGGCTTACGAGGAGGACCAGGAGGACCGGAGCAGCAGTGGCCAACGGTATCCAGTGCAACAACAGGTTAGGGAACGAGACTTCCGTTTTCGGCTGAAGTGATGTCTATCTGTAAGGTGGAGCTCTTAATCATGGAGCCATCTTTTCTGCTGTGTGGCACAACAGTTCCTTTCCATTTTGTGTTGGAAACTTGAATCCTCCCTCTGTTTTAGAACCCCTTGTTTTAGAAACAATCAGGTGCCAGATGGGTACCAGTTATTGGGCAGTGTGTCCCCAGCATCCTGAATTAGAAAAAGAAACTGGGAAGATTATAGGCAGGAATTTGGGTTTGGAGAAATTTTCTAGCCAACATGAAAAGTACCTTACTTAACAACAACAAAAAGGCACAGAGTTGTTATGCCAGCTGTCCTGTGCCCTCCTCGGCCTATTTCATACGTTCCTTTAATGTGATTGTGTATCACCTCCTGTCTCTCAGCCAACATCCCAGATGTACAAGAATGGGTCTACAAGGGCTATGCTTTGATTGACCACTCTGCAATTTTGCAGTTGAAATCAGCCCCGTGGTATAAAACAATTTAAAAAGATCATTCTAGAGCACTCTGTATAATTAATATAATGGCATGCAATCTTACAGTGGCACAAACATCTTTATGGTTTGAAACAGTGCCATCAGCTATGCTTTCTGGGCGTTACCCTCAAACTCCTCTACCTCAATGCCACTGCATGGGTGGGAATTCACTTCTGGAAGATCTCCCCCACTCTGTTCTGGCCTGTTCCTTGTACTCAGAATCCAGAAACAAGTTCCTTGCCAAGATAATACCCAATTCATGACTTCTTTCCGGTTCTGACAAATTAACTGGATATCAGAGAGTGACTCCTTTGTTTCACCTAGACCGTTTATGCACTGGGAACTTCACTGCCCCAGCTTCCATGCAGGAACACAAATCGGGGGTGGATGAGGTGCACTGGGCCAAATGCTCCCCCATGTGAGTACAGGAAGAAGTGGGGCAACCTGTCATGACTAAAACTCCAGTCTGCAACCTGGCATGAGACCTCCAGTGCATAAACGGTCCTAGTGTGGCACTTTTTGCTCTAGCTGCAGAGAAGATCCAAGCTATAGTACTTTGAATGAGAGCCACCCATCTGAAATGTTAATCTTCTATATCTTACTGCGACATATCCTGTTTTACTCCTTTTATTGATTAATTCCTGTTTTGGCTATATACATTAAGTAAAATACTGATACCTCCCACCTCTCAGAAGATATATAAGAGGAAGGGGTCCCCAGTGGACTATAAAATGGCTTCGCTTAAATTAAGTGTTGGACATATTCAACTATTCCTAAATCGCTGATCCAGTCCCCACCAGTGACCACCACAGGGCAAGTTATGGTCATTGCCCAAGCATCCAAGTGTCCAAGTCCAGGTAGGCACAATTGCATATTTGCATCATCAGCTCCCCTGCTTGGTTCTCATTGTGCCATACCTGAGCCTGTGCCATGGACAGCAGCACTATAGTGAGTCGGAAGCAGGAGTAAAGCCCGTACAGAAGTGATCTGTTTGCTGAATTCCTTGGAAGAAACTGTGTGGGGAGAGCACAGTCACAGAAAGTTGTTGATGAAAACAGCAAGGGAAGGGAAGAGGGGACAGCCAGGGTATTCAACATGCCTGCCACACCTTTGTGCTATCTTCTCACAGTCAAAGCAAACAAAACCAATAGGCAAAAAGTTGTGTCTTCTTGAGATTTATTGAATGAAATCCTGAATAATTTTGCAACCAGAGCGGGGACCCAGGTATTCAATCCCACTTTCTATTGCTTCTTCAGTGGTTGCAATTATATTCCTCATATAACATCATATAATATCACCAGTATTACAGGTACAGGATATCACATAGGCAATAGCTCTTCAGGAAAGAGGTCACCTCTTCAATTGCAACCACCGAAGAAGCAATAGAAAGCGGGATTGAATACTTGGGCCCCCGTTCTGGTTGCAAAATTATTCAGGATTGCATTCAATAAATCTCAAGAAGATACAACTTTTTGCCTATTCGTTTCGTTTGCTTTGTATGTATTTCTACAAGAAACCTACAGTGTATCTTCTCACAGTCTGCAGAGGCCAACAATGTGGTCAGTTCCTGACTGCATTGTCAAGAAGAGGCAAGTGGGACAGCATGTTTGCAGTGTGCAGTACAAAACAAAGAGAAAGAAACAAATGGTGCAAAAAGAAAAGGATCTTTAATAGTTGAATAACCCCCTTCGCATTTTGCGTTCAGCTTCATCAGGGAAATCTCCTGCTAAATTCCTTTCCAATTTAAAATCGACATTCTCATCATTCAGTTGAAAAGGAATCTAAAACTATACCCTCCCTGATGAAGCTGAAGGCAAGACACGTAGGGATTATTCAACAATTAAGGACCCTTTTGCACCCTTGGTTTCTTTCTCTTCATTTTGGTTTGGGTGCAGCCCCCGTTTCTATTCAGTTTTCAATGCAGGCCCATTCTCTGCTGACTGCTCAGCCTCACTAACTGTGCCATGTAGGGGTTTTTATTATTAAAATTTGTATCCAAAAGGGATTTCAGGGGGATCAGAGCAAACAAAATCAATGAAATTCTTCATCCATATATTTGGGGAAGGGCCATGCCTCATTGGTAGAGCCTCTGCTTGGCATGCAGAAGGTCCCAAGTTCTATCCCTGGCATCTGCAGTTGAAAGACCTTTCCCTGAGACCCTGTTTCTGCTGCCAAAAATTTGCTGTATACCTGTGACACAACCCATGTCAGGTGTAGCCTGTATTTTGGCCTTCTGGGGAAGAAGGAAGACTCAATCCCTGGGTCTGTTATGATGTGTCTGTGTGGTTATTGAGTTGTGGCTGATTTACAGTGACCCTGTAGGACAGGGATAGTCAAAATGTGGCTCTCCAGATATCCATGCTACAATTACCGAGAGGCTCCTGGTAACTGTAGTCCATGTACATTGGAAGAGCCAGTTTGGCTAGCCCTGCTTTAGGGTTTTCAAGACAAGAGAAGTTCAGAGATGGCTATGCCAGTGCCTGCCTATGCAGTTCCATGGTGGTCTCCCATCCAAGCAATAACCAGGGCTGGCCCTGCCTAGCTTCTGAGAAGGTCAGGTTAGCCTGGGCCAGGCAGATCAGGGCATCTGTTGTGAGAGGTCTGCTCAGTTCAGTATAGGACAGGCCAGCTGCAGGCAACTTTAATTAGCAGATCCTGTAGATGAGAGAATTCTGGCAGCTGCAGCTGCTTCTACTGTCTTATCCTCACCAGACTAGTAGAGTAGAAACATCGTCCTTCAGTACAGCTATGAAGCTCAACAAACCCCTGTCCTAGATTCAGTCTGGCAGCTCTGCTAGGTGAGGAGGACATTTGGCTCCCACCTGAGGCAGCTGATTGGACGTGTAGGGGTTATATTGTCAAATGGAGCCACACACCAAGAGTTAAAACTGTATTTCTCAATTTCCTTAAACCCCTCCAGCTTTTTTTTCCTCCTCTGGTGCCTAAATCAATGAGCTTTTCACTCCCCCCCTCAATCAAATGAAGATGCAAAGATATGCTTTTTAGACAGTTGACCCATTTCAGGCAATTGCACTAAAGTGAATCAGTCTGACATTTGTTTTTGCCATCGCTGCCCCAGAGCTGCACCTGGGCCCCATCACACCTTTATTAACGGCACCTTTTCTGCAACCTCTAAAACATGGAATTTCCCTGCTTCTGCCTAGTAGTTACAGATAACATTCCCATGGTGTTGTTAATCTGCTCACCCGATTAATTCTAGATGGCAGGGCAGCCAAATGGTCCTTTCACTTGGTGGCCCACCAAACCTGTGGCCCAAGTTCTTCACGCTGAAGAAATCAGAGAGTTAATCAATGGGAGCTTGAAAAGATGATGTCATAGTAAGTTTTAAGAAGGATAAAGATGTTAATCGCTAAGCCTCAAAATCCTTAATTCCTTGCACACAGCTGCACTCTGAATTGGTGAGGCAATGGGCAGCTCCCTTCCTTTGGCATTAAAGCTGGGGCTCAGTTACGCGGATCAAGCCTCTGTTGGATTCAGAGTGAGTTTCGCCTAAGCAAAGACGAGCAGGGCTTATCCTGTTGATGCTTATGCCTTTTAAGCTAATGCCGTGTCCTGAATTTCACTCTGGTGGGTGCAAGGGACAACTCCAGGCTAGCAAACAGAGGAGGTTTTTAAAAATGGTGCCTGGAAGGTTGGTTGTTGCCGTGGTTCCCTTGAGGATGAAGTAGAGGTGCTCCTCCAATCTGCTATAAGAGAGCTTTTATGCTTGTTAGGTTGAATCTTGAACCATCTTGAGTAATGAGTGGTCATTAGAAGAAGGTGCCTTGTCTGGAGAAGCTATGTTTATGTGCTACTGGGAACACTGGTGCAGCCGAACATTGTTTACTGGGATGCTTTTTCTCAAATGGCAAAGATTTGTGGATTATTCCATCCCCAGGTGGGATGGCTGGTGCCAGTGGGAGAAAAATTGGAGAATTCTGGCTGGGGTGGATTTGGGGGCTACTTTGGCTGTTGGGAACTTTTGTTTCATTTGAATAGAAGATGATTTTAAGATAGTGGTTTAGCACAGTTTAGGCAGATTCTAATTCGGCACTACTCAAAACCTATAGGTTTTTGGTTATTTATATTTATATTTATAATTTATAATTTTTATAATTTATATTTTATAATTTTTATAATTTATATTTTATATTTATATTTATATACCACCGCTCTCCAAAGTCTCGTGGTGGTTTACAGAAATTCACAAAAACAATAAAATCCCATAAAACCCATTAAAACATAATTAAAATACAATATCACAATGGTGGATAATAACCCACTCCCCTCCCCCCATCCAGCAAGGTCTATTACTCTCCATCTGAGAGCGAGGGACATATTTGGTTTCGGCTAGAGATCCACAGCTGACAGTGTCGGGAGTTGCCCTGGCCTCAACCATATGCCTGGCGGAAGAGCTCCGTCTTGCAGGCCCTGCAGAAAGCTGACAAATCCCGCAGGGCCTGCAGCTCTTCTGGGAGCTCGTTCCACCAGGTTGGGGCCAGGGCTGAAAAAGCCCTGGCCCTGGTTGAGGCCAGGCGTATGTCCTGGGGGCCCGGGACCACCAGTAAATTCATACACGCAGAGCAAAGATCCTTGCGGGGGGCATAAGCAGATAAGTGGTCCTGCAGATAAGCTGGACCCAGGCCACATATAGCCTTAAAGGTTAAAACCAGAACCTTAAACTGGATCCGGAAGCAGACTGGTAACCAGTGCAGATGGCCTAGCACCAGCTGAATATGGGAAGTATCATTTAAGTAATAGAAACAGGTGGAGTCAGACGTGGGTCCTTTGGCTTGCTCTCATTCAGTTGCGGGATATATCTGGCTGATGGAGTGGTGACTCACAAAAATCTCAAATTGAAATAAATGTAGTTAGTCCTTATGGTACCACTAGTGCAGGGGCGGCCAAATTGTGGCTCTGCAGTTGTCCACAGACTACAATTATCATGAGAAGCAGTATCAAAACATTAAAATTATACAAATAATTTAAAGTAATCACTTAAAGCCACTAGTGGGGGGAGGGGGGGAGAGAGGCCCAGTTCTCTTTTTTTCCCGCTGGCTTCAACCGTAAGCTTGGCAGAAAAGCTCCATCTTGTAGACCCTCTGGAACTCTATGAGCTCCATCAGGGTCCTGATCTCCCTCAGGCACTCATTCCACCAAGTAAGAACCACGGCCAAGAAGGTTGAGGCCAAACATACTCCTTTATGGTCAGTTGAGTTCTGAGTTATGGTCAGTTGAGGTCTGAAGATGAGTTTGGGGTTTTCCTCTTCAGTCACTTGCTGCTTTTAGGAATGCAAATAACTCAGGGGTGGCCAAATTGTGGTTCTGCAGATGTCTATGGATTACACCTACTATGAACTGGCAGGGACTCATGGTAAGTGTAGTCCATAGACATCTGCAGAGCCACAATTTGGCCACCCCTAGTATAGCTGAAGCTCAAAGGGGCTTGGGTTGCCAGCTGCAACAGCCACCTCAAGCAATTGTTGGGGCATGAGATGGCCAGTGCTGGGTCTCTTGCTTCCCTCTGTGACAACCAAACTGAAGTTCTGCATCTTAGTAATGAATTACAAGCTGTTCTCTGCCCAAGGAGCTGCCCCACCTGCAACAGGATTTCTGTTCTCTCCCCATACGTTAAGGTAACCTTCCTGTTCTGTTCAGCTGTGTCCCCACTCAGTGTTGTTGTTCAGGGGTGACCCGTGCACATTGGTGAGCGCACAGGACTCTAGAGCAGGGGTAGTCAAACTGCGGCCCTCCAGATGTCCGTGGACTACAATTCCCAGGAGCCCCTGCCAGCGAATGCTGGCAGGGGCTCCTGGGAATTGTAGTCCACGGACATCTGGAGGACCGCAGTTTGACTACCCCTGCTCTAGACTGTAGTGAAGATCCTTAGGAAGTAGGTTACATTCCTGATTTTGATGAAAGAGACTTATGTCTGTGTTTTGGGACCTTGTCTGGGAATCATTCCAATATTCTCTGGCAGCAACTGAATCCAATAACAAGAAGTGCAAATACATTTGCAAGAGATGTGCTGGTAAATACAGGAGCACATCTCTATTGTGGGCAGGAGCAAGGGAATGAATGGTGGGTCACGTCCAAATGTGGCCACTTAAGGTTGCAGAAATTGAATGTGAAAGGTTTAGACAGAACAGGGCTTAAGGATATCGGAAAAGAGCAAGGTTAAGAGGAAATTATGTTCATAAAGATTGTAAATTGTTTGAAATTTGTCCATTGGAATCCAGAGGGTTTAATACCATTATGAAAATGCATTCACCATGTATCTCAAAGTGAGGGTAAGAAAGGTATGTGTTCCTAAGTGTAATTTCATTTGGACACACCACTAAATTTAGAGTTGCCAGGTTAGGAAATACCTGGAGATTTTGGAGGAGGGTGGTGGTTGAAGGCATGGAGGGTCTTCAATGGGGTATAATTCCATATAGACCACCCTCCAAAGTGGCCATTTTCTTCTTGATTGCCCGGAGATCACTTGTCATCACCACCTGAAGATTAAGAATACAAAATGGGGGACATAGTGCATGGCAGTTGTATAAAAGAAGAAAACACAACTAAGAAATAGATTATACAATATGGAAAAAGTTTATACAATACTTTAAAAGCACAAACATGATGTTATAATGCTCCCAAAGGGTGTGACCAAAGGAATGCCACTGGAAATTCCAAATCCAAACGAGAAAGCTGGTAAAGCCTGTGTGTTTGCTAGTGACTGCTTCCTCTGCTTCCTCTGTGGAGCCCAACCAAAACCTACCTCACAATCCTTCACATGTTTTAGGAGTTGTTACTCAACATCAAGAAAACAAAGATCATGGCATCTGGCCCTCTCAATTCCTGGCAAATAGATGGGGAAGAAATGGAGATAGTGACAGATTTTATTTTCCTGGGCTCCAAGATCACTGCAGATGGGGACTGCAGCAAAGAAATTAAAAGACGCTTGCTCCTGGGGAGGAAAGCTATGGCAAATCTAGACAGCATCCTAAAAAGCAGAGACATCACCCTGCCAACAAAAGTGCGCTTAGTCAAGGCTATGGTATTCCCAGTTGCAATGTATGGCTGCGAAAGTTGGACCATAAGGAAGGCTGAGCGTCAAAGAATTGAGGCTTTTGAACTCTGGTGCTGGAGAAGACTCTTGCAAGTCCCTTGGACTGCAAGGCGAACAAACCGGTCAGTCCTAGATGAGATCAGCCCTGACTGCTCTTTAGAAGGCCAGATCCTGAAGATGAAACTCAAATACTTTGGCCACCTCATGAGAAGGAAGGACTCCCTGGAGAAGAGCCTAATGCTGGGAGTGATCGAGGGCAAAAGAAGAAGGGGGCGACAGAGAATGAGGTGGCTGGATGGAGTCACTGAAGCAGTAGGTGCAAACTTAAGTGGACTCCGGGGAATGGTAGAGGACAGGAAGGCCTGGAGGATCATTGTCCATGGGGTCACGATGGGTCGGACATGACTTCGCACATAACAACAACACTCTGAAGTTAAATAATGAAAATATTCATTTGGGCATGAATATTATAGAGAGGCATCCTGGCACTTGTGCAGTAAAGTTTTTGGTTAGTTGAGTTGCTACTACACAGTGGGTTCTCTTAATTTAATTAATAAATAAATTCTCATGATGACTTTATGAGCAAGGGCTCCCCAACAAGTCTGTCTGCAGTCCTTTCTTTAAGGCCGATTCACTTATGCCTTTGATTCTATCCACTCGTCTTGTTCTTTGTCTACCAATCCTTTTTCTTCCTTCAGTCGTTTTTGCTAATCCTTCATTTGCACGCATTATATCACCAAAGTATGAGAGCTTTTGTTTACAAGTCATTGCCTCAAGAGAGCCGTTGGGTTTAATTTGGTCCAAAACAGATTGATTTATTCTTCTTGCAGCCCGTGGCATTTTCAGTAAAAGTCTCCAGGTCAAAGGCATCTTTCTTTCTCCCATACTTCCTTAGGGTCCAGCTTTCACATCTATACATTAGCACAGGAAAAAAAAACCCATTGCTTTGACAATTCTCTTCAGGCTCCGTTCCAAATCTCTAGATATTTCCCAGCCCGGAGGCACGACCCACTTGTAACTGGTGCTGTTCCAGCCCCATTGAGAAGCTCCTGTTGGATTGTGCCCCAGCCTTGTCAAAAGCAGCATCCAAACTGAAACTGTGGCCATCTCTCTCTCTCTCTCTCTCTCTCTCTCTCTCTCTCACACACACACACACACACACACAGCAAATACATTTTAAAAAGCTGTCGTTTCCCTTTCTTCTATATCTGCCACGATGGGGGAAGATGTGAAATCTTCCCTGCAGTCCTATTGGAGGTGCAGGGATGTCCGTCTGCCGCTTTTGCTCTTCTTTCTGCACAAGGCTTGCTGTCTGCTGGCTTGCAGAGTGCAGCACCGTCTCTGGGCGGGTGGGGCAGAGCACAGCAATCTGCACTCCTGCCATTTTCTGCCTCTCCGACGCATAACCCAGTTAATTCCCCGCTGCTGACCCAGAGAGGCTGGCTGTGCCGCAAAATCTTTAAGCTCCCCAGCCATTCTGTCATTCCTCGTGTGCGCTCTCAAGGTGTAATGAAGGATGTAGAACAGTCACAACTGCACTCCGCAATCTCCCCCTTTATTGCAGGGATTTCATTCCCAAAATACCAAGGCGCAAGCTGGGGAGGGAAGATGTGCCCAAGTGAATTGTCTCTGTTGTTGTCTTATGTAATTAGATTCACAGACCGCTGAAAGTATCTCCCTGCGCACGCACACACACACAGAGTCAAAAGGAAAATAGATTGGCTACGATCAGAAAGAGAATGTGTGTGTGGCTTTATAGACCCTTATAAATTGTGAAAATTATCTGGTTCTCTTTGTACTGAAGGAAATTGGGAGAAGTTGTTTCACATGCAGATAGGTAGAACCCTCCAACCACAGTAGGGGTGCCAACCTCCAGCTGGGCCCTGAATTTCCCTGGAGAGTAGGGATGCTTTGGAGGGTGGACTTTATGGCATTGTACCCTTCTGAGGTCTCCCCAGGTTCCACCCTCAAATCTCCAAGGGTTTCCCAACCAGGAGCTGGGAACCATATCACCACTCTGGGTGGCCAGGAGGGACCAAGCAATCCTAAACAAAAGGCCGCAAGAGCATGGCAGAGTCTGTACTGCTGATCCTCTATTTCTCTGTGCAGTGGAGAAATTAAAACAGATCCTGGCCAACTAAGATGGAGTAGCAAAGCCATGGACAGCTTCCTCCCTTTCAGGCCATGACAATATCAAAGCTGGATTAGACTGTATTGTTTGTATCTTAAGCAGTGTAGAATTAAGCTGCTTATATTTTCAAACAATTTTATGATATTTTAGGTGCTTTATAAGATCAGGGCTAAGAAAAGAGGAAGGTCCTGTTTAATCTCCTATTTGCTTTCCTCAGTATTTGCATCCCCCATTTTGAGCCAGAAGTTGGTGCCTATGCAGTGCTGACGAATGCACCTGCTGAATGGTCAAGAGATTCAGGTTCCATCTATACCAGGCTTTCTCAATCAGGGTTTTGTGAAACCCTGGGTTTTCTTGACAGCGCTGGAAGGGTTTTCCAAATGGGTGGGAGTTAATTAATTAATTATATATTTTTAAAAGCTGTTACAGATTTAGCAGATAATATGACCAAATATGGTTATGTCAACCTGCCCACCCCCCAAATTGCCAATGAGGGGCCGGGAGGGGATGGGAAGAGGAGGGTCCCCAGGTAGGTATGTACATAGCTATGCTTCCCAACCACATTCGGAATGATCACACCAATTAAAGCCTGCTTCAGGGGTTTCTCAATGGTAAAAAAGTTCAGAAAGGCTGGTGTATATGGAACCTGGGGTTTTGCAAGGCCCTAGGCAGAGAGCCTCTTCCCATCCTCTGCTCACCACCTGGCCTCACCCATTTGCGTCTCCCTTTTCATGCGCCCACTTGTGTCCCTTCTTTGGGCTTGAACGTATGTCTCTTCCGGTAGAAAGCTGGAAGCTGATATCACACCACTCTAGGAATTGCTGGAAACTCTATGGTATATTTTTAGAAAGCTGGAAGCTGATATCACACCACTCTAGGAATTGCTGGAAACTCTATGGTAAAACAGTAGGGTTTCTGTTGGCTCCTAGAGTGCCATGCAGCCACTACTGAGTTTTTCCTGGAAATGATCATTGATGGGAAGCAGAAAGGCTTTTGCCATAGCAGGAAACCTGGCAAACCTACCTTGGTTCTACAGAGTGCCCTTATGTGTGGGGGCGAGAGGTTAGTGAGAAGGTAAATTGAGATGAGTCGTTGATGTGAGGACCAATGGCTGCTGATTCCTGGTGGGACTGTCCCTTTGGGTTTCTCCAATTTAGTTACTAGGAAGGAAGAACTGGGAGCCACCCCCACCCCCTTCCCATTCTGTGCCCAACACTGTTTTGTCTGTCACTGCCCTGATTCTCAACTGGCAGGATCTGGGCAGTTTTTGCTTGGGATTTGAAACTGAAATCAAGCCTAATGGATCCGGACGGGGGGGAGCATTTCTTATTAGATGTAGAAGGCGGCCAAAGAGGGTAGTATCCCTTCCCTAGCCAGTTGCTCCCCCTTTCCAGCCCATCTTCTGCCTGCCTGCCTCCCTCTCGCCTTTCCCTCGCCCAGGCCGGGAGTCCCGAGCTGGGCTTCCAAGGCTGCCTCCCTCCTCCAGTGACATCGGGCAGGGCCAAGGCCTGGGCGGATGGAGGCGGGCAGCAGCTGGCAGCTCTGCAGCGACTCCCCAGCTGCACTTCTGGAGCGCCTCCGCCAGCAGGCAGGAGGAGGAGGAGGAGAGGAGGAGGAGGAGGAGGCAGCGGCGCGTGCACGGCGAGCGCCGGACAGGCTGCAGCCGCGCGGCTCTGCCTCCCAGGCCAATGGAGCGGCGGCCGGCGCGGTCTGGGCCCTTCTCTCGGGGAGGCGAAGCGCGGGCGGGTGGCTCAGGTCTGCCTCCCCGCGGAGCCCTCCAGAGCCGGCACAGCCACAACAGACGCAGGAGGCCCGGGGCGGCCAGTCAGTGGGCGAGGGAGGGGGGAAAACGTCTCCCCAGATAAATATGTCGCAGCCACCCACTGGCAAATTGGCTTCTCCGAAGGAATGGCCGTGCCGAAACCTCCTTCCCACCACCGATGAAAAAGAGGGTGGTTTAACAAGGGTGGTGGTGGTTTAATTGAGGCTCTTACAGAAGCAAAAGATGCACCCAGGGTTAGAGATACAAAGCTTCCAGAACTTTGCAGGCCTCTGGGGAGGAAGCTTTCATTTGGAGGCGGGATGGGAAATTTGGGTGGAGAAATCATATCGAGCCTCCTTTTCATATCAACATAAAATGAACCTTACGGGTGGTTAGCACATCACCATGTCCTGCTTCCATATTTGTGAATTAAAAAAAACAAAACAAATGGTTTTCTGCAACCCAAATTGCAAGTGTACTCAATACTAGAGAGAGATTCAAGTGGGTAGCTGTGTTGGTCTGAAGTAGCACAACATAATCAGAGTCCAGTCACTCCTTTAAGACCAACAAAGATTTATTCGGGGTGTGAGCTTTCGAGTGCAAGCACTCTAGTGTGGATGGAGGCCTGGAGTGGACCAAAAATGCTGCAATTCTCATGTCATATTATGTGAAGATGAGCCTCTTGTGGTGCAGAGTGGTAAGGCAGCAGAAATGCTAGCTGAAGCTGTCTGTCCATGAGGCTGGGAGTTCAATCCCAGCAGCCGGCTCAAGGTTGACTCAACCTTCCATCCTTCCGAGGTCAGTAAAATGAGTACCCAGCTTGCTCTTGCAGGAGGTTAAAATGGTAATGACTGGGGAAGGGAATGGCAAACCACCCTGTATTGAGTCTGCCATGAAAACGCTAGAGGGCGTCACCCCAAGGGTCAGACATGACTCGGTACCTTTACCTTTATTATGTGAAGACATCAAAGCTCCTACCCAGTCTCCCTCCCTCCCTGAAGGAAGGAGAGAGGAAGGGAAGGAGGGAGGGAAGGAAAAAGCTTAAGAAAAAGTGGGAAGGAAGAGAAAGAAAAAGACAGAAGGAGGAAGAAGAAAGAAGGAAAGGGAAGTGGTGGGAAGCTGGCAGTTCCAACCCACCACTAAGAGACCATTGGGCTCAGCAGCTCAATTTCACACCCTGTGGTCCAGAGATGTAATTTCAGGGGATACCCAGGATGTACCTGGAGGCTGGCCTCCCTTCTTTAGCTAAACACACACAAGCATGGTTGGGTCAGACCTGAATTGAAACCAAGGGGTTGTGCTACTACAGAACGGGGGCTGAAGCAAGGCCTGGGCCTGGGTCCCAGAGACCAGGGAAATTACAGCAGCCTTGCTGACTGTGCAGAGAACGGCTGGGGGGATGTGCCAATCTCAGAGCAGAAGGCTTGTCTTGAGGAAAGACCCCCGTAAGCCCACCCAAAACGTGCTGTGTGATTGAATCATTTTCTGAAAAGCTTTCCAGGCTGTGAAGCAGGGGTCACAAAGATGAATGGGAGGAATCAGAGAAATGTCCAATGGCACAATTTTCTTTTTCATCAGCGAAAGATGCACAGTTCAATTCTGTTTCCTGCAGGGTATTAGGAGACGGGGGAAAGACAGTGGCAGCTGTTAATAGCACACAGAAATGTGTTCCAATTTATCCAACTAAGCTGAAAAGGCAGGGAGGGGCTTGGACCCTGCCCAAAATTCTGCATATTTAATGGGGGGGGATATTTGCCTATTTCCTCTTTCCCTGGCAAACCTCTGATGCCCTCCCACACTCTTCCTGGGGACCCCCCCCCTCCCTAGGAGCAGCGTTTGAGCTGTAGCAGGAGGGAGGGAGTCACACTTCTGCCGACAGAAATCTTTCCTTCTGCAGAAATGGTCGGCAGGATCTAAGCCCCAGGATGAAGAAGGGCTGTTCTTTCATGGGTTGATCCATACATTCTGTTAACTCCATGGCTTCAAGGAGTTCACTGGGAGTTCAATCAGCTCTTTATTGTGATCTCAGCAGGATGTTACAAGAGGCACATCTGAACTGAGAAACCCCAATTTATATACAATTGTGAACAATGGATCTTTCTGCCAGTGCATCCTATTGGTCAGTTTTGGTTTAAACTGACTGGATCCTGTAGATGGGATCTACCAGTGCTTGGTCCTCAGCAGAACCACAAACACAACATATTCCATTTACCACATAGTGCTCTCTCGAAACTACATGCTTGTGGTAGTTCCTTTACCCTGCTGCACGGAGGTAGCCCACAAATTTTCCATGCCAGGGCTACCGGCCATTAGAGAGATGTGGCAGAGATATAGAAGTTCTGTTTATGATCCAGATGAACTACAGGATGGCTCTGCCACACTGTGACCTTTTACGCACTGGAGGTTTCAGGCTGGGCTGCAGGCTGGAGTTTTAGTTGTGGCAGGTTGCCCCACCTCTTCCTGCACCCCCACGGGGGAGCATTTGGCCCGGAGCACCTCATCTTCCCAGTGCACCTGCACAGGAGCTGGGGCAGTGAAGTTCCCAGTGCATAAACTGTCTTTGAGATGCTATTTCAAGTTGGCTCCGAATGCGGGGTGGGTAGGGAGAAATAACATCCATCCTCAAATGCCAGGAGATGGGAAAGGGCTGTACAGGCTAAAGGAGGTGCTGATCTCATTAACATTCGAATCTCCTTTTATTCTTCCTGGTGACTGCCAGGCTGTCTGCAGACTCTTCTTGGCGTCTAGCCGGCCTCCCTGCAGACAGGCAGTCACATGACAGGTGAAGGCGCTGATTTAGGCCAGAGTAACCCGCAGTCGCAGCAGGGCGGATGATGGGCCACGGAGTCTGCATCTCTCAGAGGTCAGATTCAGGTCATGTTGGAAGCGTGGCTGGAGATGCAGTGCCCATGGGAGGACGGGCAGCCCCTACACGGGTTGTGTTATAGGCAGGGCGGGGGGGAGGGGATTCAAAAATAATCTGATCCGAATATTTTTTCAAAAAAGATTTATTTGTATTTTTCAATTAAGATTCCCCAGATGTCTCCTGTTTTGATTTTGCACTTAAACTATGCATGTAGTTTCAGTTCACTTCATCTTTTAATAATCTCTCCTCCCACCTTTCAAATAATAACCAGATATATGAAAGAGGCATTTGTTGCAAACAGCTTGAAAACTGCTTCTGGGTCTTTTGTAGATTAAAAATGGGGGAGGGTCAGTCCTGACTGCGGGCTTCCTTTGATGGCGGGGCTGGTTGGGAAATTCCATTTACAAAAACAGAAATGAGAGTAGATTTTGTGAACTCAGTTCCTAGGAATAAACGGTTGGCTTGTGTGTGAGTAGTCCGAGCTGCGGCAGCAGGAGCAAGATGGAAGTGTTTGGGCCTGGGACAATTCTGCAAGGAAAAACTTTCCTCAAAAGTGTAGAATCATGTGGTGTCAGTAGCTTTTCTCTCTCTTTAGTGTCAATTCTAAGGAAAAGCAAACAGCGTTGGCAGCAGGAGAGAGACAGACATTCTGTGATGGAAATGGTTTGAATATTCCTTCACTATTCTTCAAGGCACATGTGCAGACTTTGTCTATGCTTAAAGAGTTTGCCTCTCTTTCCCTGAAGATTCTGTGCACCTCTGAAAATCAATATCATAACTCTGTGTGTGTGAGAGTGCTGCCAGGATCGACAGCAGTGTAAGCTCCCTGTGATTTATGCACAGTTCTGCTAAGTATGGCAATGAACATAGTTGCTCAGAACAGATTTTTCTAGGGAGAGTGAAAGGGGTGGTATCATTCCATTAGATGCATCTGGGGGCTCTTCACAATAACTTTGATTAGCACGACTTCCAGTCCTGTGACTGACAAGTCAGCGGCATCAACAGGTCGCAAGGCAACCAAACTAACTGAACTGCACTGAACATCTTGTCTCTCTTGGGGTTTAAGGCCAGTTCTGCAGGCGAATGTGGCCAGTTATGTATGGGCCCAGTTATTGGGAGGGGGGGCGGGGTTAAGGCCAGATGAGTGGAAGTCATGAACATGACATAGATCATTTGCAAGAATAGCAGTAGTGACTTCTTACGTGTAGTAGTGCATCGTACCTGTTTGGAAGGTAAGGAATTCTCTTGTGATTTTTTTCCCTAAGGAGCGGGTGAAAGCCTCTATGCAGAAATACAAGAGAGCATCCTTACCTGATGTGAGCAAAGGCCTAAGAAGTACTTGACACAGTACAGATATTGGCTTTTCTGTTGAAAATGTTGAAGGGAGAAGCCACTGATTATTATTGAAGCAGATTTCTGTGCTGTTTACATGAGGGTTGCTAACTGCCCTGTGGGGAGATCTCACAGAACTGATCTCCAGACTACAGAGATTATCTCCCTTGGCTGCTTCGGAGGGCAGACTCTATGGCTTTCCAGCCTACTGAAGTCCCTCTCCAAACCCTGCACTCCCCAGGCTTCACTCCTAAATGTCTAGAGTTGCCAATTCTAGTGCAGACTTTGGCCAATCTCATCCAAACCTGGCGTAACCCTTCCAGGATTCTTAAACACAGAGAGGTAGGACATGCGGATCTCCTCAGGTAGGACATGCGGATCTCCTGGAATTCCAGATCATCTCCAGGCTAAAGAGATCAGTTCCCCTGGAGAAAATGGCTGTTTGGGGGGATGGACTCCATAGCATTACCCAATAATTTGGTCCCTCCCTGCTCCAAATCCTCCCCACTCCTGGCTCCACCCCCAGGTATTTCCCAACCCAGAGCTGGCAGCCCTACTTACACGGCCATTAATGTGCAGGCAGTTTCAGCTCCAAACTGTGCTCAGGCCAGTAATCTAGAGGTGTGAGGCTTCATGTCGGCTGAGCTGTTGAAATCTCTGGCGGTTTGAGAGATGTGGGACACCCCTTCCCTGCATTTCCAGACAGTGTTTTCCAGAAGCGGAGTCTGCCCTCTGTTCAGAAATCGCAGTCTGCCACGTACCAATGGAGCTTCCAGATGAGAATGTCATTGCCTAATCGGGAGAAACATATTCAGGTCAAGTGCCAGATGCAGTTATGCTAGGGAATCGTGTAGGTCCTTGCAGCCTTTAGGGAAGAAGCATAATACCAGAATGTTTTTAAAAGAATGGAGAGGAAAGCTTTCCGTGAACTCCAGACCATCATAAAGGGTGACTCTGTCTCATGTTTTTAGAATGGGAATCCTTCGTAGGGTGATGTGTATGGAGGAGCAACACCTGTGATTAGAGTGGATGCTTTCAAAGTAAGTAAATTAGTTCCGTGCTACTGACCACCGGGATATTCAAGGAAGTTTTGAGAACCTTTCTCAGGATTAGATGGAGGAAGGGTTGCCAGCTCCAGGTTGGAAAATACTTGGAAATGTTGGGTGTGGAAGCTAGGGAGGGTAGGGTTTGGGTAGGGACTTCAGTGGAGTATGTTGCCATGGAGTCCACCTTCCAAAGCAGCTGTTTTCACCATGGGAACTGATCTCTGTCACCTGGAGGTCAGTTGTAATAGCAGGAGATCTCAAGGCCACCACCTGGAGGCTGGCAATCCCAGATGGGGTGGGACGCAAACTACACATGGTGTGAGTTACAAATGTTCAGCAGTGACCTGCACATTCTTCAAGTCTTAATGATGCTGGATATTTATATGGAGATTATGCACTTATTTTGCATATTTAGCCAATGGAATATCTATAATATATGTATCAACCGAGCCACAGCTCAGAGCACAAGTTTAGTTCTTGTCATATCTAGTTAAAATATTCTCAGGTAGCTAGCAGCTGGGGGGGGCATCTTTGCCTGGGACAGCAGGAGGACAAATGACCTGGCACAGTGTAAGGCAGCCTCACTCATTCACATTTGATCATTTTAAAATTCATGTTCCAATGTATGTCCATTAAAAGGAGCTGACCACATACAGGAACTAAAATACAATAAGCAGACATATTAAACTATGTTACAGGAGTGGCCAAACTGTGGCTGATTCTGCACTTACTTTGTTTATTCCATTGTGGATCCTGCTGAATTCAGATAGATTTGAACTTGGGTCTTCCTCTATCCCCCCCTCCCCCCACAATAAAACAGAAAGTGTTCTGCACTGGATTGGGAAAGCTCAGAATGGGGGTGGGGGGGGAGCCAAGCGAAGCAGGAGCCTCTTTTCTTGAACAAGGGGAGGTGGAAACAGCAGAGGTGTGTGTGGGGGGAAACAAGAGGCAAATCTCTGCTGAGAGAAGTTAGGGCTTCTGTAGCGCAGTCATTTTAATACAAGCCTTGCAACTGGGAACAAGGAAGACTTTGAACTGACACCCTGGCCAATCAGGGAAGACTTTTTTTCTACAGCCAGCAAGTTAATCACAAAGAAGAGAGAGCTGCACTCTTCCTGATTCCAGTTTGTCAAATATTGAGGCTTATATCCACTCCAGGATATCGCAGGGCTAAGGTAGGGTTACCATGAATCAATCATTGCAGAGGGAAAATTTAAAGTGCCTAAAATCAAAATGCAAATTGAATTCAGTGTAGACAGGAGGGATTCATTTGAACTGGGACTGGGTAAAAAGCCCCATGCAGACTATACCAGATGTCCATGGACTACAATTCTCATGAGCCCCTGCATCTTGTAGACTCCATCTTGTAGAGGTTTAAAGGAGGGGCCCAAGATGAAACTGAGTCACTATCTTGGCCTCAGCCAAATGCCTGGCAGAAGAGCTGCATCCTACAGTCCCTGCAGACCTGAGTCAACTCCATCAGGGCCCTGTGATCTTCCGGGAGCTCATTTCACCAGGCGGGGGCCAGGACCAAAAAGGCCCTGGCCCTAATCCCTTGGGCCAAGGACTACCAACCTGTTGATGTTTGGTTTGAAGAGCGGAGTGCTCCCTGGCGGTGTGGCAAATGCAGACTGGCGGTCTCTCAGATACACTGGACCCAGCCTTAAAAGTCAAAAACAATACCTATTATTGGTATAATAATATTGCTGCCTGAGGGGGCCTACCCCAGAAAATCCCTGACAATCCCAAGACAATGACACTAGGTACTCAGCATAAACACACACACAGAGCAGAAGCAGCAGCCTAAAACTGGAGATAAGATCTATTTATATCACCTCCTGCTGACGCAAAGCGCAGTATTATCATTAGATGTCTGTGCCTGAGAACGTGAACTTGAGAAAGGGGCATGTGGGTAATTTTTTATGGGTTCACAGATACATCACTTGAATGACTTGAAACCTTTTACAGACGATCAGCAACTCAACCATCCTGCACGACAATCTCTAAGCCGTGCTCCTATGATGTTCAGAGAAGTCCACAAATTGTTTGTCCCTAACATTATTAATGGGAAAGCACTAAATTATAGACCCCCTGCAACAAAATAGTTAAAACATTTCCTGATAAATGCTGCAGTCGCCGTTCCCCCTTAAAGAATCGTATAACAAGCGGTCCTGAGTATCTTTTTAAGAGAACAATCCTAGAATTCTGTCAAATTTGCAGGAGATTCATTTGCCTCCCCAAGATTTGTGGCTTCCTCACAGAAAAATTCACAAGGGCCGGCCAGATGTGCTAGCCCATTGATGCCAAAGAACTGAATTGCCGCAAGAGCTGTCGTGGTTTATCTGAGACGTCTCCCTATTCAACAGCAAATGTTGGCAACTTCTTCGTTTACAGCTGACCTCCTTACCGAGCTATCCTAATTGGCTCATTTCTCCCTGTATAAGCAGAAGTTAGCAGTGCCATTATATCTGTCTGCATATATAACTATCACATGTGTTTAATGACACAGCCCACAGCTCCCTTAAATATCCTTTAGCTGTTTCCTCTCTGGGTATGATCTGCCCTGACTCTACTGCCGCTTTGAAGCCCCTGCTGCGATTTCAGTTGCAAATTTGTCTGTTTACGCTTGACTGTGGAAGAAGCACTCACTGTATTTGTGTCAGCAGGAGGTGATATAAATAGACTTCATCTCCAGTTTCAGGCTGCTTCTTCTGCTCTTTCTGTGTATTTATGCTGAGTACCTAGAGCAGGGGTAGTCAAACTGCGGCCTTCCAGATGTCCATGGACTACAATTCCCATGAGCCCCTACCAGCTAATGCTGGCAGGGGCTCAGGGGAATTGTAGTCCATGTTCATCTGGAGGGCCGCAGTTTGACTACCCCTGACCTAGAGTCATAGTCTTGGGATTCAGTCAGGCATTTGGGGGGTGGCGAGTCCCCTCAGCAATCCACAAGAGCCCCTTCCTTGTGAGTAGACCTGGACAAACAGCCAGGCAGACCTCAAGTTCCTTTTGGCCCACCATGCCTCCCTTCTGGCTGGGCTTCCAGTACATAGTCCCAATCATCCTCATCTAGGTTTGCCAAAACTCCAGGAGATGATGAAAAGCAAAAGCAAGTTGGTTCAGCGAACCAGAAGAACAAAGAAAGAATCGACAACACAGCATGTAAATGAAGTGGATTTATTCTCAAATGTCTTTTTTTCTCAAAAAGATTCCTATCACACTGGTTAAGGCATATGATGACTCCGCAAGGTTTGTTCTGGAGAGCATTGTTGGGATCCTCTGTGTATTGTATAAACCCATGGTCATTTGATACTGTGGCTCCCAGGTAGAGAGTAATAGACCTATGCTGAATGGGGAGGGGAGTGGGTATGTTTTTTATTGGCCACCATCTTGATATTATGTTATTGTTTTAATTTGTTTTAATAGGGGATTTTAGAGGGTTTTATGGTTTTCATGGATTTTGTAAACCGCTACGAGACATTTGAGAGTGGCAGTATATAAATATAAATAAAGAGTGGAGATTGCTTGATATGGAATGACTTCTGTTGCTGAACTGAAATATTTAAGAGGGATAACTTTGGGGAGTCTGGGGTCTTGAAAGTGGGTGTTTAATATCCAGATCCCGTTTTGGTTTAACCTATATGATAGGAATATTTTTTGAGATGAAAACAAGACATTTGAGAATAAATCCTGTTTATTTACACACTGTTTTGTTGATTCTTACTTCATTCTTCTGCTTAAAATCCAGATGGTGGTTGGAGATCTCCTGGGATTAAAACTGATCTCCCGGTGACAGAGATCCATTTACCTGGAGAAAATGATCACTGTGGAAGATGGTCTCTAAGGCATTATAGCCCATTGAAGTCCTTCTCCTCCCCTAACCGCGCCCTCCCCAAGCTTCAGCCATCCCCCCCCCCCCAAATTTTCAGGTATTGGCCATCCTGGAGTATGCTGCCCTGTCACAGTAATATAGCACATTTATAGAACAGGGCTTCTTAACCTGAGATGTTGGAAAGATGCAGTTGCCATGACAAAATGGCTGCCCTGAGCAAAGTGGGTGGCAGCTTATTGGGAGGTTCAATCAAATCCAAGAAGTTCCAAGCCTACTCAAGGGAAATGGAAGAAAGTTGAGACCAGTTCCTTACTTGGGAGAAGAGGTAATTTGGGGAAGATGTTAGCAGGTGACAAGTGGTTTTTTCAGTGGAACAGGCTTCCTTGGGAGGTGGTGGGTTATCCATCTTTGGAGATTTTTAAATAGAGGCTGATTCTGTGGTTCAAGAAGGCGGCGGGTTACAGTGGATGAGCAATAGGGTTGTGAGTGTCCTGCACTGTGCAGGGGGTTGGACTAGACGATCCAGGAGGTCCCTTCCAACTATGATTCTATGAAATTAAATGGTAAACTTCCCCTGCAATTTCACTGCATCCTCAGTTAGCAAGCCTTGTGTAGTAAGATTATTCAGTGGGAAAGCGTGAAGCGTATTGTTGTATCCAGGATTAATTACCTCAGGCATCATGGCCTTGCTCATCGTCAGGTTCAAAATTTTCTCTCAGAGATAGATGCAGCATATAGGGATGTATTGTACCATGCACAAGTCAGGTGGCTTAGGAAAGGCAAAGTCCACAAAAGTTTTTTTCAGTCTTCTTCATGAAATTGATGTCTTTCTTAAGGAGAAAGGAAAAGGTCAAGAAGCACTTCTGACCCTGAATGGATTTTTGATTTGGCTTTCTTAATGGATATCACAGAGCATCTGAACACATTGAATCTAAGGTTACAGGGGAAAGGACAGATTGTGTGTGATATGTATATGAAACTGAAAGCTTTTGAAGGAAAACTAAATATTTTTGTGAAGCAAGTTAGTGAAGGTAACTTTTCAAACTTCTCATGCTGCAATGGACTAAAATTTGAGAAGGATGGGAATTTGCAATGTGTTGAAAGACACATCAGAGCACTGAACTTATTGTAGGTGGAATTTCAGAACAGATTCATTGATTGCCATAAGGGCTGGAAAGGAAATAAGAATGTTTCAGAATCAATTTGAAGTAGCACCAGAAAATGCAAGGAACTTATTTCAGTGATCATTTCAGAGACATTTACAAAGAAAATAGTCTGTTAGATTTCTATTCTGGTCTACCTGATATATTTATCACCCTAAAGAAATTTGCTGCAGGCATGTTCACAGTCTTTGGCACCACATATATCTATAAACAAACCTTTTCCAAGATGAAAATTGTGAAATCAAAGTGAAGGTCAGGGCTTACAGATGAGCACTTACATGACATTTATAATGTCACAAACCTGGTCTTGGACATCAATGCCTTGGCTAACAGAAAACAGCCACAAAAATCACTCTGGCTAGGTAAGCATGTGTAGCTAAATAAAAGGATTCCACAGTAAAATATTGTTCCAAAATGGACTGCATTAAAGTTAACATTTCTTCATTTACATTTGAATATTTATTTTTGATCTTAATAAGTAGGTTAATAATTTCGTTACATTTTGGTTTAAGACGTGGCCCTCTTTAGGCACTGGGCATGTTAGTGCGGCCCCCCATGTGCCAAAAGGTTGGGGATCCCTTTCCTAGAGGCCCTTTTCCAAAGCAGCCGTTTTCTTCAAGAGAACTTTGTTGTCCAGAGCTCTCCAGCCACTAACTGGAGGTTGGCAACTCTAGCCATCAATGATAGTCAGCCAGAAACAGATGAACACTAAATACTACCACCACCCACCCACCCAAGGCATTTTTTCATAATTTCTGGTAGTTTAAAGTTTCTTTTTGGGAGGGGGGGGAATCAGTGCATCAGCAGTGAAACAGTAGCACCTAGGTCAGGGGTAGTCAAACTGCGGCCCTCCAGATGTCCATGGACTACAATTCCCAGGAGCCCTTGCCAGCATTCGCCAGCGAATGCTGGCAAGGGCTCCTGGGAATTGTAGTCCATGGACATCTGGAGGGCCGCAGTTTGACTACCCCTGACCTAGGTCATAAGACATCTGTGTGCAGTTGCTCCCATTTAAGAAATGGACCGTCTTCCTTCCCAGGACAAATCTAAAAGCGTTTGCTGCTGAATGCCGTGGTGTGAGTCAGGCAACGACTTTCAAAGAGCAATTTCCCCCTCAATGAAAGATTTGGAGCTTTGAGATGCAGCAGCCTTGTGGACCTGAGCCTGGGTTAGCGCTCTCCCCCTCGACTGCCAACATTCTGATTATAATAATGCTTTGCATTTATGTGGCACATTGGGGTACTTTGCCTCCTCACAATGCAATGTGGAGGGCTGGGAGAGGCGGAAAGAGAAGGGCTGCAAAAATTGGATTTCTTGGTTTATAGCTCAGCAGGGAAGCTATGCCATTTCCTTAAAGAGACCTTCATTTCTACTCATGTTCTCTGCAAACACCCAGGCACTTTGATGGTTTGTGTTGCCAGATCATCCCTCTGAAGTCCTTTCCTGAGAGCATCTGAAGCTTCATCTTTTGTTGAGAACTCTGGAAAGGTGCAAGGCTAGCTTTGCCAACCTCCAGCTGATGGCTGGAGGTCTCCTGGGTTTACAACAGAGATAAATTCACCTGCAGATGCATTGGAAGGAGGACATTCAGCCACAATACTCCATTCAAGTTCCTCCCCCCTGGAAACACTGTCCTCTTCAGGCTCCCCCCCCCCCAATCTACAAGTATTTCTGAACCCAGAGCTGGCAACTCTACAGAAGTCAGAGTGACAATTTCCAGTGCTTCCCTGCTTCTGAAATCGCCCCCTCCTTTTTTCTCTCAGCAGCGCTATCATTTCTCCTCAAGGAAATGACTTGGAGGCGGATGACTTCCACACTCCTCCACGATTTCCATTTTTACCTCAGGCACCAGCGAGCTCAGGCCTGTCTGCTCCCTCATACTTAACCTAGTTTATTAGAGTGCAGGTTTCCCACTTTCAGTTTCCTTCCCATCTGCTCTGTTACCGAAAAGAAAAAGAGCTTTTCCCACGCCATTCCCAGAAGCACTGACCCCCTCCCTGCTTGGGGTTTGGGAAGAGGCCACAACGGAAAACCTCTTTGCTTTTTTCTCCTTAGGATCATCATGTAGTTGTTCAAAAGTGTGTACTTGGCTTATACGGAGAGCAGGAAGTGAGGCCCTGCCTCTTAAGGCTTGCACAGTCAGCTCACCCTTGGCAGAATCCTGCTTTCCACAGACGTTCAGGGGAGCTCAGTAGGGATACTGTGCCAGCTCCTGAAAGGGACTTCCATTTTTAATTATGTTCTCTGCAAACACCCAGGCACTTTGACGCTTTGTGTTGCCAGATAATCTCTCTGAAGTTATGTTGGTTTTCTTGTGTTTTGCTGGGTTCCCAGTCATTAGGGCTCTCTGCAAAAATTCAACTGGTTCCAAAATGGCCAGTGCTTAACAAGTAGGTAGAAACCAGTAGGTGCTAGGGATGCCAGCTTCCAGGTGGGACCCTGGAATTACAGCTTATCTCCAGATGAAAGAGATTCCAAATCCACTTATGCATTCAACTCCCACCCCATGTCAAACCCATAGACTTGTCTTCCTGTTCCATTTGTTGCTCTTGCTTACAATTTGGTGTCCATTTTCTCCACAGTTTCTCTGTTTCTTTCAGCCCTACGGGTTTCGATCTAGAATGACACATGCCTTAGGAAATGGGTAGTATAAGGATGAATTAATCCTAGTATAAAAATGAATGCAGCACAGAAACTATAGTAGCAGGCATAATCTGTCTTCAGGCTAATGGGCACAGCCGAGTGTCCAAATTGCCACTGGTGAAACCATTTGGCTATGTAAATGTCCTTCTTCCACTTCCTGTCCAGTATCAACAACACTAGCATGTTCATATGTCTACTGATTTAAAACATTTCTGTGCTGCCTTTTCCACCCAAAAGGGGCCCCCAATGAAGCAAACATAAAATATTGAAACATTTCAACATTTAACATGAAGTATATATAGAGAGAGACGGACTGCCAAAAACCAGTGAGAAGACCATTAACAGTTATTGGGAGTGTGCAGACTGAAGCAAAAATGTTTACCGTCTGGTGGAAGACAGCAATAGAGAGAGATGGAGGAATCTCCCCATGCAGGAGAGAATAAATATTCAGAAGTATACTGCCTATGAACATGGAGACTCCAGTTAACTACCTTGACCAACAGCCATTTGGTATTGTCCATGAATGGTATCCATGAATCTGATTGGATGATTTTACTTGTTAAAATCATCCATGCTGGTGATCCCCACAGCATCTGGCACCAGGATTTTCCCTTGTCTCTCTCTGTAGATCCAGGACCAACATTTCCTCCAAAACCGAATGCATTATATTATGTATCATGCTCTTCGGTGTCCTGCTTGTTTGCACCACAAGCCTGAATACTTTTGAGCATTACTGCGGACTCCACCCTCCTGAATGTCCTGAAATAGCACCTAGGACTATAAGACATTCAGGGATGCCAGCCTCCAGATGGGAACTGGGGATCTCCCCAGATTACAGCTCATCTCCAGACTACAGATATCAGTTTTTCTGGAGAAAATGGATACTTTGGAGGGTGGACCATGTGGACTTGTATCCCACTGAGGTCCCGGTCCTTGCAGGTTTCCACCCCAAAATCTCCAGAGTTTTCCTAAGCTGGAGCTGACAACCTTACCCCCTGCCTCAATAGGGATATTAGATCCCCCCTCCCCGTGGAGGCAGGGGTCCCTCGCTGCTAGCCTCTTTCTCTCAGCTGCCAATCAGATGGCTGAAGGTGGGACTTAGCAGTAGAAAGAGGAAGGCCCAGACTACATTACTGGTGTTGCATATGAACTGACATTGTCCAGCCAGTAACTTCCAGCCAACACTCTAGCATTTGGGCAAAAACTCTATGGAAAAAGATGGGTTTACCATAGAGTATCCCCCAAATACCAGAATATTTGCCTAGAAGTTGCTGGAATGATGACATCACTTCCCGTGCAACACTGGCAAAATGGCCAGAGAAAGTCTTGCCCACCCCATCCCCTGCCAGTTGCCAGGAAGGACCCTATCCCCTCTCCTACAGTAACCAGGGGGACCTGGCTTTCCTAGGGATAATTTGAAACTGGGAACAGGCTGAGATAGCGTGAGCACATCTTGCCAGTAGGATATTCAGCTCTGAGCTGGGATATACCTACAAAGTCTGGAGAAGGCAGAGTTTGGGGATGGGAGGGACCTCAGCAGGATACAATGTTAGAGAGCCCACCCTTTAAAGCAAGGGTAGTCAACATGTGGTCCTCCAGACGTCCATGGACTACAATTCCCATGAGCCCCTGCTAGCATGGATGTCTGGAGGACCACAGGTTGACTACCCCTGCTTTAAAGCAGCCATTTTCTCCAGGGCAGCTGATCTGTATTTTCTGGAGAGCAGTAGTAGGAGATCTTTCTAATTGCCAATGGTAAAACAATCCCACTAGTGTTTTTGTCCTGCCTGGTGTATTCTGCAGGAGGAAGTCATTGGGATTTACAACCTCCTGACAGAAAGAGGAGCACCTGTGATTAACCCTCCTGAGAAAGCTAATCCCTCCCCCCCCACACACACACACACACACTTCTCCCTCTCAGAGTTCCTCACTTCGGCTCACAGGAAAGAGCAGAGGCTGGCTGGCAGCAGCCGCAGGCTTGATTTTGTTCTGAACCCTGTGCAGCCCTAGTCTGACCCTTGGACTGCATTAACAAATCAGAGATTGAGGAGAGTTAAAGGATTATTTTCTCAGGCTAGCTGCTGATGAAAAAAAAATAAGCTCTTAGCGTAATTGGAGAGCAATCTTTGTTAATGTTTTTAATAGGTGGTGATTGCTTTAGTGGAACAATTGTGGGATCAAAAGCTTTAAACTGCCAAGGTGTTTTCAGAACAGCATTTGTAAGACTTGGGAGCGGCAACTTCCCTCCCCCAAACACCCAGGTCCTGGTTTTGGGGGCGGGGAGGGGGGTGAGGACAAAAGATCGCTCCCTCCAGGAGGCTCATCAGAGTCCTCCTTCAGAACTAATTAAAATGCCTCTTTTTTGGCCTTTGCCAGTATAAATGTTTGTCCTGCTAACCCTGCTTGTGATACCTTTATAAAAGGAGTGGCAACAGGAGGCGATCTTGACAGGAGGCGATGTGCAGATCGTAGACAGGAGAGCCATCCTGCTGGTCTTCTGCCCTCCAACCCCTCACATCCCACAAAACTTCATCTGACAGTGGACAAGGGATGTGGTGGACATCCAAAGGCAACCTTTGCAGCATTAATATGCTGAGGCCACTTCCCTGAAAGGTATGGGGAGGGAGCTGTGGGCCATGAAGCCTTTCTGGATGTGATTGTGTGAAAGATGAAGAAGAAGAGTTGGTTCTTATATGCCGCTTTTCCCTACCTGAAGGAGTCTCAAAATGGCTTCCAATCACCTTCCCTTTCCTCTCCCCACAACAGACACCCTGTGAGGGAGGTGAGGCTGAGGGAGCCCTGATACTACTGAAGAAGAAGAAGAGTTGGTTCTTATATGCCACTTTTCTCTACCCAAAGGAGTCTCAAAGTAGCTTACAGTTGCCTTCCCTTTCCTCTCCCCACAACAGACACCCTGTGAGGGAGGTGAGGCTGAGAGAGCCCTGAGATTACTGAAGAAGAAGAAGAGTTGGTTCTTATATGCCTCTTTTCTCTACCCTAAGGAGTCTCAAAGTGGCTTCCAATCACCTTCCCTTTCCTCTCCCCACAACAGATACCCTGTGGGGTGGGTGAGGCTGAGAGAGCCCTGATATCACTGCTCAGTCATAACAGCTTTATCAGGGCTATAGCGAGCCCAAGGTCACCCAGCCGGCTGCATGTGGGGGAGCGCAGAATCGAACCTGGCTCGCCAGATTAGAAGTCTGCACTCCTAACCACTACACCAAACTGGCAATGTAGAGTTGCTAGGGTTACCAGCTCTGGGTTGGGAAATGCCTGGAGCCAGTTTAAGGATTCGCGGGGTCCTAGTCCAGCACAATTGTGGTGGGAGCCACCAGACGGGGAGGAGGACCCCCCTCAGTGTCCTTCAAGAGCTCCATCAAGAGAGTATGCGGGAAGGAGCAAAGTTATCAGGGGCCTCTGACTCACCTGCTGCTGCCTTGTTTGAGATTCCATGTGTGTGTGTGTGTGGGGGGGAAGCACAGGGCATGAGGATAGGAGAAGCAGCAGTGGCGAGGGGAGAGCATGTGTGTGCAGGCATTCTCTTAGGTCCCATTGGGTCTCTTGGCTCCATCTCCTTAGGGCTGTGCCACTGCAGCCCCTTTCCTTCCATCCCTGGCACTTCAATGCTGCGGTCCTAACATCCTTGTGCCATGGGCATCCTTGTGCAACACAGGGCCCCTGGAAGAGTGGAGCCATAGCATATGCTACATGGATAAACTGGCCCTGGAAACGCATGGAGATTTGGGGCTGGAGGCTACTAGTGCAGGGTTTGGGCGGGGAGGGAGTTCAGTGGGGTACAACGCCATAGGGTCTATCTTCCAAAGCATCCATTTTCTGCTGGTGAACCGTCATCTGGACCCTGAGAGAGTTGGCTTTAGGGAGGGGAGAGACCTTGGCAGGGTACGCCATGCAGCCATTTTTCTCTAGGAGAAGTTGAATATATATTTTCAATAATAGATATTCAAAAGTGAGGAATTTGTGTAGTCTGGAGATCAATTGTAGTTCCAGGAGATCTGTAGTCCTCGCCTGGAGATTAGCAAACTTAGTAAAGGGCATATATGTTGAAACACAACTGTTCCCTTCACTTGTAAGTTAGCATTAAGGTACTCACTTGCGTTATTGCTCTGAGGTCCATACAGCAGAGCCAAATGAACATCCGTTTATTAGCAAGAAGATACAGGATAAAGGACTGCCAATTCCAAATAAGAGCCAGTGTTGTGTTGTGGAGCTTACAGAGGGCAGGGTTTGGGGAGGGACTGCCTTGGGATATTGCATACAATAAATATACCACAGTTGATATGGGTTGCTTTCACAGCTCATCCTTAAACAAGTGGCTCTTGCATTTGTAGAGCTATGTGCTGATAAGAAGCTGGTTTCTACCACCCCACCACCCCTGTTTGTACTATATACAATAGGGCTGCACACTAAGATATAGTGTGAATAAAGGGAACCTGTCTGCCTTTTGGAGGAGGAAGACAGAATGCGGGAATGAAACTAGGAGATTTCTCAGCTCGCTTTGTGTGTGCTTGCCCATATGCAGGGGGAACTGCAATATCCAGTCTTGCCTTAATTCTTGAGGGAGATTTGAAAGCTTTCTTCAAGGAAACGCTTTTACATAACACAAAGAAACTGTCTCCACACAGCCCTAGATTGCATTTTTTTTTAACTGGGAGAATATTTTTCTCCCCAACTAATTTACATTCATCGTACACTTAAAAATTTGTATATTTGGGAGAGTGTTGGCAGGCGTGGGTGTTAATGCCTGTTAGCACCTTATCAGCAAGTGTCTCTGGTGCCAACAGGAACAAGCATCACAACTCCCCTCTCTCTTGTTGGGCCTTTAGGCAATTCATGTCAATCATATATTTTACTTTCCCCCTCCTTTTGTAGAGGTTGAACAGTCCCCTACTGCAATAATAACAATAACAATAACAACAACAACAACAATAGTAAACTAGCAAAATAGCCCATTGTAACTTAGAATACAACAGGCACTAGTCTCCTCTCCCCTTCCCTGGGCTGGCTCGCCAAGGCCTGGAGAGGCTGCAATGGGCCTTTTTGAGGTGGGGGGGGAGCACTGCTGGGGCGCATTGCCCCCCCCACATACTGTCAAGACCAGGGCTTAACCTCCTTCCCTCCCAGGCTCTCCCCCCCCCTCCTGAAAAAGTAATGAAAAGGGAATGCTGAACCAAATGGGTGCCAAACCTGTCCCAAAACCCCATCTTGGGCCAGCCCTGGATGAGTCACCATACCAAGAAAATTTGGACTTATGGGTCACCATCCCCAGAAGGTTGAGTACTACTGCCCTGCTCTGAAGTTCTTTAACCAATAGAAATTTTCTAAGCAGATGCAAAATCCTCTTTGAGCCACAGTGCACCATTTTATGAATTTTGTTCATTTCTCGTTCCTGTTATTTTAAGGACTCTTCACTTCCATGAAGCAAACTGTATGTTTACCCCTCTTCTGGCTCAAAAGGTGAGCCAAAGGTGGGAAAGCTGACTGTGCCCTTGCACGGTATGGTAACATATCATTATGCCTTCCCCCACTGTGCTCGGAAGATTGGTAATACGAGTGTTGCTGTTGTCTAAATATGAGCTTTCCCCCCACCCTCTGCTCGAGAAAAGCACATTGCCATTAGCTTCTGATAATACGGACAGGCCCCTCAAAACCTGTCAGAGGGCTGGACTGATTATAACCGTCTTGTTAGGAAGCATCATCAATTGAAAGGAGACGCAAAGACAGGCATCCTGCTCATGCTGCCAGACACAAAGCAGAGAAGGGTGGTGTTGGTAGTGAGTGACTGCAGTGAGGCATCTGCTGGCTTGTCGGCTGCATGGGAGAGAAGTAGAGCAGCCCCCAGCGGCAAGAGGAAAGCAGCGTTCCTCCATCTTTCTCCCTTCTGCAGAACCGTTCATTCACAAATCCTGCTGCATGCCAGAGAAAGGCCTGCTGTTAGCGACCTGCTGATTTAATGAGTAACAGGAGCCAGGGACCTCATCAAAGCCAAACCTTCCCTCCATTGTCTCTCTGAAGAACTGATAGGTGTCATTGGAAATAACTATAGCAGTCCTGCTAATCAAAGCCACAGTTGGCCCTGGAGCTACGTCTACATTCTTACAAGGTGCCTGTGTAGTCATTCATATCCCTGACAGTTGCTGAGTTTGCTTTTGGGGCAGCCTGAAAGCTGATTTTTACATGATGTCTTCTTGATCAGTGATTCACACTTGCACAGAAAGATTTGCTTCTGGGGTCCCAGACGAATGTACCAGGCAAGAAAACGCACAGGTTTTCCATGACTGCCTAATCCATACAAGGCTTGTTATTAGGGTATTTAAAGCAGGGGTAGTCAACCTGTGGTCCTCCAGATGTTCATGGACTACAATTCCCATTAGCCTCTGCCAGTGTTTGCTGGCAGGGGCTCATGGCTCATGAACATCTGGAAGACCACAGGTTGACTACCACTGATCTAAAGGACTTTCGTATCCCAAGAATTATGACCACAGGGATAGGCCTGCTTGTCTGCCCTACCAAAGAAGGTTGTCTGGTAGGCACACAAGAGAGGGCATTTTTGGTGGCAGCCCCTAAATTATGGAACAGCGTCCCTAGGGAAGTGTGCCTGGCCCATGTGTTTTTTATCTTCAGCCAGTTTTATTTAAGACCACATTTGACTAAATTAGTTTGTATTTATTGGCAACCCAAATTTAGATTTTAAACCCTGTTGTATCCATTTTAGATTATTTGTTTTATATTTCTGTGGTAAGCTGCCTTGAGTTCCACCAGGTAGAAAGCTAATAAATGTATTAGAAAATAAATGTATTAGAAAAAAAATACAAAATGACTTAAAGTTACTGGATAGTAGGGTTACGAACTCTGAGTTTGGAAGGTCATGGAGATTTGGGAGTAGAACTTGGGAAAGGTGGGGTTTGGGGATGGGAAGGAAGGGAAGGGGAGAGCAGGGATATACCAGCAGGGATATACCAGCACTGGAGTCTACCCTCCAATGCTGCCATGCTCTCCCACGGAACGAATCCCAGTAGTCTGGAGAAGTGTGGTAATTTCAGACAACGAACCAGAATAGGTTTTTATGCCCTGCTTTTCTCTATCTTAAAGAGCACCTTTAAGGCCAACAAAGATTCATTCAAGGCATGAGTTTTCGAGTGCAAGCACTTGAAAGCTCACGCCTTGAATAAATCTTTGTTGGTCTTAAAGGTGCTACTGGACCCTGATTTTATTGTGCTACTTCAGACCAACATGGCTACCCATTTGAATCTATCTTAAGGAGTCTCAAAGGAGCTTACAATCTTCTTCTCCCTACAACAAGCACTTTGTTAGTTGGTGTGAGAGTCCTGAGAAAACTGTGACTGGCCCAAGGTCACCCTGCAGTCCTCATGTGTCTCAGAGGGGCTTACAATCACCTTCCCTTCTTCTCCCAATAATAAATCCCTTGTGAGGTAGTCCAGAGATCCAGCATGGTATAATAGAGGAGTGGCTTCTAATATGCAGAGCTGGGTTTGATTCCCCGCTCTTCCACATGCAGGAAGCAGGATGACCTTGGGCTAGTCACAGTTCCGTCAGAGCTGTTCTCACAGAGCTGTTCTCTTAGAGCTCTCTCAGCCCCACCTATCTTATAGGGTGTCTGTTGTGGGAGAGGAAGGTAAAGGGGTCTGTAAGCCACTCTGGGACTCCCTTGCGTAGTGAAAAGTGGGGTATGAAAAACCAGCTCTTCTTCTTTAAGACCAACACATTTTTATTCCCAGTGTAAGCTTTTGTGTGCATGTACGCTTATACTTTGAACAGAACTGTGTTGGTCTTAAAAGTACCGCTGGACTCAAGCGCTGCTGCTTCAGACCAACATGACTACCCAACCATGACTGGTTTTTCGAGATGGAGGCCAACTTTCTACAGCAGGGGTAGTTAAACTGCGGCCCTCCAGATGTCCGTGGACCACAATCCCCTGAAGCCCCTGCCAGCGAATGCTGGCAGGGGCTTCTGGGAATTGTAGTCCATAGACATCTGGAGGGCCGCAGTTTGACTACCCCTGTTCTACAGGGTTTGGCCCTGAGATTTATTGATGGTCATTGCAAAGGCTAGCTTGAGTGGTCACCCAGCAGGCCTCAGGTGTCTCAAAGCTTTTCCTTCCTCTCCCCATAACAGACACCTGTGAGGGAAGTGGGGATGGGAGAGCTCTGAGAGAACTGGGACTATCCCAAGGTCACCTGGCTGGCTGCCAGTGGAGAATCAAACCCGGCTTTCCAGGTTAGAGGCCTTAACAGTTACCCCACAATGGCTCTCAGAGACCAGCTGTTTGGTCCTGTCAAAATCGGTCCAACATTAACATCTTTGGCAAGGAATCTTCAAATCACCCCCAACCATAGGGATTTCCCCTCAGAATTCCCACAGCACAGGAAGGCTGGGGCTTAGAGGGCTCTCCCTCTGATTGGCTGGCTATCCTTTCCCCACATTCTAATTGGCTCTGGTCGCTGTCTGTTGCAGGAAGCCTCACTGAGACCAGCTTCTACGGTTTTAAAGGCCCCTTCAAGTTTCTTAGGGGCATGTTGAGGATGGGCCATTTTTATTCTGTTGAGGCTATTTCTTTGGGCAGCTCCCTGCTGGGCAGACCTTCTTTGTAGGAGACATGAAAAAATTAGACCTCAGCACATTCAAGGGAATGCGAAGGGCTGTAAATACAGAGGGTGGAGGTTTTGGAAAGTCCATATTTTATCAGGAAAAGTGCAGGGAACTTGATGACATCTTTGTTAGAACAGCTTTGGATCCCTAATGGCCCCTCGGACGTGGTTTGTGCTTGCCGAACTGAGGTGGCAGAGTCTTGAGAGAGGAGTATAGATTAGACCAGCCCAACCCAAAGGGCCCCCATGCAACGGTGGCAGCTCACTCCCCAGGCACCCACCAGCTCAGGCAAAGTGAGTGAAGCTGTTGGATGCAACAGTTAGAGGCAGGAGATGCAGCCTGATTGGGTGGTCGACCGGCCACTCAGGCAGCAGGATGACACAGGCAGGAGCATTCATTGGCCCTTAGTCGTGAGGCCCAAAAGATAATTAGATCTTTTATTATAGGTACAGATAAAATAAGATACTTTGGCCTTTTCCACACATCTTAAAAAATAGTGTCGGAGGGCGGAGCTATGGCACTTAGATAGCTTGAATACTTCGAGCTCCTGTTCCACTGAGGGTCAATCGCTGCTGTGATTGACAGAATCGGGTTTTGGATACGCAAATCCACCTACCATCAACTCAGGAATTCCTTGTGAATCTCTGGGGCCTCTCTGTTCCGCAGGGAAATTAATATTCCCTGGAACGCAAGCTCAGTGTGCACAGGGTCCAGTAAGTGCCGTTCGCCATTTTAAAACTTTCATCTTTCCTTACAACTCTGCAATCTACACAGCTCTTACTCTAATCTTCAAAGCTAATTGGATTCCTCCTTGCAAGACTTTTGACTCATTACAACTCCGGAGTGAAAACAACTGGCAGACATCAGATCAAGCCTACAAACAGTGAGTGGGGGTTTCCCTCGGCACCTTCTCTTCTGGAACAAACTCTTGGCGTGCAAAGCTGCTTTCTTTAACTTAAGCAAGCTAGAGATACAGAAAGATATGTGAGAGAAGGTAAAGAAAGGAGTTAAGGTAGCCAGAATATCCCCTCGCCACTGCTTATAAATCGGAGATTGAAAAAATAGATACAAGAATCTCGCGAGAGCTGCTTGCCAGAACGAGAACTGGCTCGGAAAAGCTTCAACAGGTCATTAAAGCGACGGACGACAGCTGGTGAGACATTACTGTAATACCAAAACAGACTGTTGCTCTTCGTTTGGACACCGTAGGACCTCTACTGGTTATATGCAAAATTGCCTACAAAATGTCCATGCTAAAGAGATTTGCTTATCTACTGGAACTACAGACAGAAGACCTGAAAGCACATATAGATGGCTTGCTTAAAGATATGCTCAAGGAGTTCAAGGGTGGTAAGGAAGAAGTCTCTAACAGGAATGATAAATCAATAACAGTGGCTGATGACAGCTCTAAACAAGGTGAAGATATGCTCAAGGAGCTCAAGGGCGGCAAGGAAGAAGTCTCCAACAGGAATGATGAATCAATAACAGTGGCTGATGATAGCTCTAAACAAGGTGGAAAATTACCAGTAGAAGAGAAATTGGAAATTATGGAGATGGAAAAGGGGATGCCGGAGCTTTGCAGCCTAGATAAGGACTCCCTACCCAAGAAGACATACAGCCACTCCAAAACAACAGTATACAAGAACCAATCAAAAGATATATGGATCTGCTGTGAAAGTAATCGACTGAAAGGAGCTTCTTGGAAAAAAAACTGTACTGATATTGGAGCCCAGGAGGTACAACTGTTTCAAGATTCACCGATGTATACACCGAGGGAAAGACTACAACTCCACTCGAACATGGGTCAGAGGGAACAACAAGATGCGGCAGGCCTCGATATGAGACCCCCTTAAGCCTCCTCCTGCTTTCTTCAGTAGCCATATAGGCAAGCTGAATTTGAATTAACATATCTCTGTAGTGACTCTCAGCTTAAACTTAAAGCATAACTAACAGGAGGCAGCTAACTGAGGAGGTGTAAATGTAACTAACGAAGACCTTATTTTACAAACTAATGAAGACTCTATCTAATCATTTTTTGTATTTAATACTGTACACTTATATAGCTTACAACCTTAACAACCTATACATATATATATATTTCTTTTTCCATACAATTAAGTAGGCTTTTATTCTTTTGTTTTCTTTTCCCTAGTGGAAATGAGGATGGCTCTGAGACCACGTTAAGTACAAATTGTTTATGATTGTTAAAAGTGTTAAAAACTATGCAAACAAATGTTGAAACTTCTCTTTTTAAATGTGGTGGAAAGGTGAAAAACTTTATAAGCTATGGGTAAAAGTCTATAATATTGTAGCCATGTGGAGTCTTATAATTTAAATGAAGAGAAGAGGCTTTTCAAGAACAATGGGGCTCTTATCTGATCTACCCAAGAAAATAAGTTAAAAGGGGATTGAAACGGGGTATCAAGTGTATCAATCGAAGAACATAATCTTTTTCTTTCTGTATCAATAATGTAGATTATTTGCATTGTATTATCTTTAAATATTACAAAAGGGGATTGAAACGGGGGACTAAATGTATCAAATGAAGAGCATAACCTTTCTTTTTCTGTATTAACAATGTAGATTGCCTGTACTTTATTATCTTTAATCTTGGAAAACAAAAATAAAAATCTTATTAAAATCTCCAAAAAAAAAAAAAAAAAAAAAAATAGTGTCACGCCAGCAAAATTGCGTGATGCTATAAAAAATCTCGCATCCCTGCCATTTCTCACCTGCTTGTTCTCCTGCTTTCTTCTGCCACTTTTTAGTGCTTCCTGGCAGTCTGCATGGCTGCCTGAAATGGCGGAAGGGAAGAACGCGCTATACATGTGACTCTCCCCCACACCCGTCACTTATGGCAGGCAGCCAATCACCTTTTGCCCTATTTTAAAGGGACAGAGATGCAAGCATGTGTTTTTTTTTTAAGTGAAACTTCTCTGTTGGGACACCTATGCATCTAATCATAGATGCATAGTGCTTATTTTAATGCCATCCCACAGCCTTGAAGCTCAAGAAAAAAATATTTTAAGGTTTATTGGGGGCGGGCTGAGAGGCATACTTTGTGCATCAACTGGTGGGGGAATTTTTTTTCCTCTCTGCCTGGATAAAGCAACAGGTATTTGTTGCTCCAGACAGTTTGCTACAAAAAAAGCGCCAGATTCCAGATAGAAAGGCGAGGGAGGCGGGCTCGAGGGGGGGGGGTGTCTTGCTGGTCACTCTTCTCACGTTTGCGTTACATAGTTGGGGGAGTCCAGTTTTGTGGATTACCCAACTATCACTGTAAAATGGAGGGTGTAGCTGCCAGTTCGCTGCTGGGACACTGGACGCTGGTAACATCATGCAAAATGCCAAAAATATGGCGTTTGCAAAAGGTGAGTGTTTCACTTCTTTAATCGGGTGCAGAATTTTCAATCACACAGAACTGCAGGAATTTTACCTAATTTAGTTTCAGCTCATTGTTTCTGATGGTTATCATCACAATCTTTTAAAAGGTCGTGTTTCTTTTTAAACACCCATATTGCAATGCAGGCACAATAGTTTATTCTTTAACGTATATACTTGGAGGGAAAGTGGCTGTGCTCAGCAGATCGTTTCCTGAGGCAGACTCTTGTCTCGTTGACTGCCCGTTCTTTTTCTTAATAGAAGGCTGGCTGCTTAAGAAAGGGTTCTTTGAAATGGAGAGTGCATCTTTTTTCAAACAACTGTGCAATAGAAAATAAGCTGTGTCACCTGAGAAACTGTGCCAGAAAACGGCTTGCACAAAGCATAATAGGCCTCCGTTATTTACTTCTTAACATATGGACTAGTCTTAAAAGAACATGGGTAGTTCTTGAAGTTAGCAAATAATTTTGTTGACTTTTTCCTTTAAAAAAAAAAAAAGGCCCAGCATAGGGTTGCCAACTTCCAGATGGGGCCTGGGGATCTCCCAGAATTGCAACTCATCTCCAGATGGCAGAGATCAGTTCCCCTGGAGAAAATGGCTGCTTTGATGGGAGGACTAGATGGCATTATACTCTGCTGAGGCCCCTCCCACTATCCTCAGGCTCCACCCTCAAATCTCCAGAGATTTCTTACCCTAAGGCCAGCAACTATAGCCCAGCCCAGTTGGCTTCAGCTGCTGTTAGAGTTGCCATCCTCTGGGACCTGGAGGTCTCCTAGAATTAAAACTAGGGACGGCAGTCCCAGGGTGGGACCTGGGGATCCCCTGGAATGACAGATTCATCTCCAGACTAAGGAGAACAGGTTCCCTGGAGAAAAGGGCTGCTTTGGAGGGTGGACTCTTTAGCATTATACTCCACTGAGGCCCCTCTCTGCCCCAAATCCCTCTCACTACCAGCTCTATCCCCAAAGTCTCCAGGTATTTCCCAGCCCAAGAATGCTAGAGGTCCATTCCCCTGATAGGCATTATGATATTATACTCCATTAAGGACTCTCCCCGCCCCAAATTCCACTTTCTGCAGGATCCACTTTCAAATCTCCAAGAATTTCCCAGCCTGAACTTGGCTGCTTTATATTTAGCCCCATCAGCAGGATCACAAAAGCAGGCAGGCCCCAGAGGGTTCAGCTGAGCCCATGTCAATCTATCCTTTTTGTTAGAAACCATAATTAGGCCATGCTCTTGTTGCCCCAGGGGAGGGAAGAACCGCTCAGATGAGACAGAAATCCAATAAAGAAAGGTCTGGGTTGGAGTGGTGTGAGGTCATACATGGGGGGGGGGGGGGCATGGTTTCATAGGGCAGCTGTGTTGGTCCGCATTGGAACACTTAGATCTGAGTTCAGTAACAATCAGAAAGTGGGAGGGGTGTTCTGATGCTTGTAAAGAATGCAAAGCAGAGGGGAAGAGCTTGAGAGTAGACAATTAGCATATGGAGTGAGATAAAGCAGGGGTAGTCAACCTGTGGTCCTCCAGATGTTCATGGACTACAATTCCCATGAGCCCCTGCCAGCAAGCATTCCGCTGTCCCTACTGAGCCCAGGGGGACATAGGATTCTTATCTTCCTATGAATGCTAATTTGGGGAAGGTGTTTCCCCTCTGCTCTAAGCAAGATGATGGCAGTATTTAGGGTACCTTTGCATCCTTTACTAGCATGGTTTACTCCAGCCTGCTGACTAAGATAAAACAATTCAGAGATTATGTCTGAAGAAGGAAGCTTGGAAAGAGAATTCCGGAAAGGGTGTGGAAGACACCTGCTGTTTAATTCAACCAATGGACAGAAAGTGGAGGAACATACATTATGAAACAATTTAGGGGAAAGGGCATCAGTTCAGGTGGGTCGTCATGTTAGTCTGAAGCAGCAGAAAAAAGTCTGAGTCCAGGGAATTCTTTAAGGCCAGCCAAGTTTTATTCAAGGTATGAGCATTTGTACACCTGCACAGTTCTTCAGATGTGGGGGTGGGGGTGGGGAGGGAGTACTTATTGCATGATCCTAAATAGAATTATATCTTTCCACTCAAAATTTAGAAGGTGTTAGCTCTGTTTAGGCTAGCATGCAGCTTCAAATAATTTCAGTCAAGCAGAGGAAAACCTGGTGAAATAGATGCCAACAGGTGAAGAAATAACCATTGGTTACACTCATCCAGAAAGACCTTTTCCGCACCAGGAAACTGTCCCGGTGCCTGCTTGTCCTGTCGCAGGGATAATTTCTGTTTCCGGAGGATGTCATACCAAGTGATCAGATTCTCCTTAAGTTAATATAAGAAAGGTTGCGGGAGGAAGGAATTCTAATCGGGAATAATTTAACTATGTATTGGAGCATTTGCTCTATCATCACTAAATGTAATTCCGAATTATGAATTTGCCTCTAAATCCATATAATGGGGCCAGGCATAACGGAGATCGTAGCATTCTACTAAGGGTGCCAGCCACCAGGTGGACCTGGGGATCTCCTAGAAATACAGGTACTCTCCAGACTACAGTTCCCTCGGACAAAATGGATGCTCCGGAGGGTAGACTCTGGCATTGTACCACAGCAAGGGAATGCAGGAATGCTGCATTCCCTTGCCACAGGGCAGATGAGGGCCTGCGTTGCACCAGGCCTGGGACTGCCCTGGACAGGCACCAACATCATTCAGAAGTGGAAATCAGCCCCACAACCGGACAAGTATTGTGCCGTGTTGGTTTCTTGATGCAGAAAAAGTTCGGAGAGAGAGACTTTCTTTTTTAATAGCATCAGTAATGAATCTTGATTCTAAATCCAGCTTCCAAAATGACATAAATCTGTGCATCTCCTTTGGAGTGAGTATGCTGCCTCAGTAGGAATGCCACCCTCCAGGGTAGGGCCTGGGAATCCCCTGGAATTACAGCTCATCTCCAGACTACAGAGATCCGTTCCCATGAAGAAAATGGCTGCCTTGGAGGGTGGGCTCTATAGCCACTGTACTCCCAGAAGCCCCTGTCCTCCCCAGGCAATTGGCTTGGCTGCGTGAGGCCCACAGAGCTTAATCTGCATTTGTATAGGCCAAAGAAATGCATGGGCAAAGGCAGACGAGAGTCACAGCAGCAGATGGGGTGGGCTCCCCGAGGCGGCATCCAGCTCTGCCCTTTATTCTCACCTCCCTTGGGTGAGAGGGAAATACAGGGCCTGCTTCATGTTGTACACTGACTAGCTTCCGGTGCAGGCTCTGTCAGCATTGGCAGGGCACAATCCTGTCTCCTACAGCCAGAGAGTGAGACTTTTCCGTCTCCTCTTCCTAAAAGAAGGTTCAGAACTGGTTTACATAGGACGTTTGATCCGACAAGTGAGCCTCTCTGATGCTTTTCAGGCACACATGGACAGAAGCAAAGACATAATCAGCTGAACTGGCAGCAATTCCCAGAACCACAGTGGCAGCTTTCCAGTTACTGTGACCATGGAAATTGCTGCCAGCAGATTCTGTGTTCCCCAGATACCTGGGATTGCTCTTGTGTCAAAAGATAGCAGCGCGGTCTCCTGGAATATATAATTTCCTGCTATTCTCTGTTTCTCTTCATGGCAGCCAGAATTGCAGAAACCTGAGGACCTTGGTAAGGTGCATGTGTGTGTGTGTAAAGACTGTATTCCCAATTTTACAGAATCCTTTTGTGACTGGCTTCTGTCCTACACCTTTACCTGCAGCATGATGTGCACACATTAGCGGATGATTACATATATTCCCATGCTGCAAGAAGAGACCCATTGTTGTCCGTCTCCAGCTTGAGTAGTGAAGAGTAGTGAAGAGGCCAGAGCTATCCAAAATGGCAAACCATGCTCCAAAGATGACTTCAAGACATCATTTGGGGCTGCTGAAACAGGAGGTTCACCTTAATGCCATTCCTTCACCATGGTTGCTGTCCCATGCAGTGGCATCCCACCCCACAAAAGAATCTAGAGGCCTTGATGTCTGGCCCAGTTTCTAGGGCATCCCAAAATAGTACCCAAGTGTTGTGAGAATGAAGGTCCTGTTTCAATTATCCTTGCAGCATTGTTGTTCTTCAATACTTCCCCCCAGGTTTCCCCTGTTCAGGGCGGGGGGAGCCAAATGGGGCAGGGGCATATTTTTCAACATATCTGGGGTTCTCCAGATAAGTAGAATGTAGGATTGCCAGCTCAAGATTGGGAAACTCCTGGAGATTTGAGGATGGCACTGGGATGGAGATGGGGGCAGAGGCCTCAGCGAGGTACAGTGGCATAGAGCAGCCATTTTCTCAGAGGGAACTGATCTCTGTAGTCTGGAGATGAGCTTTATTTCTAGGGGGTCCCCAGGTCCACCTGGTGGCTGGCACCCCCAGCAGAATACTGTGCCTGGCCCCATTATATGGATTTAGCAGCAATTCAAAATTCAGAATGATATTTAGCGATGATAGAGCAAATGCTCCAATACATTATTGAATTATTTCCTATTAGAATTCCTGCCTCCCACAAGCTTTCTTATATCCAGTTAACAAGAACCTGATCACTTGGTATGCCAACCTCCAGGTGGGGGCTGGGGATCCCCTAGAATTACATCTCCTCTCCAGATAAGAGAGGCCAGTTCTCCTGGAGAAAATGCATGGCTTGGAGGATGGATTCCATGGTATTGTAGTCCACTGAGGGTCCTCTTCTCCCTAGGCTCCATCTTCAAACCCAGCTTGGACCTGGCAACTATACCCTCATTCCCCTCCCCAGTGGTCAGAGGGGCACTGACAACCCTCCTGATCACAGAAATGTAGCAGTTCTAAATGTTTTGGTTTTAGGGCTGTTAGAAGACTAGAGAAGAAACCTGCAGAATCTGCTTTTCTGCCTTGGAAATCAACAGATAGTCATCATGGGGAGGAGAGAAACATTCCCTCTTGCCTGTTGCTACAGATCTGACTGCCATTCAGGAGGCAACTGCAGAAGCTGGTTCAAAAGCTGGCATTATTATTTGATACCAAGAGAGTGGGGAAAGGTCCACACTAACCGGCAAGCCAGCTCAGCACGGTAGCTTCTTCCCAGCTTGGGAAGGAGAGGGTTAAAAGTTTGTGGTGCAGAAGGTAACAGGTGTTGCGCTCTATATAAAGAAAGAGCCATGGGGGGAATTGGGCTTGTCGCAGGTGGCTAATCTTTCCTAGTTAGAAAATTAAGGTTGGGCAGGTGCTTTAGAAGGAGAGGGACTTAATTATGGCAGATGATCAGTGAAACATTGATGAACTTATTCACAGGAGCGCTGAACGAAGGAGTGGCGGTAGCTCTTCTGGCGCTGAAAGAGTTCTTTTATATGTGGCATTTAGAACCAGGAGTGGTCAAAGTCTTGCATATAACACAGCTGGGGGCGGGAAATGACCGAGGACAGGGGTAGTCAAACTGCGGCCCTCCAGATGTCCATGGATTACAATTCCCAGGAGCCCCTGCCAGCATTCACTGGCAGCGAATGCTGGCAGGGGCTCCTGGGAATTGTAGTCCATGGACATCTGGAGGGCCGCAGTTTGACTACCCCTGACCTAGGAGAAGGAAATGGGTTTCGGCTCGCTTGTATCTCTTCCACTAAGGTGGAGTGACCAAAATCTGCTCAGTGCCCTTTGCCCTAAAGAAGTAAAACTGGCCTCAACCAGAGCCAGGGATTTTGGGCCCCGGCCCAGCCTGGTAGAACGCACTCCCTGGTGAGATCAGGGTCTTCCAGGTCCTAAAACAGTTCCAGAGGGCCCATACAAAGCTGTTTCCCAGCCTCTGGATGGGGCTAGGAAACGAGCACTATGAAGACACTGGCCTCCCTACCCAAAAACCCACCAATTGCAATTCAACTTTGATTAACCCCTCAGAAGATTTAAAAACTGTCAAGCAGTTAGTTTTAATATCAATTTACTAATTTTAAAACTTAATTTGTTTAATTTTGTTATATGCTTATTATATTTGCATTATTTCTATCTGGTGTTGCATGCTTTGAATCAACCAGAGAAGAATGGGATATAAAAATAAACTACTTTATTTATATTTCACTTTATTGACTGCCACTCCTGGACCATGCCAACATGTGGTGGTTTACAAAAGCATAATAAAAGAAGAATAAAACATATTCTCCCATCAGCCTAAACTAGTCTGTCATCATCATCATCATCATCATCATCATCATCATCTTTATTATTATTATTATTATTATTATTATTATTATTATTATTATTATTATTATTATTATTATTATTATTATTATTGCAATAGGTCTAGAGGCTGGACCATTGAGGAAAGATGCTTTATTTTCAGGCTATTTCAAATTACTGATTCACCTGGTCTCTGTGAGACCGGGGTTTACGGAAAGAGGGAACGTGTGTGATTTTATTTCTGTCCTTTCATATTCTTTGTTGTCTAGAGAGAGAGAAGATGGCTCCCTTCATCCCTTCAAGATCAGAGCATTCCAAATGTGCGCAGTGTGATCCTACACACACACAAACACACATTTGTTTCTCAGCAAACACATCATGTTTGAACTCTGAGAGCTGTTCCAGAATTAGCAGGCGGAATGTAGGACTCCTGTGTGGCAGTGAATATTTATCACCCCAGCCAGCAGCAGAAGGGCAGGCGGGGAGGAGGGAGAAATCAGGTTAATTGCTGGCTTTCTCGGCTCTTTCTTGACCCCTCTCTCAAGTTCATGTTTCAGAGGCATGCATTTAGGGATTGGGGGTTATTTCCCACTGGCCTTTGGGGTAATGAGTGCGATACTCTTAAATATGCTCAGTGCATTTATTTCTTGGAGGGGTTCTAGCAGGGGTGGTCAAACTGTGGCCCTCCAGATGTCCGTGAACTACAATTCCCATGCATTCACTGGCAGGGGCTCATGGGAATTGTAGTCCATGGACATCTGGAGGGCCTCAGTTTGACTCCCCCTGGGTTCTAGGGTGAAGAAATTTCCCTTGGAATGCAATAATAATAGTTAAGATAAAAAGTTGTTTGATCCTTGAATCAGTTAAACATCTTCATTATGCTGCATGCTAATTTACTGCTCACCTATCTGTATGGACCGGTAATGTCCATTTCACTGTGTCTGAACAAGCATGTGTGCACACGAAAGCTTATGCCTTGAATGGAACTGTTAGTCTGAAAGGCACCACAGGGTTCCAACTTTCTTTGTTAGTTAAATGCAGTTAGATTGGAATCCAACAGCACCCTAGAGAGGAATAAGGTTTTCAGGGGACCAGCTTTCGAGAGTCAAAGCTCCTTTTTCCAGACACGAGTAAAAATGGAGTGCTGAGTCCTTTGATTCTAGTTAGACCGTGAAAGGGTTGTTGTAAAGAATGCTCGTCAGGGATGCAGAAGTACCAGGCATATTGTCGTCCTCTCTGATGCATGAAATGTCACAGTCCATCCAGAAGAAGAAAAATAAAAGATGAATGGGAAGAGGTGGGGCTATCCAGCTGTCTGGCTCGAATGTGCCAGCGGATCCAAATGTGCATGCAGAGAAAGAGAGAGAGAGAGAGAGAGAGAGAGAGAGAGTCAAAGAAGCCTTTTATATACATGCACACTCCATCTCCTTGCAATGATCTTGCCTGGGAAAGCTTTCATTCTAATGGCAAACGCGGCAGCAGGGTGTGTGTGTGTGTGTTTCTGTGCGTGCATGTGTGTGCGTACATGGCAGCAGAGGCGCCCAAGATAGCTTTCATTATGTAGAGTGAGCCCCACCTGTTCTAGGGAAATCCAGATTGTGAGTGCAACAGGGACTATAAAAATATCCACACTGCCCTCACCGTTTAAAAAAAAAAGGATGGGGGAAAATCTCTCACTGTGCTGTGATTGGACCATGGCAAGGAGTAACAGGCCACATTGCCTTCAGCAAGCAGCCATCTTGTCTGCCTGTGCAGACATCTCAATTCTGGGCTGTTTTTACCTGTCGTTCTGTGTCATCGGCTGTGTTCCACGTACCTTTCATGCAGAGTGGATTTCTAGCATGCAAGCCTACTTCTCCAACTGATTGAGTTTGCAGATTCTGATCTCTGGACAAGAGAGACGGATCATTAGAAGCGAGTTGTATAATGGAGCTGCAAACCCCAGAAGTTTGAGCTAAAGACATTATTTGGGGCCAGGATCCCTTGGGATTTCTCTTGCACAAGAAGCCCGATGGAAGCACTTAGGAGCAGCCCGATCCTCATAATTGCAATCCTCAATTACAGGGTGCTGGAAACTAAGACTCAGTTTTGCAGGATTCATGTTTTAGAATTTTGTGCATTTTCCAGTGCATAATCATTTGCCTTTTAGAAATAGAGAAAATAATCAATTAAAAATACCTTTCTGTTGAAATAAAACTTTGCATTGTGTGAAGCTGTGTGGCACACATCTGACTATGAATAAATCCAAGGTTAAAATTCATTATTTGGTTTTTAATATTCTCAATTTGTGCATTCTAATTGGATCATAATCTCAGCCTCACCTTCCTCATAGGGTGTCTGTTGTAGGGAGAGGAAGGGAAGGTGATGGTAAGGCCCTTTGAGACACATGAGGCCTGCTGGTGACCTTGGGCCAGTCACAGTTCTCTTAGGGTTCTCTCAGCCTCACCTACCTCACAGGGTAACTGTTGAGGGAAGAGAAAGGGAAGAGAATTATGAGCCATTTTTAGACACACAAGGCCTTCTGGTCACCTTGAGCCAGTCACAATTCTCTCAGAGCTCTTTCAGCCACACCTACCTCAGAGGGTGTCTGTTGTGGAGAGAGGAAAGGAAGGTGATTGTAAGCTACTTTGAGATACATAAGACCTGCTGAGTGACCTTGGGTGGGTCTCAGCCACAGCTACCTCACAGGAGAAGGTAATGGGGAGAGGGAGGGTAGGCAATTGTAAGCCACTTTGAGACTCCTTCAGGTAGTAAGAAACGGGGTACAAAACCCCAGCTCTTCTTCAATGACTGGTCAGTTCCCCTGGAGAAAATGATTGTTTTGCAGGGTGGACTCTGTTGAGGTCTCACTGAAATCAAAGGCTCTGGAAATTTCTCTGCCTGGAGTTGGCAACCTTCCTCCAGATCCTGAAAAGAGGAGCTTGGTTGGAGCTGAGGCTAGCAGTAATCTTGAAGAACAAAGTGGTGGATTCCTTGGTGGTCCGACTGAATCGAACCAGAGAGGAAAAAGCATTTCTTAAATTCTTCCTACACAAATTCCGAAGCACCACCAAGTCTCCTAGAATACTTTTTTGACTCACTGAAAATTCAGAACATTGGGGGGGGGGGGTATTTCAGGGAAAGTGCCCCTAGTCTGCAGTTTGCAGAGATCTTAATACTCGATGAGTCCCAGCAGCCTTTGTCAGCTTTTCTTCCATTGAGAAACCACTGAAACATTCTTCAGGTTTTGAGAAACTCCAGAAATGTTGATTGTGTAGAACATGGCTGGGAAACAGAGGTGTGTCCATGCCCACCCAGGGCCCCTCCCCTTCCCACTCCTGCCATTTGGGGAGGAGTTAGGTCGACATGACCATATATGGTCATATCATCTGCTAAATGCTTAAAAATGTAATAATATATATTAAAATTATTTAACTCCCATCTTTCCAAGGTTGTCAAGAAACCCTGGGTTTCACGAAACCCTGATTGAGAAAGCCTGAGTTACAAGCTTGCATGAATCTAGGGTTGCCAACCTCCAGGTGGTACCCAGGGTCTCCTACCACTATAATTTCCCTGGATACAATGGCTGCTTTGGAAGGTGAACTCTGGCATGACAGACTGGTGCGGTCCTTCCCCAGGAATTTCCCATCTCAAAGCTGGCAACCCTACTTGCGGCTGAAGTTGCCTCCAAAGCCGCTGAGACTCCTGTTTGCAAGTAGAAATGCTGTAATTATTCAGCGCTGCCTCAGCAATTGCTGGAGCACTCAGATCTCTCATCCTGGCAAACAGAAAACTAGCACAACTTATGCCTTCTGTGCTAATTTCCTTCTGGTGGTGTTTTTTCTTTAAAATGCAGAGCAGCGTATGAAAATTTTATTTCTCACACTTGCAGTCAAAAGTGGTACAGTGCCTTTGATCACCTCATTTCAGGCTTTCCTGATGGTCCTCAAAGGGTTTCCCGAAAGAGGGCGAGTTAATTAATTTTAATATATTTTTTAAATTTGTTAAACATTTATTGGGTGATATATGCCCAATATATCCTGTTGACCTGCCCCTCCCCCCATGGGCCTGGGAAGGGGAGGGGCCCCAGGTACACGGCTCTGCTTCCCAACTGTATTTTGCACAATCATGCCGCTTCTGGGGTTTCTCCAAGCCTGAAGAATGTTTCAGGGGTTTCTCACTGGAAAAAAGTTGAGCAAGGCTGCCTTATTCTGTAGGTCCAGTCCAGATATCTATTTATTTATAAATTTGATAATTGGAGATCTGTAATAGTTGACTATGACCTCAGTGCCGGCAACTAATCGTCTGCAGTGATCTGTTTCTCCCCACCTAACTTGCAAGAGCCTCTTGTGGCGCAGAGTGGTAAGGCAGCGACATGCTGTCTGAAGCTGTCTGCCCATGAGGTTGGGAGTTCGATCCCAGCAGCCGGCTCAAGGTTGACTCAGCCTTCCATCCTTCCGAGGTCAGTAAAATGAGTACCCAGCTTGCTGGGGGGTAAACGGTCAAGACTGGGGAAGGCACTGGCAAACCAACCCGTATTGAGTCTGCCATGAAAACGCTAGAGGGCGTCACCCCAAGGGTCAGACATGACCCGGTGCTTGCACAGGGGATACCTTTACCTTTAACTTGCAGAAAATCCCACATCACCCCAGCCCTTGATCAGAGAGCACTTTTCACTAGTGTCCATTGTACTGCTAAGCTTCTGGGGTGCTAAAGAGATCCATAATCTCCTAGTGTCCCCAGAGCTGCCCACATGAGGTTGGTGGGAAATATCTGTAGACAACCCCCAGACTGCTTCCACAGGGTCATAGAATCATAGAATCTTAGAGTTGGAAGGGACCTCATGGGTAATCTAGTCCAACCCCCTGCACTATGCAGGACACTCACAACCCCATCCACTGTAACCTGCCACCCCCTTAAGCCTTCACAGAATCATCCTCTCTGTCAGATGGTTATCCAGCCTCTGTTTAAGAATTTCCAAAGATGGGTCCCCGTGGGCCTTTGTAGATTACAAGATACATCATTATGGGCCTGTCATCATGTGGGCTCAGAGCCTCTGGATTCACCCCACATAGGTATGCCAACCTCCGGGTGGCTAGCAAACAACAAGAAAAAACTCTGTAAATACAGTAATACAGTGGTAGTTACCTCCATAACAATTTAAATGCCCTCCATAACAATTGTATTATTGTATTTACTCACTGTTTTTACTTGTTGTTTGCATATGTTCACCTCTGTGACCTCTTCTTGTTTGTTAACCTCCAGGTGGTGGTTGATCTCCTGGGATTATAGCTGATCTCCAGTTCATCAAGATCAGTTCTCTTGGAGAAAATGTATGCTTTAGAAGACTCTATGACACGGGTAGTCAAACTGCGGCCCTCCAGATGTCCATGGACTACAATTCACTACATGGGAATTGTAGTCCATGGACATCTGGAGGGCCGCAGTTTGACTACCCCTGCTCTATGACATGATAGTCCATTGAAGTTCCTGACCTGGATGTTTTAGATGGGCTGTAGCTGAGGGGAGGGCTTTGTCCCCAGTGCTCCCAATTGACCCCAGTTAGCCTGAGATCCTGGAGAGCCTTTTCCACTCAGAGCAAATGATGCAGGTCCAGAAGAACCCAAGGTCAGGCTAAAGCATCATAAAGCTTCTACAGTGCAGTTACTGTGGAGAGGGGCCACAGGGGTCATTGGGAGTGACCAGTTCTCTGTTCCACTGTCCAAAAAAATACAGATCGTGGATTCACAATCCCCCTACTGTAGTGCAGTTTGTCTTATCGGATCATAACTCTCAAGTAACCGAAGCTGTTGCAAAATTCTCCATAGGCTTTTCTTTAAACGAATTGAGATTTGTAATATCTTGTCTTTTAACATAAATGCTTTTGTTATGCCAATAACAAAACTTATATGCCAATAACAATAACTTAGCGTACAATGGAAAGATGGCATCCAGGCAGTTGCTGCCAGGTCTTTGATGGCCACCCTTTCTAGCCCAAAGTGATACGAACAGCGATGGGTGTATTCATAATGTGCATCAAGTAGCCTTACAGTACGGTGGGGGCAAACATGCTCAGGAGCTGTTTTCCAGTCATTGGCAGCTTCCATGCACGGAGTTCTTTTCCTGCTTTCCTCTTACTGGGCAACAATGCTGAAGTCTCACTGTGAGGCAGAATGCTGTTGCCCGTTGGCATTGAGAGGGGCCCTTGGCTTCTGTATGTATGTGTTCTGCATGTTACACCAAACCTTTGGTCCTAAAGACTTTTGCTTATATCGCTGGCTACTCTTGAGTTACGTTCTGGCCTACCTAAAAAAATCTCTCCAAATCCCCTTCAGGTTTTTCTCAAATTGATTCTAAAAGCCAGTAGGAGGAAACCCAGCAACAGCAGTCCTATCCCTCTCTCAATCCTTGGGTTGCCAGCTCATGGTTGGGAAATACCTGAAGATTTTGGGGGTGGAGCCAGAGGTTGGTGGGATGTGGGGCAGGGAGGGACCTCAGTGGAGTAAAAGGCTATGGGGTTCACCCTCCAAAGCAGCCAGTCTCTCCGGGAGAACTGATTTCTTAGTCTGGAGTCTATAATTCCAGGGGAGCTATAATTCTAGGGGATCCCCAGGTCCACCTGGAGGGTGGCATCCCTACTCAGTCCCACCCAGCCTCTGCCCTCCGAAGCTACCATTCTCTCCAGGGCAACTGATCTCTGGAGACAGGAATGCCAGAACAAGTCCAGGGCCCTCCTTGCCAGCCCTAGCAACATGGCCCAAATGTTCAGACGGTTGCCTTCTTGCTTACCGTTCCATCCGGGTTCCTGTCAAGTCCAAGAACAAAATAACTTTGCATCTAGGTCAGGCTTTCGATATCCATTACGGAGGTTACTGGAGAAATACGCTCTTATCTGTCAAATGTGGTTAATTTGAAATTCAGAACATAACCGTTTCCCTTTCAGTAAAAGAGGATTGATTCATGATTTGTACGAAGCCAAGATACACAGTGTTCAGCAGTGTAATTTATTATTTCAAGGAAGTCAAAGGGATAATGGACACAATCCTGAGACAAAAAAATATTTAATTAAGCTAAAGTGGGGGTTGGAGATAGATTACAGAGCTTGGAGTGTTCAACATAATTTCTGGAACATTTGCAGGCGTTAGCAAGGGAAAGGCAAATTTTCATCTGCAAAGAATGCCACGCAAAAGCAATATATTATATGATAGAGTCAGGTGGGTAGCCATGTCGGTGTGAAGCAGCAGAATAAATTTGCATCCAGGGGCACCTTTAATTCAGAAGCTTTTTACTGGAGTACCCCCTGTGACATTCTGGTGCCCCCCCACTCCAGTTTGGATCTTTGATATTTCCATGAGTGTCTGAGTGTGTACGTGTGAAGTGCTGTTAAGTAGCAGTTGTACTTGTCTCTCTGCACCCTAATAATTATTTCATTTGATCCACTCACTGTCTACTAGGGAATTAAGTAGCAAGGCAGAACCCCCTCTCTGGATAGAGTATTGACAAAGCATTCTGAACTCTTGGGGATTAAGCTTAGTCTCCAAGTAAATTGGGGGAAGGAGAGCTTTGGAGGTGTCATACTGGGAAAAAAGGATCCCTCGAGCTTCAGAGAAGGCGAGGCACCTGCAATTCACTCCTTTCTAGCCATATGCCAGTAGGGAAGGAAATGGATTAGGAAAAGGTTTCTTATGTTGCATGGGGGAAAGCAGTAGAAGAGTAAAAGTCTCCCTAGTGAGTTCTGGTAACATGAGACCTTGTCCCGTCTGGCACTCGTTCATCTCAGGAACACACCCTGTAGATCTGATTTCACCACAAAACATCTAAAAAGATTTCCAGCCATTTCAATCTGCGAACTGTTGTGATCTCTGAATCCTGTCTGATCTATCCTCAGCAGTGCCATGGCTTTTATTTTCCTGGGTTTTAGAAGCAGGGAAGCTCTTCGTGTTGCAGAATGCAGAGCCCATTTGTGGAGGTGACGACGCATTGTCACGGCTTCATCTACCGTGATTACGTGCTTTGGCACTGCTGGTTGAGTGTATGCAATCCTAAGACCCCGGGTGGGTTAACTGTGGATCTGTCTTTTTTCCAGAACCCGAGGCTGGCGAGGTGTCCCCCCCAGTGGGAGCTGGTGTGAACAGCAACAGCTGGACCTTTAAATATGGGCCTGGCAACCCCAAGCCGCCTGGTCCCGGTGAGTTGCCAGACAAATTCATTATCCCAGGATCTCCTGCCATCATCTCCATCCGTCAAGACCCACCCAACAGCCAAACTGACAAAAGTGACTTCATAACCTTTGGCAAGAAGGAGGAGACCAAGAAAAAGAAGAAAAAGAAGAAGGGCAACAAGGCTCAGGAGAAAAAAGAAAAGGGCCACAGCACCACCGACAACAGTGACCAGTAGAGGGGTTTATACGGAACAATCTACTTAGCCAGTTTTTTTGTAATCATGGAAGATCTCTGTAGCAACTCCCAACTTCTTCCTCCTGTTAACCAGTTTCCTGTATGTGCAAGACTTCAAAACGATCCGCAGGGAATTCACAATGTCTGTCTAGATTGCTTAACAGGTTTTTGTCTTGAAAGCTTTATTAAGCCTGCTGTTAACACTTTTTTCTCCACTCTGGCTTGTTTTCAGAATCTAAAAAGCAGACACAAGTTTCTTTTCTCCTGCGCCGAAAAGGAGCCTCTTCACAATACAGCCAGTGAGAGGTTGGACTCTTTGCATTGTGGTTCCTGTGATCCTGTCTTTGATAACACTTATGGGGTGGGGTGGGGGAGCTTTAAACATTTTTTGGTATTGTGCACCCTGTATCTGACCGGAAACATTTGAGTGCTGATGATTGGCTAGGTGACACAAGACCACATTCCGATGACACAAGAAGAGCACGTAAAACATGAACAAAGGAAGTTCCTTGTGGACATGACGCGCGGCCTGGGGAACCAACTTAAAGTTTGCAGTTACACTTTTCATAATCCATAAGATTTAGTGCGTAGAGTGCTGGGGCTTTTATATATTTTATATACACACTCCAGCAAAAAAAGGAAGGCTCAGATAACTCTTAAAACAAATACCACGAAGTATATCTTCTTCCAAGCCATTGGCCGTATTGCCACAATAAGGCCTTCATTCTCCTAGCAAGGATGTCCCTCAGGGAACGTCTTCATGGCAACTGCCCACACTCTCGGCTCGGCATTTTGATGCTCGGACAGAAAGTGTAGGCAATTTCTCTCTCTCTCTCTCTCCTTTTCTCTCTCTCTCTCTCTCCTTTTCTCTCTCAAAACAACCACCACTCCCACCCCAACAGGGACTCCGGGAGGTGGGTTTTCCCTTGCTCACATCTTGTATTTAGCTGTGTCGACAGCACTGGTCCCACGGACCCTGGCATGCGTGTACCATAGGGAGTCGGAAGTCACAGTCGAAACCACTGTGCGGATACGCCCTTGGAGTTGAACAAGGGAAGGAAGGGCTGACATCTCAGGAATGTAACTGACTGTGATGTTTCCTTTACGTCCTTCTTTCCACTCTATTGAACATTCTTTTGCACATAATGTCTCTGAAAAGGTCAGAGTATTTTCCACAACACATATGCAAAAGTGAGGATGAAAAAAAGGAAGGAAAAAAAAAAAACCAAAAAAAAGAAAAAAGAAAAAAAAAGAAAGAAACCTTATCTATGCTATTTGTGATTTGATATCTTTATTTATAAAGGGAATATAAATGTAAATGAAGAAGAATGTCCTTTAACCCAAACCGAAGTAAATTTTACGATCATTAGAAAATATAATTGCTGCTAATGAAGTGCTTTAGAAAAAAAATTGCCTGAAACATCTGTATTATATCTGCCAATCACAGCTTTATTCTGTCCGATCACTGGGGGTGGGTGGGGCTGCCTCTTGCATGCATTCAGAAAAAACAAACAATGATTTCTCTTTCTCTTTTTGCATTCCTTACTCGGCACATTGAGTACACAGCATTTTGCAACTGAGTTTTCCTGAGTGGAAACGGAAGCTAACCTTTTTCTCACACGAGCGTTCTGCTTACCCGTTAGCTCTGTGCGGTGTGTCGGTGTGACTCTCTCCCACATGGCCTCCTAGGGTTTTCATTTCATTTCTAAGTTAATGCATTTCTAACCTAAAATTCAACTAACACTCATTATGTAAAATTCAAGTACTGTATGTATGCTATATGCTCTTATAAGGATCCTGAAATATTTATTCCGTGCTTGTGTATGTGAATGTCAATGCAACTATTACTTAGCGTGGTCATTGAGCTTTCCTGTTGAATGTAAACCCATTCTTCTTATTATTATTATTTTCTTTTTTGTATGCTTGTGGACAAGTGGAGTAGTGTCAATATTTTTAAGCCACTGTTAGTTACCAGTTTTTTGTGTATGAATTGAAACACAAGTAAAATATCTTTCTTAAATCAAGAAACGAGAAAATCACTAGAGATTATTTCTGGGGTGTGAGGTATGCGACAAAGTCAATCATTCTTGCTTGCTGGAAGACAGCCACTGTACAAACTGAAACCTGTACTGGAATCGAGCCTGTCGGTGTTTAAACAGAATTTGTGTCACAAAGGATTGCTAAAGGGTTACTAACCTCCAGGTGGGACCTGGAACCCTCCTGCTTTTACTCCTGATCTCCAGACCATAGAGACCACCCCCCAACCTCCAGGTATTTCCTAACCCAGAACTGGCAATCCCAGCTATATATATCATGTGTGGCTTCCCCCTAGGGTACAAAGCTTAAATTTCAAGTGTCCCTACTTATAAGGGGTACTCCGTGTTTTCTGCTCTCTGCTCCTGGTAAATAATTGTCCTCGTTTTGTCCTAATTTAGTTTTTTATTTGGGTGGGGGAGGTATACCATTTCAGGCTTTTGTTTTGCTATTCAAGTTTCCTCCCCCGAATCTCTGAAGGTATCTGGGAGAGGAGGTGATACCTACGCTGAGAGCAAAACTTATGGAACGTGCAAGTGTTCTGTAGTAACATCCATTGTGAAAATAAATATTCATGTATTGTTTAATAATGTATTTCTGTGCCAGGCTCCCAGAGTTCTCCAAGTGATTGCTGAAGGTTGTTTGTTTTTAACGAAAAGGGTCATGGCTGGTTTAGCTGTGCAGTAGAGCCAGCAAGGATATATATTAAAGAGGGTGGGTGAGAGGTGGCCTTTGGCAATTCAATCATCTTTGGTTTGCAAACAGAGAATCCCTGTTTTCATCTGTTCAATCTGGGAGGGTTATGCCAGGAGCATCCAAACACCCAGGCTTGCATGGTCTCCTTTTTCAGCTAAGCAGTTTCTTCAGAACGTTGGCAGAGCTTCCAGCATGACTTCTGACACAGAAGTAGAAGAAGGGGCAATTGAAAGAAGAAACACAAGAAAGGTAGTGCCAGGTGTGTAGTAAACTGTGGATAGCAAAGCGTTAATTGAAACCTGATTAGGAGTGGAGGGAAACTCCCCCCCCTACCACCACCACCACCATTTGTTCTTTTTCTTTAGCTTTCATTTCCCTATGTTAGTTGGAGTTGGGTTGCAGTAAAGATGATTTCAAGTTTGCTGACAATTCAGAAATATTCAGTGGAAATGAAAACCCTGGCATTTAAAAATTACATGTAGTAGAACTGTAATTCTTAAAATATTTAATTGAGGGGAAATCTTACTGAAGCCAGAGTGACTGTTTTGATGCAGGGAGATTAACATTTTTGTTCTAAGTATGCTTGATGGGAACTATTTTCAGGGGTCTTTGTTTAGGATTGGAAGATTGGCCATCACATTTCATCACAGGATCGCGAACGAGACTGGTCCATCTGCACAGTTTCAATTACTTCTTCATCATAACCGTCTGACAAACTTCCTTCCTGATTCGGGCTTGGAGAACACTGGATTGCTGCAAAATCATTCTCTCAGTCTGTGTGAACGGGATCACTAAATTGTTCCATTTTGAAAATGAACAATGCTGGGTGACATTGAACAGCAATCTCACGGGCAGAGATGGTTTCAGGAAACCCTCTTTGTTTCTGTTAGTATGCCCGATCTTTACTTGTTTGGAAACTTTTTCTTACCATCGTTCTATTTACTAGGCCACACCCACTGAGGGGATGGGGTGTGGCCTTCACCCAGTAAGTGAATTGGGCGGCTGATGGCATCATTATCATGCTGATAAAATTCTTTCTTCTTTCCAATTTGCCTTGTTTGGAACAGGGGATGTCTGGAGCACCTGCAAGCATTATGTAGCTGCTTTTGAAACTATTCTCACAAGCTGCTGAAGCATTCTAGGTGGTAAACTAATCCATACCAGTTTTGGGAATCCCTTGATAAAGTGCTATTCAGCAAAACGCATTGGGAATCATTAAAAACTTCGTATTAAAGATATTGTGTTGAAGATTGATTCCTTGTGTGTCAACCTACTATGCTGGATTCAGCAATTCTGTGCTTCTATATAGGCATCCCAGTGTCCCCTGATTTGCCTATTATTTCGCAAATTTCACTGGGTCCCACCTTTCTGTCTTTGCATTGTTTAGAACAACGGGGATGAATTCTGAGAATTATTGACCTGACCTATGTCCTTTTTCTTCAGCATTCCTCCAGAATGAAAGAAGCTATGCCAGTAGCCATGTGGACTGGAGAACTCAACCCAACTCCATGCAACCATTCCTGAAAACCCAAAGCAGCATTACTGTCCGTCACCTTTCACACCACATGTGGTGGGGTGTGTACTGGACCTAGCTGTATTTGTAGTCCACATTACTAGCTATTACTCTTGGGAATGTTTCTGCAGAAGAGGAATCACTTGAACTGAATTAGGACCTCCTTGGTGAAATGCACAAATACAGTTGTGTTAGCAGACTTCTCCTATGCAACCCTAGATGTTCTTTCAGCACAGATGTACAGTCTTAAAAAAAAATCTTCAGTCCTCTCTATACAGTCCTGTGGGCCTATCATTTGCCACTTCTACCTTGAAAAGTACCACCATTGGGGATGGCCACACCCACTGATCACCAGCCACCACCTGCTGGCCTGAACATCACAATATGTGGAGTATGTTGAAATAAATGCATTTCCCCACACACACCGTACATAAACTGTGCAGAACCTTCTGCCACACAGTGCATTGGGCCAGGTTCAGTGAGAAAATGAGCGACACAAACTCTAAATCCAGAATGATAGTACTATTTGAACTCCTAATCCCTTCTCTTCTGTGGACCAAAAGAGGGAATTCTGTTATCTGACTTTTTTTCTTCTAATAAACATCCTTTGGAGGACTGTGTTATGTTATGAACGTTGCAACTGAATGTGCTTAGAAGGAGCGGGACCCACTGGCTCTGCCCCCTCGAGTCTTCAGTATAACTTCAGAAGGAGCCAAGGCTTATAGCAGGGGTAGTCAAACTGCGGCCCTCCAGATGTCCATGGACTACAATTCCCAGAAGCCCCTGCCAGCGAATGCTGGCAGGGGCTTCTGGGAATTGTAGTCCATGGACATCTGGAGGGCCGCAGTTTGACTACCCCTGGCTTATAGAAATCAGTGTCTGCCTGGGACAGGGGTGGCCAAACTGTGGCTCTCCAATTATTCATTGCTGGCCAGGGCTCATGGGAATTGTAGTATATGGACATCTGGAGAGCCACAGTTTGGCCACTCCAGGCCTAGGGCTTGTGTACATTTATTTATTACTAGAATTAAAGCCTGTTGTAGCTGATACAATGGGCGCTAGAATGGGGCGGGGGGGGGGGATAGCAAAGAGAGAGGTAGAAAGAAAGAGAAATAAGGAAAGAGAGCAAAAAGAGAGTGATAGCAAGAAATATAGATAGAAGGAAAGAAAGTAAGAAATAGAGAGAATAACAGAGACAAACATAGAAGAAGAAGAGTTGGTTCTTATATGCCGCTTTTCCCTACCCGAAGGAGGCTCACAGCGGCTTACATTTGCCTTCCCTTTCCTCTCCCCACAACAGACACCCGGTGGGGTGAGTGAGGCTGAGAGAGCCCTGATATTCCTGCTCGGTCAGAACAGTTTTATGAGTGCCGTGGCGAGCCCAAGGTCACACAGCTGGCTGCATGTGGGGGAGTGCAGAATCGAACCTGGCATGCCAGATTAGAAGTCCACACTCCTAACCACTACACCAAACTGGAGAGAAAGAGGGAGAGAAAGAGAGAATTACACACAGAGAGAATGTAATAGAAATTAAGAGGGGGAGAAGTAAACGAAGAGAGAAAGAAAGAAAAAGAATGATAGAAAAAGAGGGGGGGAGAGAGAGAAGGGGAGTTGTAGAAAGAGATAGGAGAGAGAGAGAAAGTGGGGAAGGCCTACCACGGTGTCTCCCAGATTGGCCAGGGCTGGTGAGACTTAGAGAGTTGGCGGCAGGCAGACCTCCCGCCCACACTCTCTGGTGGGTCAAAAACACCTGCCGTGGCCTCTGCAAGGGCCTAGGGGGAATGTGGCAGGAATTCCATGCCTACTGCCCCCCCCCACAGCCCCACCAACCTCCATCCCCGGGGGCAGGCAGGGGCATACTGGCGGCGATAGTGCCAGAGTGCCCCTGGCTGTGTTGTTGGTGGCGGGCATGACCAGTCCACAGGCCAATCAGGACACGCAAAATCTGGACTGGGCTCACCTAGGAGGGCTCTGCTCAATTATTATAACAGCAAAAGTTGTTACAGATTTATTTTTCCATTTGTATGGTGCCCTTCCCCTGGCTCAGGGTGCCTCACAAAAGTAATAGCTGCAATACAATAAAATAGCATATAAAATACTAATTTAGACAATTAAAATTTGTAAAGGGCTGCCTCCTCACTAGAGCAGCCTTACTCAATTTTGTAACCATTGAGAAACCCCTGAAACATTTCTCAGGCTTTGAGAACCCCGAGAAGTGGTATGACCATGCACAATCTGATTAGGAAGCATAGCTGTTTACAGGCCCATTTGGGGCTCCTCCCCTTCCCACCCCCTCCAGGCCCATCACTGGCAATTTTGGGAAAGGAAGGTGGCTTGATGTGATATGGTCATATCACCTTATAGATGTTTAAGAAATTTCAAAAATATATACAAAAATAACTCCCACCCATTCAAGAAACCCCAGGGTTTCACAAAACCCTGGTTGAGAAAGTCTGCTGTACAGAGGGGGCCCATAAACGGAGTCCTTAATAGTCAATAGGTGGGTGTCAGCTAGGGTTGCCAGCCTCCAGGTGGGCTTTGGGGCTTTCTGGGAATCATAACTGATTTCCAGGCTACAGAGATCAATTCCACTGGGGAGAATGGTGGCCTTGGTAGATAGACTGTGCGGCATGAGTCCCTGCTGTGGTCTCTCCACAAAGACTGCCACCCCCAGGCTCCAGCCCCAAATCTCCAAGAATTTCTCAACCTGAAGTTGGCAACCCTAGTATCAGCAGATGTTCTGGACATCCCAGGGAGGCCAGACAATTTTGCCGATATTTCTAGCCTTCAACCATAGGCCTGGCAGAACAATTCAGCCTTACAGGCCTTCTGCAACCACTTAAGGTCCCTGATCTCACTAGGTAGAGAGTTCCACCAATCTGGGGCCAGGACTGAAAATGCCCTGGTTGAGGCCAGTTTGATTTCTTTGGGACCGGGGATTTTGAGTAAGTTTTGCTCAGTAGATCTTAAACTTTTTGGGGCGACATAGTGGAGGAGGTAGCCTTGCAGGTTCCAGGCCATTTGGGGTCTTAAAGGTGAGAACAAACACCTTGAACCTGATCCTGTTCTCAATCTGGAACCAGTGCAACTGGGATAGTATCAGTCAAATATATGCTTTCCATTGAGTCCCTGTAAGGACCTGCACAGACACATTCTGGGCCCGTTGAAACTTCTCGAGCAGCCTTAAGGGCAGCCGTACATAGAGCAAGTTGCAGAAATCTAATCTAGAGGTGACTTTTGCATGAATCACAATGGCTACCTCTGGAAGAAAAATGTATCTTCCAGATTATTAAACCGAAAATATTAGACCATGAGCATCAGGAACTCATGCCTACCCAGCCTCGAGTCTGCTCTCCAGCATTCTTTGACATCATTATGCAGAGAAATCTTATGCCTATATATCTACATCTTCTTGATGTCCCACCCCTGAGAATAGTTTTTCTCCTTGCAGGAATGAATGCTTTCCCCTCAGAGGTCTTCGAGGGAAGGTTTAACCATATCCCAGACCATGTGAGACTCTGTCTGTGTGGTTCTGGCTGTCCTATCGCACACATTTTTTTAGATTGCCCCTTATATGAGCAATGTCGGGATGACAGTTTTGTTGCTTTGCTGGGAAACAAGCCTTCTGTAAGTAAGTCTATGACCTTGCAATTTCTGCTCTCTGACAAAGATCCAGAGGTAACCATTATAGTCACCAGAGTCTTAACTAAGATGCTTTTATAATATGCTGCCTATTTTGTATTTTATTTTTTATAGTTTAATCATTTTAAGATCTGTTCGGTTATGTAACCTCATGGCCTATTTTATTATTTCGTTGAAATTTTAAGCCCTATTTCTATATGTTTTATATATATTTTATGCCAATAAAAGGTTACTGACTGACTGAATCACAGTGGCTAGGCAGGATGTCAACAGGCAATGAGTCATGATTGGGGTGACTGCAGAAAGGAGAGGTACTTGCAGAAGCTGTACTGAATGGCTGTGGGGATGGAAGTGGGGCTTGTGGGAGGCAGTCACTGGTAAGACATAGCATTACCTTGTGGGAAAGTATCCGGCTTCACAAGTTACAGAGAGAGCATTAATCTTCCAATGGCTGGAGACCTGCTTATATATGATGCTTCTCTTAATGGACCTCTGGGCCTCTCAGCCCCAACGGTCTGCTGCACTGAAGGATATACTGCAAGATTGAATTCAGCAATAGGAAACATATCAGTCTGTCTTCCAAGCAAAGAAGCAACTCAGCACTTTGTGCATATGGACGTACAATCATAGAATCACAGAGTTGGAAGAGGCCACACAGACCAGCTAATCCGGCCTCCTGCTCCATGCAAGAATGATATAAGGCCACCAGTGAGGGGGAACTCACCACCTCCCTAGGTAGCCAATGCTGTTACTAAATGACTCTGTTAAAAATATTCCTTCATATCCAGCCAGTACCTTTTTGCCCGTAATTTAAACTCATCTGCACCAACATTCAGTTATGTCCAATATTGTACTCATAGATGCCTTCCTACAGAGAAGCCCATAACAAAACACACTCAAACTAGCTGCTGTTATGAGTTGGCTGGTGTGTTGTGTCCCACCATCACATGCCCCTCCACCCTGATCAGCATTTAGCTCTATATTGATCCGCTTCCAAGCAAACAGCTTTGCACGAGTGTATAAATCTCTGCAGGGCTGAGGCTTGTCCATATTTTTTGATGGACTTGTCATACTTTATCAGAGGAGCAGCCAGAGCGTGTTAGGACCAAGCCACACGCTACATTAGTGACCTGTGATTAGCTTCTGCACATGTGGGCAAAAAAAAAACCAAACAAAATAGTTGCAGAGGGTATCCAATTTGGACAAGGCACCACATCCCTGCTTCCCCTTGATATAAACTAACTCCATTAGGGGAGAAAAGGCAGAAACACAATGTGGGGATGGTGCCCTGGGCTAATTATAGCTCCTGAGAGGGGGGCAGTTCCTATTGGGGAAATGATCTGTGCATGGGTCACCACCCTCTAGTGCAGGGGTAGTCAAACTGCGGCCCTCCAGATGTCCATGGACTACAATTCCCAGGAGCCCCTGCCAGCATTCGCTGGCAGGGGCTCCTGGGAATTGTGGTCCATGGACATCTGGAGGGCCGCAGTTTGACTACCCCTGCTCTAGTGCTATGACAGTGCTCCAAAGTTAGATCTGCTCCCTGTGGCCACTTTTTAAAGCTGAAAAGTGCATGGGGGATCGATCCTTTTGCAGGTCCCTAGTGTTATCTGGCCTTCAGTTTGCACCGGGGTTCCCAGCTCTGGTTGCAAAATACCTGGAGATGGGGCAGGGAGGGGGAGTTGGAGTCTGGGAAGAAGGACCTCAGCCGTGTATAAAGCCATAGAATCCATCCTCCAAAACAGCCTCTCTCTTTTTTTTCAGGGGAACTGATCATGGTGAGATGGACATCAGTCGTAATAGTGAGAGATCTCAAGGTGCCACCTGGAGGTTGGCAACCTGGATCTGCGCAGCAAAAATAACCATGGCTTGGTGGCAGTTTAAGAACAAACAAAGTGAGAACCAGAAAATAGAAACATAAAAAGAGCCCTGCTAGGTCAGAATAAATTTAAAAATTATTCCTGTGACAAAAAAAGGAAAAAATATGTATGATTTTACAAAGTCCCTTTGCACCACAGGCAAGTTCGCAGTCTCAAGAACTCCAAAAGTTTGGTGAGGCGGGACTTCCCTTTGCAGAAGTCATGCTGATTTTCCCACAGTAGGGTTTGTACCTTTATGTGCCTAGCAATTCTATCTTTGATTACCATTTGCCTGAGACAGCCATTAGGTTAACTAGCCTATAATTTCCTGCCCCCCCTGGGTCTCTTTTAAAAAATCAATGTAACTTTTGTGGTTTTCCAGTCTTCTGGTGCAGTGGTTGAATTGAGTGAGAGGTTATATCTAGGTTAGTAGATCCAAATCTCTTACATTTAAGTTCCCTGAGAACTCTTAGTTTATTTTCGTGGCTTTTGTGCATTCCCACATGGGTACCGCGAAGTCACAGGCCTGCTTCGGAAAAGGGATTTGAAAGCTAAACTTCTAGAAATACTCCCAACAGTGCCAGCCCCTCCCACTCCAGAGGCACTTACCCACCTAAAATCACATGATATGGGGGGAGCTAACACTCTCCTCCTCAGTCTTTTCTTTGACCCTGAGGAGAAAGAACATACATTGCAAGCTCAGAACTTGGACTGAGTGATAATTTGGCTTCTTTATTCCTTGGACTTGACTATCTCTTTGGAATTCGATTTGGATTTGCTTGTTACTATGGCCCTTTTCAAAAAGTGCTCCCAATGTGGGGACAAGATAGCCCAGCAGAACAACCATAACTCCTGCCTTCTGTGCCTGGGAGAGGGCCATTCTGTCTCGGGGTGCTCTGCGTGCAGAAAACTTACCCCCAAGACCAGAAATGAGAGGGCCCGCAGACTCAAGGCTGCCCTGTGGAGATAGCCCTGAAAGCTTCAGACTAGCCTACATGCTCCTCTCCAAGTAACCTGATCAGGGCAAGGCCCCTTCTGAGCCACCCAAGAAGAAAGCTGAAATAGCTGCAGTTCGGCCTAGATCTCTGGGCAAGGAGCCTTCCGGGAAAAGTCATCATCAGAGGTCCCCTTTCCCTCCTTTGTTTGCCTTCTGTAGTGTGGTTGGCATCGAGGAGCAGCTTGCCATTGAGGAATCCTTTGGTGTTATGGGACTGCTTGGCATCGAAGGCCCTAATGCAGTCAGAACAGGGACTCCCATCAACTTCAAGGGCCCCATCATGGTCAAGAGAGCCCATGTCATCAAGAGGAGGTTACCCTTGATGTTGGTACAACAGCAACTTACATGATTCGGTGGTGGACTATATTGACAAGGACTATTTGTCCAGTGATGAGGAGCATGCTCCTCTACTGTTCCCCTCTGAGAATGTTGGGGAACCCAGGGGCCATTCTCCTTTGGAGGATATCAGAAATTATGCAGACCAATTAATAAGGATGGTCAGTGCTATAAAATTAGGGTCAGACTGGAAAAGTCCAAATGCCCATTAATGGTTTATGCCCCAAATGTATTGCCAGTAGTCCCCCCTTTCATCCAGACAATTAATGAAATTGTTGAAAAAAATTGGCAATAGCTGGCGTATAGTCTGGCTGTGGTGAAACACTATAACTCCCTGTATAGGATTCAGGAGGAGGGATATGGTTACCTTTTTAAGCACCCGAAGTCAAACTCTTTTTGGCCATTCGTCCAGTGAAGGGCAAGTCAGACCTATTGTCCACGTCTTCAGATAAGGATGGTGGTCCTTCAGACAATCCTCTGTTCTTAGCCCACTATCACCTCCTATGGTGAGTCATCTTGCTAATATCCCATGTGGGAATGCACAGAAGCCACAAAGATGAAAACAGGGTTGCACTTTCCTGTAACTGCTGTTCATCGAGTGGCCTTCTGTGCATTCACACAACCCTCCCTCCTACCCCGTAATGGGTTGCTGATTATTGCTTCTTACCTGCCAGCAGCAAAAGGGTCAGGACTGTGGGGAGAGTGCTAGCTCCTCCCATACTTGCAATGTGTTCTTTCTTCTCAGTGGCAAAGAAAAGACTGAGGGGAGAGTGCTAGGTTCACCTATACTATGTTTTAGGTGGGAAAGTCCCTTTTGAGTGGGAGGGGCTGGCACTGTCGGGGGTATTTCTAGAAGTTTAGCTTGCAAGTTCATTTTCCAAAGCAGGCCTGCAACTTCACAGTACCCATGTATGAATGCATAAAAGACCACTCAATGAACAACAGTTACAGATATGTGCAACTTTATTATATATGTCATGAGGACCTGGAGGCTTATCGATTTTTAATTTCCTCAGTAAGTTTAGAACTTCATCTCTGGTCACCTCAGTTTGTCTCAGTTCCTCAGACTCCCTTCCTGTAAATTGTGGCCCCACACTTTCCACAGCAAACACAGGGAAAAAAATTGAACTTCCCTCCCATTTCTCCATTTTCTCCCTCTGCTTCTCTGGCTGCCTCCTGCTGTGGCGATAGATATGTATAGATATCTATATATTAAAATGTATTGTTTGTCTTGATGCTTCTAGCAACCCACTCTTCAAAATCTCCCTTTGCATGCCTAATTATTGACTTGCTTTTCTTTTATAGAGCCTGTAGTCCCTCTGGCTCAATTTACTGGATTCACTTCTTTTTAAAAGAAGCCTCTTTCCTTTTTATAGTATTTTCCCACTCCTTACAGGTAACAAAACAGAGGGACAGGGGAGGGACACAGAATGCTGAAAGGTATGCAAGATAAGAGCAACAATTGTTCACAAAAGCTGCAAAGTGCTTTTTTCCTTCTGTGTCTATGGATGTAGGTAAATGTATAAATAAGTGTGCATTAGTACACAGAAGTATGCACACATGGCTGAGCACAATATTGATTTATTGGTTATTTAGACTTTTATCCATCGTTTCTCAGCAGACTCAGGGCGGATCTCAAAATATGTATGTAAAATAACAAAGAGAATTCTAAAATACAAAATAAGATCTGGATTAGAGTAAATTTCCAACATAACAACTTCAATATTGCTTTTAAGATTCCTAACCTGCAATGGGGAGGCATGGCATGACCTTCTGAAGTATAATTTTGCAGGCCCAGGCAGCATGACCCATGAGATCAGATGTCAAACATCCGGCCTCAACGGTAGGCCTGGTGGAACAGTTCAGTTTTGCAACCCCCACAGAACTACCTGAGGTCCAGCAGAGCTCTGATCTCATTTTTATACCGTGGTCAGAGTTTGGGTACAATTCACTGCTGGGCTACCTCCATAGTGCGCTGCCACTGCTTTGCTGTATACCTCACTGTAACAATTCACCCCTTTTGATTCCCTTTATCTTTTCTTTGGCTGAGCAACCCCTCTTCTTTCTTTGGCCCTTTCTGCACACACAGCTGACTTGTGATTAACACTGAATTTGCATTGGAATGCCTTTAATTCAGATTCTGGGCTTGCATTCTATCAACAAAGAAGAGAGGAATTAGCCTTCCAGCTGGAACTAAAACGGGGTGGTCACCAACAGTTCCTGGACTCATCAAAGGGAACATGGCCCCATTTGGAGCACAGGACATCAGCTCAACAAAAACACCTATGGTGCAATCTTAAGCCCCATCGATTTCAGCAAGAGAACTTTAATAGTATGTATTAATTTCCCACTGAATTAAATAAGACATTCAGGTGCTTAACTTTGGCTGGATTATATCCATTATAGCCCATTCTGCACAGGTTTGATAATGTACTTTCAATGTGATTTTGCATATGGATTTTCCTGTGTGAAACAGGAAAATCTTCTTCTGGAGTGCATTGAAAGTACATTAGCCAACATGCGCAGAATGGGCCTAAATTTCCTTGCTTGTTAATGGAGAAGTTTCTTGCAGTACCCATTGCAAACTTTGTGGTTAGAAGCATCAGGGACTGCATATCTAAGTTAACAGTTCTTGACTCAAGCGATTCACACAACTGGTGGTTATTCCCTTAACTTATACCCCGCCTTTCTCCCTTGGGGGACCCCAAGTGACTTACATTGTTCTCCTTGCCTCCATTTCCTCCTCACAATTTAGGGTTGCCATCACAGTCGGAGAAGTGGGGCATGGGAGGAAGAGTATGATGTACTTCTGGGAAAACCTGGAAGTGATATCAAGCCACTCTAGGAATCTATAGTGACCTCACATAATTTGCCTTGCAGGGGGTTATTGTCGCACCTCAATAAAGACACCGGATCACTTTTGGCAATAAATTGGCCACAGCCTTTATTTCAACCAGTGACCATGGCCCTAAACATAGGATGGGATCATGCCCTCCTGCAGTCAGCCAACCGCAAGGCAGCCCTTTCAGAAGGCCTCAGATCTTCTAGAGGTCAGCTGACCTATGGGAGGTGGCCTCTGTGGGTTGCCAACCTCCACCTAGAAATGTGAGGTGACTGATGTAACTTATAGGTTTTCCTCAGCAATGATTCATTTATTTAGTTACTAGTAGAGAAGCCCATTAAAAAAATGGGCATTGGAAGGCCAGCGGGCCACCTCCGGAGGCGGCAGCTGGGCTGCGAAGGGCTCTCACCCTTCCAAGTGGGGAAGAAAAGGCGTCCCTGCCTGCGGGACTCTTTGGGAGCCATAGCTTGGCCCATGAAGGGCTCTCACCATGGCCAGAGCTGTTCGTGGGCTAAGTGGGGAGGGAAAGCCCCCTCCTGCTGGCAGGGCTCTTAGGGAGACACCGCTTGTCCCGCTGGCCTGGCGGTTCCGGTGTCCCAGACGGGGTCTGGACACTACCTGGACAGGGTGTCCCTTTCAGATGGCCCTTTCAGAATTATAAAGAGGAACTTATGGTAATGATTTATTATTTTATTTACGTAATGCCCTTCCTCAGGGGTTCAAGGCAGTTTGCACATAATGAAAACCATAGAGTAACGTAAACATACAAGTTAAAATCTAAGTTCTTCTAGGTTTTTACATCCAGAATTAAAACCAAGACTAATTTTTCTAGGCTGTCTCCTGCTCAGACGTGGGGAGAAGAGGTGCCAGATAATAATTTTAGAGGGTAATTTTCAGGGCCCCAACTGTAGACCTAGTAGAACAGCTCTGTCTTGCAAGCCCTGTGGAACTGTCCATGGTCCTGCAGGTCTCTGATGTTAAAGGAAGAATGTTCCACCAGATCAGGGCGAGGGCAGAAAAAGCCCTGGCCCTGGTTGAGGCTAGTTGAATTCTTTAGAAGAAGAAGAACTGGTTCTTATATGCTGCTTTTCTCTATATAAAGGAGTCTCAAAGGGGCTTACAGTCTCCTTCCCTTTCCTCTCCCCACAACAGACACCATGTGAGGTAGGTGAGGCAGAGAGATCTCTGCTATTGCTGCTTTGTCAGAACAGCTTTATCAGTGCTGTGGTGAGTCCAAGGCCACCCAGCTGGTTGCATGTGGGGGAGTGTGGAATCAAACCCGGTTCACCAGGTTAGAAGTCCACACTCTTAACCACTACACCAAGGGCTGGAGATCCTTAGCAGATTTTGATCACTAGAACTTAGTGCCCTTTGGGGAATGTAGTGCAAGAGGAGGTCCCACATATATGATGGTCCCAGACCATTTAGGCCTTTAAAGGTAAGAACCAACCCCCAGAACCTGATTCTGTCCACAGCCTGGAGCCAGTGTGGCTGGGAGAGCACAGGTCATATGTGTGCTCTCCATTGGGCCCCTGTAAGTATCCATGCAGCTACATTCTGGACCAGATGAAGTTCCCAGAGCAACTTCAAGAGCAGCCCTGCATAGAGCAAATTACAGTAGTTAAGCCTGGATATAGGACCGAAACAGCCTTGGTCACCCTGGTGGGAGACCTGTGCTGGGAGATGCATGAGGGAGGACCATCCTACTGATCCTCCTGGTCCCCTCAGCAGGCTCCATCACTGCCCATCATAGCAGCCCCTGGACTGCTAGCTTCCCTGACAGGGTAAGGATTTGAACTTTGATTTCCCTGATTCTAATCTGGCACTCTAACCATTGTGCCAAACTGGCTTTCTCTTATGGGGTGTGTATTCAGATAGGTGGCCCCTTAGCTATGCCGGACCTGGACCATGTATGGCCTTAAAGGTTAAAACCAATACCTTAAACCTGATTCCAAAATCCACTGGGAGCCAGTGCAACTGCTGGAGAACTGGTCTTATATAGGTCGTGTGCTGCCCTTGTGATCTGAGCCTCCATAGATAGGAAGGCATCAAATGTCATTCCCAGGTTCTTTGCCATTTGGGCAGTTGCAAGCTGCACTCTGTCCAGCCCGGGAAGGTGTGCTTACTGGTCTGGTCCTTTCCTTCCCAGCCACACAGCCACTTCTTCAAGGGATTAAGGTTTAGGCAGCTTGGCTTGAGCCACTCCACCATGGCCTCCAGACATCAGCCTAATGAGCTTGGAGAGGTGTCTAGTCGGTCATCCATCAGGAGACAGAGCTAGGTGTCATCTGAATATTGATGGCACCCAAGCCCATAACTTGATGAGAGGACACATAAAGATGTTAAATAGAGTCGGTGAGAGTTCTGCACCCTGCAGAACCCCTGCAGACCCACCAGTCTCGCAGTTGGCTATCAGTGACTGCTACCTGCTGTCTCTGACCATGGGGAAAGGAGGTCAGCCATTAGGGGTCTGTCCCCTGCATCCCTATATCTACGAGGCAGCATACTAACAGCTCATGACCTACCATGTCAAACACCACTGCGAGGTCAAGCAACACTAGCAGTGCTGACCCAAAGCAGCCATTTTCTTCAGGGGAACTGATCTCTGACCCCTAGAGAGGAGCAGTAAAATTGGGGGATCTCCAGGTCCCACCTGTGGACTGGCATCCCTACTTCCATTACACACCTGGAAGGGAGAAGAATGTACACAACTCTGAGCTCTTCACCCCCAAGTTGGCAACTGAGGGGAACCTGGCAAACATCCCTAAGCTCCTTGGAGGAAGGAGAGGCAAATAACCTTAACTGCCTTTCTCACCATGGAGATAAACAGTGAAAGGGATCCAATATCAGAAAACTCAAACATTGGAAGTGGATTTTGACATCATGTGTAAAACCCAGTTTTGTCTAAAACCAGTTAGAAACAAACAGGGATTCTGGTGAAACCCGCACTTTTTGATTGTGTTTTTTTAAAACAGCGGAGGCATTTCTGTGAACCATTTCAAATTGGTTTCAGCTCCAATGATTTCTCTGGCCTGCTCTGCGCTACAAATGTCAGATCTTTGGAATTCTACACTGGCTGGCTTTCAAGGTGACGGAAACATTTCCATCCTGTCATTTAAATGCTCGAGCACAGCATCAGATTTTTCTTCAAAGGCCAAGAAGAAGAGCTGGTTTGTCTACCCCACTTTTCTCTACCCAAAGGAGTCTCAACAGGGCTTCTAACCACCTTCCCTTCCTCTCCACAAAACAGACACCCTGTAAGGGAGATGGGGCTGAGAGAGCCCTAAGAGGACTGCTCTGCAAGAACAGCTCTAACAGATTAAAATTTATATTCTAAGAGGAGGAGCTCCTCCACCAGGCATTTGGTTGAGGTCAACCTGAACCACCATTTCCCACAAGCCCTCCCCCTGAGCCTCCTTTCTATGGCTCCCTCTGCAGTTCCACCCAACCCACTGGGCTATCAGTATGCGATAATTTAATATCCTCCATATTATTCTATTGTTCTACTATGTTGCTTGCCGTTATCATTGCATTATTGTTAAACTGAATTATCTGTATTGTTTCTGTTTTATGTGAACTGCCCTGAGCCTTCAGGGAGGGCGGTATATAAATATAATAAATAAAAAATAAAATTAAAATTAAAAAGATATAAAAAGAACAGCTCTAACAGGACTGTGACAGGCCCAAGGTCGCCCAGCTGGCATCATGTGGAGAAGGAGTGAGGAATCAAACCCAGTTCAGCAGATTAGAAGCCGCTGCTCTTAACCATGACACCAAGAGGAGGGGTTGTGTGAGTTAAATATAAGAATGGTTATGTTGACTCAGCACTTTCATTATTCACATTGGAGAGTTTTCCTTATTTCGGTGCAAAATTCACATCAAAGAAGGGGGCACCCAGAGTTTTGTACTGTTCACTACAGCTCAAACCAGCGCCTCTGCCAATGCAGTTGTTGTTGCTGTTGCTATTTATTGTAAGTAATTATTTAGCCTAACAACCGTGTTATTCAGCATAAATCAAAGGCTATTAAATCATATAATCTCTCTCCCTGTCCCGCTCCCCCTTCTAATGCATCTTCTCAATCTGTTCACTGTAACCCTGTGATTAGCAGCCTTGGTGAGTGGCAGGAAGTCCTGCCATCTGTCGGAGCTACAGACAGCAGAGAATGGAACGGGAAGTAAACCATTTCCTCATGTCAGTCCTGGGACAAGTGCAGAGCTGTTGTATGTGGCACCTGTTGAGAATGGCAACGTCTGGTGGACAGAGAAGAAAAAGAAGAAGACCACGAAGGAAGCAGCAAGTAGACAATCAGACAGGGCTGTGGGGACTGCAACTTCTGTTCTGCTGGATCTCCCTCCATCTTGACCTGCCATTTCTCCTATTGCAGTTCTCCAGGTATAGCTGGATGCTCCCTCTTATACAAAGATCTCTCGCTGTAGGTCTGCAAATTGGATAAAATGTCAGGGGAGCTAAGGGAAAGGCATGGCAATAGATAATTTTAAACTGTAATGTTTCTAATGGTTTTCCTATGTTATATTACATTTTGCAGTGAATCTCCCCAAGCCTGCATGTGGGGAGAGATGGCCTAAAAACTGAAACATGATCATGATCACAATCACTATCATTATCACGGAACATGGACATTTTTTTTTCTTGTTAGTGTTTTCTAAAGATCTTTTCTGTAGGCCTTCCCTTTTGTAGAGCCGGGTCATCGCAGGACATGGCCTTAAACAGAAGTCAGAGTTTGATCCATCGCAGCAGCCACGGTCCCTTCTATAATACCCTTCTGGCAGGGCCTGGCTGCCTCCCCCTCCCCCCAGATGCTACAACATTCACCCATGTGGAGTTTAAGCTACTGAGATGGGTTCCGACAGCTCATTCGTTTCCCTGCTGCTTGTTGAGACGAGATGTGATTTTAGCGAAACATCCCGGTGTCTGTTGCCTCGCGCAGACTGCATCCGGACCGAAAAATGCCACTACCGATTTCCTGTGATAAGACTGATCTTCACCCAAGGGCAAACAAAACCATGTTTTGGATTGTTGGGGGAGGGGCGCTGTGGCTCAATGGAAGAGCCTCTCCCTCCCTGGCAGCACCACTTAAAAAGACCAGGCAGTGGGTGACATGAAAGACCTCAGCCTGAGACTCTGGAGAGCAGCTGCCTGTCTGAGTAGGAAATACTGACCTTGATGCACTGCTGGTCTGATCCAGCATAAGGCGGGTTCAGGTCTGTTCAATGTGACCCCCCTCCCCCAGCTCAGGACACAGGATATCAAAATCTCGTCTGACAAGTAGGTCAGGAGTGGCCAAACTGTGGCTCTCCAGATGTCCATGGACTACAATTACCACGAGCCCCTACTACCAGGATATTGTTCACAGCCAGTCCTGCCCTAATCATATTCTGTTGGGATTATTCTCAGGTAAGGGCATATGGAATTCCAGCCTTAATCCAGCAGCATCCCCCTCCAGCAATTGCTGTGGCTTCCCATTCCTTTGGGAAGTTCACAAGCAGTAGCCAGCTTCGGTTTCAGCCTGCTTCAATATATGGGTTAGGACTTCTAGATGGATCGTGGAGATGGCCTTTGCTGCCTGATGAAAGGATTTGTGGCTAGTGCATATATTTACAGAGCTAGAGTCCCAGAGGCTCTGGCTCCTCCTCTTCCTGTCACACGACTGGGATGTTCCATGACTTGCAGCTCAGTGGGTCCTATGCTGCTGTTGGGTGCCAGGTATGGAGATGTTGAGGACTCCCACTGTATTTTGTCCCCAGCCTTTGAAGACAAGAGCTATACCACCTTTCAACATGGTCAATTAGATTTTCTCACAGGCTTCTTCCAATCAGCACAAGTAGCATACATGTTTCCTCTTCAGTAGATTCTCACACAGTCCTGTGAGGTAGGTACGGATGTGCTTCCCCAGGTAGGACCTGAGGATCCCCTGGAGAAAAGGGCTGCTTTGGAGGGTGGACTCTATAGCATGCTAGTCCACTGAGATCCTTCCACATCCCAAATCCCGCCCAGTCCTGTCTCCACCCCAAAGTCTCAAGGTATCTCCCAACCCAGAGCTGCCAATGCTAGAGTTAGGTTAACCTGAATGATAACGACTGGCCACAGGCTACCTGATGGCGGAGTGGGGAGTTTGAATGCTGATCTTCCCCCATCCTTGTCTGACATGTTCACCACTAAACCACACGGGCTCTCACAGGGGGTCTATTTGGCTCATGCATAAAAGAGAAAAAATATCTCTAAAAAATGTGACTCAAAAGGTGGAGCCCAAGGGACAGTGGTGGTGGAATGTGCTGTCAACTCACAGCCAACTTATGTCAGCCCTCTAGGGTGTTCAGGGCAAGAGACATTCAGAGGTGGTTGGCCATTGCTTACCTCTGCATAGCAACCCTGGACTTCCTTGGTGGTCTCCCATCCAATACTAACCAGGGCTGATCCTACCTAGTTTCTGAGATTTGGCTCCCTTGGGCCATACTGGATCACAAGAGCCTTGTAATTCACACTGCTGAGTTTGGCTGGGCTCCCTTTAGTCCTCGTGCTTTTCGGCACATCCATTAAAACTTTGGGAGAAGTTCTCAGGAGATCTGGAATTAGATTTTGTCCATGTGCAGGCAGGCTCGCTGTTTCTGCTCCTCCTCCCACCAAGGTGAGGGACTGCACGGGTGCTTCTGAATCAGTGCTCGGAGTCAGTGGTGTGTATCCAGCGAAACATTATCCACATTCCTCTCCAAGGGAGCAGGAGACCATTAGCAAGGTTCATTGCGCAAGTGCGGCATAATTCTTGCACAGCTATGAGCAAGCACTGACGAGGTCCTCTCTTGAAAATGATGATGAAAAATGCATCAGACAGCACGGGCTAAACAGACCCTGCACGTACAAACTACGTTCAGTGGTTTATTTTGTTTTTGTGCTGGTAACTGATGATGGTCTTATGATTTTACCGGATCGCTTTGGCTCGTAAGCCACTGGAGCAGCACTCCCCCTCAATAAGCAAGTAGATAAATAAATAAATTCTTTGCCTAGACAAAATGACGAGAAAAGAAAAGCCTCCGGTGGAAGATGGACTTCTTCCCGACAGAATTCTTGTGGGACTCCATGTTCTGGCTTTATGCTCCTATCAAGAAATCAGTTCTTCACCCATGGCTCTTGTTTGAATCCTCCGCAAATTATATGCTTTCAATAGTTTTCTAGATATAGTGATGAGACACACGGATGAGCTTATTCCCGAATGAACCGGGTTAAACGAAGAAGCTGCATTCCACCCCGTTCCTGACTCTATTATTGGCATCATGGTGGCTGCTCCCGTTGCCGTCACTCTTCCCAGTCCAGTGAATCATCGTCTTACAAGGGGAGAAGAGCCTCACAGTATCCAGGTACAGCCTCTGAGTAATGCTGATGGAGGGATCTTGAAGAGCTGCAGTCACTTTCCAGGAGATGTTTGCAACTCACCCAACAGCTCCTCTCAAGCCTTTCCAGATAGCCTGCCCATGAAACTTCAGAACATGGCTGACTTATCCATCATGTGCCCTGTACAGTAATTGTTCTTAAACTGTTAACATAAATGTAAAAGGCTGTATGGTTTTGTGTTCCTCTTTGAGTTGACGGTGTCATGGATCAGCATACAGATTCCTCCTTCTCAGCTGCCTCCAAAGAGGAAGAGGCAATTAGGCACCCAACACCTGAGGTCACCAGTGGGCAATGAGGGTGTAGGTTTGCCAGCTCCAGATTGGGAAGCTCTTGGAGATTTAGGGATGGAGCCTGGGGAAGATGGGGACCTCAGCGGAGGACAAGATCCATTTACAGCCCAATCTCCAAAGCAGCCATTTTCCTCAGGGGAACTGATATCTGGAGAGGAGCTGCAATTCTGGAGGACACAGGTCCACCTGAGGGTTGGTATCCCCACTGACACCACTATCAGAGGAGGCCATTGGAAGAACTTTAGGAGCCCCCTTGAATGAGCCTGGAGGGGCCTGGAGCATCTGGACCAACCTATCCCCCCCCCTGCAGGAAACTGCCCTGGCTTCTGATTCATACTTGGAACTTAAATTAAGTTGCCAAATACCTGGAGAGTTTGCTTGTAGAGCTTTAGGCAGGACATCATCTGGCCACTAGTGAGGAGGTGATATCAAATCTCGGTTGGGAAATTCTTGGAGATGTGGGAATGGAAACTGGGGAGGGCATAGAGCAGACTCAAATATGACAGGGCCCACCCTCCAAAGCAGCCAGGGGATCTGATCTGATCTGGGTCATGTGGAAATAAATTGTAATAGCGGAGGATCCCCAAGTGTCACCTTAACATTGTCCTTTTCACTGGTGTCTTCTGGGTAAGATGTCTAAAAATTGATTCATGTAGAACAGATGGTGCTATTCCTTGTTGATGGTCTTTGGCAAATAGTCTAGGAACGCGTTCCTTTTTTTAGTACTGTCACTGTAAATCCTTGTTGAAGACGCTGTGATGTTGTGTTTTTTAAAAAACAGACCTGAAAAACTCAAGAGAAGAAGCATCATGGTGCACACAAAGATGACTGAGGGGCAAAACAGCCCTGCAAAGGGCTCTACCCCATGGTTTCCCAATCTATGGGAAAGGAAGAAAGAAGACCCCCCCCCCACAGAGGTGGTGAAGGAAGGAGCTGGGTGCTTCACCTTCTGTCTATGTGGGATGGGACTGCCAGCTCACCACTATGGAGGGCCCTGCCCATTTGACTTCTGTGAGTCAGGGGTTTCTGGCTCCCACCAAGCCACAGTTGGTGCTCCCACCCCCCTCAAAGCAGCAGAGATTCCTGCTGAGTTTGAATGAGGTCCCCCCCCCGCCCCCAGTTCTTTTCCCAGTGACGTTGATGGCCAATCTGACCCTGGTTAAACAGAAGATTATACCACTACAACCTCAAAAGGGCATGCCTGCCCAGTTTTAAGAGGTAATGAAATGTTGTCTTTAATCTGTACAGTAACCTCATGACCAAGGATCCAGGCATCCACATCCGCAAACAAATACAATATTGCTTTTGCTACACCTTTAGCTAGTGGACGTAGGTTGCTGGGTAGATTGTGGCTTCCCTTGAGTGATGCCTTCCCACACATTAGAAAAACAAAAAACAACCCCCCCACACACACACACTTCCACCACTACCATTAGTGGAGCTGCAGCACATATATGGGGAAGACGATGAACACCCAGGAAGATTTGTAGCACGTCACTCTGGAGGTCATTTTCCTGGCTATTTTTATCCCACTAGGTTTTCTGGGTTGGAGCCCAGAGTGGGGTTTTATCTGCTGTGGGTGAGCGAATGACAAGTTTTGTTTTTTTTCCCCTGACACACATGAGATGCACTCTCTGTGCAGAGTAAAACAGTAGCTGAGAGTGGTGTTCTTAGATATCACATATCTTAGACGGTGGTGCTCCAAAAAGAAATATTATACCAGTATTTGTTGGGGCTACACCTACACCACTGAGGAAGACCCAGTACGGTCAAAACGTGTTTGGTCTATTTGTGTGCAGTTAGATCTGTATAGTTTTTTTAATATGGTTTTCGCTGTGTTTTTAACCTAATATTGGAGAACTTGAATAAATAATTGTTTACATTTTATATTGTTTTATAGCTCAACTTTTGAGCTCCTAAGCCTAACACCCATACAATAAGGGTTGCAAGCTCTGGGTTGGGAAAGACTGGGGGACTTTGGGGGTGGACCCGGGAGTGGCCATCATTTGGGGTAGAGAGGGACCTCAATGGACTATAATGCTATGGAGTCCCCCCTCCCAAGCAGCCCTCTTCTCCAGGGGAATTGATCTCTGTTGCTTGGAGATGAGCTGTAAAACTGGGTGATCCCCAGGTCCCACCTGGAGGCTGGCAACCCTAGGCATGAGCTGTTAGGGCCCAGGTCCAGGAGATGCCAGCCACCCAAGCAACTGACAGCTGGCAGGCAGTCAGAAACCTGAGGTTCATTTGCACCCTCCTTGTGATCACACCTCAGGTGGCTTAGATGGGGAACTGACGTGGATTTTCAGTCCTATATAAAGCATTGTCTGTAAGTCAGAGTGATTTCCTCTGTCTAAGATTGGCTCATGGCTTCTCACCCCTCATTACAGTCTTCAGGAAGAAATTCCTTGTCCAACAACCCCCTTCCCTTCCCCATAGATCGAGAGTTGCTGTCCCTTGGAAAGTCTTTAGAAGGTTGGCCGCTCCTTCATGGATTTTCTGGAAGCTGCCATGGTTTAAAAGCTTGCACCTGTAAACTCAGTTGATAAAGACACTGGTGCATATTGATCAGTTGGGCTCTCAGTGCTAGGTGTGTCAGCCAGGCTGCCAACCTCCAGATGGGGCCTGGACACCTCCCACTTCTGCAATTAATTTTCAGACCACAGAGTACCTTGCAGAGTACCTTACAGTCCTCGAGGACTGACCGGTTTGTTTGCCTTGCAGTCCAAGGGACTCGCAAGAGTCTTCTCCAGCACCAGAGTTCAAAAGCCTCAATTCTTTGACGCTCGGCCTTCCTTATGGTCCAACTTTCAAAGCCATACATTGCAACTGGGAAGACCATAGCCTTGACTAAACACACCTTTGTTGGCAGGGTGATGTCTCTGCTTTTTAGGATGCTGTCTAGATTTGCCATAGCTTTCCTCCCCAGGAGCAAGCGTCTTTTAATTTCTTTGCTGCAGTCCCCATCTCCAGTGATCTTGGAGCCCAGGAAGATAAAATCTGTCACTATCTCAATTTCTTCCCCATGCAATATTATCAATCAATATACTATTGGGGGAGTAGCAGATAAACTCCAGAGAGACAAAAAATAATGGTTCTTGGAGGATATGGAATGATGGATCTGAAGAGTGGGGAAATGTAGTGCTTGGAGAGAACTGGAAGGCATCCAAGATTCTCCTCTGCAAAATGCTGAATTGTTGTGAGGATCCTCTTGAGAGTCCCAGATAATGTTTCCATCAGCTAATTTCCTGGGTCTGTAGCTCCAGCCTCGCTTGGAGATGCATTTTGGAAACTGTTGCATCTGGATCTTCCTAGCATGATCTGGCTGAGAATGTCGCAGGATATCAAATAATCAACGACGTGGGCTTTGGAGCTGTTTCTCCTTGACTTAGAAACCACCTTTCCACAGGCAAAGGGAACCGCAAACTTAAAACAAAAAAAATTTAGTGCTCTGGAGCGCACCTGCACGTTTCCCCTTTTAAATAGTTGCTTGCTGGAAGAGAGGCAAATCTAATTGCTTCTGACAAGTGCTGGAATTCAAAAGCAAGGTTTCACTCTGGGGATCTGCTCTTCCACGGGAGGCGGAGAGGTTAACGGCATCTCCACAGCACCATGAGTGCTTTATGTTGTTGACTTGGAGCATCAAAATGCACTTCACTTCAGTGGGTTCCCATCCACCTGTGACCCCCTGCTAACTTATCACATATATCCACAGCAGCATCCTTCAACGCGCATCGCTGCTGTGCATGCTCCACGGTATTAATCCACCATGCAGAGATGGGGCTATGGGCAGCACTGGTGGGGCTTCTCTCTCCCCCCCCAATACCCCTACCACTAAAAGCTTCCGTGTCTCCAGTTTTCTATTGCAGCTCAGTTGTGTTGCTGGAAGGAGATCAGAGTGGCCGCTAGGTTTGCATGATCTCCCTGTCTCAGCTTCTGAAACATGCAATAAAAGCTCCATAGGCAGCCAGCTGGGTGACCTTGGGCTAGTCACAGTCTTGTTAGAGCTGTTCTAACAGAGCAGTTCTCACAGAGCTCTCTCAGCCCCACCTACCTCACAGGGTGTCTACTGTGGAAGGGAAAGTAATTGTAAGCCATTTTGAGACTCCTTCAGGTTGTAGTAGAAGAAGAGTTGGTTTTTATACCCTGCAATTTGCTACTCGAAGGAGTCTCAAAGTGGCTTACAATCACCTTGAATAAAATGTCTTGATGGTGTTTAAGGTGGCATTAGAGTTCATTACAGACATCTTGAACTAAATCATTACAAAATTCTTTAGTAATAGTTACAGATGTTAATATTAGAATCATAGAATTATAGAGTCAGAAAGGATCTGTTGGGTCATCTAGTCTAACCCCCTGCACAAAGCAGGAAACTCACAATGACCTGCCCACCCACACTGACCCCAATTCCATGCCTGGATGATGCCCCCACCCCAAAACCAGAATCCCTAGCCATTCTGGCCTTGAGGGAATTAACCTCCCATCCCCAAAGTGGCAAGCAGCATTTCCCTGGATATTCAAGAAAGGGGTTAAATGCACAAGGGGTACAGAAAATGTGCAGTAGACAAAACAAAACATCCTTAAGAAGTGAAAGGAGAAAACAGTGGTGGCTTATTTGCCTAAAACGTTTGGCTCTACTATTGTTTAGAGCCACCATCCAACCTCAGTTATGTGCCTTCTGGACTTATTGTTTCCGGGGGGAGTGTGGTGCTGAACTTTCCCACTGAAACAAACAAACAAAAAGCCATACTGCTACTTGCCAGTCGTGTCTCTCTCTCTTTCTCTCTCTCTCTCTCTGGCAATGTGCAAAAGCCACAGGCCTTGGGTGCCTATTCCAGAGGGTAATTATGCGTGGTGATAGAACAAACCATGGCTGCAACCCTCTGACTTCTCTTGGAGGTGGCTCTCTTCTCCCTGCGCTGTACTTAGACATCTCCCTCCCCTTTCCTTGATCAAGCGGGCGGGAGGGGAAAAGCACCATGTCCCAGCTTCAGGAAGGAAGGGCTGCAGCTGCTGCTAACCATCACATGAGTCTACAGGAGGGATGTCCAATCCAAATTTTTTCTGAGGACCACCTTCCATGTGCTTCTTCATTTAAGAAGCCCCATGTCCCCACACAGACAAATACAGGCTTCTTATCATGCAACGGACAAAAGGAGTTTTTAGAAAGGAGAGATGTGCTTGACCTCAACCAGCTCTGGCTTCAGCCAGGTGGAATCTGCTGCAGGCAGAGATGCAGGCCCTCATGGAACTCTCTAAATTCCGGAAGACCCACAAAACGGTGCTCTTCCACCAGTCGTTTGGCTAAGGCCAGGGACCACCACCGCCATCTGAAAGGATTCCCTAGCCAGATTCCTATTTCCACAATCCTCCACCTGGTCAATAATCTGTAACCCATCTATTTAATTCCCAGGCACTCTAGGGGAAGTTCACTGGAGTGTAATTGATTTTTAGATGATGTAGTTTAAAAACCCATTATTTGCACAGGTTTCTAATCCAGTTGTTGTGAGCTGCCCTGAGGCCTTTTGGAGAGGGGCAGCCTATAAGTCCAAATATCCATCAATGAATCAATGAATCAATCCATCTCGCTACCATTGCTAATTTTAATGTGTCCCTAAGCATTTCCACCCTTGTTCAAATGACAGTATGCATGGCATCTGTGCATCTCTTCCAAGCATTCTTCACAACACCTTCGGACTGGGCCAGTTATACATGCAGCATTACCCACCACACAGGGCTGTTGGGGAACTAAAATGAAGGAGAAGAGAAGGAGGCAAGCCATGTTGGATCCTCGTCGAGGAGGAAGACGGGGCATGAATAAAGGAATACAGAAAGATGAATGATCATGGCTGCTACCCTCATGTCTAGCTTGGCCCGAAGACAAAAGCTCCGCCAAAGTGACGCTGTGACCAAGGGACAAGAGTCGTTGTGATGATTTTTTGCTCCGATAGGAGCAAAGTCTGTTTAATTTCCTCCAAAATATTAGAGAGCTTTGAAATGACTGTCGGAGCTGATAGCCGTCTTCTGGAATAGAGTAACGTGATGAGTCATGGTGGCAATTTTCATTTCTTTACTTTGTTATCTGGGGTGATTTTCTACATCTCCTTTCCCCAACTTTAACAGTTGTCTCATATTAAAGTGTGGCAACTTGGGCCAATCGCAGAGTGTGTACATCCAGAGTGAGATTTTCATAAGCAAAGGCCCTGAATGCAAAAGCAATGGCATTTCATTAATAATCACAATACAATTATTTATAATCTGCCCTTCCCCAAAAGCTCAGGGTGGGTAACATAAAAATAGAAGTAAAAGAAGAAGAAGAGTTGGTTCTTATATGCCACTTTTCTCTCCCTGAAGGAGGCTCAAAGCGGCTTACAGTCGCCTTCCCTTTCCTCTCCCCACAACAGCCAGCCTGTGAGGGAGGGGAGGCTGAGAGAGCCCTGATATCACTGCTCAGTTAGAACAGCTTTATCAGTGCCGTGGTGAGCCCAAGGTCACCCAGCTGGCTGCATGTGGGGGAGCATAGAATTGAACCCGACTTGCCAGATTAGAAGTCCGCACTCCTAACCACTACACCAAGCTGGCTCTCTCAGCCTCACCAACAATAACAATAACAATTCAATATAAGCATTAAACATTAAATATAAATACCATGATTCAGAATTAGATTAAGATGAGCCGCCGCCTCTCTTTCTACTGAGCCGAAGCGTACAACCCTTGGTTCAGCTGGTGTTCTGAGTAAACTGATGTTTAGGCAAGGAAGCCGGATTTCCAGTACTGACTCTAGCTTCAACCATAGGCCTGGGGGATCAGCTCTTGCAGGCCTTGTGGAACTGTCCTAGGTCCTGCAGGGAGAGTGTTCCACCAGGCTGGCCTTGGTTGAAGCCGGTTTAACATCTTTGGGGCCAAGGACCCTGAGCAAATTTTGATCGCTAGATCTTCGTTTCCTTTGAGGGACAGAGGGGAAGAGGCAGACCTGCAGGAGGTAATCCCATGGGTACAAAGGGCCCAGACCATTTAGGGCTTTAAGGGTGATCACCAAAACCTTGAACCTGGTGAGGTATATAACTTGAATGAATGAATGAATGAATGAATGAATGAATGAATGAATGAATGAATGAATGAATGAGCGAACGAGTGAATGAACGAACAAACAAATAAATTGGGTCCTCAGTGCAGCAGAGCGAGCACAGGTCATATATGCAATCTCCTCTGGGTCCTAGTAAGGACTTGTGCAGCTACATTCTGGACCAGTTGAAGCTTCTCAAGCAGCCTCCAGGGTATCCTGTTGGAATGTGTGGAGTATCTCACGTATTACTGCCATGCAAGGTAGATCAAGTTGCAGAGGCTGAGAGATAGGGGATTGTGGTGGGTCCTGAAACATTCATAGCAAAGGCAACATTCACTTAGGAATCTCTGTTAATTGTAACCCAGCGTCTCATGCACTGTGCCACACCTGTTCCTTTACTATCTAATCCTGGTGAGGCTAAGCCTGTAGGACAGAGACCCGCATAAGCCCTGCAGAGTGTTTCTGTGAATGGATGGATTTCCACATCAGGAGAAGGGTTCCTAGGTCCCCCTTTGCCACCAGTGGGGGATGGGGGGTGCAGGGTTGCTGGATCCAGATTGAGAAACTCCTGGAGATTTGGGAATGGCACCTGGGGAGGACAGGACCTCACTGGGGTACAATGCCATAGAGGGCACCCTCTAAAGCAGTAGTCCCCAACCTTTTTATCACCGGGGGCCGGTCAATGCTTGAAAATTTTACTGAGGCCCGGGGGGGGTAGTCTTTTGCCGAGGGACTTCGCCACCACCTGAGCCCCTGCTCCACTTGCTTTCCTGCCAGCGCCCCTGACTTCCTGCCCCCCGCTGGGGGGTGCTGCCATCAGCAGTGCACAGTGCCACGCCGAGGGGGAGAACCAGTCATGGCAGCCGCTGGAGAACACCAAAGGTGAGCTGGTGGCAGAGTGACAGGGCAGCCCCTGAGGCAGCAGCCGGGGAGGAGGACGAGGAGGAGCCGCGGCCCAGTACTGACTGATCCACGGACCAGGACCAGTCTCCGGACCGGGGGTTGGGGACCACTGCTCTAAAGCACCCGTTTTCTCTAGGGCAAGGTCAATCCTGTCAGATCTCAGAAGCTAAGCAGGGCTGACGTTGGCTAGTATTTGGATGAGAGACTTCCAAGAAGTTAGGTGGCAGTTCCTCGAAAGAACTGACTTATTTGAACTCCAGTGCTGGAGAAAATGTGGAGAGAGCTGAGCCACAGGATCTCCAAGAGTTGGACACAATTGAATGGCTAACCTCCTCCTCCTCCAAGGAACACTCTGGGTCATGATGCTGGGCCAGGAAATGGCAAACCACCTCCCAAGGTCCCTTGCCTGGTTGCCAGACAATCCTCCTGACTACATAACTCATGTCATACAATAAGTAAATAAATAAATAATCTCCAGAGGATTTGGTCTCTGGAGATGAGCTGTAATTCCAGGGGATCTCCAAGGGATGAGCTTTTGTGTTCACCTGCACACTTCCTCAGATGCAATGTCATGGAATGGAAGTAATCAGTTCAAACTTATAGGCAGAGTGTGAGGATAAATTAACACACAGCATAATGAAAATGGTTAGCAGGTTCCAGAGATACATAACGAAAAGACAGCAGGATTTGTTTGCATTCACCTGAGATTCGGCCCCAATAATAAATAAAGAGAATGCATAAAGCAATTAATGGGCAAATTGATACGCTACATTTGTTCTGCTGCTTCAGAACAACACAGCTACCCTCTTGAATCTATTTTTAAGACCGTTTATGAGCGCTTCCTTCTAGCTCCTAATAGCTGCTGCTCTCATGGAACTGTTGCTTGTGGCCTGAACCATCTCAAGGCCTTCTGGGAGGGGCACTCAGGGCTGTGTATGGAATAAATGGAGCAGAGGCAGAGAAGCAAAACCAGAAGAAAGTATCTGAAGGAAGGTTGCCAGATCTGGGTTGGGAAATATCTGGAGATTTGGGGGCATGGAGAACGGAGAGGGCAGGATTTGTGCAGGGATCTCAGCAGGGCAAAATGCCATCAGGTCCTCTCTCCAGAGCAGCCACTTTCTCCAGGACAAGTGCTGCAAGTTGTTTGGTCATCAAATGTTCTTCCACCGGGTGTTGGTTGAGGTTGACCAGAACGAACAACAGCCGCTGGGCCCTTGGACCTCCCTCCCATGAATCCACACACCTGAACAGACCAACCATGGTCTGTTTGACTGTTACTCTATTAAAATGTTATCCTCCTTGTTATTACCATGATTGTTATTTCTATCTGACATTATTATTGAGTTTGATGTATCGTTCCTCTACGTTTCATGTAAACTGCCTTGAGCCTCAGGGGAGAGTGGAATATAAATGTAATAAACAAACAAACAAATAAATTGTAATGGGGGAGATCTCCAGGTATCACCTGGAGGTTGGTAACCCTAGCCAGTGAAGCAGCGTGTGGAAATCAGATTTTAAAGCAGAGCCAGTGTGATGCTATGAATGCAGCATGAGATCTGGCTGTGGGAACTCAAATCCTGGGAGGCCATAAAGCAGGGGTGGCCAAACCGTGGCTCTCCAGATGTCCATGGACTACAGTTCTGATGAGCAGGGGGGCTCATGGGAATTGTAGTTCATGGACCCCTGGAGAGCCACAGTTTGGCTATTCCTGCCATAAAGTGACATAAGTTGGGCTGGGGGAGGGAGGGGAGAAGCAGGGGTTAGGATATGTCAGTCTGGTGTAGTGGTTAGGAGTGTGGACTTCTAATCTGGCATGCCGGGTTCGATTCTGCACTCCCCCACATGCAACCAGCTGGGTGACCCTGAGCTCACCACAGCCCTGGTAAAGCTGTTCTGACCGAACAGTAATATCAGGGCGGGGAGCACTTAAGCTGCTGATCCCTGCAGCGACTCCCAGTAGAAGGCTCAGTTGCAGAATAAGCAAAATATCAAAAAGGGGAATTGAATGATCAGCAATGCAGCTGCTAGAGATTCAGAGGCAAATATATTTTAACTCTCTGCTCTTTGCTGGTGAATTTAAGACATGAACCGATAAGCACATGAAACTGAATAAGTTTTTTTGTTTTTTTTTAGATCCATTTGCCTGGTAAGACTAGATATCGAAAATGCTCCCTGCTTACATCTCTCCCCCCCCCGCCGCCCCAATACTATTTTATTTGCTTCCTGGCTGCAATTATACAGAATCCCTGATTCACAACTGGCTAAAACATCAGGGTGATTCTGCACATCAGCAATTTGTGAGGACTTTGTGGCATGTTATCAGATTTGCAGGGAATAATCCTATGTGTGAATCCTTCTCAGCCCAACTTGCCTTAATTCAATCACAGTTCCCCATCCCCCCCCCCCACGTGGCAGAGGGGGCTCTGGCCACTTCCGGCAGGCTGGTGGGGTTCAAAGTCCCTGTGTCTGTCTTCAGAGCATCTATGGGTGTGAGGCAAGGCACTCTTGAAGTGATCTGAGCTTCCAAGGATATTCTCGGCGCATATGCTAATATCGCCCCATTTCCCCCGGCACTTGCGGCAGGATCCTGGGATACAATTTTCTAATTTCGTACAGCTGCTTAATCTTCAAATGCTCTCATTTTTTAAATACCCATTCTGGCAACTCTCGGCTTTCTTGCGGTTGGTTTTCAGAGGCTTCGTTTGCTGTAGCAGATTTTGCCCTAGAAGTTGAGGGGGGTTGTGGGAAGCCATGCTTGGATGTGGCATTAGGGTTGCCAACCTCCAGGTGGGGACTGGAGTTCTCCTGGAATTACATCTGATTTTTGGATTCCCTTGGAGGGAACGGCCAAGCATCCCATCCCTGCTGGGCTCCCCCCATTCCTCAAACATTACCCCTGCCCAGACGCTACCCTCAAGTCTCCCAGAATTTCCCAATCTGGAGTTGGGAATGGTTGTGTGGCATGGTTTTCTGGCATACTATTGCATTCAAATTCACATCACGAGGGGAGTCAGTCTGCACACTGCAGATCTTCCATATCCCAATGCCACTTTATCACGATCTACCATGCATAGTCCTGTGCTGAATCTGCACAGAGCTTTTATTCCAATCCCAGGTCGATTCAATCCCTGCCATCTACACTGAATGCAATTTCCATTTTGATTTTGGCCAGTTTAAATTTTCCCTCTGTAGCAAGCAGAATTGATCCGGAGTGACCCTACCTTTCCCCCGCAATATCCTGGAGTGGATATAACCCTTGATGTTTGAAAAATCAGCATGAGTAAAGCTGCAGCTCTCTGTTTCTTCCGAACTAACTTGCTGCCTCGAGCCTCCAACACTGTAGAAAAGCCCTAATTGCCCAGGGCATCAGTTCAAAGGCTTCTTCATTCCCATGTTGCAAAGTTTCCCTTAAAGGGAAAGCCCTAACTTCTCTGGGCAGAAGTTCCAGATGCCCTAACTTCTCTCGGCTGAGATTTGCCTCTTGGATCTATTCCCCCTCCTCTGCTGTCTCCAATCCTCTCCCCACATCCCATTCAAGAAAAGAAAGAGGTTCCTGCTGTGTTTGTCTCCCTCCCCCTCTGAGCTTCTCTAATCATGTGCAGAACACTTTTCTGTTTCAGTGTGTGTGAGGGGGGGTGATAGAGGAAGCCCCGAGTTCAAATCAATCTGAATTCAGCAGGATCCACAATGCAATAAACAAAGTAAGTGCAGATTCAGCCCCGGGCTCCAGGACAGATCTAATTCCTTTGCTCAGTTAATACACAGGATCCAACTGATGTTGTGGCCAGACCAGAGCAAGCTGCCAGACTGGGGAATCTTCTGGCTCCGTCAACTCTGGAGAACTCAGCCATGAGGGTGTTTAACATCCTAAACAACCTTCAGATTAGAACAAAGTCGGAGTCCAGTGGCACTTGTCATGTTTATTATTGTTATTGTTATTGGATTTGTTACCCATTGCTATCAGTGAACCGTCTCATGGCAGGTTACAGAATAAAACCCCACATAAAACAATTATATAACCCCTTATAACATAACAAACCCTGTCGGAGGAAAAACCCCTTTCCCACCCCACAAATAACCCCACTGACTCCCCAGTGTACCAGGCCTGGCATAGCAGCAAAAGGTGACATTGAAAAAGCAAAACACACCAGGCTTCTTGTTGAAACTGAACTGTAAGCCACATGCAGATTTCCCAACTCCCCCCCCCCCCCCACACACACACAGGCTTTCTTGATGACCTTAGAAGGGTTTCCTGATACATTAATTAATTTTTAATGTATTTTAAAAAAATTGTTAAACTTTATCAGTCACGTCAACTGCTGCCCCCAATGGCTCATAATGGGCCTGGAGGAAGCGGGGAGGGGCCCCAGATCGGCGGCTACACAGCTATGCCTCCCAACCATGTTCTGCATGATCGTGCCACTTCTGGGGTTTCTCGCAGCCTGAAGAATGTTTCAGGACTTTCTCTATGGTAAAGAAGTTAAGAAAGGCAGTTCTACCATGCCTTGACTCTGAAAAGGAGGGTTCACCGCTTTCCAAAGAGCACACAACCATCCCAGTTGCACTCAGGTGTTACTTTCCTCACCCAAGGCTGAGCTGCAGATACCACGGACAGTTCCCTGCATCTTCCAGCACCGTCCTGTCAACACACCATTGTCAATTAGCCTGCAGCACAGCGTATCAAAGGCATAGCATACGAATAGATAACAGCTGAGCAAAAGAATGCATCCATTCACAGGTCAAAGCAATGAAGCCCCCTCCCCACCAGAAGCATGATGGGATGCTGCAGGAGAAGATCCTGACAGTATCCTTAAGACCAACAAAGTTTCATGCTGGGTATACACTTTGTTGGTCTCAAAGGTGCCATTGGATTCAAACTTGGTTCTGTTGTTGCAGACCAACATGGCTGCGCACCTGAATCTATCTGCTTAAGGCTGTGCTGGAAGGGTGCTTTGTTTGTCAACTGCCGTCTGAATCTGGGGAACAGATCTCTGTCACCTGGAAATCAGCTGTAATCTCAAGAGATGTTCAGCCACCACCTGGAGGTTGGCAACCCTAGTAGCAGGCCTGGATTTATGGGGAGGGGGGTCATGGGCTTTTGGATTTGCTTCCTTTTGAAGTACAGAATTATTCCTCTGGCCGATGGCTTTGGTTTCAAGAACAATTTTGTTCCTGGATTTGCCTGCTGGTGCTCACTGTCCTTCTAATATAGCAGGGGTGACCAAACTGTGGCTCTCAAAGATATCCATCGACTACAATTCCCATGAGCCTCTGCCAGTCCATGGACATCTGGAGAGCCACAGTTTGGCCACCCCTGCCATGTGATGCCTCCAGTTTCTCCCCCCAGGCATTTTTTCCTTTTGCTTCTAGTTCTCTCTGTCTTCACTTTCTCAACTTCTTCTTTTCCCTTTCTGTTGTTGACATACTTTGTGTGTGTGTGTGTGTGTTTAGGCTTGTCTCTTATCCTTTGATCTCTCTTTCTCTGGGCTATAGTTATTTAACTCGCTTTCCTCATCTTTAATTTCCTTCAGGGCCTTTATCTCCTACAACTTTCTCCCTCCGCTGATTCCAGTACATCCGCGTGCCGCCTTCAAGTGGCTCCAAAACGGATATTATAGGAACGGACAAAACAGCAGGCGCCCAGAATTTTGTAAATCTCACTAATTAAAAGTATTACAGCTTTTATTGCACAAGTTGGAAAACAACACAGCTCAAGCATATTATGAAGCACAATAAAAAAAAAAAGTTAAAGGTGTTCTTGTAAAAACGTTTTCAGGCCCAAGGATTACGAAGAGCCATTCCAGATGATAAACAGGGGGTCTTCACTAGATCTCAGGTACCCTCTCAACTTGCCCAGTTAGAGAAGTTCTTGATAGGAACCAGACTCTTATGGTTATTGTAATCCATTGATTTCAAAGGAGTAGACTAGTTTCAAACTGAACTTCCTGTGAAAATGCGCAAAGAGGAGCATACACGCCAACTGCTTCCATTGACTGGGAATATCCCCTCCCCCCATGATTGGTCCTGTTCTTGATAAAGCCTGAGGAAGATTTCTTGCTTTGATAGGACTGAGTGAATGTGAGTTTCTTGAGTTCTCATTGTCCAGTGCTCAGCTCCTTCCCTAGGGTAGCTGGGAGCAAAATGAGCTCTAGGCAGGTATTTTTGGTGTTGTGGTTAGGAGCACACACTTCTAATCTGGTGAGCTGGGTTTGATTCCCCACACCCCACATGCAGGATGGGCTCGCCACAACACGGATAAAGCTGTTCTGTCCATACAGGGCTCTCTCAGCCTCACCTACCTCACAGGGTTCTGTTGTGGGGAGAGGAATGGAAGGTGATTGGAAGCCACTTTGAGACTCCTTCGGGTAGAGAAAAGTGGCGTATAAGAACCAGCTCTTCTTTTTCAGTAATCTCAGGGCTCTCTCAGCCTCACCTCCCTCACAGGGTGTCTGTTGTGGGGAGAGGAAAGGGAAGGTGAATGTAAGCCACTTTGAGACTCCTTCGGGTAGGGAAAAGCAGCATGTAAGAACCAACTCTTCTTCTTCAGTAATATCAGAGCTCTTTCAGCCTCACCTCCCTCACAGGGTGTCTGTTGTGGGGAGAGGAAAGGGAAGGTGAATGTAAGCCGCTTTGAAACACCTTCAGGTAGAGAAAAGCAGCATGTAAGAACCAACTCTTCATCTTCTTCAAAATCACTTAAAGTGTTGGGCTAGGATCTGGGAAAACAAATCCCCATTTATGACACAGAAGCTTGCCAGGTAACTTTGGGCCTAACCAGTTCGCAGCCAACCTTCTTCAACCTAACCTATCTCATGGGAGCATTGTGAGGAGAGAAGAACGAAAGAAGCCTGTTTGGGTGCCCATGGGGTTGCGGGGAGAAAGGCCAGATACAAATAAAGACAATAAACAAAATACCTGAAGACCCCACACCAGACATAGGCTGCCATTTCACCCAGTGAGGCTTCTGAGGTAAATGTGCCCCTAACATGCTCCAGGACAAATATGTTTAAAGTGTATTTTTAATGAGGAACTCTGTGGCAGTTGTCGTTTCAAATCAGCCTGTTGCCCTGGCACAAAGGCATATCTGGCAGCCCTCAGTATCGAGGCCAGGATCCTCGCTTAGGATCTTAATCGTGCGCCTTGTTCATTAGTGAAATGCTGGCAGGCAGAGCTCCGAGAGGCTGTCTTGTTGTTCTTGTCGCTCTTGTGGTTCATAATCCTTGTCCCTGTAGAAAGTGCTTAATGACTCTTGGCGTATTTGTTACCCGGAGTCCAGGCAGAATGAGTGGCCTGAACAGGCCAGATGATCCCAAGTTGGTCAAAGCTCAGAAGGTTAGCGGGGTTGGCCGTGATTAGTAGCCGGATGGAAAACCACCGAGGAAGGCCAGGGTGGCTGGGCAAAGGAAGGCCATGGCAAAACCATTTTGCTCATCTCTGGCCTTGAAAGCTCCATAAGGGGAAGCTGTCCTTGGGGTATGACATGTGAGCCAGTTTGGTGTAGTGGTTAGGAGTGCGGACTTCTAATCTGGCATGTCAGGTTCGATTCTGCGCTCCCCCACATGCAGCCAGCTGGGTGACCCTGGGCTCACCACGGCACTGATAAAACTGTTCTGACCGAGCAGTGATATCAGGGCTCTCTCAGCCTCACCCACCCCACAGGGTGTCTGTTGTGGGGAGAGGAATGGGAAGGCGACTAAGCCGCTTTGAGCCTCCTTCGGGTAGGGAAAAGTGGCATATAAGAACCAACTCTTCTTCTTCTTCTTTCTCAACATTTTTTTTACCCCAGCCAGTGTTTGCTACCCCTGATCTACAGCGTGCCGGAGCACACAACCCTAAGGCCTCAGCGACCCAAAGGCGGTCACGCTATCAGGTAAGTTGAGAACCACTGTTTTAAATACCTCAGAAATGAGGAGACCACATATAAGTATAGCCATGGAACCAATTTTTTTTGTGGTCAAGTCAGTGCCTCTATTCCACTGTGGTCTTCTAGCTAAGAGCTAACCAGAGCCAACCTTGCTTAGCTTCCAAGATCTGATGAGGTCAGGCAAGCCTCGGCCATCTAGACCAGAGCTTTAGAGCCATAAAAGGTAAAGGTACCCCCTGTGCAAGCACCGGGTCATGTCTGACCCTTGGGGTGACGCCTTCTAGCGTTTTCTTGGCAGATTCAACACGGGGTGGTTTGCCGTTCCCTTCCCCAGTCATTACCGTTTACCCCCCAGCAAGCTGGGTACTCATTTAACCGACCTTGGAAGGATGGAAGGCTGAGTCAACCTTGAGCCAGCTGCTGGGATCGAACTCCCAGCCTCATGGGCAGAGCTGTCAGACTGCATGTCTGCTGCCTTACCATTCTGCACCACAACAGGCTCTTTATAGCCATACACACACATATATAAGTCTCTGATGTTTTACTTGGGTGACTTCTTGACATAAATCTCTGCTCATAAATGGTGTGACCCTGCATAGAGTTACCGCAGTCATTGATTTCTGTGGGGTTAGAATGGACTGACTCTCCACTACACTATACTGCATAATAGTCTTTTGTTAGGGAAAATATGTTAAAGTAGTATGGTCAAGGACACTGGTGGAATGTCCCAGCTGAGCAGAGATTTTAACGGCGAACTCACGGCCAAATCGAATACTCTGTTTCCTCACCCTGGGACAAAACACCAGTGGAGAATATTGCTATGGGGTCTGCCTTCCAAAGCAGGCATTTTCTCCAGGGGAACTGATCTCTGTCCCCTGGAGAGAAGCTGTACAACTATTTGATATCCCCAGGCATCCCTAATGGCATCCCTAATGGACTTTGATCCCCCAAAGGGTGAATCTGACAAGCTCTATCCCCAGGTGTTTGTAAAGCATCACCTCTCTGCAAGCAGGTCTGGCAGCCTACTTATGACGCTGTTTGGAGACTCACAGAATATTCATATTATAGCGGCCTGCCAATTTCCAGGTGGCTGTTACAGTTGATCTCCAGATGAGTAAGATCAGTTCCCTTGGGGGAAATGGTTGCTTTGAAGGGGGGGACTCTACGGCACTGTACCCCAGACCCTGCCTTCCAAATCTCCAGGTATTCCCCAACCCAGAGCTGGCAGCCCTGTCTAGAATGTGACGCCCCAGCACAGAATGCCACTTGCTTTCAATACAGTTTTGACTGAATATGTAGGACCACAAAACCAAAAGCTAAAAAAAAAAGACTAAATGCCTTTATACCAGAAACGACGGCATGCTTGAGTAACAGTGCCCCATCTGGAAACTGTCGAGGTCTGGATTTTGGCAGATCTCCAAAGGAATGAAGTTAGGAAGTATCTGAGAAGGCTTGGCTAGATGTCTAATAGAGTTTTATGGGATGGGGATTCATTGAGTCCCCCTTTTCCCTTTCCCCCTCCGAGGTACATACATTCAAACATTTCTTATCCATATCTGATTTTTTAAAAATGATATTTGATTTAAGCATGTGATATTTCACTATTTGATTTTAGTTATGTGGACACGTTTAGTAGTTTTAGACAAAACAAGTCAGAAGCCCTGGAACCTGGATGCTTCGTCCAAATGCCATGCCTGTGTGGGGACACATGAAACCGAAGGAGGTTTTATTAAAGGCACTGGAAGCAGATGATGAGAAGAAGGGTGAAAAAGAACTGCTTGCAGACACAGACCTGCTCACCCTCTCAGTTTTGTCTCAAGTCTGCACAACCCTCTTCTTCCCAAACTGCCAGGCAGACGTGACTCCTGGCTCCGTGGGAGAGCTCCGGTCCATCTGCAGGCGAGATTGCCTTCCTCCCAGTCCCTCGGAGCTGCTCAGCCGTTTGCTCCTCTCCTGGGCTCTCTTGATCCTTCTGTTCTCTATTCCACAGGTAGGCAGGATAACTGGTAAGTCCATGGCCCCACTGAGTGGCATGGAGAGAGGTGGAAATCAGGGGCTGGTTAAAGGGAGCCTGTGCATTTGTGGTGAACATGCAGTCAGAGAGGGCGAATAGCTAGCTGTGCCTCTGACTCCCTGGCTTCTGTGACGGTGGCCGGAAACAGGGCTGGTTATGGAGCCGGCACAACACCAGGGTCCGGGGCAGAGCAGGAAATAGTCAGGTATGTATTCATTAGTGTTTTACCAAAGTTTGACCATTGATCTCATGGGGTGCTTTCTGCTGAGCACTGTGATCCTTCCTTCCCTTTCTCTACCACGTTTTGGTGGTCAATGGTCATTGATTTTGTGCAACAAAACTTCCACCGTGAGCTAATGTCCGCCTGATTCTACATCCATCCCATAGAGGAAAATTGTTTGGGGACCTAAACAATTTCGGGGTAGGGGATACAAGGTAGACAAACTGACTCTGGAAGTTTACTTTCAAGCAATGTATGGATTTTGCTGTGCATATCGATCTGTGTGGTGGGGCATAGGGGACGTGTCTGTTTTAAATCCATTCTCATGGCTGTTCCATTTCCATTTCATTTAATCCTACCTATTTTCACCAGGTGCAGCCATCTCAGACTGCAACATTATTATATGTTCACTGAATAATGACACTATGTAAATAGCCCCGCCTTGTGTGGTTTTCTGTAAGTAATTCTCCCTGTCTATTTTTAGGCAGATGAGATTTTTTAAAATTGCCTGGCTTATAGGCAATGAACAGAAAATAACATTCTTTTTTAGCTGTAATGTCTTTGTTTCCCATCAGCTGGGATGAGGATTGTGTCCCTCACCTGGGGGGGATTCTCTCTCCCACATTTCAGGCAGATATGAAAAAGACCTCCCATTTTACAGGTGGTTACAATGTGAGGAAGAAGCAACACTTTTGGTTTGCACAGCCTAGGCTAGCTTGGACTCATCCAATCTCGGAAGCTAAGCATGGTTGAACCTGGTTAGAATTTAGATGGGAGACCTCTAAGGAATACCAGGGTCATGATGCGGAGGCAGGCAATGTCAAAGCCACCTTTGAATGTCTTTTGCCTTGAAAACATGCTGGGGTCACCATAAAGGAGCTGTGACTTTATTTCCGGGGGGGGGGGTGTCACAGGGTAGTACTTGGTACCCAGTGGGTGGCAGGCTTCTCTGGGACCCCAAGGAAGACAGGATGACAACAGATAGCAGAAGGCAGCTGGCATCCTGCGGGGAGAAGGGGCACTCATTTATATATCACTTTGAAAATCTCTAAACAAGCAAAGAGAAGATTTTGTGGTAGCAGAGCTGGCATTAGGAACACACTGGAAGGTGAGGTGGAGTTGGATCCAGTGGCAGACATTTTGCTTGCACCTGACAAAGACAGATAGTGGCACAGAAAGGGTGCCAGGAGGAATTTGCCACTCAGGTGTGCTCTAAGAAAGACAGGTAGATTTTCAGAAGGAACACAGAGACCTGTATCATGGTGCAGTGAACATAGATATTAGATTGTGGAAATTAGCTATGCGAGAGGGGTAACAACAGGATCACCACTTATGGTATGCTGAGTTATTCCCTTAGAAACTCCTAATGATCCAGTCCAAAGTAAATGGGGAGGTTGTTTTGTTAAAGAGGAACTTAAAACAAACGCAAACAAACACACCAAAAACTTTACAAACATGTACAGAATAAATTCCTGTCTGGTGGAATGAGCTCCCAGAAGAAACTCTGAGTTCAGCAGTGGAATAGGCTGCCTAAGGAGGTGGTGAGCTCCCCCTCACTGGCAGTCTTCAAGCAAAGGCTGGATACACACTTTTCTTGGATGCTTTCGGATGCTTTGGGCTGATCTGGCGTTGAGCAGGGGGTGGGACTAGATGGCCTGTATGGCCCCTTCCAACTCTATGATTCTATGATTCTATGACTTCTTCAGGTAGTGAAAAGTGGGGTATGAAAACCAACTCTTCTTCTTAACTCGATTAAATGCCATAGAATCATCCTCCATTTTTTTTTATCACATTGCTTTCTCAACCTATTTAGAGATTAAACCCTGCTTCTATTGCCAGTGGTAACCCAAAGTGACTTACAGGCTTGTTCTCCCCTCCACCATTTTGTCCTCCTAATTACAACTCTGCAAGGCAGGCCAGGCAGACGAGTGACTGGCCCAAGGTCACCCAGAAAGCTTCCCTGGCATAGCCAGGGGGAGGTAACCAAACCACGTGAATGGCAAGCAGCCAACTAGCTAACACAAGATCCTACCTGAGGCCATAGCTTGTGGGGAAGGGGATCTGGAGCAGGCCTGGTTTAAGGATTTGCAGGGGCCATTGCACCAGGGCCAATTCAAGGATTCGCAGGGCCCTGGTAGAGCACAACTGGCCCTGTTCCTTGTGCTGCACACTTTGCTGAAAACACATACTAGTGTTAGCCTGAAATTAAACATCCTTTGCACAAAAAAGAAAACAACCTAAAGAGAACCATACAGCACCACAGGGGCCCTTGAACTGCAGGGTCCATAGCAGTGCTACGTATGCAACTAGTATAAACTGCTTCTGGTCTGGAGAGAATAAACCCAGCAATGCAGAGACCACCAGATTGCCTTGCTCAGCCAGATGCAGGAAGGAGAGGGAGGGGGCATAAAACAGCCTCCTCAGGGGAGACCTCAGCTGTCTGTCAACCTGATGTCTGATTATGGTCAGGAAACCCCACTTCATGAAGAATGCAAGGCCTTAGCAGCCACCCGTCTGCCTGGATGCCGGGGCCTCCGTTAAGGGCTTGCTGCCGACTCAGCACTGGGATCACTGACCTGTGAAAGCAAACTCTGCAGCAGGGGAGCCAGCTGGCAGCTGGAGGGTGTTTGTGCCTGCGGAATGAGCCACTTGCGTCACTTCTTGCACGGTTAAGGTTGCCAGCTCTGGGTTGGGAAACACCGGGAGACTTTGGGGGTGGAGCCAGGAGTGGGCAGGATTTGGGGCAGGGAGAAGCCCCAGTGGAGGAGGATGCGATAGAGTCCACTCTCCAAAGCAGCCAGTTTCTCCAGGGAACTGATCTCTGCCACCTTGATATGTGCTATAATTCTGGGGGATCCCCAGGTCCTACCTGGGGACTGGCATCCCTGTGAATAGTGTTTCCCCACCTGAACCAATGAGCCCCATCCCTCTTTCCTTAAGCAGGCTGCTTTATTTACCAGTCCAGGCAGGTGATCTCAGGGTTACCCTGCATTGTGCAGGAGAAGCACCATGACAGTGCCCCCTACTGCCTCCTTCATCTCCCTTCTTGGCCCTCTTCTGCCCTTTTGATAGCCACATCTGGCCCTGGAGCTAAGCTCTCCCTCATCTTCTCCATTCCCTGCCTTCAAAACACTTGGGCCTAGGCAGACATTGTTCTCCCTCCCAAGTTTGCTCACTGTCCCCCACAGCCTTGGCGCTTCCCTGCATCAGACTGGCCAGTTCATGGTATTGGATAGGGTAAGTTTGTGTGCCAGAGGACTGGGGGGAGGGGGCAAGGGTCAAGCAAATTCTCCCTTTGGGGTACACTTGGTGGTTGGCCCCACCCTCACATCAGATGCTGAGCCTCTTTGGCCCTTGCTTAACTTCTGTTTTTTGAAATTGCCTATGGTTCCCAAAAGAGCCTCTTGTGGCGCAGAGTGGTAAGGCAGCAGACATGCAGTCTGAAAGCTCTGCCCACGAGGCTGGGAGTTCGATCCCAGCAGTCGGCTCAAGGTTGACTCAGCCTTCCATCCTTCCGAGGTCAGTGAAATGAGTACCCAGCTTGCTGGGAGGGGGGGGGGTTAAATGGTAATGACTGGGGAAGGCACTGGCAAACCACCCCGTATTGAGTCTGCCAAGAAAACGCTAGAGGGCGTCACTCCAAGGGTCAGACATGACCCGGTGCTTGCACAGGGAATACCTTTACCTTTATGGTCCCCAGCCCCCGGTCCAGAGACCGGTACTGGTCCGTGGATCAGTTGGTACCGGGCCGCAGCTCCTCCTCATACTCCTTCCCGTCTGCTGCCTCGGGGGCTGCCCTACCACGCTGCCGCCGGCTGGTGCTCTCCAGCAGCCACCATGGCTGGGGCTCCCCCTTGGCATGGCACTGTGTAGCTGCTGCTAGCAGCACCCCCCAGCGGGTGGTGGGAAGTCAGGGGTGCCAGTGGGAAAGGAAGTGGAGCAGGGGCTCAGGCGGTGGTGGTGACGTCCCTCGGCAAAAGACTACCCCCCCGGGCCTTAGTAAAATTTTCAAGCATTGACCGGTCCCTGGTGATAAAAAGGTTGGGGACCACTGGCCTATAGGACCTCTCTTCTATATCAGAGCCAGCTTGGTGTCATAGTTTAGAGCAGCAGCCTGTAATCTGGAGAAATGGGCTTGGTTGCTCACACCTCCCCATGCAGTCAGCTGGGGGACCTTGGAGCAGGCCCAGTTCTCTCAGAGCTTTCTCAGCCTCACCTATCTAAAAGGTATCTGTTGTGGGGAGAAGAAGGGAAGGCAATTGTAAGCCACTAAAATTGGGGTACAAAAACCCAGGTCTTCTTTCTCTTCTTTGGGCTTGGAGCTGCAGCCAGTTAGCTTTCTTGCAGTATTTTAAATGTACCTACATGAACAACAAGAACAATTTATATGCCACTTTTCTCTACCTGAAGGAGTCTCAAATCGGCTTCCAATTGTCTTTCCTCTCATCACAACAGACACCCTGTGAGGGAGGTGAGGCTGAGAGAGCCCTGATATTACTGCTCAGTCAGAACAGCTTTATCAGGGCTATGGTGAGCCCAAGGTCACCCAGATGGCTGCATGTGGGGAAGCGTGGAATCAAACATGGTTCGCCAGATTAGAAGTCCACACTCCTAACTGCTACACCAAGCTGGCTCACCAAGGTGTGCTTGTATTTTTGCAGGTAAAAATTCTTTCTCTTGTTACAATTGGAAACAGACTATCTTTGTAATTTGTTTGAACAGCATTTTCATCTTAACCGGGAAACGTGGAGGATGGGGGAAACTGCACAAAGCTTCTGTGCTTCCAAGGCAGGGGTAGTCAAACTGCGGCCCTCCAGATATCCATGGACTACAATTCCCAGGAGCCCCTGCCAGCGGATGCTGGCATGGGCTTCTGAGAATTGTAGTCCATGGACATCTGGAGGGCCGCAGTTTGACTACCCCTGTTCTAAGGCAATGGATATTTTTACACTTAAGCCGACTGCCCCTGTCTAGTGGCCCTGAATCACAAGCTTCTACTGGCCCCTTAAAAGTTAACACAATGGGTGGCAGCAGAAGCTCCCATGAGTCAGAGCTCTCACTTCCTCAGAGGCAGCGTTTCCATGCCAGGGTCCTCAACCAGCAAGAGGACATAGTCTTGGAAGGCCGCTCTTGGGCAATTGCGACTACTTACCGGATCAGGGCCCGTGAACTTTCAGTATAGCTCCTCTTGTACAAGCATCCCCCCCTCCAAATCAATTTTTATTTCGCATTTGGAATGCAAAGTCACGTCAAAGTTTAGATTCTCTTTGAATGGTTAAATTTCCCTTTCAGTTTGGACTAAAGGGTTATCAAGGATCCCCTCCAAGAGACAGAAGTGTAGGGAAATCTCCGGAGTCTAATTTGAGTCTCTAAGATTCCAGGAAGGGGGGTGAGGGGGGGCTGAAGGCTCTGTTCCGGAATCAGCCCCTCCCCTCTGTGTGTTTCCAGTTGAACGGTCGTTTTCTTCTGCTCTGCCTCTCTCCTGAGGGGATGGCTTTTATATTGTTGTGGAAGTTCACGTGAAGAAATCTACATGGAACTGTTTATTAAACTATATAAACAGTTTAAACTATATATATAGTTTAAACTATATAGTTTAAACTATATAACAGTTTAAACTATATATATATATATATATATATATATATATATATATATATATATATATATATATATATATATATATATATATATATATATATATATATATACTCATCCCTACGAAGAAACTTCAGACTCTGCTACATTAAAAGAAGAAAGTGGAATATCCTGTATCTGGTGAGAGCTGCACCTACATGAACAAAAAGAAGAGTTGGTTCTTATATGCCACTTTCCTCTCCCCACAACAGACACCCTGTGAGGTGGGTGAGGCTGAGAGAGCCCTGAGGTTACTGAAGAAGAAGAAGAGTTGGCTCTTATATGCCGCTTTTCTCTACCCGAAGGAGTCTCAAAGTGGCTTACATTTGCCTTCCCTTTCCTCTCCCCACAAAAGACACACTGTGAGGGAGGTGAGGCTGAGAGAGCCCTGAGATTACTAAAGAAGAAGAAGAGTTGGTTCTTATATGTCGCTTTTCTCTACCCAATGGAGTCTCGAGGGGCTTCCCTTTCCTCTCCCCACAACAGACACCCTGTGAGGTGGGTGAGGCTGAGAGAGCCCTGAGATTACTGAAGAAGAAGAAGAAGAGTTGGTTCTTATATGTCGCTTTTCTCTACCCGAAGGAGGCTCAAAGCGGCTTACAGTCGCCTTCCCTTTCCTCTCCCCACAACAGACACCCTGTGAAGGAGGGGAGGCTGAGAGAGCCCTGAGATTACTGAAGAAGAAGAGTTGGTTCTTATATGTCGCTTTTCTCTACCCGAAGGAGGCTCAAAGCGGCTTACAGTCGCCTTCCCTTTCCTCTCCCCACAACAGACACCCTGTGGGGTGGGTGAGGCTGAAAGAGCCCTGATATTACTGCTCAGTCAGAACAGCTTTATCAGTGCTGTGGCCAGCCCAAGCTCACCCAGATGGCAGCATGTGGGGAAGCGTGGAATCATACGCGGCTTGCCAGATAAGAAGTCCAAATTCCCAACCACTACACCAAGCTGGCTTACTGTGCTTGTTTTTTTTAGGTAAAAAATTCTTTAACTTGTTACCATTGGAAACAGATCATCTTTGTAATTTGTTTGAACAGCATTTTCCTCTTAAACGGGAAACGTGGAAGATGGGGGAAACTGCGCAAAGCTTCTGTGCTTCCAAGGCAATGGATATTTTTACACTTAACCCAACTGCCCTGAAACACAAGCCCCTACCGGCCCCTTAAAGGTTAACACAATGGGTGGCAGCACAAGCTCCCATGAGTCAGAGCTCTCATTTCCTCAGAGGCAGCGTTTCCATGCCAGGTTCCTCAACCAGCGAGAGGACATACTCTTGGAAGGCCGCTCTTGGGCAATTGCGACTGCTAACTGGACCAGGGCCTGTGAACTTTTCAGCATAGCTCCTCTTGTACAAATATCACTTCTCCAAATCATTCTCCACATTATTTTGCATTTGGAATGCAAAGTCAAGTCAAAGGTTAGATTCTCTCTTAATGGTTAAATTTCCCTTTCAGTTTGGACTAAACGCTTATGAAGGGTCCCCTCCAAGAGAAAGAAAGCCATCAGAGAAGACTGCTGGAGGTGCAGACATTTCTTTCATTTTAAAGGCGGGGCTTAATTTTTAAAGAAATATATCATCATTTGTAAGTAAAACGTGATGGGGCAAGAAGTCGCCTAGGCACTCTTTTTTGCATCGAGATCCTGTTTCCTCCGATGTAAGAGGCAGCCCTTGGTGAGATCACTGGTGAGGTAGTTGTGACAGATTTAAGCAGATCTCTGTGATAAAAAGAGGACAATAGGACAATTGCTCTCCTTAGATAAGCACTGTGTAATTTCTGGTTGTTTCAAATTGCCGCTGTACCGTTTGGACGTACTATTGGTTCTGACAAATAAATAGACAAATGGATGGATAGATACACAGAAGGGGGAGAGACTCAAATGATTAGCTGTGTTGGTCTGAAGAAGCACAATAAAATCAGAGTCCGGTAGCACCTTTAAGACCAACAAAGAATTATTCAAGGCGTGAGCTTTCGAGTGCAAGCGCTCGAAAGCTCACACCTTGAATAAATCTTTGTTGATCTTAAAGGTGCTATCGGACTCTGATTTTATTGTGTGCACATTCATTGCTCTGCCCCACATACCCAGAAGAGCCCCCCTCTTTCCAGATGACAATGATCCTGAGTCAGCCAGACCAGCTCCCCCCTCCTTGGAAGGGAATCTTGCCGGTTGCTAAAAAGGAGCTGAAACAGAAATCTGCAGAGTTGATTTTGCGTGCGATGTCTGTGTTCGGGCACCAGCGCACCAAGAAACAGAAGGCTGGCCATAAATCCACAGCGTCTCTGTTGCCCTCTCTCTGGGTATTTGGAGGCAAAATGATTAATATTATTCTCCACTTGGCCCACTTTCCTTCTAAATCCAGCTCTGCTGAGAGCTGGAGCTCCCTTTGTGGAGAGATCCTCCCCATGCCGGCTGGAAGGGAGTCACGTTGCTGTCCTCTTCTGGGCTGCATCATGGAAGACATCTTTCTTGCCTGCACCCTGCTCCTGCTATGTTATGCACAGCAGAATCAACATGCGCTCTGATGTGGTGGGGAAAAAATAAGACATGGTTTGCTGCTAGATCAGGGGGGGCGCAGGAAGCATTTTGCTGGTTGTAGAGAATCAGGCATCTAGCAAATTGCAGGAACCCACTGGCCGGATGATTCTGTGCACATTTCTTTGGGAGTGACCAATGCGTTGCAGCCTTAGGTCCACTGCAAAGCCCGGAAGAAACCAAAAGGCATTTCTTCTGGGTTCATTCATTTTCTTTTCTCATTCAGAAATGGGGTTTGTGAACCCAGCAAGGAGGCAGCTCAGACTGAATAGTCAGGCAAGAGAAATGTGAGGAAAGTCCACCCCCTGGTGGCCAAGGTGGGTTGTTCTCCTATGCAATTAGAAGATTCAGAGCCAAAATCTGATTAGAATCAGAGGGGGTGGCAATTAAGAGTTTGTGCCTTAATTCATAAATATATCAGCATCCATATCAGCTCCTGTAGTCAGCTCTTCAACAAGGGGTGGGGCTCTTTGGGTATAGAAGTATATACACGTGTGTGAGCACACAAACACACATATCTAGCCTTGCACTGCTCACACAGCTCCCCAAACTTCAAATCAATGACTGCAAAGTTTTGAAAGCTTACCTCTTACACTTACAGTAAGGAAGATTGTACTGTAAATGCCCAGACCTTCCCCCAGTGAAAGCAACTAATTGGTCAGTTTGGAAAGGAGTTTCAGACCTTCAGGACCTCTTTGTTTAAATAAGTTCTGGAATTAGGCTGCCCTAGAATGCGGCTGACCAAGTTCCCCTACTCCTGAGGGTGTTCTCTCTCTTGTCTGTTGTGGGGAGAGGAAAAGGAAGGCGACTGTAAGCTGCTTTGAGCCTCCTTCGGGTAGGGAAATGTGGCATATAAGAACCAACTCTTCTTCTTCTTCTTCTTCCTGGACCCATTGTCCTCATGTCCTGGAGACCTCCTCCAATATCACACTCAAAGAATGAACTGCTCCTGTTGGTACTTTTCTGCCTCTCTGGGAAGAAGAGTGGCAAGGTGACTCCTTTTATGCCATGATTGAAGCAGTGGAGGGGTTACAAAGATAAAAGTAGGAGGAAAAGAAAAGAGGGACACACCCATTGGGGAGAGAGGGAATCAGTCATCAGAGTGGTGAGGCCACAGGGACCACTCCCCTCCAAAGCTGCCCATTTCTCCAGTGGAACTGATTTCTGTAGTCTGGAGAGCCCTTATAGTTCTCGGAGAAATCCAGGCTTTTCCTGGAGGGTGGCGACATAAACAGCCATATATGCAGGATGACTTTCATAACAGTGCAACAGAATTTGGGTTCAGTAGCACCTTCAAGACTGACAAAGATTTATTCAAGGTGTGAGCTTCTGTGTGCATACACACAAAATCTCATGCCTTGAATAAATCTTTGTTGGTCCTGAAGGTGCTTTTGGACTCAAGTTTTGTTGTGCTACTTCAGACCAACTTAGCTACCCACTTCATAGCTGTGGTCAAAGAAGGGAAGTATCTTGAAAATGAAACAAGCAAGGAAGGAACCAGGGCTGGCTCTAGTTTTCAGGTGGCCCAGGGCAGGTAGTCCCCAGAGGCCTCCATCTGCCCTCAGCCATGCCTGTACAGGTTGGGGTCAGGTGCAGAGGGCCCCACCAGAAGCCTTGGGCCCTGGCACCTGCCCAAACTCAGGTTCTGCTCATGCTGGACCTGGAAGAAACATTGGAGAAGCCAGTGTGATATCGTGGTCAAGAATGGCAGGCTCTAATCTGGAGAGCTGGGCTTAATTCCCCAGTCCTCCTCCACATGCAGCCAGCTGGGTGACCTTGGGCCAGTCACAGTTCTCCTGGAGCTATCTTTGCAGAGTAGTTCTATCAGAGCACTCTCAGCCCCCCCTACCTCGCAAGGTGTCTGTTGTTTGGAGAGGAAGTGAAAGGTGTTTGTTTGTAAGCTGTTTTGGGACTCCAGCTCTTCTTCTACTGTATGGGGACCAGAATCCAAGCTTGCCTCTAGCTGGTGATGCTGTAGTCATACCTTGGGACAGTCCAGCCAGTAATAATCTCTGCAGTGGGCATGGTTGGTCCTTCAAGAGAAGAAAGAAGAGCTGATTCGTATATGCCGCTTTCCTCTACCCGAAGGAGTCTCAAAGTGGCTTACAGTCGCCTTCCCTTTCCTCTCCCTACAACAGACACCCTGTGAGGGAGGTGAGGCTGAGAGAGCCCTGAGATTACTGAAGAAGAAGAGATGGTTCTTATATGCCGCTTTTCTCTTTCCAAAGGAGTCTCAAAGCAGCTTACATTCACCTTCCCTTTCCTCTTCCCACAACAGACACCCTGTGAGGTGGGTGAAGGTGAGAGAGCCCTGATATTACTGAAGAAGAGTTGGTTCTTATTTGCTGCTTTTCTCTACCTAAAGGAGTCTGAAAGCGGCTTACAATCGCCTTCCCTTTCCTCTCCCCACAACAGGCACCCTGTGAGGCTGAGAGAGTCCTAATATCACTGCTCGGTCAAACCAGCTCTATCAGGGCTGTGGCAAGCCCAAAGTCACCCAGCTGGCTGCATGTGGGGAGCGCAAAATTGAACCTGACACGCCAGATTAGAAGTCCGCACTCCCAACCACTACACCAAACTGGCCATGTGGAAGCCCTGGTCTTCCCCTCCCCCTACTACCACCAAGTGACACCTGCCCCTATGGCTATTGGATCTTTCCCCAGGACACAGATAGACTCCACTGGATTCAGTACAGATGCCCTGTTCAGTGATACACACTTTTAAGGCGACGGCTGCCCTGGCTCCTTCCAGCCATCTTATTTATTAACTTTACTTTGCTCTGGTTCGGACTCACTTGGAGTCCTGTGTTCAGTTTTGGACACCCCAGTAGAAGAGGGATGTTGACAAACTGGAGCGTGTCCAGAGAAGGGCAACAAAGATGGTGAGGAGTTTGGAGACCAAGACGTCTGGAGATTGAGAGGGGATCTGACAACCATCTTCAAGTATTTAAAAGGGTGCCATATAGCAGAGTTCTTCTCTCTTGCCCCAGAGGGACAGACCAGAACAAATGAGATGAAATTAATTCAAAAGAAATTCCATCTAAACATCTGGAAGAAGTTCCTGACAGTTAGAGCGGTTTCTCAGTGGAAGAGGCTTCCTCGGGAGGTGGTGGGTTCTCCATCTTTGGAGATTTTTAACCAGAGGCTGGAGAGCCATCTGACAGAGAGGCTGATTCTGTGAAGGTTCGGGGGGGGGGGGGTGGCAGGTGACAGTGGATGAGCGAGAGGGTTGTGAGTGTCCTGCATAGTTCAGGGGTTAGACTAGATGACCCAGGAGGTACCTTCCAACTCTATTATTCTGTGATTCTAACTATTATTTATTAATTTGGTTGACTTACTGCCACTCCAGACTAGCCAGCTTGTGGCCATTTACAATAATAAAAAAAAAACATATAATACAATAAAAACATTAAATTACAGCATAACCATAAAAGTAAACTAAAGGCGACAACAACAACTTACCCCCCCAAGAACTATAATCACCCCAGCAACCCCCTCTCCTGCCAGAGCCCATGCTTTGAGGAAGATGGCTGTATACACACGTGCACACACACAGACACCCCCCCCCCTAAGATATCTCTCTGGGGGAGGGACCCCACAATCTTCCTTGCCCTGGCCTCAACCCAATGCCTGGGGGAAGACCTCTGTCCTGCATGCCTGTCAGCTCCGACAGGACTCTTAGCTTTTCCGGGAGCTCATTCTACCAGGTAGGGGCCAGGACAGAGAAGGCCCTGGCCCTGGTGGAGGCCAGGCACCCTTCCTGTGGGCCAGGGATCCTCTCCTCACCCATTCACCAGTTCCCAAGGAGAGACTGAATTCACTGCAGAATGCGTTCCAATGCATAGACATTTTGCAAAGTCTATTTCCTTTGGTTCGAGTACATTTTTATAACGTGCCGAAAGATATCAGCATTGCACCTTTGCTGTGCCTCACCTTCCTCTCCCTCACTAAAACTGGATTAAGGAGATTGTTGCATCCGTTGGGCAAACACTGTAAGAAAGAGGCTCTCAGCGTCAATTATGATACAACAAAAGGTGTTTGTCAACTGGAACAGACGGAAAAGAACACTCTTTGCAGTGTACACAGTAACTCAGTTAATCAATGCAGCACTGCTAAGTATCTTGGAGTCACGTTCAAAGAGAAGCTAAATTGGAAGGTGCATTTAGTATCCATCAGGTCTTCTGTGCCTTCAGATCCCTTTTAAGCCCCCTGTCCTTCCAGATTTGCTGAGCTAATGGACCTACAAAGGTGGTAGTGGTGGGGGGGAGGAACACCTGAAATTGAAAATGGATGCTCAGGAGGGGGGGGGTGATGCCTCACTGCTCTTGGATTTGGACATTCCCCTCTGCAAAGGCTCACTCCGGCCACTCCAGTTCTAAATTCTTGGTTTCTGATTTCCGAGTCTAGCTGGGGAAAGCAATTTTTTAAAAAGCCTGGGAGTCCTTTGTGCTCAGTGGGCAGGGAAGGGTTAGGCACCCTCTGCAAGCCGCACAGGAATTCCCGCAAGCACCTCGTGAGGGAGACACCCAGCTGGCAGCCCCACCCTTCCGATTTCCACTGCGACATCGAGGCTGCTGTCAGGTCGGTTTCTGGGTCAGATGTTTCTAGCATCTGAGATGCCAGAGAAGCGGAGGCTTCTATTAGCAGACTGTACTGCAAATATCACAGAAGGCGTTTTGGGGGAAATGCCACTCGGGGACCGCGTGGCTTCAATCACGACGCCCATCAGGAGGCACATTTTATACATGCATTAATAATTCGCTTTCTTTTTCTCATTTCGTAAGAAGCCTCGGAAGTCCATTAGCAGATTCGTCCTTTTCGTGCTGCACAAAAGAGGGAAGCGCGCCCTCTGGTGGTTCAGCGGGTGGTGTGATTGTGCGCAACCGTTTCAAAAACGGATAAGAGTTTGATCAATTGCACCTGCTGAAGAAATACATCCTAATAAAAGTCGCGCTGAGGTTTGGGGACACACATGTCCCACATTAGAGCTGAGATGTGGCCTGGGGAATCAGAAAACCTCCTAAAGGGGTACAACAACTACCCTGGTGGGGGCTGAGCGTGAACAAATACAGATGCACCTGTTAGCTCTGGCTGAACTGTCGCTACTGTCCAGAGATGGAGGTATCTGAGTGTGAGGACCTCTCAGAGCCCAGGCAGTTGAGCACTGTTCTGGTCTGGGTGGAGTTTTGATTGCTGGGTTCTTTGTGGACAGACAACACTTGCATGGGCAGGGCCTTATAAGATCATGGTATTACAAAGACGTTGCGGGATAGTTTCCAAAGATAGTAACAGTGCCATAATGCCCCATGCAGTAGCGGAGGGAGAACAGACAGTCCTGCTATGGAGGAAACAGTGTTTTCCCTCTTTTTAAAAAAACTGTCTAGATGCATATGCTCCATAATAGAGCCGTGTCTCCCATTATGCTCCCCAAAGAATTCTTAGATCTAGTAATCAAAATCTGCCAAGGTTTCCTGATGCCAAATAAATCACGTTGGCCGCCACTGGAGCTGTGGCTTTCTTGGCCCCCGCTCAGGGCTGGTTGAACACTCTACCTGATGAGATGAGGACCCTGTAGGTCCGTAAGCAGTTCCGCAGATGGAGTTGTTCCTCCAGGCCAGCCTTTCTCAACTGACTTGGAAGGGTTTTTCCAACTGGGTGGGAGTTTAAAAAAAATATTGGGTTGTATGACTACATATATTCATGTCGACCTGCCCCTCCCATCCAGTGATGGGCCTGGAGGGGGTGGGAAGGGAAGGGACCTTGGCCAAACGAATCCTTGCAGGCTTGGTAATGTAACATGCGGTGGGAGTATCTAGGTGAGTTCTGGGGGCTTGGCAGGAAGGTGTGGTCTGCTGGGGTTTCTCAAAGCCTGAAGAATGTTTCAGGGATATCTGAAGGGTAAAAAGGTTGAGAAAAGCAGCACCAGGCCTTAGGGGACATCTGATTTCTGCTGTCTTCCTGGCCTGATTCCATCTACTCAACTCAATCAGAGAGTTGACATCCCTGTATATTGTCCCCCTCCTGACAAAATGCAAAATGGGGCAAGACGCAGAATCAGGGCAAGCAATGCTATATTTTACACTGTCACAAAGTTTATATTTTATATTTTTAGAATTTATGTAAGATTTTATATGTAAATGTCTAAATAGCATTGTACATTTTTTAGATGTTGTAACCTGCCCAGAGCCCTTGGGAAAGGGCGGGTTAGAATCATAGAATAGAATCATAGAATCATAGAGTTGGAAGGGGCCATACAGGCCATCTAGTCCAACCCCCTGCTCAACGCAGGATTAGCCCTAAGCATCCTAAAGCATCCAATAAAAGTGTGTATCCAACCTTTGCTTGAAGACTTCCAGTGAGGGGGAGCTCACCACCTCCCTAGACAGCCTATTCCACTGCTGAACTACTCTGACTGTGAAAAACTTTTTCCTGATATCTAGCCTATATCGTTGTACTTGAAGTTTAAACCCATTACTGCATGTCCTCTCCTCTGCAGCCAGCAGAAACAGCATCCTGCCCTCCTCCAAGTGACAACCTTTCAAATACTTAAAGAGGGCTATCATGTCCCCTCTCAACCTCCTTTTCTCCAGGCTGAACATTCCCAAGTCCCTCAACCTATCTTCATAGGGCTTGGTCCCTTGGCCCCAGATCATCTTCGTCACTCTCCTCTGTACCCTTTCAATTTTATCTACGTCCTTCTTGAAGTGAGGCCTCCAGAACTGCCCACAGTACTCCAGGTGTGGTCTGACCAGTGCTGTATACAATGGGACTATTACATCTTGTGATTTTGATGTGATGCCCCTGTTGATACAGCCCAAAATGGCATTTGCCTTTTTTACTGCTGCATCACACTGCCTGTTCATGTTTAGTTTACAATCCACAAGTACCCCAAGGACCCATTATGCACGGGGGAAATAACGCACATTCGGGGTGGAATGGCGGCGACTAAAATCACCGATAACGCATGGAGCCGACTGCAACCGGCCGCAGCTTCGGTGCATGCCGCCGAAAAAGCCGCGTCAGTGAAACGCGGAAGAAAGCGCAGCTTCCGGGTGACCAGGGCGCAACCAGAAGCGGCGCCCGGTTCGCCGCGTGCATAATCGGTTACTCTGGGTTTTGCCGCCGCCGCGCCCCGCCCCGTGCATAACCAGTGTGCGTCGCGTCTTCCTCCTCCGCGTTTTCCATGTGACCCGAAATCACCGTTTCGGCGGCCGTGCATAATGGGCCTAGGTCTCGTTCACACACAGTGCTACCTAGAAGCGTATCCCCCATCCAGTAGGCATGCTTTTCATTTTTCTGACCCAGATGCAGAACTTTACACTTATCTTTATTAAATTGCATCTTGTTCTCATTTGCCCATTTTTCCATTGTGTTCAGATCTCGTTGAACTCTGTCTCTATCTTCCGGAGTATTTGCCAGTCCTCCCAATTTGGTGTCATCTGCAAACATGATGAATAGTCCCTCCACCCCCTCATCTAGATCATTAATAAATATGTTAAAAAGTACCGGGCCGAGCATCGAGCCCTGAGGTACCCCGCTACTCACCTCTCTCTAGTCTGATGAAACACCATTGACAACAACTCTTTGAGTGCGGTTCTCTAACCAATTCCCTATCCACCTAACTATCTGAAAATCCAGATTGCAGTCCTTCAACTTATCCATCAGAACATCATGGGGAACCTTGTCAAAAGTTTTACTAAAATCCAAGTAAATGACATCAACCGAATTTCCCCGATCCAGCAAACCTGTTACTTGGTCAAAAAAGGAAACTAGGTTGGTCTGGCAGGACCTGTTGGAGACAAATCCATGCTGACTTCCTTGGACCACCAAATTGTCCTCCAGATGTTTGCAGATCGCTCCCTTTAATATCTGCTCCATTATCTTCCCCGCAACAGAGGTCAGACTCACTAGTCTGTAGTTTCCTGGGTCATCCTTCCTCCCTTTTTTGAAGATCGGAATAACGTTTGCTCTTTTCCAGTCCTCTGGGACATCTCCAGTCCTTAAAGAGGTTCCGAAGATGATGGACAAGGGCTGTGCAAGTTCTCTGGAAAGTTCTTTGAGTACTCTCGGGTGCATTTCATCCGGACCAGGGGATTTGAACTCATCCAGTGCAGCTAAATGCCTCTCGACAACCTCTCTATCCATGTTAACCTGCCACCCAGACACTATCCTTTGGCTACGGCCATCTCTAGATGTGTCTAAACACTTTGACCTGTGGGAAAAAACAGATGTAAAATAGGCACTAAGCCTTTCTGCTTTCTCTGCATCTTTTGTTAGAGTTTGTCCATCTACACCCAACAGTGGGCCTATTGCCTCCTTTACTTTACATTTGCTCCTCACATAACTGAAAAATCTTTTCTTGTTACAATGGGCTTCCCTGGCCAATCTTAGCTCACTCTTTGAGAGCTTTGGCCTTTCTGATGATTGAAAAAGTTGAAAAATAAAATATAACAAAGAAATAATAATAGCACAGAAACTTACTTTGCTGGAGCTGACCAAAAGCCCAGTCCAGAATTTTCTTTGCAGATTTGGACAAACAGATGCTTTTGGGGGAACTCACGAGGAAGAGCAATGACTGCCACAGCTCTCATTCTGAGGTATATTGCCTTGGTACATGGAAGTTCCCTTTAGCTGTCAAGTTAACGATTCTCCATGCAGCTGCCTAATCCTTAAAAAAAATTCCAAGTGGTTGTGTAAATATGTCAATAAGGGAATTGGTTTGCTGAATGAGACCACGATTCATAAATAAGGAATAAAAAAACTAAACAAATAAGTTGGAAGAATGAAATATTAAACAAATTTATTCTTCACCTCCAACATCAAAGGTGCACAATGCCTAAGAGTGCACTAATCTTCTGGGGTCTACTGTGCCAGTTGAAGTCTGGGATTTCTATAGACTGGATATTCACTTGGCTGTAAGTAAAAGAACTGGAGCAGTAAGGAACCAAACAGGAACTCTGGGTGTGAACACCAAGAAGCCAGCAGATCTTGACATCTGGAGACCATTGATTGCCATTGGAGAGCCAGCCAGCATGGGGCAGTGGTCAACGAGCAGCGGACTCCAATCTGGAGAATGGGGTTTGATTCCCCATGCAGCCAACTGGGTGACCTTAGGCTACTCATAGTACTCTTAGAGCTCTCTCAGTCTCATACACCCCTCAAGGCTGTCTGTGGAAAGGACAGGGAAAGGAAGGGAAAAGTGTTTGCAAGCTGCTTTGGGACCTCTTCAGGTACTGAAAAGCAGGGTACAAGCAATCTTCTTCTTCCTCTTCCTCTTCCTCTTCTTGACAGAATCATAGAGTTGGAAGGGGCCATACAGGCCATCTAGTCCAACCCCCTGCTCAAAGGATCAGCCCAAAGCATCCTAAAGCAATGTGACAAGAGAGAGGAGATGGAAGGCTGACTTAATGAGAAGGCAGAGGCTTCCATTTTTTTTTCTTGCCCTGGCGTGATTTCATTTTTGGATCCCTTTTTTAGATCCTGGAGAATCTGCAACAAGCAACCTTGATCTATGGTATCATCACAACGAAACATATACAGATACTTTGATGGTAGAATACATTTATTTCTAGCCAATATGCTAGAATATGAATATTAGAAACATGCAAATAAATATTCAATGCATTGGAAATAAAAGTATTGAAAGAATAATAAAAAATATTTTGGCTTGTTTTCTGGGAAACTGTTGATGCCAAGCTCCATAACTGCTGCACCCTTTCAGCATCTGGATATTCTCTTGGGCAAACTCTCTTTTTGAAGACTGGGTGAGAATTTCTACAGGAATCGGCAGGTTTGCAATTCTGGGATGCTGTACATTGACCAACTTGGTTGGGTCCACCAAGATGGATAAACAAAGAAACCAATTTTTAGCCAGAGAATGACAGACGTAACCCCAACATGGAATGGTGGAAAATGAGGATGGACACCATGGACATTTTATTTTGTTCCTGATGCAAGAGAACTTATCCATGAAGATCAAATCAAAACAGCAGGGAGAAAAGACCACCAGATATCCCAAAAACATAGTGTAAGAATGCGTAGACAGAAGATCATCGAATCTATGAAAAAATCCCTACAAACCATGAATTATAATTTTCCAAAATTCTGTTCCCAAGGAGATCTGCTTTCAGAATGGTAAAAAGCCTAAATAGAAGCATATGTGGGTTTATATATTTATAGGTATGATACCACTTTTGAGGATTTAGTGTTCCCTGTTTGAAATTTACTCCAGGGTCTATTTAGACCCCTTATGATGTTTTTGTCACTGAAGAAAATACTTTGAAAGCGGTTGTTACCAGACGGTGCTTTGGTGAAGACTACAAATAAATTAGAAAAAAGAAAAACAGACAAGATTCATCTTTTTTCCATTGGTTTACTAGTTACATCTGTTTGGCAAGGATTCTTTATTTTTCTGTATTTATACTGAACAAGCTGACATCATAAAGTCCAAGCAACTCCGTACACTGTCAGTGTGTGTGTGTATGTGTGTGTGTGTGTGTGAGGGTGGATAGTGCCGTCAAATTGCAGCCAACTTATGGAGAACCTGTGGGGTTTTCAAGGCAAGAGATGTTCAGAGGTGGGTTGCCGCTGCCAGCCTCTAGACCACTTCCATGGTGGTCTCCCATCCATGTACAAACCAGGCTCGACGCTGTTTAGCCTCCAAGATCTGATAAGATCAGGCTATCTTGGGCTATCCAGGTGAGGGCAGAAAGCATGTCTTCATTTTATAAAACTTGAATAAGACATTCACGAATCGAATGATGCTATTAACATGCAGGCCGGGCTGAAACAGCAGCGTTTCTTTTCTTCTCCTTGTTTCCCTCCAAACATCGCCAACTACATCCAAGTGATATCAGTGCAACTCTATTTTATCAAAAGATCCAAGCTGGGGAGGGCTGGGGGTGGGGGTGGGATAGTATAGCCTGAACTGAAAACAACGTCTGGTCACCTGTGTTCTTCTGGAGTACTTTAGTAGAGGAAGAGCTAGGCTGAGATTTTCGAGGTATAAGATTCCGAGAGTCAAAGCTGCCTTTGTCAGACAGTGAGACTTTATTAGAAGAAAGGGTCCTGCAATGTACATTTCAGACACAGGGTGGCGAAGTTGACCAAAGAACAGCTTGGCTTTGCCTGCAGATGCTTTTTGTCCAGTCATCTTTGCAATGCAGTTCTTTGTCTCATAAAGGAGAGAAGCCATCTTAGGAGCTGTGCCGAAAAAGCAGGCTGTTTTAACAGGAAAGTCTTCAAGGCTTCCTTGAGTCTTCAAGGTTAAAACAGAGGTTATGGTCTCAAGGTTGTCTCTTCACAGGCAAGTAATCACTTTAATTGTTCTCTCTGTCGGTGGGATGGGGTCTTAGGCAATCCACTGTCCTCTAGAGATGAAAAGGGATTCGTTGGTTACTAACACGGCTGAAGATCTGTGAGTCGTTTTGTCAGTTCAAAAGGTCTGCCTTGTTTCGAAAGTTGGATATTCTCACTTCTGGATAAACGTCTACAACGGAGATCAAGTCATGATGAAAGGTCAGATAGTGAAGAGCTGTGTCTACAGCATGAGAGGTATCCACAAGTCTTTGAAATATTCCTGGATTCCCTTTCCAGTAGATCCAGCTGGAGATGGAGGTTTGTGGGAAATTATTCCTCTCTTTTTCCTGAGAATGAGACTGTTTTTGAAATTGAGGACACTATCCTGACTCGATCCAGATGCTTTCTAGAATCGGCTCCCAATCTGAATGTTGGGAACAGCAGACTTCAAGACTACACGTTAATTTCCCTTGAAGGTCTCTTGTTATTGTGAGGGGGGATGAAGAAGGTGACTTGGTGATACAGAAGTCCTGGACCAAGAAGACGAAACCATCTTAGATTTGCATTAAAAGTAACTCTTGTTCACCCAGGTTTGGCACAGCTCTGCTTCATGACACAGCCCTGGATGCCAACAACTACTCCTGCCTTTCCTTGTATGAGGTTTACCATGTCTGTATTCTGGAAAATACTTGTCCAGATCAAGTACTGGTCACAGTTAGTGTGCCTGTCTCAGATGAAGGACTGAATAAGAGAATGGGACATCCATTTGCCCCAAATATTGCAAGTGTTTAAATTGAATCTCAAATACTAGACAAACATACATGTGGGAAAGTAAATTATAACAGAGCCAGCTGTAATGAGATGGGAATTAGAGCTTTGGATGATGGCATCGTTGTGTATGTTGTTGAGCAAACTCGCATCTCTTCCCAATCCCATCCCAGTAGAGTCCCCTCTTCAGATGGGGACGGTTCTGTTCTGAAACAAACACTGTCTCTGAAGACAATGGAAGAAGAACTATCCTTCAATACAACCGGTTTCTAGAATTACTACCTACCAAATAGCAAATGATCTGGACATCGCATCTTCCAATGCAACAAGGCAAACAGAGAAGATTTTGGCTGTCCTCATCTAAACTCTCTGGAAACTGTAAGACTGGATGTCAAGGTGTTAATCACATCTCTCCTATGTTTAGCCAAAAGGCCTATGTATGAAAGAAATACAACCAATCACTTTTACTTGGTGTTACTGTAAAAGCACACCAGCAGAATGCAAGACTGTTTGCATATTCAATAATTGCCAGGATGTGGGAATCAAAGCAATTTTTATTTCAGTGATTTCAAAATGTGGCAATGTTCATGGACAATGAGGAGATTAAAGACTTTCAGGCTTCCAGGAAAGCTTCTGTGATTCTTTTTATGGCGCCCAGAAGACCTTGTCGGAATGGTCCTGAATGCAAACGACAATCTTTCTTTTCCGTCCATGATCCATGGCAGAAGATCACTTCTCAACTGTTTCCCAAGAAGAGAAGGAGAGCTTCCTCATCACCAGATGTGCATGGTGGATGGAGATGGACTTCCTTGTTAGCTGGCAAAGTACACTGTTCACTGTCGGAGTACAAAACTGAGACGTGACAGCAAGACACAGTGGCATATTATGCTGGCATCGAATGATCTTCAGTCCTGTGCAATTCACCATATACTTTAAAGGGGTGGCCTTTCATATCTTTAAATTAAATCTGAAGAAATCCTTAAGGAGGAGGAAAGGGGATACAATACTTTTGATTGTGTAACTGATAGTTACAATTTCTTTTATTGTCTTGGGTTCCCCCCCCCCCATGAGGTTCCCTGTGAACAAAATGATGCATGCCTCTACATCTGCTTTGAGCCCCAACATGCTCATGCCATAGATTCTGGCACTCTGGTTCACCTCCTAGACTTATGATGCTAGTTTAATGATGGATCTGCCAAGAGTGAATTCGATTTTCTCAGCTCTGTGCTGCACAGTCCTTTTTTACTTTTTAGCCATCAAGTCACAGCTGATTTAGGACAACCCCATGAGCAGGGGGCTCATGGGGATTGTAGTCCATGGACATCTGGAAAGCCACAGTCTGGCCACCCCTACCACAGGGTTTTCAAGACGAGAAATGTTGAGGGATTTGCCATTGTCTCCCTCTGCATATCAACCCTAGACCTTCTTGGTGGTCTCCCATCCAAATACTAATCAGGGCTGGACTTGTTTAGCTTCTCACATATGGTGAGATCTCTTCATATCAAGCTACCCAGGTTCTCTTTTGGAATGCACTAATTCCAGGGCAATAACAGAATTTAAACTTAATCATGTTCTCTATAATAGAGGGAATGGACTGAGATTTGATCCTAGAGGGAATGGAATACTAATGATTGAATAATGTTTTGACAAACTGATATATTCTTCACCTACTCCATGTGTTGTACTCTCCCCGCCCCTCCCCCTGTCTCTATGTGTTGAGCGCTAACTAGCTGTATATTTGTTCTGCCAATAAAATCTTCTGATGGTTTCAATTTAAAAGTTGTTGTCATGTGGCATCGTGGCATTATTGATTTTTTGAAAGATAAACTAATTGCAAAGATCAAAAACAACCACCCCTCTCACTTTGATCCAAAGAAGATGGGTAGAAAAATCAGATGAGCAGAATGGAAGGCTTGAGGGTGAAGAAGTAAAATCTGCTGGACTGTAGCTAGGAAGAGAAATTGGGGACATTTCTCCAGACAAAAGGGAGGAATAGTGGGGTGATTCATGGCTATGTTAAAAAATGTGCCGGTTTTATGGATAAATGTGATTGCTAACAAAAAACTCTATGCAAATAGGTCAAGGGGAAAAAGTAGGATTCATCTTAGCAAGTTATTCGGTTTTACAGATTTGATGCAGGTGAAAATCACCTGGGGGCATATTTAGCGATTGGTACTTTACAAGTAATAACTATGAATATTATCATCTACAGTAGTTTGAAGTCCCCAAAACCCACAAGATGAAGCAGTTGCCTCCCAAAAGGAATGCCTGGAAGAGTCTCATTTCATAGCTTCAGTCACAGCATTCATTGGACGCAAAGAAAGAAGGAGGGAACTGTATGCAGTAAGGAAAGAAGGCAGCGGCTGCTATGAGAACATTGCTGGCAGCATCAAATGGAATGAGAAGCAGCTTGGAAACAGCTGTGGCAATGGGAAGAAAGCTCTAGGACTGCCTGAAGAAGTCTCGAAGAGGCTTACAGTCACCTTCCCTTTCCTCTCCCCACAACAGACACCCTGTGAGGTGGATGAGGCTGAAAGAGCCCTGATATTACTGAAGAAGAAGAAGAGTTGGTTCTTATATGCCGCTTTTCTCTGCCTGAAGGAGTCTCGAAGAGGCTTACAGTCACCTTCGCTTTCCTGTCCCCACAACAGACACCCTGTGAGGCAGGTGTGGCTGAGAGAATCCTGATTTTCCTGCTCAGTCAGAACAGCTTTATCAGTGCTGTGACTAGCCCAAGGTCAGGCAGCTGGCTGCATGTGGAGGGAATCAAACTCGGCTCTCCAGATTAGAAGCTGCCGATTTTAAGCACTACATCAGGTGTGCAGATAGCTTTTATTGTACTGGCCAAAGGCCTTTGCCATATGACAATAACAATATAAATAAGACAAAACAACAAATAAAATTCCATAGGCAATTGAAACTTCAGTCACCAGAATCCAAATGTCTGGGGCTAGCATTTGTTACAAAACCATTTTGGCTCTGATCTTCCTGGCTGCAAGTGCACAATAAAGAGCTGCTCTACTAGAGACTGATGGGCTGGAAGGAGACGACAGAAAAATCAACATATCGTGCTCTGACATCATGAGTACAAACAGGTTAACCTTAAAACAAACTTACTCCTTGGCTCATCCTAGAGGGGACGTGTTAGGACACAACAGGTAAGGTCCTCACCGCCCAGGATCCTACAGACACAGTGATGTTGGGGTCTTGGAAAACATGAGAATTGATCAAAATGCAGAGCTGTAGGTATTACTTGAAACTTTATTAGCCAGGTAAGGTGCTCTTATGCAGATCTTTAAAAAAATTAAACCAAGGAGCTGTTTCTGTGAAATTTATGCTGATATGTTTGTTGTGGTGCTGTCAAGATTAGGACACAGCTGTCAAGAGGTCAAGAATCCTCTTTGTGCTTGATTACAAGGACTTTGCACCATATCAAAACCAATACAATTCAGCCATGTGTGTTTGCTTTTTGGTGGCTGTCAGGTGTTAACTGGTGTTTGAATGAAGTGATCAGACTCAGAAATGCCTTATTAGATGAAGCATGGTGCTTTTCAGTGGAACCACTTTACCTGCAAGCCGTTTTGTCGAATAAGCAAGTGATAAATCAAACAGGGTTCTTGCATGTGTGAACCAGCACCTCAATTCTAGATGTTGAGACGTGTGCTTCAAATCATTACAAGGTGGGACTCTTGATGACCACCATGATAAATAGGTGAGCTCTCTTTCTCAAAGAGGTGGATGAGAAGATTGGTCCTAGGTAAGGTAACCAGATTGTCCCACTTTTGGAGGGACATCTGGGGGCACCTGGCAAATTGTACTTATGTTGCAAGTAAAATATATATATTTTCTTAATCACATCTATATAGCACACAAACAGATTTTTTTCTACATCCCATGATATAGCCACCTGCTAACCAGCGATTTGGAGGTTCAGATTCTAATGGTACCTTCCATGAAACTGTATTCCACAGTCCTTTTTTTACTTTTTAGCCATCAAGTCACAGCTGATTTAGGACACCTCCATGAGCAGGGGGCTCATGAGAATTGTTAAATTAAATGAATAATTTAATTTTTAATTAATAAATGTTAAATGAATAATTAAAAAATATTGTTACCTATAAACTAAGCATAACATAGTTGAAATACTGAACTATGGGGTACCACTTACCATTTTTTGTCCAGGTACTTGGAGAAACAAAGCATGAAACACAGAACAAAATATAGGCACCTCCTAGTGGAAGTTAACACACACATAGAGTTTGACCTATAAGACCCACAAAGTTTTATTCAAGTCATGTGCTTTTGTATGCACACCCACTTCCTCAGAACATATACTTGAACATATACAGTTTGTCCTTGATTTGTGACAGAAGGAAGTGTGTATCCCTATGGAAATATCAGCATGCTAAAATACAGAGAAAGTTTCTATATATTTCATTACACGCTTTATAATGCAAGTGGACTAGTTCACCGATCCAACAGAAGGTGGTGCCATTGTACAGCACAAAACAGACCATCAACCAAAAACCTGCTCATCTAGAAATCTGCAGCCATTAGACAAAGAAATCTCAAAGACAAATGCAACGGGTTTTGCTTACAAGCAAATCCTTAGAGATTTCAGGGGGGGGGGGAAAGCCACTGGATCCATTTCCAAAAGAAATCCAGGAGAAAGGACAGATTACTTCTAGAAGCATACAACAAGGAATATTCTAGCAGCTGCTTTACAAAGAATCATCTGGTGTTATCAGATAAGTCTAGAAGGAAGCTGAGACAATGGGAATGTATCTGAACAACAGGCAAGGTTGGTTCTTTTTCTTATACCTCTGCATGTGTGGGGCAATCTGTGAGTCCTTCCGCTATTCGGTGCCCGAGGAAAAGAAAAGTGGGTCTCTGGTGGCCAATGTGCTAAAGGACTTGAAGGTGGATGTGAAGGAGCTCTCTGCTCGCAGGGCCCGGATGATTTCTAAAAGCACCAAGCAGTATTTCCAGCTAGATCCTCACTCTGGGAATGTGATATTGCAGGATAGACTAGACCGAGAAGCTCTGTGTGGCCAGAAGGACCCTTGCATCTTGCACTCAGAGATGGTGCTGGAAAACCCACTGGAAGTGCACAGAATTGAAGTTGAAATAGAGGATGTGAACGACAATTCCCCACAATTCTCTAAAAAGGAATTCCTTTTTGAAATACCTGAGCAGGTACCAACATATACCAGATTCCCTTTGGAAAAAGCTCAGGACCAAGACAAAGGTAAAAATGGTGTTCAGAATTACACACTTAGTCCTAATGACCATTTTGTGCTGGATGTTCAAAATCACAGTGCGGATAGCAAATATGTGGAATTAGTATTGCAGAAACAATTAGACCACGAAGAGGAAACACGTCTTTATCTGGTTCTGTTAGCGGTAGATGGAGGGACTCCAAAGAGAACTGGCACAGCAAATATTGTCATCGATGTTCTGGATGCCAACGATAATCTCCCTCAGTTTGGTGATTCTGTGTATAAAGTGAAACTGAAGGAAAGCACCCCCAGAGAGACAATTATGACTACAGTGAAAGCAACGGACAGAGATCTGGGTTCAAATGCAGACATTACTTATTCCTTCGGCCAGGTGCCAGAAAATGTGCTCAGATCGTTCAAGTTAAACAAACATACTGGGGAACTTACTGTTGCTGGAACCATTGATTATGAAGAGGAGAAAAATTATGAGATAAGCATCAAGGCCACAGATGGAGGGGGGCTCTCTGCTTACTGCAAAGTCATTGTAGACGTGGAGGACATGAATGACAATGCCCCAGAGGTGACTGTCACGTCTCTAACCAGCCCCTTATCAGAAGATTCTCCCGTAGATATTGTGGTGGCCCTTTTCCATGTCACAGACCAAGACTCTGGAGACAATGGCAGAACTGCTTGCACCACTGAGGCAAACTTGCCATTTGTGCTGAAACCACCTGTGAACAATTATTACCAGCTGGTGATCCATCGAGTCTTAGATCGAGAAACAACCTCTGAATACAACATCACCCTCACAGCCACAGACTGGGGCTCTCCCAGGCTCACTTCAACAAGAATTGTTAATGTTCAGATCTCAGATGTCAACGATAATGCTCCAGTATTTGAGAAGACAACATATCAAATGCAGGTAAAGGAAAACAATATTCCAGGTCTCCTCATAGGTTTGGTCCAAGCCAAGGACCCCGACAAGGACAAAAATGCCAAGGTGACCTATTCTCTTTTGCCTGGGAAGGTCAGTGATCAACCAGTGTCCTCTTACATCTCCATCAACTCTGAAACTGGGAATCTGTACGCCATCCGCTCAGTGGACTATGAGCAGGTGAAAGATTTCCAAGTGACTGTGAGGGCTGTGGATGGTGGTTCTCCTCCACTGAGCTCTCAAGTTATGGTCCAAGTCGTTGTTGTGGATGAAAATGATAATTCCCCATTCATCCTCTACCCCCTTCAGAATGGCACCTCCCCATCCAGTGACCTGGTCCCCCGGGGGGCAGAGGCTGGCTACCTGGTTACCAAGGTGGTGGCAGTGGACAGAGATTCCGGTCAGAACTCCTGGCTTTCCTACGAGCTCCTGAAGGCCACCGAACCGGGTCTGTTCAGTGTGGGGGCCCAGAATGGAGAAGTGAAAACCACGAGGCCCATTAACAAACGAGACACCGTCAAACAGAAACTTATCATTGGAGTCAGAGATAATGGTCACCCTCCCCAGTCCACCTCTGCAACCCTAAGCATTCTGTTAGTGGATGGCTTTTCTGACCCTTATATGAAAATGGTGGAGATCCCGAAGGAGGAAGTGGTGGGGGAGGAAGACCGAACCCTGACCATGTACCTGGTCATATGCTTGGCTGTCATCTCCTCCATTTTTCTGGTCTCCATGTTGGCATTTGTTGCCATCAAGATTCATAAAAGGAGAAGGTACTTAGAGAGCTCTGCCCTGAATTTCCCAGTGGGACCAAATTTCCCAGAGAATTGCGGAGAATCTGATGGTGGATCCCTTTCTCGGGCTTACAACTATGAGGTGTGCTTAGCTGGTGGGTCCCTGAACAGCGAGTTCAGGTTCCTCCGGCCTCTCTTTCCTGTCTTTTCTGTTGAGCCTGCTCAGTCCCAAGTAGTTCAAGGGATTTCACCTGGTTCCCAAGAAGTTCCTAAGCACTCACCAGAAGAGCAACTCATGAGCCAGGTAAGAATATCACTGTCACCTTGTTCATATGTTGGGATGGACTTAAATCCTTAGTATTTGACAGTCTATGAACACCTTATTGCTTAAAATCAGGCTTGCTAGTTTTTGGTATTCTGGAAATCAGCAACCTTAAGTATGCTGAAAGGCCACTTGGGAACCAACTCTGTGTTTTTTTCTTGCTGTCGGTGTCTGGAGTGATGGTTTATTGGTTGGTGTGTAATAGAAAGCAAAGCATACTGGAGTGTGAATGCACATGGAAGCTTATACCCAGAGTTAAACTTTGTTGGTCTTAAAGGTCCCTCTGGAGTCTGGACTCAAATGTTATTTCTCATCTTTCTAAGGTACTGGAAGATTTTAAAGACAGAATTAGTTTTATTGATTGTTTTATCCTACTGTTGTGAGCTGCTGCAAGCCCATTCTTGGAGATATGCAGTATACAAGTTGAAATGATGATGATGATAATGGGAGTTTCTCTTCAGAGGTCAGCCGTTTCCCAGAAACTAAACCACCCGGTGAAGACCCATCAGCCCAATCAATCAATTTTTATTTACAGTCATAGACCAACCAGTAGAAAACATAAAATTACAGATATAAAATCAATTATGAATGGATAAAAACGAGAAATAAGAACAATTGCATATGGATCCAGTGTAAAGGTATTAGGGTAGAGGGTTGGTCCAGCTCTGCCTTATTTTTCTAGCTACCCAAGCAAATTTGGCAATCATTTTCGTTAGGTCTTTATTTGTGTCTGACAGTACTAGCTTAAGACACTGTTTCCTTCAACCTCTAGGGCATTCTGCAAGCAACGAGGCCAGTGAATCCGTACGGAGCTGACGATAGAGTCTGCACTCAAATAGGACATGTTCAGCTGTCTCTATTTGGCCTTAGTCACTGACACACTTGTTTGCTTCTATCGGTAGCCCCTTAAACTTTCCTTCCAGAAAAGCAGAAGGGAGAGCATTATAACGGAAGCAGAAGAAATGTGTCTCAAGCTGACGATGGCAAACAATTATTTATTCCAATGAAAAACCAAGGTTCCAAAAATATTTAAAACCCCAAATCAGAACAGACTCCTAGATATATTCTATTTATTTTTAATTTAAATCTTTTTATTTTGAATATAAAGAAAAGCAGAAAGAACAGAATAGAAAAAAACACACACATCAAGTTACAATATACCCCCACTCCCCATCCTCCCAGAATCCTGCTTGTCTCCTAATCTTTTTCATTTGGCAAGATAATTCGTGTAAAAATGCCAGTGTACTTGAAATTCTGTCATTGGTTTTCTATTAATTATACAGGTGAGTTTTGCCATTTTCTACAAATCAACCACTTTATCAAGCCAGAACTGGCTTGGTGTATTCCATTTTTGATGCCTTCATCAGTTATATGTGATAATATTGTTTATAAATGAGTACTTAAAAATTTTTTTCTGGCCAGCCAGTAACTTTAAACTCATGATAATATATCAGTGTGTGCTTGTTCCATGCTTCCTCCTGGAGTCTGTGGTGTGTTCCTTTCCATAAATCCCTGCAATTTCAGCACATGGCCAGTTGGGGCACCTCCACCCTGGCCACAAACTTCAGCTTCTTGTCTCCCTTTCCTTTTTAAAAATTAATATCTAATTAAGTTATAAAAGAAAAGATCCAGAAGGGAAAGGACAATATAAAGAATACAAAAGATAAAACAGAAGGACATCAGTTACACTTACAGTTTTTCAGTCACCACAATTTCCAAACAATAATCTACTTGAACACCGTTCACTTGCTCTTAGATTGTTATGAACAATTATAGAGTTCTAAGTTTCTTTACACTTATCCTGCAAATCCACAACTCATCAACTCCTTCATTTCACTTTTCTGCAAAAAGTCAAAATAGGGTTTCCAATTAGCAACAGAGGAAGTAAAATTCTTTTTTCTAATTCAGTGGTTCTCAACCTTCCTAATGCCACAACCCTTTAATCTAGTTCCTCATGTTGTGTTGACCCCCAACCATAAAACGATGCAAGTATTCTCTCACAGAAATTAAACTGAAACCGACCAGTGGCGTGAAGATCCATTGTTCATAATTGTATATAAATTGGTTATAAATTGCATATAAATTAGTTATAAATTGCTTTAGGATGCTTTGGGCTGATTCTGCATTGAGCAGGGGGTTGGACTAGATGTATGGCCCCTTCCAACTCTATGATTCTGTGATTCTGTGAAATTGGCAGGCGCCTTCAGGAGGAGAGGCGACAGTGGTGTGTCCCTTGCCCAGCCAAGCTGCTTGCCCTGCAGCAACCCCTGTGAAAGGGTTGTTCAACCCCCAAAGGAGTCCTGACCCCCAGGTTGAGAACCACGAGTCTAATTCAAAGTATTGAGTTAGCCATTTCTGCAAGTTTCACCCTTTTCATTATCCAGTCCTCGCTGCCTTTCCCACATATAAAAAGTTCCATAGCAATTTGCAGTTTGCTTATCTATCAAATCCATGAGGTTTCATCTTTATCTGAGTCTTCAAAATCTTCTGCATTAAAAAGTGTATTTGCATCCAAAACCATCTCGCTTTTTTGCACATCCATCACGTATGATAAAAAATTCCTTTGTGTTCACATTTCCAACATTTATTCAAAGTATTTTTATACATCTTTCCCAACTCGTCAGGAGACATATACCACAGATACATCATTTTATACAAATTCTCTTTCAGGTTACTGCATAATGTAAATTTAAGCCCCTTCAACCACATCTCATTGCTCCATTGATATATCGTGCCCCAAATCCTTTGCCCAGTTTACCATACTTCCTTTCACCTGTTCTTCTGTGTCATATTTTAGCAAAAAGTTTATACATTTCTGCTATCACATAGTCATCATTTGGACATAAATAAAGTGCTTCATGTCTCCCTTTTCAATGCCCCATTGTTTTCTCAGTCGGCTTACTCCCAGTAGGCTGCCTTCCTCACCGACAAAACATCAATTCTTCTCTGCATAAGTCTGATGGCTTTCCCTCAAGGCGCTTTGCAACTGGTCCATCCTCCTTTTTCTCCCCTGCCTTCACAAGCAGCTCTGGACTTCGTGTGGTAATCACAGTTCCTCCAGATATCCTACGGTTAGTTTGGTCTTTCATAGATTCATAGAGTTGGAAGGGATCTGTAACCCTTTCCCTCAGCAAAAAATGAAGTATGTATGATGGAGCTGAGCCGTTGCCTCTAACCACTCATGCTGGGAAAGCTGACTGGAAGTATCTACTTATTAAATATATATTTGATTTTCATTCAATGTCAGGGAAGCAGATCCTGGGGGGGGGGATTATGGAGGCCAAATATCAGAAGGGATAGTATTATTTCCCCCTTTTGCATGCACTGGTGGCCAGGATGATCTGGAGACCCTACTTGCTCCTTATTCCATCTATCGAAAAGAATATTGAATAGTCGTTTGGCTCAGGCATTGTCAATGGCCGCTACTGTATTATGGATCCCTCTTTCAAGAGCCAAGCCTTCAGGGATTTCAAGAATTACATCAAGCCAATGATGAAAATGTGCTTTTGGGGACATCTTTGCTTTATGATGGATTTTAAACATTTCTTTTGCCACTTCCCAAACTTCTTAAGAGACTGATGTTATGTTTTCTTGTTTCATTTTCACTTTCTATGGCAAATTAGATTTAGATTTAGACTGGGAAAAGTGGTCCATGTCTACCTGCCTTTCTTGCTCATGATAGGGGGATGCAGTCCTGAGCCTTTGAGTTCAGGTGGCCAATTGGCTTCCGAAACAAGAACTGCAGTTTTATTACATACAAAGAAGACCATAAACACCCCAACCCCCACTCTCCATTGGAGGGAATGGTTGATCCTATTATGCTCTTGGGGTGGAGGAGTAGATTCCAGAATGTTAGTTTATTTGGGTAATGAAACCTAGATATAACATTGATTTGGGGTAATTTTTTTTTCTTGCTGGAAGTGAATTCTAAAGGCCCCAATTGCTCTTGTGAAATTGTACATGTTGCATTAAATTGTGTATTTTTATTATCAAGACTAGCTGCAAATCCAGCTTTTCTGGTTGCCCCCTGATTGGCCCTATTCCATCTCGGACACCCAGGACACTCTCCACCCCCCAGGCTGTTTCACAAATATTAAGAGGAACAATCAATAAGGATGTCTGGTGATAATGATGAAAGATAGGAGCTGGTGTCCTGCCATCCTAGAAGAACGGTCACCTCACTCCCATTTGTGTGGATACATCCACCAGCCCTCAAGAGCAGGCTTTTATGTGGGAGGAGTGCAATAGTCTGCAGCAGGAAGAAGACCAGCAAGGTCACAGGGACACAGGAAGCCACCTGTTACTGAATCAGACCACTGATCCGTCAAGGTCAGTATCGTCTACTCAGGGTTTCAGGTCTTTCACTTCACCCACTACTTGATGCTTTAAATTTGAGATGCCAGGATTAAACCTTCTGTATGAAAAAACAGATACACTGCCACTGAGCTACAACCCCACCATTTCCTGTAAGTCTTGCACTGTCAGCTTGGTATAGTGGTTAAGTAGTGGTTTCTAATCTGGACATTTGGTTGTGATTCCTCACTCCCCCTCCTTCTCCTCCTCCTCATGTAGCCAGGGTGACCTTGGACCAATCACAGTCCTGATAGAGCTGTTCTAACAGAGCAGTTCTGTTAGAGTTCTCTTAGCCCCAGCTACCTCACAGGTTGTCTGTTGTGGGGAGAGGAAGGGAAGATGATTGTAAGCCACCTTGAGAACCTCTTCTTCTTAGATAGAAGTCACCATATAACAACATTATGGTCAATTTGGATTTAAGAGGTTAGATTATTTTTATCTGAATAACTCTTTTTATTTGGACACCTGCCTAATTTGTATTTAAGAATCCAAAGGACAATTAATCTTGTCCCATGAGGTTTTTCTCTCTGTTTATTATCTACCACAGTGCACCGATAGGAGCTGCTACTGAATTTGTGAGGCCCTTTGAAATATGTAATGCTATTCAAATGATGATGATGATCATGATGATGATGATGATAATAATAATAATAATAATAATAATAATAATAATAGAACCCCTGTTAGGATCTGCTCAATGAGCTCTTTAGATCGAGGCAAGTCACAGATGAAAGATATGGCCTCCAGCAAGGACGATAAAAAACTGTAAACCCCACTCATATCTCCATTTAAGTTTTATGTTACTAATGTATGTAAAACTATACATATGATTACAAGTGCTAACATAAATTATGAAAAATTATTATGATATTTCAAATGTTTAGCTGACATATGCTTGAAATAAATAAAGTTATATGGAGCTGAATATGTACTGATGCACCTTTGCAACATTCAGAATATAATTCATTGTACATGTAACTCAGTTGTGGTTTAATATTGTGGAAAAATATTGTACATTTAAAAAGTCACAATGATTGAAATATTCCAAGCATTGAGCATTTATGCACTGGGAACATGGTAAGGTGGGGAAAGAAAACATTAAATATCGCAATGATTGGATGTTCTTACTATGACTGCTGTTTATATGCACAGTGCGCAAATACCTTTATTGGCATGATTTACTTAATATGTACTAGTCAGTACAGCCCTTCATTATATAACCCTTGTTAATGTTACCGATTATGGGGGTTATATCGTAGTTCAAGCACAAGGTGGCGCCATTGCCCAACACAAGACAAAACATCAAGGAGTAAGTGCTCTCTGGAAAGCTGCAGCCATTAAACAAAGAAATCTCAGATCTAAAGGAATCTGCTCCTTGTTGCAAGTAGATTGCAGGATAAAAAGACACATTAGGCACTTACAAAGCCAAAAAAAGGAAGATCTGGCTTGGAATCAAGGAAAAAGACTATTCCAGGAATAGCTGTGAGAAACTGTCCTGTGGATTAGATGTGCCTGGAAGGAGTCAGAGACAATGGAAATGCATCTCAGCAACAGGCCAGGTTGGTCTTTTTTCTTCCTTCTTTGCATGTGTGGGGCAATCTGTGAGTCCTTCCGCTATTCAGTGCCCGAGGAAAAGAAAAGTGGGTCTCTGTTGGCCAATGTGCTGAAGGATTTGCAAATAGGTGAAAAGGAGCTGTCTGCTCGCAGGGCCATGATCCTTTCTGAAGGCACCAAGCAATATTTCCATCTGGACCCTCACTCTGGGAACTTGGTATTGCAGGATAGACTAGACCGAGAAGCTCTGTGTGGCCAGAAGGACCCTTGTATCTTGCACTCAGAAATTGTGCTGGAAAACCCACTGCAAGTGCACAGAATAGAAGTTGAAGTAGAGGATGTGAATGACAATTCCCCCCAATTCTCTAAAAAGGAATTCCTTTTTGAAATACCTGAGCAGGTACCAACAAGTACCAGGTTCCCCTTGGAGAGAGCTCAGGATTCGGATAAAGGAGAAAATGCTGTTCAGAACTACACCCTTAGTCCTAACAACCACTTTAGGTTGGACGTGCAAGGTCACAGTGACGGTACCAACTCTGCAGAGTTAGTATTGCAAAAACAACTAGACCGGGAAGAGAATGCAGAACTTTTCCTTATTCTGTCGGCTGTTGATGGAGGGACCCCAATGAGAACAGGCACAGCACAAATTATCATTAAAGTTCTGGACAACAATGACAATTTCCCCCAGTTTGGTGACTCTGTGTACAAAGTGAAACTGAAAGAAAACACGCCAAGTGGGACTCTTGTGACCAAAGTGGAAGCAACTGACAGGGATTTTGGTTCCTATGGAGCCATCACCTATTCTTTCAGCCAGGCACCAGAGAATGTGCTCAAAGCATTCAATCTAAACAAACATACTGGGGACCTTACTGTTGCAGGAACCATTGATTATGAAGAGGAGAGAAGTTTTGAGATAAACATTAAAGCCACGGATGGAGGGGGGCTCTCTGCATATTGCAAGATTATTGTGGAGGTTGAGGACAGGAATGACAATGCTCCAGAGGTGACCCTCACGTCCATCACCAGTCCATTAACTGAAGTTTCCCCCCTGGATACAGTGGTGGCCCTCTTCCGTGTCACGGATCGAGACTCTGGAGATAATGGCAGAATTGCCTGCACAACTGAGGCAAACTTGCCTTTCATCTTGAAAGCATCTGTGAATAAATACTATCAACTAGTGACCCAGCAGCCCCTGGACCGCGAAAGCGTCTCAGAGTACAACATCACCCTCACAGCCACAGACTGGGGCTCTCCCAGGCTCACTTCAACAAGAATAATTAATGTCCTGATCTCAGATGTGAATGACAATGCTCCAGCATTTGAGAAGTCAACATATGAAATGCTGCTACGGGAAAATAATATCCCAGGTCTCCTGATAGGGCTGGTCCAAGCCAGGGACCTTGACACAGCACAGAATGCCAAAGTGACCTATTCTCTTTTGCCTGGGAAGGTCAGTGATCAACCCGTATCTTCTTACGTCTCCATCAACTCTGAAACTGGGAATCTGTATGCCATCCGCTCAGTGGACTATGAGGAGGTGAAAGAATTCTATGTGACTGTGAGGGCTGTGGACAGCGGTTCTCCTCCCTTGAGCTCTGAAGCTGTTGTCCAAGTTGTTGTCATGGATGAAAATGATAATGCCCCGTTCATCCTCTACCCTCTTCAGAATGGCACCACCCCATCCAATGACCTGGTTCCCCGGGGGGCGGAGGCTGGCTACCTGGTCACCAAGGTGGTGGCAGTGGACAGAGATTCCGGTCAGAACTCCTGGCTTTCCTACGAGCTCCTGAAGGCCACCGAACCGGGTCTATTCAGTGTGGGAGCCCAGAATGGAGAAGTGAAAACCACAAGACCAATTAACAAACGAGACACCGTCAAACAGAAACTCATCATTGGAGTCAGAGATAACGGTCACCCTCCCCAGTCCACCTCTGCAGCACTAAGCATTCTACTTGTGGATGGCTTTTCTGACCCTTATATGAAAATGGTGGAGATCCCAAAGGAGGAAGTGGTGGGGGAGGAAGACCGAACCCTGACTATGTATCTGGTCATATGCTTGGCTGTTATCTCCTCCATTTTTCTGGTCTCTATGTTGGCATTTGTTGCCATCAAGATTCATAAAAGGAGGAAGTTCATAGAGAGCTCAGCCCTGAATTTCCCAGTGGGACCAAATTTCCCAGAGACCTATGGAGATGCTGATTCTGGATCTCTTTCCCGGGCTTACAACTATGAGGTGTGTTTAGCTGGTGGATCTCTGAGCAGCGAGTTCAGGTTTCTCAGGCCTCTCTTTCCTGTCTATTCTGTGGAGCCTGCTCAGACTCAGGGAGCACAAAGGATTTCATCTGGTCCCCAAGAAGTCTCCAGTAATGGAGCAGAAGGTCAGGTCATGAATCAGGTAAGGATATAATTGTCTTCGCATTCACTTTGTCAAATGCACCTTAACATTTGTGTTTCACTTTTGCTATTATTTGGTTTCATTTAATAAATAGAACATCTACTGGATTGCTTTGGATTCAGGGATTTCATCTTGTTCCCAAGAACTGTCCAAAGATGCAGAAGATAATCAATTCATTTATATTTATAGGCTGCCCCTATTGAGCCAGTCATGAACTTTAGGAGAATATTGTTGGCATCCCATTTATGTATCCCAATTTGAAATCCTTAATATCTGAATGACTAACAAACCCATTACAGGAGTATCCAAACTGGCTCTCTAGATGTCTGTGGTATACAATCATGCTGGCAGGGGCTCATGGGAACTGTAGTCCATGGACATCTGGAAAGCCACAGTTTGGTCACCTCTTCCTCATAAGCAAGTCCCACAAAGAGAGACTTGGGAGACCATATGGGCTGCAATGGTGTCTTAGGAGGCATGTGTGTTATTAGTCCTGTTGTTGATACCTGGATTGATGAATGTTTCAATTCTTTGTTCTATGGATAATGGAAATCAGTCTTTCAGTATTAACATACAGAATGATTTGAAAACCAGGAACTGGGGAGATGTCTCTCTGGTGAGCCCAGCCAGTTTCCAAAAATATTATACAATATTTATTTGAATATATTGTTAAAAAGTAGCATGGGAATCTCTGAGTTGATGCTTCCTGACAATGGTCTCCAATACTGCTTGAGCACCTGTTTGAACTATGCAGGTTCTTTAAAAATGTGGATAGAAGACATGAATGATGATGATCATCCCAAGTTGTCTGATGATGAATTCCATGTACAGATGACCCTAATGTATTCTTGTCCATTGTGTGGAAGCTAAAGCTTTGGATATTGATTCAAGTGCACAGAACACATGCTCATTATGTTGGCGGCCTCAGAAAATACTTTTCATTTTAATCAAATCTGGGAAAATCTTTGTTTTGGGTCAAATTGATTATGAACAAAGAAAACTCAGGTATCACCATGGTCTCTGAATGATAGATGACAAAGGTGTGGCACTGTAAGGTCCTTGTGTAGGGTGAGAACTTTCCAGAGGTGTCAATCAAAATGTTCACAAGCACATACTGTTCCAGAGTCCTGTGGTGACTCTTTTCAATACCACAATGTTAGATGATGTGTATAACAACAGAAGCTTGGATCAATCCAGGTTTACCACTCAGTCTCATCTAATTCCCCTTCTAACCAAGGGCTAGGTGTATCATGATGACTAGACCAAAGGAAAATTGCATCACCATTACTGACTAGGTGTCTGGTACCCTATACATTTTCTGTTACAGAACCTGAGGGATCTACCCTGGGACCTTTTTTGTTTGCTGTTAGGATTTCTGTAGGATTGTTATCCTACCATCATTTTCTGTTGATGGGCGAGCCCTTCTGTCAGAAATAGATGTGAGGGCAATTTTTGCTGGTATTATTCCTCTGTAGAGTTGACTATCCTCCTGCCTGTGAAGGTCTCCCAGCCCCCAGGAGCAGAATCTCAGGAGCTTTTGTGGACTGCAGCAGGAAAGGAGAGGCAGGAGAAGGTCATTTCAAAACTCCGTACCACTTGACATTTATTCATGTAAGAATGCTGTGGACTGTTTGAACTGTGATGCTTATTCAAATAACTATTGTGTCAAGTCATTTATTCTCTGGTCCAAGACCATCAGGAAGTACCATCCAAGCAAATGTAGAGTACAATATGTCAGATAAGGCACACATAAAAACTTCAATAAAGTCTCACATGTACGTGCAGAATCTAGACATCTATATTGTAATCTTTCCTTCTGTTGTTGTATTATCAAACTGGAAAATTCAGCCACTTTGAATGTAATCTCATTCTTATCTTCTAAAAATTTGCAAAGATATAAACTTCTATCTTTTCTGGGGTTTTCTGCGCATAAGAGCTATGCAAGTATCCCATATGTGCTTATACAGTATAAATATTTTTAGATGAACATTTGTCTCATGTTTATATAATGGACAGGATCCAAAGAAGAGACATATATAGTGAAAACGTTAAGACTAGAATATATGCTGGCCAGGTTTATGTCCATGGCCAGAAATTTTATGGTGAGGAAGCAGGTATGCACTGAGAGAGAACTGTGGGAGAACTATGAGATGTATGCGATACAGTTTGAACCATTAGCTAGTTCTGAGAACTTCAAATGGTGTTTTTTAAATTTTTATTTTAATGAGCCACCCACAGTGATCTGCAACAAACTGCTTTTCAGGTTGAAGAGGATAAAAAAAAACACACACACACACACACACACACACACAACAGCAACAACAATAAAAACACTGTAAAGGTAAGTACTTGGACCAGCCTACCTACCTAAGGTCCAGAGAGGGAACTGAGCTCTGTGTTGATAGTTATAGCCTTCTGTTTTGATGGTAAGATGAAACTTACACACCAGATGAAACTCAAAATCCACAATCTTGCAGCCCAAGTCTAAATCATGAACTGTGAGAAGATTTTTGATGTCTAGGAAGCAGGTTTGAAAGTACAAATCTTTATAACAGAGAGAGAATCAGCTATGAGAACCTCTGTGTTTTCATCGTAGGACTGTCAGATTAGGGTTGGAGAGGTGCAGGTTCATATCCCTGATCTCTTTTGGAAGCTTGCTGGATGACCTTGGGCCAGTCAGTCTCTCAGCCTAACCTACCTCGTAGGATAATTGGAGGAGAGGAGAATGTTGTAAACCACTTTTGGGCCCCATTGAGGAATGAACTCAAATAAATGTACTCCTTCCCAGTAATCCAAGTATACTTTCATTGTATGCATGCCTCATTTGGTTTTACATGGTTTTGAATCTGCAAGAAAGAAGGAAGAGGTTCAAGTTTCTTCAAAAAGGAAATCCAGCAAGATATTTCAATATTTTTCTGGTAATCAGTAAAGATTGTGGGAGTTATATTCTTGGTCCAGCACAAGGTGGTGCTATTGCACAACATAACACTTTTTGGGGAATATACTCTCCTCAAACCTTGTAGCGTTCAAAGAAAGACATCTCGGAGAGAAAGGCAACAGACCTGCAATGCAAACAGATTCTTGAAAGGCTACAGCATCTATTTCCAAAAGGGTTAAAGGAAAAGGAAAGCTTTGCCTTGGAATTACAGGGAAGACATTCACTTCCAGCAGCTGCTTTACAGAGAATCATCCACTGTATCAAGTGTGCCTTGAAGGACACTGAGATGAAGGAAAAGTATTCCCACAGCAGACAAGGTTGGTCTTTTTTTGTTTATCTCTTCATGTGTGGGGCCATCTGTGAGTCCTTCCACTATTCCATGCCCGAGGAAAGGAAAAGTGGGTCTCTGGTGGCCAATGTGCTGAAGGATTTGCAAATAGATGCAAAGGAGCTGCCTGAGCGTAGGGCCCGCCTGGTGTTTGAAGGCACAAAGGAATATTTGCAGCTGGATACTCAATCTGGGAATGTTCTATTACAGGACAGAATAGACCGAGAAGCTTTATGTGGTCAGAAGGACCCTTGCGTCATACTCTGTGATATTGTGCTAGAAAACCCATTGCAAGTGCAAAGAATTGAGGTTGAAATAGAGGATGTGAACGACAATTCCCCTCAGTTCTCTAAAAAGGAATATATTTTTGAAATATCGGAGCATACCTCAACGAAAACCCGAATGCCCTTGGAGAAGGCTGAAGATGCAGACAAAGGAGAAAATAGTGTTCAGAAATATTTCATCAGTCCTGATGACCATTTTAGCCTGGATGTGCAAAATCGAAGTGAGGGTGGTGAATACGTGGAATTAATCTTGCAGAAACAGTTGGACCGAGAAGAAGCAGCACAGCATGTCCTGATTTTGTCAGCTGTGGATGGGGGAAGTCCAAGGAAAACGGGCACAGCGAAAATTGTGATCGATGTTCTGGATGCCAATGACAACGCACCCGAGTTTCTTCACTCTGTGTTCAAGGTAAAAATAAAGGAAAATTGCCTGCCCAACTCACTTGTCACTAAAGTGGAGGCAACTGATAAGGATTTGGGTTCTTATGGAGATATCACTTATTCTTTCAGTCAGCTGCCAGATAACATGGCTGGATTATTCAAGTTAAACAAACATACTGGAGAGCTAACTGTAGCTGGCCTCATGGATTATGAAGAAAACAAAAACTACGAGGTAAATATCAGAGCCACGGATGGAGGGGGGCTGTCTGATTACTGCAAAGTCATTGTGGAAGTTGAAGACAGAAATGACAATTCCCCAGAGGTGATGGTCACATCGCTCACCAGCCCATTGCCAGAAGATTCTCCTCCAGATACAGTGGTGGCCCTCCTCCGTGTCACAGATCGAGATGCTGGAGAAAATGGCCAAACTGCCTGCACCATGGAGACAAACGTACCATTCGTGTTGAAAGCCTCTGTGAATAATTACTACCAACTGGTGACCCAGCAGTCCCTAGACAGAGAAAAGGCATCGGAGTACAACATCACCCTCACAGCCACAGACAGGGGCAATCCGAGGCTCACTTCAATTAGAATTATTAATGTCCTAATCACAGATGTTAATGACAATGCTCCAGTATTTGATAAGACATTGTATAAAGTAAAACTTCTGGAAAATAATATTCCGGGACTTCTAATGGGACTGGTGCATGCTAATGATCTCGATACAGAACGGAATGCCAAACTGATCTACTCACTTTTGCCTGGGAAGGTCAGTGACCAACCTGTGTCCTCTTATGTCTCCATCAACTCTGAAACTGGGAATCTGTATGCTATACGCTCAGTGGACTACGAGCAGGTGAAAGAATTCCATGTGACAGTGAGGGCTGCGGACAGCGGTTCTCCTCCCCTGAGCTCTGAAGTTATGGTCCGAGTTGTTGTCATGGATGAAAATGACAATGCCCCGTTCATCCTCTACCCTCTTCAGAATGGCTCTTCCCCATCCAATGACTTGGTTCCCCGGGGAGCGGAGGCTGGCTACCTGGTCACCAAGGTGGTGGCAGTGGACAGAGATTCCGGCCAGAACTCCTGGCTTTCCTACGAGCTCCTGAAGGCCACCGAACCGGGTCTGTTCAGTGTGGGGGCCCAGAATGGAGAAGTGAAAACAACGAGGCCAATTACCAAACGAGACACCGTCAAACAGAAACTTATCATTGGAGTCAGAGATAATGGTCACCCTCCCCAGTCCACCTCTGCAGCACTAAACATTCTTCTTGTGGATGGCTTTTCTGACCCTTATATGAAGATGGTGGAGATCCCGAAGGAGGAAGTGGTGGGGGAGGAAGACCGTACCCTGACTATGTATCTGGTTATATGCTTGGCTGTCATCTCCTCCATTTTTCTGGTCTCTATGTTGGCATTTGTTGCCATCAAGGTACATAAAAGGAGAAGGTACTTAGAGAGCTCCACCCTGAATTTCCCGGTGGGACCAAATTTCCCAGAGAACTGTGGAGATGCTGATGGTGGATCACTTTCCCGGGCTTACAACTATGAGGTGTGCTTAGCCGGCGGATCTCTGAGTAGCGAGTTCAGGTTTCTCAGGCCCCTCTTTCCTGTCTTTTCTGTGGAGCCTCCTCACAACAAAGAGAAAGTAAGGATTTCATCTGCTTCTCAGGAAGTACCCAGCCAGGCAGCTGAAGATCATCTCATGAACCAGGTGAGACTATAATTTTACTCTAATTCTTATTTCCAATTTTAGAATTCCTTATAATGGTAATATTTAAAATCTTAGAGAGATAGGAAAGCATTAGCCTGAACTTGGGGAATCCTTAAACTTTCATGACCTATTGAACCCCTACCCCCCGAGAATTATCTGTTGTTGTTTTTTTGCTGCTGCTGATGTCTTAAGTTTGTTTATTTATGAAGCGTAGTTTTGTTGCTTGTCCAGGACCGTTTATGCACTGGAGGTTTCATGTTGGGCTGCAGGCTGGAGTTTTAGTTGTTGCAGGTTGTCCCACCGCTTCCTGTACCCACATGGGGGGAGCATTTGGTCTGGTGCACCTCATCTGCCCCCAATTTGTGCTCCTGCATGAGAGCTGGGGCAGGGAAGTTCCCGATGCATAAACGGTCCAGGGGAGGCAGTCTGGCCTCCACACTTACTCCAGCTGGCCAGACTGAGGAGCTACCTGCTGTCAGGTCCCATGGGACAGAGGCTACTCCTGAATCAGCCTACCTTTACTCTCAGAATATTCTGGTCTCCAGATCTAGACCATGGTTCAAATACAATATTTACTCATTCTATTCAGAAAAGGAGAAAGTCAGGGAAAATAGCTACTTATTATTAGCTTACTTCCTTTATAGTTTGCCTTTCTTGTTGGAACTCAAAGAAGATAACAGAATTATAAATCAATTATGAAAAGACAGGTATGATGTGTACAACAAATAGTGCAACAAAACTTGGTTATGTAACTAAAGAAGCAATGGAATACTGACTGTATCTCCAACAGGCAGCTGTTGCAGGGGGTACTTTAAAAAGAGTTTTGCTCTGATGAGGGGAGCATACCAAGACAGGAAGTCCTGAAGATATCTAGGTCCCAAGCCATGAAGGGCTTTCTAGGGAATAACCAACATGTTGAACAGAATCTGGGAATTACCAGGTAACAGATTGGGTGACTACAGGAGGTATTCTGCACGGAGCCAAATAAAACAGTTTAAAAAACAACCAGTTTAGACGGCTTTATTATATTACAATTGTTGTTCTGCATTGAATATAGTATGTTGAAAAACTATGTTGCAATGCTCTCTACATGAAACAATTCATAGCCCTGCCCCCTGTAGATTTGCCAACTTTGCTTTGTTCTCTAATGCAGTCACTAATCTGCATAACCAAGGAGCCTCTCTGCATGACTAATATTACGTCTCAGACAGGCAGGAGAGAAATGAATTGGTGAAAAGCATCTTTCAGAAACAACGCTTAAAAGACGCTTAAAGCACCGAAGAGGCAGTTCACCATACAGAGCAAAATCAGTTTTGCGGAGTAAATTTACTCTTCTGTGCAGAGATCAGAAAAACAACGATGTATTTAGTGAGTTTTCATCAGCGTTTCCATCATGCAGAAGAGGCCCTGGATAGGTGAAGTATGTACACTCCATCATGTTCCCAAGAATAACCAAGCTGTAGCATTCTGTACAAGGTGGAGTTTCCAAGTCAGTGTTGTTGGCAGATTTATGTAGACTGCCTTACTACCTAGCCACCTGTATCCTCATGGCTAGATCAATCAGGTAAAAAAAAATAGCCATAATCCATGCTAAATGCCGTCTGGGTCCCCCTCCAGCAGGGGAAGAAACAAATTTTTGCAACTGAATTAACTTGCTTCTTCAGCAATAATATTACATCCAGTAGTAACCCCTAGACTCTTAACTAAAGCAATGAAGGTCATCTGACTCCCTTCCAATGCAGGAAGCCCAATGCTCTTGAAGTCCTCAGTCTATCCAACCATTATTACCTCTGTCTTGTCAGAATTTAACTTGTTTTCTCGTATGCATTTAACCACTGCAGTCAGATATTGACTCAGGCCAGCTACGGCAGCATCAGGTGGTTGAAACTGAGAAAATCCAAGTATCATCCGTATATTCTTGACAACCAATTTAGAAGCTACAAATGATTTCTCCCAGTGACTACATAACATGGGAGATTAAGACTGAGCCTTATGTTATCTCAACAACTGGTTCCTTTTGGCAACTCTCAAAGTCTGTAAACAACATTCCAGAGCACGGCCCTTGCTACTTACTTGTACCTCCAAATATCTCTGTAGGATGATATAGTCTACTGTTCAATGGCTGCTGACAGGTCCAATGACAACAACAAAGATGTATAACATTAGTCTGCAGTCGTGGCAATATAATCAGCTAAATCCATGGACACCTTCTCTATGTTTTATCCTGGACAGGAGCCTGGTTAAGGCGGTCTAGAGCAGGTGTATTATCCAGTAAGACAAGGTGTTGCTTTGCCACTACTCTGTCCGTTATCTTGCAGAGAAAGGGCAGATTAGAGATGGGATGCTGACTGGTCATCTCATTCTTCCCCAGTGATGGTTTCTAAATAAATTGACAACCGCCTCCCTTCATGCTTGTTTCAATTAAATCTCTGAGGAAATCAGTGTTTTGAATCAAATTGATAGTGAAAAAGAAGCCACGTATACATAAAAGTCAGAAGAATAAAGGGGTTTTGGGGCACTGCATTTTCCTTGTGAAAATTGAGGGTGGTAATGGTAATGGCAACTAATCAAGGACAATCACCTGCTGGTTTGACTCACTTCCTGCTCTCCACGCTATATATATATTTATACCTCACCTTTCTGTCTTCATAACGTCCACCAAGGAAACTAGCAATTAAAACATGCATAGTAAAACTACCATTTAAAAACCATTAAAACCAACAGAAACACATCATTAAAACAATTAAAACCAGGTCTAAAATACATGTAAAAACATAAAGCAATAATTCAAATACTGGGCAGGCATGCCAAAAAAAGAAAAGAAAAGAAAAAGTCATCAGATCTCTATGCATTGACTTGGACTCTCTTGCCAACTCTGGTAATGATTACATATTTCGGGAGAGCTTTCAGCTTTCTGCAGGGGCTGCAAAATGGAGCTCTTCCACTGGGTCTATGGATGAGGCTAGTGCCAGTAGAAGATCAGATGGGGCTCCCCCCCCCTGGAAGATTTGCTCCCATGCTGGTCCATCCATTGGTGTGGCTGGTTGTCACACCCCTCCCCTAGCTGCCCTGGCTGTTAGTGGGGTTGTTAAGATGATCTGTTATTCTTTCCACCATATGATTATATATTTTTGTAATTTTATGAGGGTATAATGGGGTTTTAGGGCCTCTTGTGGCGCAGAGTGGTAAGGCAGCAGAAATGCTGTCTGAAGCTGTCTGCCCATGAGGCTGGGAGTTCGATCCCAGCAGCCGGCTCAAGGTTGACTCAGCCTTCCATCCTTCCGAGGTGGGTAAAATGAGTACCCAGCTTGCTGGGGGGGTAAACAGTAATGACTCGGGAAGGCACTGGCAAACCACCCCGTATTGAGTCTGCCAAGAAAACGCTAGAGGGCGTCACCCCAAGGGTCAGGCATGACCTGGTGCTTGCACAGGGGATACCTTTACCTTTACCTAATGGGGTTTTTATTAGGCATTTTGTTTATTGTATTGAATTTTTTATGTAAGCCGTCATGAGCCGGTGTGCTGAGAGTGGTAGGGAATAAATCAAACAACAACAATAATAAAAAGAATTTGGGACTTTGAAGGCCAATCAATCTCTGCTGGTGTGGGTGAGATGTGCTCCCCGTGCTCCCTGGCTCTTACGTATCCTCCAGATTTTATGGCCCAATACTTTTCTAATCTAGCCATTCCATCTAATCATAGAGCTTTTATGTTAGCCAGATTTAACATATTCCCCCTTGGCTATGGTTATGGGCAGATACAGTGACACTCATTGTAATGAAAGAGTTTGCAGCTACTGCTGTAATGAACCAGATTCACTTTATCATATTATTTGAAGTTGTATTAATTATGATGCCAACATGTTATTCTGCCTTTGTTACTTTCTGTTAATATACCAAATGACAAGGCTATCAGCCGCTTCTTGACTGATGTCCCCGGGAATTACTGAGCAGTTCATGGAGTTTTTATCTACAGTTATGTTGCTTAGGTCTAAAAGATAAAGATTTCTAAATTGTCTTGTTGTTATTAGACCTATACTTATATCATTGTACCTGCTCCAATTGTAAAATTTTCTGCTGTGAAAGTTACTCGCTGTAAGTTTCATTGGTCTTTTAATGCCAGTAAATGTATACTGACCGGCGAAAAAGTCTTCACCAGTTGGTGGAAGATGACAACAGAAGGGGATACATGAATCTCCCTACGGAGAGGACTCCGGAGTTCTGATATCCTGACTGAGAAGGCCCTCTCCTAGGTTGTCACCACCCTAACCTCAGAAGGTGGAGGCATCTGAAGCAGAGGCTCCGAAGATGCTTGTAGCTCTTGGTTGGGTTCATAAGAGAGTATGAGATGATTTAATTCTCGGACTGGAGAAAGACAACCACAAGATGCAGAATTATTTGTTATTTACCCAGACACACCCTGATTCTGTAAAATAAGCAACTCCTGCAAAGGGATGAAATTATTTAGCATGGCGCTTTAGGCAAAATTTGACACAAAACCTTGACTTGATCAGTTCAGGAGCTTGGCTTGGGCTGTGTGAGGAAATTCAGTCAAGGTTCTCTCACCTGGTGGTTGCATTGTGTTGAAGTTGTAACTGCATGCCTACCGAAAAGGTCACAGATCTGGGAATGATATAATTGGCTAAGATGATAGAAAAGCAGCATAACTGAAAAGGAAACCTAAGTATAAAAAATTAGCAAATTAGTAGAAGATAGGTTGTGAGAATCGCAATAGAACGACACAGAGCAGGGCATAACATGCAGAGTTTTTGAAATTTACTTTTCTGTATGTATACATGAAACAATATATTCAACATCTTGGGCTCCCTCTATATGGATATCCCTCTTGGAAACTGAGATGCCCTGGGCTTATTTTATTGTGTTTTTAACTGCTGTTTTTATGTTCTAAGTATTATTTTATATTTTATGTAAAATAAATATGCTATAAGCCACCCCACACCAACATCACCAGGAGAGGTGGAGTATGAATGAATGAATGAATGAATGAATGAATGAATGAATGAATGAATGAATGAGAGTCTTTGGTGGTTCTGGAATATTTGAGGAGCCATGCTTTTCTCTTTGAGCTCTTTTCCCCTGAAATTTGAATTTTCATTCTTATTTATTATGTAAAGTTTATAAATTAGATTAGAATGACATTTAAGATGTATGTTTATTGTTTTAAAATGTATTTGGAAAAAATAAACCTTTGTATTTTCCATAGCTGGGAAAAGAATAACATTGTGTTGTATTAGAGTTTTCCACCCTATGGCACATGTGATAGATATCTCATTTGTACATTAATTGTGCTTAAAAGAACCCTAATTCTCCATGTGCTTGTTATTGGAAACTATCTTTCACCCCTCCATTATGCAAGTGTACATGCCATTTTCCTTTTAAAATAAGTACACAAATAAATCCTTTCTTTTATACACCAAGGTTTTTTATTGACCATCATGCTCGGATTAAAATGCTGAAGATGATTTATCTTTGTTTCAATCAGCAGTTATAGCTGATAATGCACACTAAGGACACTTCTGTACTTTGAAAAAATAATGTTACATCAGTGTCATGGCGTAGCGCTAACAATAATCACGCCTCTGGCCATTCTGCAACGTCTTCCTGTCTTGTTTCCATCTGCTTCCTTTTCACTCTTCTTACACTCTGCATGCCTGCTGGAAATGGCGGAACGAAGCAACGTGCTTTACATGCAAGTATCTTCCGCCTGTCAATCAAGCCAGGCAGCCAGTTCCCTTTCTCAATGTTTTAAAGAGCCTGCGATGCTAGCTAATTTTTAAAAAATTAATACTTCTCCATTGAAATGCCTATGCATCTATGATGCTTTTTATAATGCCACCCCTTATGGAATCAAGAGTCTGGAATCTTAAAAAAAATTAATCTCATTCCTGATTTGGGGTGGGGGGACTTTAGAGAGGCATACTTTGTGTAACAACTTTGGAGAGAAATTATTTTTGGTTTTGCCTGCACAATTGTATGTATATTCAATGCTCTAGGCAGTTTGCTTTAAAAAAAAGTCCCCAGGAAAAGGGAGAGGGAGGCGGGTGCGAGGGTGGGACATTGGAGGCAAGCACTTCTTCATCTCCATACATTTCTTTAGTGTGTGGCCTGCTGGTTGCCCTCCGTAGCTCACACTTTTTAGGTTGGGGAATCCACTTTATGCGATTCCTCAACTTGCACTTTAAAATGGTGGATGTAGCATTAGGTTTCCTGGCCGGACATGGGAGGTTGGCGACATTGTGGGAAATGCCAAAAATATAAAGTCTTCATAAGGTAAGTATGATCCTACATTAATTGCATGCGGAAAGGCCCTGAGAAAAAAAGCAACCAATATCTATGAGTGGTTAACTTAAGACATAGTCAGCCAATATTCTCAATAGTGATCCCAAAGGTGAATCTGGAAAATTTGGTGTGATCCCTGGGAAGAGACCATAATAAAATTCCAAGTCGCAAAAGAAAGGCGATGAAGGAAGGAGCTCTTGTTCCCTCTTCTGCTGTGGCTGAATGGATTGAAAACTTACATATTAGAATTTAAGGGGTTGTCCAGTCTGTCTATAAAACCATTGTACCTACTTGGCTGCATATTTTATATTATTATATGCTTCCTGTGGGTTATTCTTCCATATGATAAATACCTAGGTGAGTCACTTTCTCTCTATTTAACCTCCTTTGCAGAATTGCTGTGCGGATGAAATGGGAAAGAGAGAATCTTCCAAAGCTTTCAGTGCTTTGGAAGAAGCAGAGGATAACAGTGTACAAGATGGTAGAACCGTGATGCTGGTTGTCTGAGCCCACGTTGGTGGTTTCCTAGTTGTTGCTGCTTTTTAAACAGAAACCCACTGTGCCCCTCTGGAAACTGCTTTTCAAGTAGAGGGCAATTTAAAAAGTATTCAAGGGAATCAAGAGCTCCACCCCCCCTCCCGTGAAAAAAAATAATCCACTGTTACAGAGAGCTCTTCAGTTGAGTCCAATCATCTAAGATCCAAGCAAGTAACAGAATACGATGTGGATAAAGAGGTCCCGAAGATGATGGACAAGGGTTGTGCAAGTTTCCGAAGAACTTGCACAACCCTTGTCCATCATCATCAGGACCTTTTTAAGGACTGGAGATGTCCCGGAGGACTGGAAGAGAGCAAACGTTATTCCAATCTTCAAAAAAGGGAGGAAGGATGACCCGGGAAGCTACAGACCAGTGAGTCTGACCTCTATTGTGGGGAAGATAATGGAGCAGATATTAAAGGGAGTGATCTGCAAACATCTGGAGGACAATTTGGTGATCCAAGGAAGTCAGCATGGATTTGTCTCCAACAGGTCCTGTCAGACCAACCTGGTTTCCTTTTCTGACCAAGTAACGGGTTTGCTGGATCGTGGAAATTCGGTTGATGTCATTTACTTGGATTTTAGTAAAGCTTTTGATAAGTTTCCCCATGATGTTCTGATGGATAAATTGAAGGACTGCAATCTGGATTTTCAGATAGTTAGGTGGATAGGGAATTGGTTAGAGAACCGCACTCAAAGAGTCATTTTCATTAGACTGGAGGGAGGTAAGTAGCAGGGTACCTCAGGGCTCGGTTCTTGGTCTGGTACTTTTTAACATATTTATTAATGATATAGATGAGGGGGTGGAGGGACTACAAATCAAGATGACTCCAAATTGAGAGGACTGGCAAATACTCCAGAAGATAGAGACAGAGTTCAACAAGATCTGAACACAATGGAAAAATGGGCAAATGAGAACAAGATGAACGAGACCTTGGTGTACTTGTAAGCTAAACATAAGCAGGCAGTGTGATGCAGCAGTAAAAAAGGCAAATGCCATTTTGGGCTGTATCAATAGGGGCATCACATAGTCCCATTGTATACGGCACTGGTCAGACCACACCTGGAGTACTGTGTGCAGTTCTGGAGGCCTCATTTCAAGAAGGATGTAGATAAAATTGAAAGGGTACAGAGGAGAGCGACGAGGATGATCTGGGGCCAAGGGACCAATCCCTATGAAGATAGATTGAGGGACTTGGGAATGTTCAGCCTGGAGAAAAGGAGGTTGAGTGGGTACATGATAGCCCTCTTTAAGTATTTGAAAGGTTGTCACTTGGATGATGGCAGGATGCTGTTTCCATTGGCTGCAAAGGAAAGGACGTGCAGTAATGGGTTTAAACTACAAGTACAACGATATAGGCTAGATATCAGGAAAAATTTTTTTCACAGTCAGAGTAGTTCAGCAGTGGAATAGGCTGCCTAAGGAGGTGGTGAGCTCCCCCTCACTGGCAGTATTCAAGCAAAGGTTGGATACACACTTTTCTTGGATGCTTTAGGATGCTTAGGGCTGATCCTGCGTTGAGCAGGGTGTTGGACTAGATGGCCTGTATGCCCCCTTCCAACTCTATGATACTATGATTCTATGATAGTTATAGCCTTTGGCTGTGACAGTATAATGAAGCAAACAATCCACATATAACAGAAAACTCACCATTTTGAGCCCATAAACTTTTAATTATTTCTCAGATGTCTAGCTAATAGAGATAGTTTTAAAAGAAAGACAGGTATATCATTTCCCATCCAGTAATCAGAAAATCTTGATATGTGTGTCTCATTTGGGATGTTGTTGTTTTTTTGGAAGCTTCAATGAATGAGGGAAGGGGTTCAGGCATAGTGATGTAGCTATTAAATATGATTCAAGTAAAGAAAAACAAAAATATAACGACGATTTCACGTTATAGTTTCTGGTTTTCAGTAAACGATAAAAGGTAGCTGAGTCGCTTCATAGTTGGAGCACAAGGTGGTGCTATTGGACAAGGCAACACTTTTCAAGGAAGAATTGCTGTTCTGGAAATCTGTAGGCATCCGATGAAGAAATCTCTGAGCAAAAAGCAACAGAACTTCATTGCAAGCAAACCTACAGACATTTCAGAAGAAGAAAAAGCCTCTGCATCCATTTCTAAAACAAATGCAGAACAGGGAACCATCTGCCTTGGAGACATAAAGCAGACAAGGACTTCTGGCAACTAGCTTACAAAAAGCTACCCTGTGACTCAGATGTACCTGGAAGCAGGGTGAGGAGACAATGGAATTGCATCTCAACAACATGCCAGGTTGGTCTTTTTTCTTCTGTCTGTGTTTCTGTGGGGCAATCTGTGAGTCCTTCCACTATTCAGTGCCCGAGGAAAAGAAAAGTGGGTCTCTGGTGGCCAATATACTAAAGGACTTGAAGGTGGATGTAAAGGAGCTCTTAGCTCGCAGGGCCCGGCTGGTTTCTAAAAGCACAAAGCAATATTTCCAGCTGGATCCTCACTCTGGGAATGTCTTATTGAAGGACAAAATAGATCGCGAGGCTCTGTGTGGCCAGAAGGACCCCTGCATTTTACTCTCAGAGATAGTACTGGAAAACCCACTGCAAGTGCACAGAATAGAAGTTGAAATAGAGGATGTGAATGACAATTCTCCTCAATTCTCTAAAAAGGAGTTTGTTTTTGAAATACCTGAGCAGGTACCAATGAATACCAGATTCCCCTTGGAGAGAGCTCAGGATTCAGACAAAGGAAAAAATGGTGTTCAGAACTATACCCTTAGTCCTAACGACCATTTTAGGCTGGACGTGCAAAGTCACAGTGACGGTTCCAACTCTGCAGAGTTAGTGTTGCAAAAACAACTAGACCGGGAAGAGAAAGCAGAACTCTTCCTCATTCTGTCAGCTGTTGATGGAGCGACCCCAAAGAGAACAGGTACAGCACAAATTATCGTTAAAGTTCTGGACAACAATGACAATTTCCCCCAGTTTGGTGACTCTGTGTACAAAGTGAAACTGAAAGAAAACACGCCAAGTGGAACTCTTGTAACCAAAGTGGAAGCAACTGACAGGGATTTTGGTTCCAATGGGGCCATCACCTATTCCTTCAGCCAGGCACCAGAGAATGTGCTCAAAGCATTCAATCTAAACAAACATACTGGGGACCTTACTGTTGCTGGAACCATTGATTATGAAGAGGATAAAAGTTATGAGATAAGTGTGAAAGCAACTGATGGAGGGGGGCTCTCTGATTACAGCAAAGTCATAGTGGAGGTTGAGGACATGAATGACAATGCCCCAGAGGTGACCCTCACATCCCTCACCAGCCCCTTACCAGAAGATTCCACTCCAGATACTATTGTGGCTATCTTCAGTGTCACAGACCAAGACTCCGGAGACAATGGCAGAACTTCCTGCACTGTCGGGACAAACCTGCCATTCATGCTAAGGGCCTCTGAGAATAACTACTACCAGCTGGTGACCCAACAACCCCTGGACCGAGAAAGAGTCCCGGAATACAACATCGCCCTCACAGCCACAGACTGGGGCTCTCTTAGGCTGAGTTCAACAAGAATAATTAATGTCCAAATCTCAGATATCAATGACAATGTTCCAGTATTTGAGAAGCAAACGTATGAAATGCAGTTATGGGAAAACAACATTCCAGGTCTCCTCATAGGCCTGGTCCAAGCCAAGGACCTAGACAAGGACAAAAATGCCAAAGTGTCCTATTCTCTTTTGCCTGGGAAGGTCAGTGATCAACCAGTGACCTCTTATGTCTCCATCAACTCTGAAACTGGGAATCTGTATGCCATTCGCTCAGTGGACTATGAGCAGGTGAAAGATTTCCATGTGACTGTGAGGGCTGTGGATGGTGGTTCTCCTCCTTTGACCTCTGAAATTGTTGTCCGAGTTATCATCATGGATGAAAATGATAATGCCCCTTTCATCTTGTACCCCCTTCAGAATGGCACCTCCCCATCCAATGACTTGGTTCCCCGGGGGGCGGAGGCTGGCTACCTGGTCACCAAGGTGGTGGCCGTGGACAGAGATTCCGGTCAGAACTCCTGGCTTTCCTACGAGCTCCTGAAGGCCACCGAACCGGGTCTTTTCAGTGTGGGAGCCCAGAATGGAGAAGTGAAAACCATGAGACCAATTAACAAGCGAGACACCATCAAACAGAAACTCATCATTGGAGTCAGAGATAATGGTCACCCTCCCCAGTCCACCTCTGCAACCCTAAGCATTCTGCTAGTGGATGGCTTTTCTGACCCTTACATGAAAATGGTGGAGATCCCGAAGAGGGATGTGGTGGGAGAGGAAGACCGTACTCTGACCATGTATCTGGTTATATGCTTGGCAGTCATCTCCTCTATTTTTCTGGTCTCCATGTTGGCATTTGTTGCTATCAAGATTCATAAGAGGAGAAGTTCCATAGAGAGCTCCGCCCTGAATTTCCCAGTGGGACCAAATTTCCCAGAGAACTGTGGAGATGCTGATGGTGGATCCCTTTCCCGGGCTTACAACTATGAAGTGTGCTTAGCTGGTGGTTCTCTGAGCAGCGAGTTCCGGTTTCTCAGGCCTCTATTTCCTGTGATTTCTCTGGAGCCTGCTCAGTCCCAGGGTGCTCACATTTTATCTGGTTCCCATGAAGTCCCCAGTAATGAAGTAGAAGGTCATGTCCTGAGCCAGGTAAGGATATAATTGTCATTCCATTCACATTGTCAAATGCATCTTAACATTTGAGTTTTACTTTTGCTGTTATTTGGTCTCATGAAATAAATATAATATCTACTAGAGCAGTGATCCCCAACCTTTCTGAGGCTGGGGACCGGCAGGGCATCGGGCTGCGCCTGCGTATCGGGCCGTGCCCATGGGCCGCGCCCGGCCCTGATTCCCTCTCCCCGCCCTCCTGCAGTAAGAAACTTCCCGGGCCGCAAGCTTGTGGCCTGGGAAGTTTTTTACTGCGGGGGGGGGGGGCGGGGAGAGGGAGCCGCGGCCCGCAGGTTGGGGACCACTGTACTAGAGTACCCTGGATTCAAAGATTTCATCTTGGTCCTAAGGACTGTCCAAAAATGCAGAGCACAATCAAATCATGACCTTTAGGAGAATGTATTTGGCAATCTATTTATTTATCTAGTTTGGTGTAGTGGTTAGGAGTACGGACTTCTAATCTGGCATGTTGGGTTCGATTCTGCACTCGCCCACATGCAGGCAGCTGGGTGACATTGAGCTCGACATGGCACTGATAAAACTGTTCTGGCTGAGTAGTGAAATCAGGGCTCTCTCAGCCTCACCCACCTCACAGGATGTCTGTTGTGGGGAGAGGAAAGGGAAGGCGACTGTAAGCTGCTTTGAGCCTCCTTCAGGTAGAGAAAAGTGTCATATAAGAACCAACTCTTCTTCTATCCCATTTTAAATTCCTTTATAGCTGACAGGAGTTGCTAAAGTGTGGGTCTCCAGATGTCCACAGACTACCATTCTATGAGCCTGTCATTATCCTGGCAGGGGCTCATGGTAATTGAAGGCCATAGACATCTGGTGAACATTTGGGCCACCTCTTTTCATAAGCAAGTCCTAAGAAGAGAGATTTGCAAGAGCATATGGGACACAATGATGTCTATGGCCCTGATCATCCCTGGAATTATGTGATATTTGATTCTGTACCTGTGTGATGTATGTGCTTTCAGTATCAGCAACCCTTCATGTAACAAACCACTTAGGAGGCACGTGTGGTATTTATCTTGCTTTTGATGTTGGGACTGATTAATATCTCAATTCTTTGTTCTATTGGTAATGGAAATCAGATTCTTCTATTACTAAAGTACAGAAGGATTTGAAAACCAGGAACTGGGGAGATGTCTCTTTGGAAAGTCCAGCCGTATTCCAAAAACATTAATCAATATTTCTTTGAATATATTGTTAAAAACTAGAATGGGAATCTCTAAGTTGATGCTTCCTGACAATGGTCTCCAATATTGTTTGAACACCTCTTTGAATTCTGCAGGTTTTTAAAAAATATGGATAGAAGACATGAATGATGATAATCCCAAGTTGTCTGATGACAAATTCTATGTACAGAGTATCCCAGTGTATTCTTGTCCACTTTGCGGAAGCTAAAGCTTTGGGTTTTGATTCAAGTGCATGGAGCGTATAGACATTACAACGAGGGCCCGAGGAACCATGTTACTTGTTTCAGTTTAATCAAAACTGGGAAAATCTGTGTTTGGGGTCAAATTGAATATGGGAAAAAAGCCAGTTATCACATGGGTCTCAAACTGATAGATGTGTGGCACTACCAGGTCTTTGTGTGGACTGAGAACTTTCCAGAGGTGTCAATCAAAATGTTCACCCGCATATATGTAAGGATTGTTCCTGAGTCCAATGGTGACTCTTTTCAGTACCACAAGGTTTGAAGGTGTGTATAACAACAGAATGGCCACAGGATTGGAAAAGGTCAGTTTACATTCCAATCCCAAAGAAGGGCAATGCCAAAGAATGTTCAAACTACCGCACCATTGCACTCATTTCTCATGCTATCAAAGTTATGCTCAAAATTTTACAAGCTAGGCTCCAGCAATATGTGGACCAAGAACTTCCAGAAGTACAGGCAGGATTTTGAAGAGGCAGAGGAACTAGAGATCAAATTGCTAACATACGCTGGATCATGGAGAAAGCTAGGGAGTTCCAGAAGAACTTCTACTTCTGCTTAATTGACTATACTAAAGCCTTTGATTGTGTGGAGCACAACAAATTGTGGCAAGTTCTTAAAGAGATGGGAATACCAGAGCATCTTATTTGTCTCTTGAGAAACTTATATGCAGGTCAAGAAGCAACAGTGAGAACTGAACATGGAATCACTGATTGGTTCAAAATTGAGAAAGGAGTTCGGAAAGGCAGTATACTGTTGCCTTGCCTATTTAACTTGTATGCGGAGCATATCATGAGAAAGGCGGGATTAGAGGAGTCACAAATTGGGATCAAGACTGCAGGGAGAAATATCAACAACATCAGATATGCAGATGATACCACTCTAATGGCAGAAAGTGAAGAGGAACTAAAGAGCCTGTTGATGCGGGTGAAGGAAGAGAGCGACAAGTTGGCTTGAAAATCAACATCAAGAAAACAAAGATCATGGCATCCGGCCCTCTCAATTCCTGGCAAATAGATGGGGAAGAAATGGAGATAGTGACAGATTTTATTTTCCTGGGCTCCAAGATCACTGCAGATGGGGACTGCAGCAAAGAAATGAAAAGACACTTGCTCCTGGGGAGGAAAGCTATGGCAAATCTAGACAGCATCCTAAAAAGCAGAGACAACACCCTGCCAACAAAAGTGCGTTTAGTCAAGGCTATGGTATTCCCAGTTGCAATGTATGGCTGTGAAAGTGGGATCCTAAGGCTTTTGAACTCTGGTGCTGGAGAAGACTCTTGCGAGTCCCTTGGACTGCAAGGCGAACAAACTGGTCAGTCCTAGAGGAGATCAGCCCTGACTACTCCTTAGAAGGCCAGTTCCTGAAGATGAATCTCAAATACTTTGGCCACCTCATGAGAAGGAAGGACTCCCTGGAGAAGAGCCTAATGCTGGGAGCAATCGAGGGCAAAAGAAGAAGGGGATGACAGAGAATGAGGTGGCTGGATGGTATAACTGAAGCAGTAGGTGCAAACTTAAATGGACTCCGGGGAATGGTAGAGGACAGGAAGGCCTGGAGGATCATTGTCCATGGGGTTGTGATGGGTCAGACATGACTTCGCACCTAACAACAACAACAACAACAACAACAACAACAACAACAACAACAACAACAACAACAACAGAAGCTTGGATCATTCAAGGTTTACCACTCAGTCTCACCTAATTTCCCTCTTTACCACAGCTAAGTGTATCATGAAGACGAGACCAAAAGGAAATTGCATTACCATTACTGACTAGGTCTATAGTACCTTATATATTTTCTGTCACAAACACTGAGGGATTTGCCCTGTGAACTTTGTTTGTTATTAGTATTTCTATATGATAGTTAATTATGGGCTTGTATCCTACCATTGTTTTCTGTTGATGGGCCTCACCTGTCTTCATCAATAGATGTGAGAGCCATTTTTGCTGGTATTGTTCCTCTGTATAGTTGACTACTCTCCTGCCTGTGAAAATCCCCCAGCCCCCAGGAGCAGAATCTGAGGACGTTCTAAGTTCTGTGGACTGCAGCAGGAAAGGAGAGTCAGGAAAAGGCCATTTCAAAACTCTGCACCACTTGACATATATTAGATTCCACTATTCATGTAAGAATGCTGCGATCCACTGGGGCTTCTCAAGTTCGAGCTAGGACACTTATTCAGATAACCATTGTATCATTTACTATAAGGTCCAAGACCATCAGAAAGTACCATCGAAGCAATGTAAAGAAGAGTATGTCTGATAAGGCACTTAAATAAAATCTCATGCAGGAGACGACTGAAGATGGCGCCATAAAAAAGCTGGACTTCTGTTCAGCTCTTAAGCCATGCCGAGGGTCAGGAGCTTCTGCACCTGGCTGACCTGAGCAGATACGCAAATCTGCTCACCGGTCGCCCCAGGAACCGGGAACGGCATCCTGAGGGTCCTACAGATCCATGGGGAGGTAGGGGGACCGAACTCCCCGGATTAATAGCGGCCTGTGCTCAAGGTCACGATGGCGTCCTTGTCGCAAACAACTTTACAAGCTTGAAACGACCAGCTGACCTTACATTCTTCCCAGACCATCTTTTACCAGATCGACAGGAGCGATGACAGAAGCTGGAATCTGCAACAGTAAGAATTGAAAGCTTTCTGGCTTTTCTCTTTCTTCTCCCACAAGCTCTTCCCTCCCCTCCCCCAACCAATTCACAAGTGAATTCCCTCTTTCGTTGAGTGAGAGACTCCCAGCTAATTATACCCACTAACCAAACAAAGAGAGAGCTTTGAAGATTTGTTGGTGAAAGTTCAGTGGGGGAATTTGACTTGATACGGAGATCGACAAACTGATAATTTGGGATCGCTCGTGCTCCCACGAGACCTCACAAGACTTTCTGTTTATAGTTTGTGACTGCCTAGAACTATGGAAGAATTAACTAAGGCACAGCTTTTCCATTTGTTATGCAAAGGAAACTCAAAGATACTGAAAGCAGTCAATAAGCTGGAAAAGGAAATCCGTGGGACTAAGGGGGAGCTTTTGGATGGAGCCCATGGTCCGGAGAGACCAGCTGATGACGTAGCTCAGCTAACAATAAATCAAACGAAACTTCAAAGTCTGGAAGTTAATCAACTGGAGGGAGAGAGTGCCAGAGATGTAAAAACCCAAAGTACCTTTGAAGAACCTGGGAAAACAGATTCAAGGAAGGAAAGTACCGAAAACCTGGAAGTCTATTCAGAGCAGGAAATGATTTGGATCAGCAAAATAAAAAGAGTCTATTCAAAAGCGACAGCAACCAGGAAGCTATCAGGAGATATTCCTGTGCGACCAGAGGAAGAGATCCAGATTGACAAAGGATTCAGAGCCTACTCAAAGGTGACTGCAAGCAAGAGATTTCTTTGGCCCTGACAGAAGGACAATCAGAAACACTCTACTATGGAAAAAAACACAATTTCATTTTCTGCGACCACCTGAAGGATGAGTTGAACAATGGAGTATTCTCCTGGCTTCCTGTGGGAAAGACAGCAGCAGTAACTTTTAGGACAGGACCAATATATGAAGGGAACTGATCATCTAAGACAATAATAGAATATATCCTTATAATAGATTATACCCTCATATGTATCAACAACTACTTTGCTAAGAAAGATGGTAATAACTCCTAGATCAGGATTAATATGCGATGGGAATTGAATATGTATGTCAATATGTATGCTAAAAGAGGATGACAAACCATACTTCATAGGCATTAACACGACGGCAGTAGTAATTCTTGGGTCAGGGCCAATTTATGAAGGAGACTGACCTAATATCATTTAAGATAATAACAGAATGTATTCTTATAACAGATCATACTCTCATATGTATTAACAATCACTTGGCTAAGAAAAATGGTAAAAACTTCTAGATTAGGAATAATATGTGATGGGAACTGAATATGTATGTTAAAAGAGATGGCAAACCATATCAGCTGGTCGCTTTTTCTTCTCAATTTCTTTGTAAATGCTTTATATAATAATAAATAATAAAATTATATATATATATATATATATAAAAATCTCATGCATACTTGTAGATATACTTGGCTACCCAGAATATATACATCTACATTTTAATCATTGTTCCCAGGGTTGTATTATCAAACTGGAGTATTTAGCCACTTTGAAAGTAATCACTTCATTCTTATCTTCTAAAGATCTGGAAAGATAAGAACTTCTTTCTATTCTGGGGTTTTCTATGCAAATATCCTGTGTGTGTTTATATCGTATGAATAATTATTTTTAGATCAAAATTTGTCTTATTTGGATATAATGGACAGGATCTAAGGAAGATCTAGTTGTAGTAGTGAAAGTGTTGGACTAGAACAAGAGTCCCCAACCTTTTGACACATGGGGGATGCATTAGCGTGCCCAGTACCTAAAGAGGGCCACATCTTGAACCAGAATGTAACAAAATTATTAACCTACTTATTTAGATCGAAAGTAAACATTCAAAAGTAAATGAAGAAATGTTAACTTTATTGCAATCCATTTTGGAGCAATATTTTACTGTGGAATCCTTTTATTTAGCTACACATGCTTACCTAGTCAGTGTAACTTTTGTGGTTGCTTTTTGTTAGCCAAGGCATTGATGTCCAAGTCAAGATTTGTGACAGACACTCTTCAAATGTCATGTAAATGTTCATCTATAAGCCTTGACCTACGCTTCGATTTCACAATTTTCATCATAGAAAAGGTTTGTTCACCTGTGTGTGGTGCCAAAGACTGTGAACATGTCTGCAGCAAATTTCTTTAGGTTGATAAATATCCTAGGTAGACCAGAATAGAAATCTAGCAGACCATTTCCTTTGTAAATGTCTCTGAGATGATCACTGCCTTGCAAATCAATTCCATCTGAAAAAAGTTACTCACATCTTCTGGCTACTTCAAATGGATTCTGAAACATTCTTATTTCCTTTCCAACCTTATGGTAATCAATGATTCCGTTCTGAAATTCCACCTACAATAAATTCAGTGCTTTGATGTGTCTTCCAACATTGAATTGTAAACTCCCATCCTTCTCAAATTTTAGTCCATTACAGCGTGATAAGTTTTAAAAGTTACCTTAACTAACTTACTTCACAAAGATGTTTAGTTTTGCTTCAAAAGCTTTCAGTTCAATATATGCCATACACAAGTTTTCCTTTCCCCTCCAACCTTAGGTCCAGTGAGTTCAGATGCTTTGTGTTAAGAAAGCCAAATAAAAAATCCATTCAGGGTCAGAAAGTGCTTCTTGACCTTTTCCTTTTTCCTTAAGAAATACATCAGTTTCATGATGAAGACTGAAAAAACATTTGAGGGCTTTGCCTCTGCTAAGCTACTTGACTTCTGCATGGTACAGTAAATCACCATATTCTTTATCTATCTCTGAGAGAAAATGTTGAAACTGATGATGATCGAGGCCATGATGCCCGAGGTAATTAATTAAAACAATATGCATCATGCTTTCCTACTGAAGAATCGTGCTACACAAGACTTTCTGATGGATGATGCAATGAAATTGCATGGGAAGTGTACTATTTAATTTCAATAGTTCTTCATTGATTTTTGCAATTATACCAGTTTTACTTCCTACCATACTTCTTGCACCATTGGTTGTGATGTTTTTCTATTTATCCCAACTCAGATCAAGATATGATTTATACACCTTCAAGAATATGTTTTCTGCAATTGTGTTGCCTTTCAAACTCTGCTGTGCACACAACCCTTCTGTAATTCTGAAGTTGGAATCGATTCCCCTGATAAAAATTAGTTCTTGAGCAGTGTCTATAATGTCATTGCTTGCATCTATTGCCAAAGAAAAAAGATCAAAACTTTTTGCCTTGTTCTTCAACATGCCTGGCGATTGTTGATGCAGATAGATTGACACAACTAACGCAAGATACTTTCTCAGGGCACATTTCCTCCATTATTTTAACCATGCACTTTTTAACAAATTCACCATCAGATAATGGTCTACCACACATTTAGGAAGATGATAGCTGGCCCTCACAGTATACAAGTTCTCTTCAACATGTTTTCTAAAACTATTTTTCTTCAAAAACATTGAGTTTTAAGAGACTTTTCATTTGTACATCTTCTTGATATATTGAATAGTTCTTGTGACAGGATTCAAAGTGCCTTTTAATATCATACCTCTTTAATATTGAGACAGTTTCAAAACATATCAAGCAAATTGCTTTATCCTTGTTTAAAACAAAGAAGTACTCAGTAGTCCATTTGTCATTAATGATATGGCTCTCATCTGCAATTTTTTTGTTTCTTTGAAACGTAACTTCCATTTGCAGACATCCTGCAGGGTTTTTAGCGGAGCAGCAGTTACAAAGTTTCAGTGTTGTTGTTGTTGTTATGTGCGCAGTCGTGTCCGACCCATCGCGACCCCATGGACAATGATCCTCCAGGCCTTCCTGTCCTCTACCATTCCCCGGAGTCCATTTAAGTTTGCAAGTTTCAGTGTTATCATTGAATAAATAAAAATATTAGTATAATTTTAAGGGCCTAACTCCTCTGTTTCCTATCAAATCCACTCCACTCTATCTGCTATTATCTGAGGATTTTTAACTTGACCATGACAAAGAAGAAAAGAGACCCCCTTCCCCCCATCCACTATATTGTTCAGAAGCACTGGGCTATATACATAGGCTAGGAACAATTAAAAAATGGATTGTGAATCTGGCCTGTCAGATGGTAGAGTTGCAATCCTAAGTACATAGAATACTATGAGATTTATTTCTTAATAAATACAGTCCCTTGAAGGTTAAATATACACCTGCGTTTTAATTGTAATACATTAAAAATTGGGGGCACTCCAATTGAAGGCAAATAGACAGAAAGAGTGAATTAGGGTAACCTTCCATCTGGAACAGAAGATCTGCCATTAAACTGGCTTGAAATTATATGCAGGGTACACATACACATTACTGCTTGCCAGCCAAGCCTCAATCATGAGAGGTAAAATGGCAGCCAGAGGTAGGGAAACTTGGCTGGAGGAAGATGGGAGAAGGGGAATGCCATAAGCTTCCCTGCTAAGAGAGTTCTCAAGAGGCCACTTACCGGCTCCTGGAATCACAGATGTATAAGAAGACTCCTAGCTGGAGTGAGGAAGGGAGGAGAGGCAGAAACAAGCAAGGCCAGAAGTCAGAACAACCAGGTCTTGTTATGGAAAGAAATTGATTTTGCTTGCAGCATCAACCTAACCAGTAACTTTGGAAGCTAGTTGTTTTGATTCGTGGAGCCTCTAGAAATGTACAGTATGCAAAACACTTTGTATCCTCTTTTTGCAAAAATACCTGGTCTTTTACTGTCCTTTTCCCACTTGTTGTTGTTTTTTTTTTGCAAAAGCAGACCTGACATCTCCTGAACTCGTTCACACAGTGACTTTACCCTCTTTATATACATACATAGCTTCAACATGGTAATTCATGGAGGGCTTAAAAAGCTGAGTAGTATGGGAACTTGAACTTTGCTGCCTATCAAAGCCGTAGAATGTCCAAAATGCTATTATGGAGGATAATAACAAGAGGGGACTGACAGAAGTATCCATGGAGACCAAAACAAATAATGTCTTTTTTGCAAGAAAGGAACAAGATGAACAGCAGTAGATGGTGCCTCTGGAAGCAGGAAGAACTCTATGGGTCTGAGGGAAAATGCCCTGAGGGTGATAGCAGCAGTAAAGCAGGCTGGTCACACTGAAAGAGGTCAGAGGCTGCATGTGACCGTCGGGCCTCAGGTTGGGGACCCCTGGACTAGAATATATGCCAGCCAGGATTAGGTTTGTGTCTACAAAATTCATGATGAGGAAGTAGGTATGTATTAAGGCTATGGTTGGCTTGCTAGATCCCCATCCTCCTGAATTCTTAGTCATACTGGGTAGCGCATGATGATGTCATGGGGAGGGATGCTACTTTGAACAGCTGAATTACTAATAGTACTTCCACATACCAAGAGGTATGTGCCACACAGAATGCGTGCATATTCCCAATGGTATGGCTTTGGGTAACCTTATAAGACCAATCACTATCTGTCAGTTTCCTCTCTCAATTTCCTCACAGAGTTGTGAAAAATAATTGGGGCTGGGGGAGAGATGATCATATATACTATGCTTCACTCCTTTGGATAACTGCGAGACAGATGTGTACTAGACTGATTTAACCATTAGCTGTTGGGTAGTACTTAAAAAGTCCTCATGGGAATCAGCAGTTCCACTCCCCATCCCCCCAAAACACAACAATCCCCTATTACAGAGAGTCTAATAATCTCATATCCAGGCAAGAAACAGAATATGATGTGGATAGTTATGGCCTTTGGCAATGACAGAAGATTGAAGCAAACAAACAAAATATGACAGAAAATCCACTATTTTGAACCCATAAACTTTAATTATCTCTCAGATTTCTAATTAATGGAAATGGTTTTAACATCTAAATCTGGAGAAAGAAGGACAGGTAAACTATTTCCCACCCAGTAATGAGAACATCCGTATATGTGTGCCTCATTTTGGGTGTTCCTTTTTTCAAAGATTCAGTCAATGAGGAAGGGGTTCAGGCATCCTGTCACAGTTACAACATATGAAGAAATCGTCATTAATTAATAAATATAAGAAGAATATTGCATTGTTATTATGAAAGGTGTTTCTGGTTTTTCAGTAAACGATAAAAGTTATATGAGTCACTTCATAGTGGAAGCACAAGGTGGTGCTATTGGACAAGGCAACACTTTTCAAGGAAGAATTCCTCTTCTGGAGATCTCTGAGCGAAAGGCAACAGACCTTCACTGCAAACAAACCTACAGACATTTCAGAAGGAGAAAAAGCCTCTGCATCCATTTCTAAAACAAATGCAGAACAGGGAACCATCTGCCTTGGAGACATAAAGCAGACAAGCAATTCTGGCAACTGCCTTACAAAGAGCTACCCTGGGACGCAGCTGTACCTAGAAGCAGGGTGAGGAGACAATGGAAATGCATCTCAACAACATGCCAGGTTGGTCTTTTTTCTTCTGTCTCTGCATGTGTGGGGCAATCTGTGAATCCTTCCGCTATTCAGTACCCGAGGAAAAGAAAAGTGGATCTCTGGTTGTAAATGTGTTGAAGGATGTGAAGGTAGATGTGAAGGAGCTCTCAACTCGCAGGGCCCGGCTGGTTTCTAAAAGCACGAAGCAATATTTCCAGCTGGATCCTCACTCTGGGAATGTCTTATTGAAGGACAAAATAGATCGCGAGGCTCTGTGTGGCCAGAAGGACCCCTGCATTTTGCTCTTTGAGATAGTGCTGGAAAACCCACTGCAAGTCCACAGAATTGAAGTTGAAATAGAAGATGTGAATGACAATTCTCCACAATTCTCTAAAAAGGAATTTGTTTTTGAAATACCTGAGCAGATACCAACAAATACTAGATTTCATTTGGAGACAGCTCAGGATTCAGACAAAGGAAAAAATGCCGTTCAGAACTATACCCTTAGTCCTAACGACCATTTTAGGCTGGACGTGCAAAGTCACAGTGACGGTTCCAATTCTGCAGAGTTAGTATTGCAAAAACAACTAGACCGGGAAGAGAATGCAGAACTTTCCCTCATCCTGTCGGCTGTTGATGGAGGGACCCCAACGAGAACAGGCACAGCACAAATTATCGTTAAAGTTCTGGACATCAATGACAATTTCCCCCAGTTTGGTGACTCTGTGTACAAAGTGAAACTGAAAGAAAACACCCCAAGTGGTACTCTTGTGACCAAGGTAGAAGCAACTGACAGGGATTTTGGTTCCTATGGGGCCATCACCTATTCCTTCAGCCAGGCGTCAGAGAATGTGCTCAAAGCATTCAACCTAAACAAACATACTGGGGACCTTACTGTTGCAGGAACCATTGATTATGAAGAGGAGAGAAGTTTTGAGATAAAGATCAAAGCCACTGATGGAGGGGGGCTCTTTGCTTACTGCAAAGCTATAGTGGAGGTTGAGGACATGAATGACAATGCCCCAGAGGTGACCCTCACATCCCTCACCAGCATCTTACCAGAAGATTCTCCCCCAGCCACTGTTGTGGCTATCTTCAGTGTCACAGACCAAGACACCGGAGACAATGGCAGAACTTCCTGCACTGTCGGGACAAACCTGCCCTTCATGCTAAAGGCCTCTGAGAATAACTACTACCAGCTGGTCACCCAACAACCCCTGGACCGAGAATGTATCCCAGAATACAACATCACTATCACAGGCACAGACTGGGGCTCTCCTAGGCTCAGTTCTACAAGAATAATTAATGTCCAAATCTCAGATATCAATGACAATGTTCCAGTATTTGAGAAGCCAACATATGCAATGCAGTTATGGGAAAACAATATTCCAGGTCTCCTCATAGGTCTGGTCCAGGCCAAGGACCCTGACAAGGACAAAAATGCCAAAATGACCTATTCTCTTTTGCCTGGGAAGGTCAGTGATCAACCCGTGTCCTTTTATGTCTCCATCAACTCTGAAACTGGGAATCTGTATGCTATCCGCTCAGTGGACTATGAGCAGGTGAAAGATTTCCATGTGACTGTGAGGGCTGCAGACAGCGGTTCTCCTCCCTTGAGCTCTGAAGTTATTGTCCAAGTTTTTATTGTGGATGAAAATGATAATGCACCTTTCATCCTATACCCCCTTCAGAATGGCACCTCCCCATCAAATGACTTGGTTCCCCGGGGGGCGGAGGCTGGCTACCTGGTCACCAAGGTGGTGGCAGTGGACAGAGATTCTGGTCAGAACTCCTGGCTTTCCTACGAGCTCCTGAAGGCCACAGAACCAGGTCTGTTCAGTGTGGGGGCCCAGAATGGAGAAGTGAAAACCACAAGACCAATTAACAAACGAGATGCCATCAAACATAAACTTTTCATTGGAGTCAGAGATAACGGTCACCCACCACAGTCCACCTCTGCTACCTTAAGCATTCTGCTCGTGGATGGCTTTTCTGACCCTTATATGAAAATGGTGGAGATCCCAAAGGATGTCATAGGAAAGGAGGAAGACCGTACCCTGACAATGTATCTGGTCATATGCTTGGCTGTCATCTCCTCTATTTTTTTGGTCTCCATGTTGGCATTTGTTGCCATCAAGATTCATAAAAGGAGGAAGTTCATTGAGAGCTCTGCCCTGAATTTCCCAGTGGGACCAAGTTTGCCAGAGAACTGCGGAGATGCTGATGGTGGATCCCTTTCCCGGGCTTACAACTATGAAGTGTGCTTAGCTGGTGGATCTCTGAACAGCGAGTTCCGGTTTCTCAGGCCTCTCTTTCCTGTCTATTCTTTGGAGTCTGCTCAGTCCCATAGTGCTCAAAGAATTTCATCGGGTTCCCAAGATGTCTCCAGTAATGGAGCAGAAGGTCAAGTCATGCACCAGGTAAGGATCTGTCATCCCATTTACATTGTTAAATGCTCCTTAATATTTGAATTTTACTTTTGCTATTATTTGGTCTCACTAAATAAATAAAACATCTACTGGAGTACCCTGGGTTCGGGGATTTCATCTTGTTCCCAATTGATAACTAGTTGACAGATTACACCCAAAGTTTGCTTGTTAATTGTTTGTCTTCCTCTTGGAGATGAGTGACAAGTGGAGTGCCTCAGGGATCTTTTTTGAGTCCTGTTGAGTCCATGTTGTGATGTTTAACATATTTATATATAATATATGGAGAAGGTAATAGAGGTGGTGCTTATCAAATTTGCATATGATACTAAACTGGGAGCGGTAGCAAACACAGCAGAAGACAGGATCAGGACACAGGATGATCTTGACAGTTTGGAAAATTGGGCTAAAATGAATAAAATGAATTTCAGTAGTGATGAATGTAGTTCTGCATTTAGGTAGGAAAAATCGAATGCATCAATATAGGATGGGAGAGACCTGTCTTGGCAGTTGTATATGCAAGAATGATCTAGGTAACCATACATGGAACATGAGTCAGTAATGTGACTTGGTGGCTAAAAAGGCCAATGGCATTTTGGGCTGTATCAGAAGTACATTGACCAGATTGTGTGAGGTGATTGCACCACTTTACTCTCCTCTGGTTAGGCCTCATTTAGTATTGTGTTCAGTTTTGGGGCCCACAATTGAAGAAGGATATAGGCAAACTGGAGCAAGTCTAGAGGAGAGCAAAGAAAACGGTGAGGGATTTGGAGGCCAAGACATATGAGGAAAGGTTGAGGGAGACTGGTCTGTTTAGCTTGGAGAGAAGACAACTAAGAGGTGATATGATAGTCATCTTCAAGTACTTAAAGGGCTGTCACATAGAGGAGGGAGCAGAGTTGTTTTCTGTTTCCCCAGAGGGTTGGACCGGAACCAGTGGGATAAAATTAATTCAAAAGAATATTCTGCTAAACATCCGGAAGAAGTTCCTGACAGTTAGAGCAGTTCCTCAGTGGAACAGGCTTCCTTGAGAGGTAGCGGGTTATCCTTCGTTGGAAGTCTTTAAGCGGAATCTAGATAGCTATCTGACAGAAATGCTGATTCTGTGAACTTAGGTGGATTGTAAGTGGGTGGACAGAAGGGATTGTGTAGATGCTTGGCTCTTGTGGCCCTTTCTTGCATGCCCAGGGAAATGCCAATTGTCACTTTGGGAGTGGGAAGCAAATTTCCTTCAGTCTAGATTGGCCAAGCATTCTGGTTGTGGGGGAGGCACCATCTGGGCATGGAATTGGGGTCACTGTGGTGGGCTGGTAGTTGTGAATTTCCTGCATCCTGCAAGGGGTTGTATTAGATGACCTTGTAGGTCCATTCCAACTCGATGATTCTAGTTATACCCTTTGGTTGTTTGAGTACAGACTGAAACAAACTGAAACAAACAAAATATGACAGGAAATCCACTATTTTGAACCTAACTCTAACCCATAAGCTTTTGTTAATAGAAATGGCTTCATAGTTGGAGCACAAGGTGGTGCTATTGGACAAGGCAACACTTTTCAAGGAAGAATTGCTGTTCTGGAAATCTGTAGGCATCCGATGAAGAAATCTCTGAGCAAAAAGCAACAGAACTTCATTGCAAGCAAACCTACAGACATTTCAGAAGAAGAAAAAGCCTCTGCATCCATTTCTAAAACAAATGCAGAACAGGGAACCATCTGCCTTGGAGACATAAAGCAGACAAGGACTTCTGGCAACTAGCTTACAAAAAGCTACCCTGTGACTCAGATGTACCTGGAAGCAGGGTGAGGAGACAATGGAATTGCATCTCAACAACATGCCAGGTTGGTCTTTTTTCTTCTGTCTGTGTTTCTGTGGGGCAATCTGTGAGTCCTTCCACTATTCAGTGCCCGAGGAAAAGAAAAGTGGGTCTCTGGTGGCCAATATACTAAAGGACTTGAAGGTGGATGTAAAGGAGCTCTTAGCTCGCAGGGCCCGGCTGGTTTCTAAAAGCACAAAGCAATATTTCCAGCTGGATCCTCACTCTGGGAAAGTCTTATTGAAGGACAAAATAGATCGCGAGGCTCTGTGTGGCCAGAAGGACCCCTGCATTTTACTCTCAGAGATAGTACTGGAAAACCCACTGCAAGTGCACAGAATAGAAGTTGAAATAGAGGATGTGAATGACAATTCTCCTCAATTCTCTAAAAAGGAGTTTGTTTTTGAAATACCTGAGCAGGTACCAATGAATACCAGATTCCCCTTGGAGAGAGCTCAGGATTCAGACAAAGGAAAAAATGGTGTTCAGAACTATACCCTTAGTCCTAACGACCATTTTAGGCTGGACGTGCAAAGTCACAGTGACGGTTCCAACTCTGCAGAGTTAGTGTTGCAAAAACAACTAGACCGGGAAGAGAAAGCAGAACTCTTCCTCATTCTGTCAGCTGTTGATGGAGCGACCCCAAAGAGAACAGGTACAGCACAAATTATCGTTAAAGTTCTGGACAACAATGACAATTTCCCCCAGTTTGGTGACTCTGTGTACAAAGTGAAACTGAAAGAAAACACGCCAAGTGGAACTCTTGTAACCAAAGTGGAAGCAACTGACAGGGATTTTGGTTCCAATGGGGCCATCACCTATTCCTTCAGCCAGGCACCAGAGAATGTGCTCAAAGCATTCAATCTAAACAAACATACTGGGGACCTTACTGTTGCTGGAACCATTGATTATGAAGAGGATAAAAGTTATGAGATAAGTGTGAAAGCAACTGATGGAGGGGGGCTCTCTGATTACAGCAAAGTCATAGTGGAGGTTGAGGACATGAATGACAATGCCCCAGAGGTGACCCTCACATCCCTCACCAGCCCCTTACCAGAAGATTCCACTCCAGATACTATTGTGGCTATCTTCAGTGTCACAGACCAAGACTCCGGAGACAATGGCAGAACTTCCTGCACTGTCGGGACAAACCTGCCATTCATGCTAAGGGCCTCTGAGAATAACTACTACCAGCTGGTGACCCAACAACCCCTGGACCGAGAAAGAGTCCCGGAATACAACATCGCCCTCACAGCCACAGACTGGGGCTCTCTTAGGCTGAGTTCAACAAGAATAATTAATGTCCAAATCTCAGATATCAATGACAATGTTCCAGTATTTGAGAAGCAAACGTATGAAATGCAGTTATGGGAAAACAACATTCCAGGTCTCCTCATAGGCCTGGTCCAAGCCAAGGACCTAGACAAGGACAAAAATGCCAAAGTGTCCTATTCTCTTTTGCCTGGGAAGGTCAGTGATCAACCAGTGACCTCTTATGTCTCCATCAACTCTGAAACTGGGAATCTGTATGCCATTCGCTCAGTGGACTATGAGCAGGTGAAAGATTTCCATGTGACTGTGAGGGCTGTGGATGGTGGTTCTCCTCCTTTGACCTCTGAAATTGTTGTCCGAGTTATCATCATGGATGAAAATGATAATGCCCCTTTCATCTTGTACCCCCTTCAGAATGGCACCTCCCCATCCAATGACTTGGTTCCCCGGGGGGCGGAGGCTGGCTACCTGGTCACCAAGGTGGTGGCCGTGGACAGAGATTCCGGTCAGAACTCCTGGCTTTCCTACGAGCTCCTGAAGGCCACCGAACCGGGTCTTTTCAGTGTGGGAGCCCAGAATGGAGAAGTGAAAACCATGAGACCAATTAACAAGCGAGACACCATCAAACAGAAACTCATCATTGGAGTCAGAGATAATGGTCACCCTCCCCAGTCCACCTCTGCAACCCTAAGCATTCTGCTAGTGGATGGCTTTTCTGACCCTTACATGAAAATGGTGGAGATCCCGAAGAGGGATGTGGTGGGAGAGGAAGACCGTACTCTGACCATGTATCTGGTTATATGCTTGGCAGTCATCTCCTCTATTTTTCTGGTCTCCATGTTGGCATTTGTTGCTATCAAGATTCATAAGAGGAGAAGTTCCATAGAGAGCTCCGCCCTGAATTTCCCAGTGGGACCAAATTTCCCAGAGAACTGTGGAGATGCTGATGGTGGATCCCTTTCCCGGGCTTACAACTATGAAGTGTGCTTAGCTGGTGGTTCTCTGAGCAGCGAGTTCCGGTTTCTCAGGCCTCTATTTCCTGTGATTTCTCTGGAGCCTGCTCAGTCCCAGGGTGCTCACATTTTATCTGGTTCCCATGAAGTCCCCAGTAATGAAGTAGAAGGTCATGTCCTGAGCCAGGTAAGGATATAATTGTCATTCCATTCACATTGTCAAATGCATCTTAACATTTGAGTTTTACTTTTGCTGTTATTTGGTCTCATGAAATAAATATAATATCTACTAGAGCAGTGATCCCCAACCTTTCTGAGGCTGGGGACCGGCAGGGCATCGGGCTGCGCCTGCGTATCGGGCCGCGCCCATGGGCCGCGCCCGGCCCTGATTCCCTCTCCCCGCCCTCCTGCAGTAAGAAACTTCCCGGGCCGCAAGCTTGTGGCCTGGGAAGTTTTTTACTGCGGGGGGGGGGCGGGGAGAGGGAGCCGCGGCCCGCAGGTTGGGGACCACTGTACTAGAGTACCCTGGATTCAAAGATTTCATCTTGGTCCTAAGGACTGTCCAAAAATGCAGAGCACAATCAAATCATGACCTTTAGGAGAATGTATTTGGCAATCTATTTATTTATCTAGTTTGGTGTAGTGGTTAGGAGTACGGACTTCTAATCTGGCATGTTGGGTTCGATTCTGCACTCGCCCACATGCAGGCAGCTGGGTGACATTGAGCTCGACATGGCACTGATAAAACTGTTCTGGCTGAGTAGTGAAATCAGGGCTCTCTCAGCCTCACCCACCTCACAGGATGTCTGTTGTGGGGAGAGGAAAGGGAAGGCGACTGTAAGCTGCTTTGAGCCTCCTTCAGGTAGAGAAAAGTGTCATATAAGAACCAACTCTTCTTCTATCCCATTTTAAATTCCTTTATAGCTGACAGGAGTTGCTAAAGTGTGGGTCTCCAGATGTCCACAGACTACCATTCTATGAGCCTGTCATTATCCTGGCAGGGGCTCATGGTAATTGAAGGCCATAGACATCTGGTGAACATTTGGGCCACCTCTTTTCATAAGCAAGTCCTAAGAAGAGAGATTTGCAAGAGCATATGGGACACAATGATGTCTATGGCCCTGATCATCCCTGGAATTATGTGATATTTGATTCTGTACCTGTGTGATGTATGTGCTTTCAGTATCAGCAACCCTTCATGTAACAAACCACTTAGGAGGCACGTGTGGTATTTATCTTGCTTTTGATGTTGGGACTGATTAATATCTCAATTCTTTGTTCTATTGGTAATGGAAATCAGATTCTTCTATTACTAAAGTACAGAAGGATTTGAAAACCAGGAACTGGGGAGATGTCTCTTTGGAAAGTCCAGCCGTATTCCAAAAACATTAATCAATATTTCTTTGAATATATTGTTAAAAACTAGAATGGGAATCTCTAAGTTGATGCTTCCTGACAATGGTCTCCAATATTGTTTGAACACCTCTTTGAATTCTGCAGGTTTTTAAAAAATATGGATAGAAGACATGAATGATGATAATCCCAAGTTGTCTGATGACAAATTCTATGTACAGAGTATCCCAGTGTATTCTTGTCCACTTTGCGGAAGCTAAAGCTTTGGGTTTTGATTCAAGTGCATGGAGCGTATAGACATTACAACGAGGGCCCGAGGAACCATGTTACTTGTTTCAGTTTAATCAAAACTGGGAAAATCTGTGTTTGGGGTCAAATTGAATATGGGAAAAAAGCCAGTTATCACATGGGTCTCAAACTGATAGATGTGTGGCACTACCAGGTCTTTGTGTGGACTGAGAACTTTCCAGAGGTGTCAATCAAAATGTTCACCCGCATATATGTAAGGATTGTTCCTGAGTCCAATGGTGACTCTTTTCAGTACCACAAGGTTTGAAGGTGTGTATAACAACAGAATGGCCACAGGATTGGAAAAGGTCAGTTTACATTCCAATCCCAAAGAAGGGCAATGCCAAAGAATGTTCAAACTACCGCACCATTGCACTCATTTCTCATGCTATCAAAGTTATGCTCAAAATTTTACAAGCTAGGCTCCAGCAATATGTGGACCAAGAACTTCCAGAAGTACAGGCAGGATTTTGAAGAGGCAGAGGAACTAGAGATCAAATTGCTAACATACGCTGGATCATGGAGAAAGCTAGGGAGTTCCAGAAGAACTTCTACTTCTGCTTAATTGACTATACTAAAGCCTTTGATTGTGTGGAGCACAACAAATTGTGGCAAGTTCTTAAAGAGATGGGAATACCAGAGCATCTTATTTGTCTCTTGAGAAACTTATATGCAGGTCAAGAAGCAACAGTGAGAACTGAACATGGAATCACTGATTGGTTCAAAATTGAGAAAGGAGTTCGGAAAGGCAGTATACTGTTGCCTTGCCTATTTAACTTGTATGCGGAGCATATCATGAGAAAGGCGGGATTAGAGGAGTCACAAATTGGGATCAAGACTGCAGGGAGAAATATCAACAACATCAGATATGCAGATGATACCACTCTAATGGCAGAAAGTGAAGAGGAACTAAAGAGCCTGTTGATGCGGGTGAAGGAAGAGAGCGACAAGTTGGCTTGAAAATCAACATCAAGAAAACAAAGATCATGGCATCCGGCCCTCTCAATTCCTGGCAAATAGATGGGGAAGAAATGGAGATAGTGACAGATTTTATTTTCCTGGGCTCCAAGATCACTGCAGATGGGGACTGCAGCAAAGAAATGAAAAGACACTTGCTCCTGGGGAGGAAAGCTATGGCAAATCTAGACAGCATCCTAAAAAGCAGAGACAACACCCTGCCAACAAAAGTGCGTTTAGTCAAGGCTATGGTATTCCCAGTTGCAATGTATGGCTGTGAAAGTGGGATCCTAAGGCTTTTGAACTCTGGTGCTGGAGAAGACTCTTGCGAGTCCCTTGGACTGCAAGGCGAACAAACTGGTCAGTCCTAGAGGAGATCAGCCCTGACTACTCCTTAGAAGGCCAGTTCCTGAAGATGAATCTCAAATACTTTGGCCACCTCATGAGAAGGAAGGACTCCCTGGAGAAGAGCCTAATGCTGGGAGCAATCGAGGGCAAAAGAAGAAGGGGATGACAGAGAATGAGGTGGCTGGATGGTATAACTGAAGCAGTAGGTGCAAACTTAAATGGACTCCGGGGAATGGTAGAGGACAGGAAGGCCTGGAGGATCATTGTCCATGGGGTTGTGATGGGTCAGACATGACTTCGCACCTAACAACAACAACAACAACAACAACAACAACAACAACAACAACAACAACAACAACAGAAGCTTGGATCATTCAAGGTTTACCACTCAGTCTCACCTAATTTCCCTCTTTACCACAGCTAAGTGTATCATGAAGACGAGACCAAAAGGAAATTGCATTACCATTACTGACTAGGTCTATAGTACCTTATATATTTTCTGTCACAAACACTGAGGGATTTGCCCTGTGAACTTTGTTTGTTATTAGTATTTCTATATGATAGTTAATTATGGGCTTGTATCCTACCATTGTTTTCTGTTGATGGGCCTCACCTGTCTTCATCAATAGATGTGAGAGCCATTTTTGCTGGTATTGTTCCTCTGTATAGTTGACTACTCTCCTGCCTGTGAAAATCCCCCAGCCCCCAGGAGCAGAATCTGAGGACGTTCTAAGTTCTGTGGACTGCAGCAGGAAAGGAGAGTCAGGAAAAGGCCATTTCAAAACTCTGCACCACTTGACATATATTAGATTCCACTATTCATGTAAGAATGCTGCGATCCACTGGGGCTTCTCAAGTTCGAGCTAGGACACTTATTCAGATAACCATTGTATCATTTACTATAAGGTCCAAGACCATCAGAAAGTACCATCGAAGCAATGTAAAGAAGAGTATGTCTGATAAGGCACTTAAATAAAATCTCATGCAGGAGACGACTGAAGATGGCGCCATAAAAAAGCTGGACTTCTGTTCAGCTCTTAAGCCATGCCGAGGGTCAGGAGCTTCTGCACCTGGCTGACCTGAGCAGATACGCAAATCTGCTCACCAGTCGCCCCAGGAACCGGGAACGGCATCCTGAGGGTCCTACAGATCCATGGGGAGGTAGGGGGACCGAACTCCCCGGATTAATAGCGGCCTGTGCTCAAGGTCACGATGGCGTCCTTGTCGCAAACAACTTTACAAGCTTGAAACGACCAGCTGACCTTACATTCTTCCCAGACCATCTTTTACCAGATCGACAGGAGCGATGACAGAAGCTGGAATCTGCAACAGTAAGAATTGAAAGCTTTCTGGCTTTTCTCTTTCTTCTCCCACAAGCTCTTCCCTCCCCTCCCCCAACCAATTCACAAGTGAATTCCCTCTTTCGTTGAGTGAGAGACTCCCAGCTAATTATACCCACTAACCAAACAAAGAGAGAGCTTTGAAGATTTGTTGGTGAAAGTTCAGTGGGGGAATTTGACTTGATACGGAGATCGACAAACTGATAATTTGGGATCGCTCGTGCTCCCACGAGACCTCACAAGACTTTCTGTTTATAGTTTGTGACTGCCTAGAACTATGGAAGAATTAACTAAGGCACAGCTTTTCCATTTGTTATGCAAAGGAAACTCAAAGATACTGAAAGCAGTCAATAAGCTGGAAAAGGAAATCCGTGGGACTAAGGGGGAGCTTTTGGATGGAGCCCATGGTCCGGAGAGACCAGCTGATGACGTAGCTCAGCTAACAATAAATCAAACGAAACTTCAAAGTCTGGAAGTTAATCAACTGGAGGGAGAGAGTGCCAGAGATGTAAAAACCCAAAGTACCTTTGAAGAACCTGGGAAAACAGATTCAAGGAAGGAAAGTACCGAAAACCTGGAAGTCTATTCAGAGCAGGAAATGATTTGGATCAGCAAAATAAAAAGAGTCTATTCAAAAGCGACAGCAACCAGGAAGCTATCAGGAGATATTCCTGTGCGACCAGAGGAAGAGATCCAGATTGACAAAGGATTCAGAGCCTACTCAAAGGTGACTGCAAGCAAGAGATTTCTTTGGCCCTGACAGAAGGACAATCAGAAACACTCTACTATGGAAAAAAACACAATTTCATTTTCTGCGACCACCTGAAGGATGAGTTGAACAATGGAGTATTCTCCTGGCTTCCTGTGGGAAAGACAGCAGCAGTAACTTTTAGGACAGGACCAATATATGAAGGGAACTGATCATCTAAGACAATAATAGAATATATCCTTATAATAGATTATACCCTCATATGTATCAACAACTACTTTGCTAAGAAAGATGGTAATAACTCCTAGATCAGGATTAATATGCGATGGGAATTGAATATGTATGTCAATATGTATGCTAAAAGAGGATGACAAACCATACTTCATAGGCATTAACACGACGGCAGTAGTAATTCTTGGGTCAGGGCCAATTTATGAAGGAGACTGACCTAATATCATTTAAGATAATAACAGAATGTATTCTTATAACAGATCATACTCTCATATGTATTAACAATCACTTGGCTAAGAAAAATGGTAAAAACTTCTAGATTAGGAATAATATGTGATGGGAACTGAATATGTATGTTAAAAGAGATGGCAAACCATATCAGCTGGTCGCTTTTTCTTCTCAATTTCTTTGTAAATGCTTTATATAATAATAAATAATAAAATTATATATATATATATATATATAAAAATCTCATGCATACTTGTAGATATACTTGGCTACCCAGAATATATACATCTACATTTTAATCATTGTTCCCAGGGTTGTATTATCAAACTGGAGTATTTAGCCACTTTGAAAGTAATCACTTCATTCTTATCTTCTAAAGATCTGGAAAGATAAGAACTTCTTTCTATTCTGGGGTTTTCTATGCAAATATCCTGTGTGTGTTTATATCGTATGAATAATTATTTTTAGATCAAAATTTGTCTTATTTGGATATAATGGACAGGATCTAAGGAAGATCTAGTTGTAGTAGTGAAAGTGTTGGACTAGAACAAGAGTCCCCAACCTTTTGACACATGGGGGATGCATTAGCGTGCCCAGTACCTAAAGAGGGCCACATCTTGAACCAGAATGTAACAAAATTATTAACCTACTTATTTAGATCGAAAGTAAACATTCAAAAGTAAATGAAGAAATGTTAACTTTATTGCAATCCATTTTGGAGCAATATTTTACTGTGGAATCCTTTTATTTAGCTACACATGCTTACCTAGTCAGTGTAACTTTTGTGGTTGCTTTTTGTTAGCCAAGGCATTGATGTCCAAGTCAAGATTTGTGACAGACACTCTTCAAATGTCATGTAAATGTTCATCTATAAGCCTTGACCTACGCTTCGATTTCACAATTTTCATCATAGAAAAGGTTTGTTCACCTGTGTGTGGTGCCAAAGACTGTGAACATGTCTGCAGCAAATTTCTTTAGGTTGATAAATATCCTAGGTAGACCAGAATAGAAATCTAGCAGACCATTTCCTTTGTAAATGTCTCTGAGATGATCACTGCCTTGCAAATCAATTCCATCTGAAAAAAGTTACTCACATCTTCTGGCTACTTCAAATGGATTCTGAAACATTCTTATTTCCTTTCCAACCTTATGGTAATCAATGATTCCGTTCTGAAATTCCACCTACAATAAATTCAGTGCTTTGATGTGTCTTCCAACATTGAATTGTAAACTCCCATCCTTCTCAAATTTTAGTCCATTACAGCGTGATAAGTTTTAAAAGTTACCTTAACTAACTTACTTCACAAAGATGTTTAGTTTTGCTTCAAAAGCTTTCAGTTCAATATATGCCATACACAAGTTTTCCTTTCCCCTCCAACCTTAGGTCCAGTGAGTTCAGATGCTTTGTGTTAAGAAAGCCAAATAAAAAATCCATTCAGGGTCAGAAAGTGCTTCTTGACCTTTTCCTTTTTCCTTAAGAAATACATCAGTTTCATGATGAAGACTGAAAAAACATTTGAGGGCTTTGCCTCTGCTAAGCTACTTGACTTCTGCATGGTACAGTAAATCACCATATTCTTTATCTATCTCTGAGAGAAAATGTTGAAACTGATGATGATCGAGGCCATGATGCCCGAGGTAATTAATTAAAACAATATGCATCATGCTTTCCTACTGAAGAATCGTGCTACACAAGACTTTCTGATGGATGATGCAATGAAATTGCATGGGAAGTGTACTATTTAATTTCAATAGTTCTTCATTGATTTTTGCAATTATACCAGTTTTACTTCCTACCATACTTCTTGCACCATTGGTTGTGATGTTTTTCTATTTATCCCAACTCAGATCAAGATATGATTTATACACCTTCAAGAATATGTTTTCTGCAATTGTGTTGCCTTTCAAACTCTGCTGTGCACACAACCCTTCTGTAATTCTGAAGTTGGAATCGATTCCCCTGATAAAAATTAGTTCTTGAGCAGTGTCTATAATGTCATTGCTTGCATCTATTGCCAAAGAAAAAAGATCAAAACTTTTTGCCTTGTTCTTCAACATGCCTGGCGATTGTTGATGCAGATAGATTGACACAACTAACGCAAGATACTTTCTCAGGGCACATTTCCTCCATTATTTTAACCATGCACTTTTTAACAAATTCACCATCAGATAATGGTCTACCACACATTTAGGAAGATGATAGCTGGCCCTCACAGTATACAAGTTCTCTTCAACATGTTTTCTAAAACTATTTTTCTTCAAAAACATTGAGTTTTAAGAGACTTTTCATTTGTACATCTTCTTGATATATTGAATAGTTCTTGTGACAGGATTCAAAGTGCCTTTTAATATCATACCTCTTTAATATTGAGACAGTTTCAAAACATATCAAGCAAATTGCTTTATCCTTGTTTAAAACAAAGAAGTACTCAGTAGTCCATTTGTCATTAATGATATGGCTCTCATCTGCAATTTTTTTGTTTCTTTGAAACGTAACTTCCATTTGCAGACATCCTGCAGGGTTTTTAGCGGAGCAGCAGTTACAAAGTTTCAGTGTTGTTGTTGTTGTTATGTGCGCAGTCGTGTCCGACCCATCGCGACCCCATGGACAATGATCCTCCAGGCCTTCCTGTCCTCTACCATTCCCCGGAGTCCATTTAAGTTTGCAAGTTTCAGTGTTATCATTGAATAAATAAAAATATTAGTATAATTTTAAGGGCCTAACTCCTCTGTTTCCTATCAAATCCACTCCACTCTATCTGCTATTATCTGAGGATTTTTAACTTGACCATGACAAAGAAGAAAAGAGACCCCCTTCCCCCCATCCACTATATTGTTCAGAAGCACTGGGCTATATACATAGGCTAGGAACAATTAAAAAATGGATTGTGAATCTGGCCTGTCAGATGGTAGAGTTGCAATCCTAAGTACATAGAATACTATGAGATTTATTTCTTAATAAATACAGTCCCTTGAAGGTTAAATATACACCTGCGTTTTAATTGTAATACATTAAAAATTGGGGGCACTCCAATTGAAGGCAAATAGACAGAAAGAGTGAATTAGGGTAACCTTCCATCTGGAACAGAAGATCTGCCATTAAACTGGCTTGAAATTATATGCAGGGTACACATACACATTACTGCTTGCCAGCCAAGCCTCAATCATGAGAGGTAAAATGGCAGCCAGAGGTAGGGAAACTTGGCTGGAGGAAGATGGGAGAAGGGGAATGCCATAAGCTTCCCTGCTAAGAGAGTTCTCAAGAGGCCACTTACCGGCTCCTGGAATCACAGATGTATAAGAAGACTCCTAGCTGGAGTGAGGAAGGGAGGAGAGGCAGAAACAAGCAAGGCCAGAAGTCAGAACAACCAGGTCTTGTTATGGAAAGAAATTGATTTTGCTTGCAGCATCAACCTAACCAGTAACTTTGGAAGCTAGTTGTTTTGATTCGTGGAGCCTCTAGAAATGTACAGTATGCAAAACACTTTGTATCCTCTTTTTGCAAAAATACCTGGTCTTTTACTGTCCTTTTCCCACTTGTTGTTGTTTTTTTTTTGCAAAAGCAGACCTGACATCTCCTGAACTCGTTCACACAGTGACTTTACCCTCTTTATATACATACATAGCTTCAACATGGTAATTCATGGAGGGCTTAAAAAGCTGAGTAGTATGGGAACTTGAACTTTGCTGCCTATCAAAGCCGTAGAATGTCCAAAATGCTATTATGGAGGATAATAACAAGAGGGGACTGACAGAAGTATCCATGGAGACCAAAACAAATAATGTCTTTTTTGCAAGAAAGGAACAAGATGAACAGCAGTAGATGGTGCCTCTGGAAGCAGGAAGAACTCTATGGGTCTGAGGGAAAATGCCCTGAGGGTGATAGCAGCAGTAAAGCAGGCTGGTCACACTGAAAGAGGTCAGAGGCTGCATGTGACCGTCGGGCCTCAGGTTGGGGACCCCTGGACTAGAATATATGCCAGCCAGGATTAGGTTTGTGTCTACAAAATTCATGATGAGGAAGTAGGTATGTATTAAGGCTATGGTTGGCTTGCTAGATCCCCATCCTCCTGAATTCTTAGTCATACTGGGTAGCGCATGATGATGTCATGGGGAGGGATGCTACTTTGAACAGCTGAATTACTAATAGTACTTCCACATACCAAGAGGTATGTGCCACACAGAATGCGTGCATATTCCCAATGGTATGGCTTTGGGTAACCTTATAAGACCAATCACTATCTGTCAGTTTCCTCTCTCAATTTCCTCACAGAGTTGTGAAAAATAATTGGGGCTGGGGGAGAGATGATCATATATACTATGCTTCACTCCTTTGGATAACTGCGAGACAGATGTGTACTAGACTGATTTAACCATTAGCTGTTGGGTAGTACTTAAAAAGTCCTCATGGGAATCAGCAGTTCCACTCCCCATCCCCCCAAAACACAACAATCCCCTATTACAGAGAGTCTAATAATCTCATATCCAGGCAAGAAACAGAATATGATGTGGATAGTTATGGCCTTTGGCAATGACAGAAGATTGAAGCAAACAAACAAAATATGACAGAAAATCCACTATTTTGAACCCATAAACTTTAATTATCTCTCAGATTTCTAATTAATGGAAATGGTTTTAACATCTAAATCTGGAGAAAGAAGGACAGGTAAACTATTTCCCACCCAGTAATGAGAACATCCGTATATGTGTGCCTCATTTTGGGTGTTCCTTTTTTCAAAGATTCAGTCAATGAGGAAGGGGTTCAGGCATCCTGTCACAGTTACAACATATGAAGAAATCGTCATTAATTAATAAATATAAGAAGAATATTGCATTGTTATTATGAAAGGTGTTTCTGGTTTTTCAGTAAACGATAAAAGTTATATGAGTCACTTCATAGTGGAAGCACAAGGTGGTGCTATTGGACAAGGCAACACTTTTCAAGGAAGAATTCCTCTTCTGGAGATCTCTGAGCGAAAGGCAACAGACCTTCACTGCAAACAAACCTACAGACATTTCAGAAGGAGAAAAAGCCTCTGCATCCATTTCTAAAACAAATGCAGAACAGGGAACCATCTGCCTTGGAGACATAAAGCAGACAAGCAATTCTGGCAACTGCCTTACAAAGAGCTACCCTGGGACGCAGCTGTACCTAGAAGCAGGGTGAGGAGACAATGGAAATGCATCTCAACAACATGCCAGGTTGGTCTTTTTTCTTCTGTCTCTGCATGTGTGGGGCAATCTGTGAATCCTTCCGCTATTCAGTACCCGAGGAAAAGAAAAGTGGATCTCTGGTTGTAAATGTGTTGAAGGATGTGAAGGTAGATGTGAAGGAGCTCTCAACTCGCAGGGCCCGGCTGGTTTCTAAAAGCACGAAGCAATATTTCCAGCTGGATCCTCACTCTGGGAATGTCTTATTGAAGGACAAAATAGATCGCGAGGCTCTGTGTGGCCAGAAGGACCCCTGCATTTTGCTCTTTGAGATAGTGCTGGAAAACCCACTGCAAGTCCACAGAATTGAAGTTGAAATAGAAGATGTGAATGACAATTCTCCACAATTCTCTAAAAAGGAATTTGTTTTTGAAATACCTGAGCAGATACCAACAAATACTAGATTTCATTTGGAGACAGCTCAGGATTCAGACAAAGGAAAAAATGCCGTTCAGAACTATACCCTTAGTCCTAACGACCATTTTAGGCTGGACGTGCAAAGTCACAGTGACGGTTCCAATTCTGCAGAGTTAGTATTGCAAAAACAACTAGACCGGGAAGAGAATGCAGAACTTTCCCTCATCCTGTCGGCTGTTGATGGAGGGACCCCAACGAGAACAGGCACAGCACAAATTATCGTTAAAGTTCTGGACATCAATGACAATTTCCCCCAGTTTGGTGACTCTGTGTACAAAGTGAAACTGAAAGAAAACACCCCAAGTGGTACTCTTGTGACCAAGGTAGAAGCAACTGACAGGGATTTTGGTTCCTATGGGGCCATCACCTATTCCTTCAGCCAGGCGTCAGAGAATGTGCTCAAAGCATTCAACCTAAACAAACATACTGGGGACCTTACTGTTGCAGGAACCATTGATTATGAAGAGGAGAGAAGTTTTGAGATAAAGATCAAAGCCACTGATGGAGGGGGGCTCTTTGCTTACTGCAAAGCTATAGTGGAGGTTGAGGACATGAATGACAATGCCCCAGAGGTGACCCTCACATCCCTCACCAGCATCTTACCAGAAGATTCTCCCCCAGCCACTGTTGTGGCTATCTTCAGTGTCACAGACCAAGACACCGGAGACAATGGCAGAACTTCCTGCACTGTCGGGACAAACCTGCCCTTCATGCTAAAGGCCTCTGAGAATAACTACTACCAGCTGGTCACCCAACAACCCCTGGACCGAGAATGTATCCCAGAATACAACATCACTATCACAGGCACAGACTGGGGCTCTCCTAGGCTCAGTTCTACAAGAATAATTAATGTCCAAATCTCAGATATCAATGACAATGTTCCAGTATTTGAGAAGCCAACATATGCAATGCAGTTATGGGAAAACAATATTCCAGGTCTCCTCATAGGTCTGGTCCAGGCCAAGGACCCTGACAAGGACAAAAATGCCAAAATGACCTATTCTCTTTTGCCTGGGAAGGTCAGTGATCAACCCGTGTCCTTTTATGTCTCCATCAACTCTGAAACTGGGAATCTGTATGCTATCCGCTCAGTGGACTATGAGCAGGTGAAAGATTTCCATGTGACTGTGAGGGCTGCAGACAGCGGTTCTCCTCCCTTGAGCTCTGAAGTTATTGTCCAAGTTTTTATTGTGGATGAAAATGATAATGCACCTTTCATCCTATACCCCCTTCAGAATGGCACCTCCCCATCAAATGACTTGGTTCCCCGGGGGGCGGAGGCTGGCTACCTGGTCACCAAGGTGGTGGCAGTGGACAGAGATTCTGGTCAGAACTCCTGGCTTTCCTACGAGCTCCTGAAGGCCACAGAACCAGGTCTGTTCAGTGTGGGGGCCCAGAATGGAGAAGTGAAAACCACAAGACCAATTAACAAACGAGATGCCATCAAACATAAACTTTTCATTGGAGTCAGAGATAACGGTCACCCACCACAGTCCACCTCTGCTACCTTAAGCATTCTGCTCGTGGATGGCTTTTCTGACCCTTATATGAAAATGGTGGAGATCCCAAAGGATGTCATAGGAAAGGAGGAAGACCGTACCCTGACAATGTATCTGGTCATATGCTTGGCTGTCATCTCCTCTATTTTTTTGGTCTCCATGTTGGCATTTGTTGCCATCAAGATTCATAAAAGGAGGAAGTTCATTGAGAGCTCTGCCCTGAATTTCCCAGTGGGACCAAGTTTGCCAGAGAACTGCGGAGATGCTGATGGTGGATCCCTTTCCCGGGCTTACAACTATGAAGTGTGCTTAGCTGGTGGATCTCTGAACAGCGAGTTCCGGTTTCTCAGGCCTCTCTTTCCTGTCTATTCTTTGGAGTCTGCTCAGTCCCATAGTGCTCAAAGAATTTCATCGGGTTCCCAAGATGTCTCCAGTAATGGAGCAGAAGGTCAAGTCATGCACCAGGTAAGGATCTGTCATCCCATTTACATTGTTAAATGCTCCTTAATATTTGAATTTTACTTTTGCTATTATTTGGTCTCACTAAATAAATAAAACATCTACTGGAGTACCCTGGGTTCGGGGATTTCATCTTGTTCCCAATTGATAACTAGTTGACAGATTACACCCAAAGTTTGCTTGTTAATTGTTTGTCTTCCTCTTGGAGATGAGTGACAAGTGGAGTGCCTCAGGGATCTTTTTTGAGTCCTGTTGAGTCCATGTTGTGATGTTTAACATATTTATATATAATATATGGAGAAGGTAATAGAGGTGGTGCTTATCAAATTTGCATATGATACTAAACTGGGAGCGGTAGCAAACACAGCAGAAGACAGGATCAGGACACAGGATGATCTTGACAGTTTGGAAAATTGGGCTAAAATGAATAAAATGAATTTCAGTAGTGATGAATGTAGTTCTGCATTTAGGTAGGAAAAATCGAATGCATCAATATAGGATGGGAGAGACCTGTCTTGGCAGTTGTATATGCAAGAATGATCTAGGTAACCATACATGGAACATGAGTCAGTAATGTGACTTGGTGGCTAAAAAGGCCAATGGCATTTTGGGCTGTATCAGAAGTACATTGACCAGATTGTGTGAGGTGATTGCACCACTTTACTCTCCTCTGGTTAGGCCTCATTTAGTATTGTGTTCAGTTTTGGGGCCCACAATTGAAGAAGGATATAGGCAAACTGGAGCAAGTCTAGAGGAGAGCAAAGAAAACGGTGAGGGATTTGGAGGCCAAGACATATGAGGAAAGGTTGAGGGAGACTGGTCTGTTTAGCTTGGAGAGAAGACAACTAAGAGGTGATATGATAGTCATCTTCAAGTACTTAAAGGGCTGTCACATAGAGGAGGGAGCAGAGTTGTTTTCTGTTTCCCCAGAGGGTTGGACCGGAACCAGTGGGATAAAATTAATTCAAAAGAATATTCTGCTAAACATCCGGAAGAAGTTCCTGACAGTTAGAGCAGTTCCTCAGTGGAACAGGCTTCCTTGAGAGGTAGCGGGTTATCCTTCGTTGGAAGTCTTTAAGCGGAATCTAGATAGCTATCTGACAGAAATGCTGATTCTGTGAACTTAGGTGGATTGTAAGTGGGTGGACAGAAGGGATTGTGTAGATGCTTGGCTCTTGTGGCCCTTTCTTGCATGCCCAGGGAAATGCCAATTGTCACTTTGGGAGTGGGAAGCAAATTTCCTTCAGTCTAGATTGGCCAAGCATTCTGGTTGTGGGGGAGGCACCATCTGGGCATGGAATTGGGGTCACTGTGGTGGGCTGGTAGTTGTGAATTTCCTGCATCCTGCAAGGGGTTGTATTAGATGACCTTGTAGGTCCATTCCAACTCGATGATTCTAGTTATACCCTTTGGTTGTTTGAGTACAGACTGAAACAAACTGAAACAAACAAAATATGACAGGAAATCCACTATTTTGAACCTAACTCTAACCCATAAGCTTTTGTTAATAGAAATGGCTTTAAGTCTAAAAGAAATCCGGCTATATAGGGGAGAGACAGGTAAGTCTATTATTTCCCACCCAATAATCAGGTGTGCCACATTTGGGATTTTGCTTGTTTTTGAAGATACAGTGACTGTGGAGGTGGTCCAGGCATCTTGATACTATTACCATATATGATACATGTAAATAAATCAATAAATATAATAAGGATTTCACTTTTTATTATGAAAGGTATTTATGGTTGTTGAATAAATGATAAAAATATAGGAGTCACTTCATAGTTGGAGCACAAGGTGGTGCTATTGGACAAGACAACACTTTTCAAGAATTACTCTGTAGGCATCCGATGAAGAAGTCTCTGAGCAAAAGGCAACAGACCTTCACTGCAAGCAAACCTACAGACATTTCAGAAGGAGAAAAAGCCTCTGCATCTATTTCTAAAACAAATGCAGAAAAGGGAACCATCTGCCTTGGAGACATAAAGCAGACAAGGACTTCTGGCAACTACCTTACAAAGAGCTACCCTGGGACGCAGCTGAACCTAGAAGCCAGGTGAGAAGACAATGGAAATGCATCTCAACAACATGTCAGGTTGGTCTTTTTTCTTCTGCTTGTGTGTCTGTGGAGCAATCTGTGAGTCCTTCCGCTATTCAGTGCCCGAGGAAAAGAAAAGTGGGTCTCTGGTGGCAAACGTGCTAAAGGATTTGAAGGTGGATGTGAAGGAGCTGTCTGCTCGCAGGGCCCGGCTGGTTTCTAAAAGCACCAAGCAGTATTTCCACCTGGATCCCCAGTCTGGGAATGTCCTGTTGAGGGACAAAATAGATCGAGAGGCTCTGTGTGGCCAGAAGGACCCTTGCATCTTACTCTATGAGATTGTGCTGGAAAACACATTACAACTGCATAGAATTGAAATTGAAATAGAGGATGTGAATGACAATTCCCCTCAGTTCTCTAAGAAAGAATACAGCTTTGAAATACCTGAACAGGTACCAATGAATACCAGATTCCCTTTGGAGACAGCTCAGGATTCAGACAAAGGAGAAAATGCCGTTCAGAACTATACCCTTAGTCCTAACGACCATTTTCGGTTGGACGTGCAAAGTCACAGTGACGGTACCAACTCTGCAGAGTTAGTATTGCAAAAACAACTAGACCGGGAAGAGAATGCAGAACTTTTCCTTATTCTGTCGGCTGTTGATGGAGGGACCCCAAGGAGAACAGGCACAGCACAAATTATCGTTAAAGTTCTGGACAACAATGACAATTTCCCCCAGTTTGGTGACTCTGTGTACAAAGTGAAACTGCAAGAGAACACCCCAAGTGGGACTCCTGTGACCAAAGTGGAAGCAACAGACAGAGATTTTGGGTCCTATGGAGCCATCACCTATTCCTTCAGTCAGGCGCCAGAAAACATGCTCAAAGCATTCGATCTAAACAAACATACTGGGGACCTTACTGTTGCAGGAACCATTGATTATGAAGAGGAGAAGAGTTTTGAGATAAAGATCAAAGCCACAGATGGAGGGGGGCTCTCTGATTACTGCAAAGTCATGGTGGAGGTTGAGGACAGGAATGACAACGCCCCAGAGGTCATCCTCACATCGCTCACAAGTCCCTTGCCAGAAGATTCTCCCTCAGGTGCTGTTGTCGCTCTCTTTGGTATCATAGACCAAGACTCCGGGGACAATGGCAGAACTTCCTGCACCATAGAAACAAACCTGCCCTTCATGCTAAAAGCCTCTGAGAATAACTACTACCAGTTGGTGACCCAGCAGCCCCTGGACCGAGAAAGAGTCCCAGAGTACAACATCACCATTACAGCCACAGATTGGGGCTCTCCCAGGCTCACTTCAACAAGAATCATCAATGTCCAAATCTCAGATGTCAATGACAATGTTCCAGTATTTGAGAAGCCAACATATGAAATGCAGTTATGGGAAAACAATATTCCAGGTCTCCTCATAGGTCTGGTCCAAGCCAAGGACCCTGACAAGGACAAAAATGCCAAGGTGACCTATTCTCTTTTGCCTGGGAAGGTCAGTGATCAACCAGTGTCCTCTTACATCTCCATCAACTCTGAAACTGGGAATCTGTATGCCATCCGCTCAGTGGACTACGAGCAGGTAAAAGATTTCCGTGTGACTGTGAGGGCTGCGGACAGCGGTTCTCCTCCCCTGAGCTCCCAAGTTATGGTCCGAGTTGTTGTTGTGGATGAAAATGATAATGCCCCTTTCATCCTGTACCCACTTCAAAATGGCACCTCCCCATCCAATGACCTGGTTCCCCGGGGGGCAGAGGCTGGCTACCTGGTCACCAAGGTGGTGGCAGTGGACAGAGATTCTGGTCAGAACTCCTGGCTTTCCTACGAACTCCTGAAGGCCACCGAACCCGGTCTGTTCAGTGTGGGGGTTCAGAATGGAGAAGTGAAAACCATGAGACCAATTAACAAACGAGACACCGTCAAACAGAAACTCATCATCGGAGTCAGAGATAATGGTCACCCTCCCCAGTCCACCTCTGCAACCCTAAGCATTCTGCTCGTGGATGGCTTTTCTGACCCTTATATGAAAATGGTGGAGATCCCGAAGGAGGAAGTGGTGGGGGAGGAAGACCGTACCCTGACTATGTACCTGGTCATATGCTTGGCTGTCATCTCCTCCATTTTTCTGGTCTCCATGTTGGCATTTGTTGCCATCAAGATTCATAAAAGGAGAAGGTACTTAGAGAGATCCGCCCTGAATTTCCCAGTGGTACCGAATTTCCCAGAGAACTGTGGAGATGTTGATGCTGGATCTCTTTCCCGGGCTTACAACTATGAAGTGTGCTTAGCTGGTGGATCTTTGAGCAGCGAGTTCCGGTTTCTCAGGCCTCTCTTTCCTGTGATTTCTCTGGAGCCTGCTCAGTCTCAGGGTGGCCAAAGGATTGCATCTGGTTCCCAAGAAAGCCATGAAGCAGAAGGGCATGTCATGAACCAGGTAAGATTATAATTATGACATTCCTATTATTATATACATCTTAACATTTGACTTTCAGTGTAGGTATCATTTGATCTCATGAAATTAATAAAACATAAACTTTTGTAATGCTGAACCAGGGCTTCAACGTCTTCTCCACTACTCCTGTGGCTTTATATCTTTGTATTCTGATTTCTTCCAAGTTGTGGCTGACTAACAATACAAAATCTAACATGTCCTCTTTATGCATCTCGTAAAGATAGCTACTCAATAAAAAGATGGTATGCTGGGTGGGGTGGGTGTCAGTATCTTAAAATCAGGCTCATCTTCCTTTCTAGTACATATCATACTCATCTCCACCCTTCTTTGAGCCCAGCAAGCATGGACAAATTTCAACAGCCCCAACAAAGCCCCTTTCCCCTCTCTCCCTCCAGTGGCACTGGGAATAAAAGCATGCCACCACCACCTGCAGCAAGCAAGAAGAGAGCTCTCAGCATCTGGACCAGCAGAAAATAGGGGATGCACCCCCTTCAGCAAATGCAGATAAGCCATTCCAATTCCTGGGCATTTTATGCACTGGAGGTTTCCATTGCTTTTACCCTGCATGTCCCTCAGGTGTATTTTTCTCCTTTGCATACCCACTTTCACTTTGGAGACTGTTAGGCTTTCTTTTACTTCCTTCAGAGCTCAATTTGTTTTCTGTTTGCTGTATTGCGATTTCTTTTAGAAGTCCTATTGCTCCATTTCCCCCCTTTCTTGGTTTCCAAGGTGAAAGAAATTCACAAGCAGAATGATTCCATATGATTCCCCCTCCTCTCCTGGAGGCCACACCTCCACCACGAACAAGAAAAGAAAAGAACAGAAAAGAAAAGAACCTCAGCAATATGGTTTTTCTTATTAATATGTAGAGTTATACTCTGCTATACGGAGGAGAAGAATCGGTAGAAGAAGGAATGTGCAGTGTGCAGGAACAGGATACGGATTAAAGGGGTACCAACTTCAATGTGGTGATAATTGAAATTTAGCTTGTTGTGCCCCCGTTCTCTTGCCCAACCGCATTCAGGAAGGAGGCAAGGTCTCAGAAAAACAGCATAGTTTATTGGCCAAGAAGCTATGTTGGACAGTTCATTTTCAGACCCTTCAAGCTGTACACGCAGAAAAGGCCATGTTCATGCTGAGAGTGGTCACCCTGATGCTATGTTTTCCAGTTCAAGGATGCAAAATGTATATTTTATCGAAAGAAAGGTCACATCGAGACACTTAGTCATTCGGAGTCCACAGGTATAAAACCAAATAACAGCAATGGAGATTGTCAGGCATCCTGTGAACTTTTCTAGTAACTTATGAAGGAGCTTTTGGGGATGAACACCATCCATTTGGTATTTCTCCAGGAATCTTCTAATGTCTTCCAGAATTCTGGGTGTTGTATTGTGTTGCAATGATATCATTCAACAATATTTATTCACCCATAAAACAGATATATATGTAATGAAAAATCATATAAAATACATTGCAAATTTGTTCCCCTCCACCTTCAACTATCACATGTAAGGCAAACCCATCACCCAGAACTATTAAACAACTGGATCCATTCTTTGGACTGCATGACCTCAAAAGATCAATCCTATGAATATCTTTATTATTTTCTGTTGCGACAATATCTTATCCTAACAACAGAAGATGAACTTGTTGAAAAAAAAATTATGCTTCTTGTATCTACCCCACCCAGGACAAGATACCAACAACCTATAAGGTACTTACAGCTAGATCAAAGTAGGTGCTGCAAGACTTTCCCTTAGGTAACCCAACTCCTTCCCCTCTGTCCTCAAAAGACAACTATTTGGGAGCTGCTCCTCTATCCAATGGAAAAGGAACTTAGAGTTGGAATCACCAGCATGAATTATTCTGATTATTATCCTGATTATTATTTATGACTATGACACTCCTGATTCTGTCTGTGTCTACATTTATGTGACCTGGGTACAAAGAATCAACAGGCAGAAACCTCATCCAGGTGGTCACAATTGCCTCCATACCAAGTGTCAAGTTTAACACATGGGCAGAAGAAAAAAGTCTCAAGCTATTGATGGCAGAATTATTTATTCCAATGAAAATAATGTTCAAAACAATTTCAAAATGGATTCCTATGTACAGTCCATTTTTGATACCTTCATCAGTGATATCCTAACTACAACCATATAACATGTAAATATATCCCCATGCTACATGTTAATCCTTATCCATTGTTGTTCTTCTATATATTTATGAAACAGCCTAGGGGGTGGGACATGTCCGGCTGTCCAAGTTGGAATAGGGCCAATCAGGGTGCAGCCAGCTTTGCCCTGATTGGCCCTGCCCCTGCAGCTCCTGCTCTCCGTCCCTGGACTCTAGCCTCTTGGCTCTCAGATGCCTCAGTGCCTGAAGCCAGCAGCAGGTAAGGGGAGTGGCCCTGGGCAAAGGATTGTGCTGGAGGGCCTCCTAACAAGGGCCTCTTAGCCTGCTAGGCTGGGCCTGCTGACTGCCTGCTAAGGAGCTCTGTCCCAGGCCTCCTAACGAGCTGCCCAGCCCCCACCCGCCCCATTTGATCTGGCTGCAAGCTGCAGCCCAAAGCTACCTTAAGCTGCCTGGCCAGGGGCCAGGGGAGGGGGCCCTTTCAAGGCCCATTTTAGGAATGGGCTTTGAAGCTAGTTCAACATAAGAATCAAAATCGCAAAAATAAAAATGGAAACACCTCAGTATTGTTAATAACTCAATCTTCTCTAAATGTAATCTTTTGGGTGATGAAATTATAGAAAATAACCTACAACGCTAAATCATACTTCCACCCAGTCGCTGGGTGGATTTAATCTCTTCGTTGTGATGTTGCAGTACAGTTGCATTGCGTTTGAGGACCTGCGTACTTTTTGTTAGTTCTGCTAATCACACCATGATATCTTCTTGTGCATGAGAGAGGAACAGGACAAGATCCGAACATCAGAAGAAAGTAAATGAGAGTAGAAGAGTAAGAACCAACTCTTCTTCTTTTTCTAAATGAGAGTAGAGGAAATGTTTTCCCTCAAGGACACAACAACCCTCACACTTGGTTGTAACCCTATTTGCAAGCTATGCAGTCAGTGGACAAAAGCCCCTGTGCTTAATAGACTAAAGGTCACGAATGACTTTGGCCACAGAAAAGGGAGCAGTCACAAATAACTCTATGCCTGTGGCTCACCTTTGTGACAAGATTTCCATAAGTGATCTCACCATTTCACAGGCATTTTGTAGCCGGACAGAATAAATGTAGGCCTGTCTGGTTAAATGAATCTTGCATTGGGTTTGCCGTGCAATGAAATACACAGAAAGTTAGTTGTTTTTCCTTACTGAGCCACATGGTGGTGGCATTGTCAAACACACTAGTTGGAATTGAGTTTTGTGGCAAAAAACACTCCTGGAAGCTGAGACAGAGGCAGAAGGAGCTCATTTTTTATCAGCAATAGAGAAAGAATATTCACAGGAATTAAAAACCCTGCAGAGAAAAAACTGGGTCCTTAGCAGTGTGTATGTTCAACAAATGAACATCTGAAGATCTGCATTGCAACCTGATGGATTTATCTGACCTGTAAATGGACAATTGCTTCAGGATCATGAAAGGTCTGTACCTTTTGTTCTTACTCTCTCTGTCTGGAGTGGTGTGTGTCTCCATTCGCTATTCTTTGCCTGAAGAGAAGAAAAGTGGGTCTCTGGTGGTGAATGTGCTGAAGGATTTGAAACTGGGAGCAGGGGAGCTCTCTGCCCGCAGAGCCCAGCTAGTTTCCAAAAGCAATAAGCAGTATTTCCAGCTGGACACCCGTTCTGGGAACCTCTTTGTAAATGAAAAGATAGACAGAGAAGCTTTGTGTGGCCAGACTGATCCCTGCTTACTTCTTTCTACAATTGCGCTGGACAAACCTTTAGAGGTCATCAGTATAGAGATGAAGATAGAAGATGTGAATGATAACTCTCCAAAGTTTTCTAAAGATCAGTTTAATCTACAAATTCCTGAGACTGTTCCTGCAAATACTCGATTCCCCCTGGAATCTGCCCAAGACGCCGACTTGGGTGAAAACAGTATCCAGAACTACACGCTCAGTCCCAATGGGAATTTTCACTTGGAAATACAAAGGGGCAGGAGTGGAAAGAAAAATTTGGACCTTGTTCTGAGGAAACCGCTAGACAGGGAGAAGGAGGCTCAATTTCTGCTCACTCTCACAGCTATTGATGGAGGGATGCCAAAGAGAACAGGCACAGTTCAAATAAATATTACTGTTCTGGACAGCAATGACAATTTCCCTCAGTTTACACAATCTGAATATATTGTGTCATTAAAGGAAAACAGCCCTCGAGATACTTTGGTCTTGAAAGTGGAAGCCAGAGATTTGGATTTTGGTTCCAACGCGCAGATCAGCTACTCCTTCCACCAGGTGACTGAGGACATAGGCAACTTGTTCTACTTGCATCAGTCAACAGGGGAAATCACTGTTCTGGGTCTCCTTGACTATGAAAAAGAAACCAGCTACTATATGAATGTCAAAGCAACAGATGGAGGGGGTCTTTCAGGATATTGTGAGGTCTTGGTGGAAATTGAGGATGAGAATGACAATGCTCCAGATGTCTCTCTCATATCTATCTCCAACACTGTGCAAGAAGATTCTCCCCTGGAGACTGTGGTGGCACTTTTCAGCATCACAGACCAAGACTCTGGAGAGAACAGCAGAACTTCTTCTGCCATAGACACAAACCTTCCCTTGATGTTAAAGGCCACTGGGAGTAACAACTACCAGATTTTGATCCAAAGTCCTTTGGACAGAGAGAGAGTCCCTGAGTATAACATCACGATCACAGCTACCGATTGGGGCTCTCCCCAGCTCACTGCAAGAAGAACAATCAGGGTTGAGATCTCCGACATCAATGACAACCCTCCAGTGTTTGAGAAGGCCAAGTATGAAATGCAAGTGTGGGAAAACAATATTCCAGGCCTTCTAATAGGTTCAGTCCATGCTGTCGACCTAGACGTGAAGCAGAATGCCCAGGTGACCTATTCTCTTGTGCCTGGAGATGCCAGCGGTGCTCCTGTGGCCTCTTATGTCTCCATCAACTCTGAGAACGGGAATCTGTACCTCCTACGATCCCTGGACTATGAGCAGATCAGGGAATTCCAAGTAATAGTCAGGGCTTCAGATGGGGGTTCTCCTGCACTGAGCTCGGAGGTTGGTGTTCGAGTTGTTATCCTGGATGAAAATGACAATGCGCCCTTCTTCCTCTACCCCCTCCAGAATAGCACCTCCCCCTGCAACGACCTGGTGCCCAAGTCAGTGGAGGCCGGTTACCTGGTGGCCAAGGTGGTGGCTGTGGATGGGGATTCGGGCCAGAACTCTTGGCTGTCCTATGAACTGCTGAAGGCCACTGACCCCGGCCTCTTCAGCATCGGAGCCCAGAACGGGGAGGTGAAAACCAGGAGACCCCTGACGGAGCGAGACACCAGCAAGCAGAGGCTGGTTATCCTGGTGAGAGACAACGGCCACCCTCCCCAGACCAGCACTGCAACCCTGAATGTCCTTCCGGTGGATGGCTTTTCAGACCCTTACCTGAATATTGCGAGTGTCCGTCACGATGAAGCCCGGGAGGAAGACGGCTCCTTGACGATGTACCTGGTGATCTGCTTGGCTGCAGTGTCCTTTGTGTTCCTGATCTGCGTCATTGTGTTTGTCGTCATCAAACTGCACAAGAAAGAGTCTGGCTTTCTCTCTGCCCTTCCTCAGTTCCCACCTGCCTTACCTGAGATTCCGGAGACTGGTGTGGATTCCCAGAGTGGATCACTCTCCCGGGCGTACCACTACGATGTCTGCCTAACGGGTGGATCACTAAGCAGCGAGTTCAGATTCCTCAGACCGCTCATTCCTGTTTTCTCTATGGGGGACCCAAACGTCTCTCAGAATCACAGGATTTCTTCCGTTTCTCAAGGGACTCCTGAACAATTGGAGGGAGGAAAACCAAGGGAACAGGCGAGTAGCTCTTTTTCTAAATTAACCCCTATTCTACTCCATCAGTGATATAATATAACGATTTCTGCTATTGTTTATTTCCCACCCTTTTTCCCTGTGTATTTCTCCTTGAACAGTTACTGAATAGCTGCAGTATTTGAAATCAATGTGTCAAATTCTGGTGCACTTCTCGATTTTCTTTTCCACTTTGGTTTCTTAGTTCCCTTCCCTGTTAGTCTTTTCCTTTCAGAACAGGGATCTCCTGCCCGTGATATTCATGTAGCATTTTTCTCTGAGATCACGATCACTCCTTTGTGGCTTCTTCCTTCTAATATGTCTCTAGTCTCCCTGTCCACCATCTTGATTTATGTGAACAAAAAAGAGTGAAGCTGCTCTGATACCTTTAAAGGTAAGGACAATGAAAGGATTAGGACATAACTGGAGGATGGGCTGAAAGCTTCTTTTAATGCCTTGGAGACTGAGTGACCCTCTACTGGCCCCTGATGTGGAACACATTGCAGTAATCTAGTCTTAAAGTTACCAAGGATGCATATCTAGGACTTTACAAAATCTTCCAGGTACTTCTCTTAAGTAGGATGTTGGCTGGCATATAGATCTAGAGGTCCCCAGTAATATCTGGCACCCTATGAGTGCTTTAGAAGTGGGGAACGTGGAAGAGGTGTGAGTTCTGTGCTCCCCTACATCACTTCTGAAGACCATAGAGTTTTGATCGGAGCCCATTTCTGGGTTTTCCCTGGAAGTGACATAGTGGTAAAGACTTCACAAAGTTATTTTTGGGGACTGTGATCTGTACTACTTACTGTATATATTCTGGTCTATGTCCATTGAAGTTAATGGGCTTAGTCTGGAGTAACTCTCCTTAGTTTTGCATGTTCACACTTATGCTTTGCTTCAGTGGTTTTAGAGTTCCAAATAAACTGATTAAATAAGCCAACATTTGCCTGTGCATGTCTCAGTTTATCTCTTAGATGTTGTAGCTATAAGCCTTAACATTATTATAAATTCAAAATGGAAAAGAAAACAAAAGAATGATGATCACAACAATAAACCTTGGATAGAATGTGCAATATAATAAACACACAGAAAAAAACACAAAACTTGAATCATTTTTGTTAAAGCCTTTCCCTTCCCTTGGGGTAATATCCCAGCTCTCACCATATGCAGGATATTCCACCTTCTTCTTCTAATGTAGCAGAGTCTGAAATGTCTTTATAGTCAATGAGTGTATGTTAAGGTGACCAGATTTTAACATTGGTAAATCAGGACACCATTGACCGGGGGGGGGGGGGGTTGATTAAAAATTTGGTCTATATGGAGCAACAAAATTTTTCAGAGAACGCATAGAACGCAAAAATAGTATTGCAATATATATATATATATATATATATATTTAATTGCAACCTAAATACAATTTGCCAGGTGCCCCCAGATATCCCTCCAAAAGTGGGGCAATCTGGTCACCTTAGTGTATGTATGTATGTGTGTATATATAGGCAGAGAGGAAGAAAACGACAGTTCAACTGTAAACACACACAGAGGGGAGGGGCTGATTCTGGAGCAGAGCCTTCAGGCCCCCCCCTTCCTGGAATCTTAGAGACTCAAATTAAACTCCAGAGATTTCCCTACAATCTTGACCCTCCTTCCTCCACCCTCAAGAGGTAGGGATGGGTAGGGGGTGGTATTCTGTCATGTTCTCTGTTCTAATGTGTTTTTATGTCTTGGGTTTCTTTGTCCTTTTAATGGGGGTTTTAATGGGATTTTATCGAATGCCTGTAACCCGCGACAAGCCGGTTCTGGGTGTGGTGGGGAATAAATCAAAGAACAACAACAACAAAACTCCAGACCACAAACATTAAATATAGAAAAAAACAAATATAACTTCAGTTTTAAATTCTCTTGACATTTCCTTCAACAAATTTCTTCCTTAATTTAATTGATAAATGTATCAATGTGGCAACAGATATAGAAGGGCAGAGATCAGCCAAAAGGAAATTAGTCTGTGCCTCGTCTGAGTGAGGCAGGCTGACTGTACCTTTGTTTCCAAAAAAACAGATAACACAAGCATGCCAAAAACTGATGAAAAAAAAGAAAAGGAATTGATTTTTACGCTCAGCTTTTCACTACCTGAAGGAGTCTCAAAGGGGTTTACAATCACCTTCTCTTCCTCTCTCCATAACAGATACCCTGGTAGGTGGGGCTGAGAGAGCTCTGATCAAAGTGCTCTGTGAGAGCAGCTCTAAGAGGACTGTGACTGGCCCAGGGTCACCCAGCTGGCTGCATGCGGAGGAGTGGTGAATCAAATCCAGTTCTCAAGATTAGAGGCCACCGCTCTTAACTGCTATACCAAGCTAGCTCCTTGCTTAGCAATGCAGTAGCTTTACTTGATTAGGGTACGTGGATCATTTCCAGTTAGTGTTTACAAACTTGAAATTGACCTTGAATATCTTTAGCAAAATCTCCTTATGCCTTTTGCTTTCTAACTGCTGAAAGAATTTAAGCAGGCCCATAAGTCAAGACTGTGGCCCCCAACCTGGCACCTTTCATATGCCCCTTACTGTATGGATCTGTGGCATGTGCTTACTGGCCAGTCAGCAGCTTTCTCAGTAGGGCTGAAGGTGTGGATTAGAACCAGTTGGGTTGCAGTGATTTCTTGCCCTCTTGCCTCAGCTCTTGCCCAACTTCAAGGTGAGGGGTGTTGTCAGGTGGGATGCATTTGGGGAATACATGAATGGCTAATTTCAAACACTCTAGGCCATCAGAATAAGGGCAAATGTAGTGTGCATGTTGTACATCAGTAAATAGTAACCTTGAGGAAGGGTAGCTGGCATGGAATCTCAAGGTGATGTGTGCAGCCACCCCCAGTGAGCCACCTAAAAGCTTGTATGTAGTTTATTAATATGGTCAATGACCAGCAAAAATATATGTGTGTGTGTGTCTATATGCTCACGCACATGTGTGTGCGCGCGCACACACACACACACACACAAACAAACACAATTGATCACCAAATACAAAACACGTTGATGACATAAAATAGTACAATATGCTATTAAAACTGGCAAATTCGATTAGCTAAAACTTTCCTTTTCCCGGAGATTAAAAAACAATATTTTGCTACATCACTTGAAACTGTCTTAATCCTGTCTCCCAGTGAAAATGTCACAGGATACCCTTCTGCATGATCCAAATAACTTTCCAAGGGTTTAAAGCAAGATAGAGTGGGGATTATTGGTTTGTTCCTTTCATCCTGATATAGTGTACAACGCAGCAGAATATGGGATGTTGTCTCCACAGCGTTATGACATAAAAAGAGTCTTAAGTGCAGAGGTTGCTGCTGATAACTCCCGAATGGTTCTGCTGATGGAAGCGTGTCCATCCTTGCTCTGGTGAAGGCCCATCTGGGATTGGGATAATTGATGTTTACCAGATAAGGGGCTGTGGCAATATTAGTCCATGATTTTAACCTAGAGTAGGGGGTGGGTAAGCTTATAAAATAAAGGACTGTACATATTAATCATGTCCCAGGTGTACCCTCGGAGATGAAACCTTTTCGGTTGATCCATTACAATGATAGAATTTCCTCCCTAGAGCACTCTGTTTTTTCTTTTCTTACCACTTGTTATACAAATAAGTAATTTCTTCTCCTAGCAGCCTGATGCTTACTACTAATAATAGTTTATTGTTGATATGGAGTGCTTTTAACCTGTTGGTTTTATTGTTAACTTTAGTAAAGCTGGATGGTTAATCGTAGGTTGCTATTTTTCAATTTGTAAATTACCTCAGAAATAGATTTAACAGAGAGTCTTTTTAAAAACCCTGAACCCTGGCGTATCACAAATTCTGGGTCATGTATTTATGTATTGCAACCTTTGTTTGTATAACCACAGACATGAATTAGTGGTCAATTTTGGAAACCTTCCTTTCACAACACAAGCCTCACCTTGACCATTGATGAAGTTAAGGGACATGAGGTTATAAAATGTATAAAACACATATATACGCACATGGGAAAAAGTTGCATTTCAGCTATCCAACAAGCATATTGGGATAGAATTCTAAATCTACAGTTGAACAGAGACATGTACCCCTTTTAAAGGTTTTTCTAACAAGCAATGACTTAAATCAGCTGTCCATTTTCAGGGAAAGTAACCTAGTTTTTTTTTTGGGGGGGGGGCTGACTAAGAGAGCCCAAAGAACCTGTTATGTAAGCTGTGTAAACTGAAAGCAAGTGTTTCTTACACATGTTCAGTAATAAGAGAGAATTAAGGAATGTCATATTATTGTTCAAACGCCAGATGGTGCAGTTGCTCCACACAAAACACTTTCAGGGAATATTGAATCTCCCACAAAATTGCAGTCTTCACACAGAAAGCAAAGAGAAAACAACCTTAATTGCAGGCAAAGAGTGTGCGATTTCGGAAGAAAGAAGCCACTACAATCTGTAACCAAGATCAAAGACAGAAAAAAGGAAAGATTTGCCTGGGAATCAAACAACAATCACTTCCAGTAGCTGCTTTACTGTGATTTGGATGTGCCCTGAACAAGGCTGAGACAATGGAAATGCATCACAGCAACAGACCAGGTTGGTTCTTTTTCTTCTTTCTGTGCACGTGTGGGGCAATCTGTGAATCCTTCCGCTATTCAGTGCCCGAGGAAAAGAAAAGGGGATTTCTGGTAGCCAGTGTGCTAAAGGACTTGAAGGTGGATGTGAAGGAGCTTTCTGCTCGCAGGGCCCGGCTGGTTTCTGAAGGCACCAAGCAATATTTCCAGTTGGATCCTCAGTCTGGGAATGTGATAGTACAGGACAGAATAGACCGAGAGGCTCTGTGTGGCCAGAAGGACCCTTGCATCTTGCGCTCAGAGATTGTGCTGGAAAATCCACTACAAGTGCACAGAATAGAAGTTGAAGTAGAGGATGTGAATGACAATTCTCCACAATTCTCTAAAAAGGAATTCTCCTTTGAAATACTTGAGCACATGCCAACTAATACACGATTTCCCTTGGAGAGCGCTGAAGATGCAGACAGAGGAGAAAATACAATTCAGAATTATACGCTTAGCCCCAATGACCATTTTCGGCTGGATGTGCAAAGTCACAGTGAAGGAACTAAATTTGCGGAATTAGTATTGGAGAAACAATTAGACCGGGAAGAGGAAACATGTATATTTCTGATTCTGTCAGCTGTTGATGGAGGGATGCCAAAGAGAACAGGAACAGCAAAAATTATCATTGATGTTCTGGATTCAAATGATAATGTTCCCATTTTTGAGAAAAATCTGTACAAAGTGAAACTCATGGAAAATAGCCCACTAGGCTCCTTTGTAACAAAAGTGGAAGCAGCTGACCAGGATTTGGGTTCCAATGCAGAGATCAATTACTCTTTCAGCCAGGTGCCAGATTATGTACAAAGAGTATTCAAGTTAAACCAACAAACTGGGGAACTTGCTGTAGCAGAGAACATTGACTATGAAATGAATCAAAATTATGCAATAAACATCAAAGCCACGGATGGAGGGGGGCTCTCCGCTTACTGCAAAGTCATAGTAGAGGTTGAGGACAGAAATGACAATGCCCCAGAAGTGACCCTCACATCCATTACCAGCCCCTTACCAGAGGATTCTTCTCCTGATACATTGGTGGCGCTTTTGCATGTCACAGACCGAGACTCTGGAGACAATGGCAGAACTTCCTGCACTGTCATGAAAAACCTGCCCTTCATGCTAAAAGCTTCTGAGAATAACTACTACCAGCTGGTGACCCAACAACCCCTGGACCGAGAAAGAATCCCAGAGTACAACATCACCCTCACAGCCACAGACTGGGGTTCTCCCGGACTCACTTCAACAAGAATCATTAATGTCCAAATCTCAGATGTTAATGACAATGTTCCAGTATTTGAGAAGCCAACATATGAAATGCAGTTATGGGAAAATAACATTCCAGGTCTCCTCATAGGTCTGGTCCAAGCCAAAGACCTGGACAAGGACAAAAATGCCAAAGTGACCTATTCTCTTTTGCCTGGGAAAGTCAGTGATCAACCCGTGTCCTCTTATGTCTCCATCAACTCTGAAACTGGGAATCTGTATGCCATTCGATCAGTGGACTACGAGCAGGTGAAAAATTTCCATGTGATGGTGAGGGCTGTCGATGGTGGTTCTCCTCCCTTGACCTCTGAAGTTGTTGTCCAAGTTATTATCTTGGATCAAAATGATAATGCCCCTTTCATCCTGTACCCGCTTCAAAATGGCACCTCGCCATCCAATGACCTGGTTCCCCGGGGTGCGGAGGCTGGCTACCTCGTCACCAAGGTGGTGGCAGTGGACAGAGATTCTGGTCAGAACTCTTGGCTTTCCTATGAGCTCCTGAAGGCCACCGAACCAGGCCTGTTCAGTGTGGGGGTTCAGAATGGAGAAGTGAAAACAACAAGACCAATTAACAAACGAGACACCGTCAAACAGAAACTTATAATTGGGGTCAGAGATAATGGTCACCCTCCCAAGTTCACCTCTGCAGTGCTAAGCATTCTGCTCGTGGATGGCTTTTCTGACCCTTACATGAAGATGGTGGAGATCTCGAAAGAGGAAGTGGTGGGGGAGGAAGACCGTACCCTGACCATGTATCTGGTCATATGCTTGGCTGTTATCTCCTCCATTTTTCTGGTCTCCATGTTGGCATTTGTTGCCATCAAGATTCATAAAAGGAGAAAGTTCATAGAGAGCTCTGCCCTGAATTTCCCAGTGGGACCAAATTTCCCAGAGAACTGTGGAGATGCTGATGGTGGATCCCTTTCCCGGGCTTACAATTATGAGGTGTGTTTAGCTGGTGGATCTCTAAACAGTGAGTTCCGGTTTCTCAGGCCTCTCTTTCCTGTGATTTCTCTGGAGCCTGCTCAGTCCCAGGGAGTTCAAGGGATTTCCCCTGGTCCCCAAGAAGTGCCCAGTCATGAAGCAGGCAATCAGCTCCGGAGTCAGGTGAGAGTTTCACTGGCATTCAGTTGAATAAATGTTTTCATATGGAAATTCCTAATATTTTAATTTGTCAGTAATATTTATATCATTTAGTTTTTCAGTGGGGATTAAGCACATGCTTTCTGCATTGAAAACATAAAGAAGAGGATAAAACTATTTTCATCTTGTTTTATGAGGGAGAATAATAGTGACTATTTAATTGATGCATTTTTATGTAGCACAGTTTTACAAAATAGCTTGTAAATGAACACCAATTTAAGCTTTTCCTTCTAACTGTATCTGGCTTGGAGCTGCTTTTATTATCAAACAAAAAGGGGTGGAACTGGAAAACATATTTGTGGGAACCCAGAATCTTGTGTTAAAGATATCATCATGAGAAGCAAACAGAATTAAAAAGTTTGGAGTACTGGTTGAAGAGAAGATGTCACGGCTCCCTTGGTGCAGTAATATAAGTAAGCTGTAACTGAGTTTGGTCTTAGAAAATTCATGCACAATAAAACAAATAAGGCTTTATTAAAGTGGTAGTAAAGAACATAGATAAAACAAGGAAGCTAACTAGCTGCCTCTTGAGCATAATGAAGGTATCTTTTTTGGCATCATAGAGGAAAGAAAAGATAAAAGCAAGGAGGAACCCTTCTTCTCACTAGCCAGGAAGACACTAGGTAGTATCTATGGAACTTTCCAGGTGAGAATGAATTTCTCTCATACCAGATCCACAACTTAACTAAGTGAATGTTATTAACAGGCCTGGATGAACGTCCTTGATGACTATCTGCTAGTACTTGCGGTAATCAGAGAACTGTGCAGAAAAGTGGCATGTATTTTTTATTTATTTATTGGTATTACAGTTTTGTCCAGATTCTGATGAATCTCAGCTTGGTTTTGACAATGGAGCAGCTTTGGTTGGTTTAGTTTATAATCACTACCACGCATTTTCCTGGGCTTTTTAGTGACTTTGTTTTCCTTTGCTATCATCTTGTTGACATTACATCAGCAGATCCACATTGAATAATTTTGATCCTTTAGAGGGAGCACCTTACTTACTGAAATTTCTCTACTTTAGAAAATTTTTTAAAAGATTATCTTCCATTAAAAACTTCACTGAAACCAAGAGCCATGCACTTAAGTTATACTCTTAGATTTCTATCTAGGTCCCATTTCCTATTTTATTTCCCAATTCAGCTTGTGTATTCATTCTGAAGAGCTTCACAGATTGTCCAAAGTGATATGCTGCCTTCCATATCCCCTGATGATTTCAACTTAATAAATGAATCCTAAGAGTATCTTACAATGGAAACTATCATTTGCTTAAAAGATCTGAGCCATCTTTTGCTGAATACCAATACCTTGTATATCACCCCAATTCTCATCTGTATTGCCGGAACATCTGTACTTATATTAAACATTCTGTGTCCTGATAATAGAGAAGCGATACCAATTCTGTCTTTGCAATAAGTACACTATAAGTTAAATCTATCTAATTTCTAAGAGACTGACCAAATTCAAATGTTAGTAAAACATCTCTTAAGAAATTCTACTCAATACTATCAAATGCCTTCTCAATTTCTGTAAAATAGTTTCTCAGTACAAATGGAGTAACATTCCTGATGGATTCAAAATTAGACCCAGCAGACAAAGCTATTTTTAACAAGAAAAACTTGCCTTTTCCTGAACTGAATTCCAAATTTATAAATTATGTATGTTAAGACATATTTTGAAATTCTTATAAAATTTTAAAATAAATGTCAAATAAAATATGGAGGAGAGAAGACTTTGAATGTCTAAGCCATGCCTTGACAATTTTTTGTGTGTTGTAGGAGCCAGTCCAGATATTTAAGAGCCAGACTCATATTTCAGTCTTTAAATTGTTATATTTCAATGATCATATTTTTTTGTATTACTACAAAAAAAACCTATATTCTAGCCCCTCCACAGGCAAAGTGGAAATTTTGCATTGGAAGGGGTAACAAAGATGCTGCAATAAATATACGTTTAGGGAAGGGATAGTGGTATATATTATGGTTTAATTTTGAAGTGTGCCTGATTGCAAATGGTGTTACCATAATGGGAAGTAGATATTAAATTTCTGCAGATGTATACATATAGGGTTGAAGGAAAGAGGTGAGTGATGCTCAGAAGCAAGATTTGTGAACAAGGGATGTAATAATTTTTTATTTGAACATGTTTTCTCTTTGAGTATGGACAGAGGGACATTCAGGAATGGGGGGAGGATACAATGCGGGGGGGGCATTAATTGCTCACAGAACACTCTTCTGCCTCTAACTTTTAAATGACAGTAGCTCATTCATTTTTTCATGATCTCTCTGAAATTTGGAATTCCTGATCTCATAATCTAAGGAATTTCAGCACAAATCATCTCAACTTAATATGGATTTTGAGGATTTAACAGAGAATTCAAGAGAATTACAGAGATGTTTTTGTAGCTCTGTGATTTTTTAAAATCACTAGTTTAAGGCAGAACAGTAAAGTGTTAAGGGCCTGGAGGGAAGTTCAGCAATTGAACTGAAAGGGGCCTTAAAGTTGGGTCCTGCACAGACTTTCATTCCAGGGTTTTTTGCTACTTTCCTCAGGCAGTGGTAGGGATGATGGCTTTCAGAAGACAGTGGCATCACTTGCTGACCTTGTAATTGAAAGCAGGCACAGATGAAGATACCAGTGCTTTCTTTGTAAACATCAGTGGCTGTATGTCAGGCTTTGGCTAACACAGCAATCCCTTCTTATTTCATGGACTCAGAAGTGAATAACTCGCTTTAGTATTGCAGTCAGTTTCCTTCCTACTGAATCTCCCTTAATGGAGCTTGCTGGGTTGCAGAGTTTATTCCGTGCAGGCATTCTTGATTAGCTGCTGGACTGTCAGCAGCTTAGAATGGCCATCCATTGCCCGGATCCCTCAGCTGAAGCTGCTTTTCGTTTTTTGTTTCTCTGCTGCCTCTCTGGGAAGGACACAGGTGGCCATAACAGCAAGAATAGTCAGAAGGAAACATCGCTGACTTAGCACATGGATAACAAGGATCAAAGGCCACCAGTAAGGATACACGAGAAGAGGCCAATTGACAGCATCTTGTTCGAGGGCTACTACCATCAGAAGATCCCCTGGATTTACTGCCAGAAATAACAATGACGAGAAACAGATAAGAAATAGGGATTTTAGGGCTTCTTTGCTTGAGAGAGATTATTCATGCCTCTACCCAGTATAAGATCTCAGAGAGAGCACAAAGCTCTACTCACCTCTATTTGCTCCCCAGAAGTTATTCAGAGGCTATCACCTGGTATCGTTTTTGATTAAAAAAGATCTAGAGCATTGGAGACTCACAAACAAACCAAGTTACATGAAGTTTAACCAACGTGTTCTGTCCTACATGATGTACTTTATGGGGAGAAGACTCCAGTAACTTCAGCAAAGCTCTAAATGAAGCAGCATGAGGGAAAGGAAAAGTCTTCTTACCTTGAATGGGCAGAGCCATGGCATAGTCACTGCCATAGAGGGAGGCCCTGAGCACACAAACAACCCAAAATGACTGAGAGTGTTGTAAATGAAACCATGATATTTCTGACTATGTCAGGCCTATTACTAGATATTGGCTAGACATCAAAATCAATATTTGCTTTGAGTTGCAGGATATTTTCAATACTCAGGCCTAATTTTGTAGGAGTGGTAGAGCAGGCCTGCTCTGGCTTTCAGACCCTATTCCACACTGCCCTCCAGGGTTTTCCCAACACTTGGACCCATTATGCACGGGGGTTTTAGCGCGCGTTCGGGGTGGAATGGCGGCGACTAAAATCACCGATAATGCATGGAGTCGGCTGCAACCGGCCGCAGATTCGGTGCACACCGCCAAAAAAGTCGCGTTAGTGAAACGCGGAAGAAAGCAAAGCTTCCTGGGCGATCAGGGCGCAACCGGAGGCGGCGCCGAATTGACCACATGCATAATTGGGGAGGTCGGAGGGTCAGAGGGGGCGTGACCGCTCAAGTGGCTGCTGGAACGAACGGCGGCGCAGGTCGGGGGGAACCCAAGGGAACACGGACGGAAAGGCGGCCGGAGAGCTCACAGTGGAGGGGGGCGAGGGGATCGCCGCGGCTAAGGACGGCAGAGAGGCCGGCCACCCACCTCCCACCCATTCCCAAACACACACCCCAACCACAAACAAAAACGGAGGTGAGGTCTCTAAGAAAATACAAAAACTTTATAAAACAGTGTGAATGAACAAAGCACAAATATACAATATAAAGCTTAAAGTAGGGGAAACAATATAAAGGGGAAACCTATGGGGCAGAGGAACCGGGGCAGCAAAGAAGGGGAGAGGCGAACTGGGAGTAAACTAAGGGGAAGGGGAAACATGCTCCCTCCCCCTCCGTGCTCGATAAACCCGGCAGGTCTGCGCCTGCGCAGGCTGCTTCCGCCCTTCCTGGTCTCCGCCTCCGACGCTCGCCAACACAGTGGCACGCTCGCCTCGCTTCTCCTTGGCTCCGCGTCGACACCTCGACACCCGCCGCTCCGGGTTTTGCTGCCGTCACGCCCCATCCCGTGCATAACCGGTTTGCTTCGCGTCTTCCCCCTCCGTGTTTTCCATGTGACCCAAAATCGCCGTTTCGGTGGCCGTGCATAATGGGCCTTGGAGAGGCTTCTCTTTCTTGGGAAACTTGCCACCAGCACCTGACATTCGCCCACTGGTAAGGTCCAAGTTTTGAAGCCTTGCTTTGCATCTCACACTGCCCAGTGTTTGTTCTTCATGGGCACAGTTTACTGCCTTGTGCACTCCTGCAGGAATGGCCACATCAACTGCCAGCCTTTCCTTTGGTGCTCCTTTTAAAATAGCATGTCCAGACAGTGGAGATCTGTGTTATACGGAGAACCACAACCAGCATCATCAAAAGTTATAAAGTAGTTATTTAAAAGAAAATGTTTACAAACCTACTTTTAGCACAGCACCAGATTGAGCAAGGGATATATAAAATCAGTTAAATACAACTTTTCTGACCCTCTCTCAATACATGCCCTATCAGACTTTAGAATATAGGATAGGCTCCTTAGCACAGGGAATTACAGACTTCTACAGAGTTTCCACCCTACCAACAAAAGTGTGTCTAGTCAAGGCTATGGTCTTCCCAGTTGCAATGTATGGATGTGAAAGTTGGACCATAAGGAAGGCCAAGCATCAAACAATTTAGGCTTTTCAACTCTGGTGCTGGAGAAGACTCTTGCGAGTCCCTTGGACTGCAAGGCGAACAAACCAATCAGTCCTAGAGGAGATCAGCCCTGACTGCTCCTTAGAAGGCCAGATCCTGAAGATGAAACTCAAATACTTTGGCTACCTCATGAGAAGGAAGGACACCCTAATGCTGGGAACGATTGAGGGCAAAAGAAGAAGGGGAAGACAAAAAATGAGGTGGCTGGATGGAGTCACTGAAACAGTCAATGTGAACTTAAATGGACTCTGGGGATTAGTAGAGGACAAGAAGGCCTGGAGGATCATTGTCCATGGGGTCGCAATGGGTCGGACACAACTTTGCACCTAACAACAACAACAACAACAACAACAACAACAACAACAACAACAACAACAACAACAGAGTTTCCATTACCTTGAAACTTTCTTCTGTTAACTCAGTTACCAAATGACTAATGGCTACCTTCTCCAGACCTTTGCTAAGAGTTCTGTCTGCTCTGATGGATTCAGCACAAAAGACCTTCATCCTTGCTTCCCGTGCCCATCCCTAGCTACAATTGGGAGACCTAGGTTTGAATCCTCATTTTTCTTCAGAAGCTTGTTGGGTGACCTTAGGACAGTCACATTCTCAGCCTAACCTACCTTACAAGTTTGTTATGAGGATAAAATGGAGGGGAAGAGAGGAGAATAATATATACTTCTTTGCAGTCCCTTTGAGGGAAAAGGTGATGAAGCAAGTACTTAATATCTTTAACATTTTTTTCTCTCACTGGCCATTTGAAATTGTGCTATCTATTGGGTCATCCTCTACAGATCTCAAGCAAAGTCTACCTGTGTAGACTATTAAATTGATGTCTTTGCAGGACCATAAGACAACTTTGAGTAAATTCTGAAAGTTTCTTTTTTTTGGGGGGGAGGGGATGATTTCTTTAAAAATGCATATTCATTCATTCATTCATTCATTCTGTTGAGAGGAATTAACCTCTGCCCATCTTGCACCTTGTCTTAGTATATAGTTTTCTCACAGCCAGGCTCTTAATATCAGAAGTGACCATGCTGCAGGAAAAATACTGGAGTAAGACTCAAAACATACTGGGGTAAGGCTCAAAGGGATGTTAGCTCCAATCACTTGTCTCCTCAGTTTTGGTTTAAAAATAGAATGACTGTTTCTTTACACACAAAACAAATATCTTCATAGTTTGAAACTGCCTTATAGTGAATCAGACCATCAGCCCTTCAAGTTGTGTATTGTTTTGCCAGACAGATAGTGATTTTCCAGAATTTCCAGGATCTCAGGTAGGGGGTTTACACATCACTTACTGCCTGGTCCTATTAACTAAAGATGTTCATGACCTTCTGCATACAAACCAGACGCTCTTCCACAAAGCCACTGTCCCTCCCCATTTCTACTTGTTCTACTAATTTTACTTTTGTAGTAAAATGAAACTGTCTCAAAGCCATTCAAACAATGCAGTGGTTGAGGTGAAATGGAAAAGCTGTGTACATCTATTGAGATATTGCTGAGTAGAAGTATCCATTAACTCTTGAGGCTGAAAAATGACCTTGTGAGTTACTTTTCCTGCTGATTAAGCCTCTTGGCCCCCCTGCTTGCCCTTCCCTTGCATTGTGGGTACATAAAAGCTAGACAATCATTTCTGAAGATTATCAGAAATAATTGCAGGTGGTTAATTTTTTTTAATCAGATTTGGTCTATTAACAATATTAAGGCATACAGGAATATAAGTCAGATTTGGATAAATGAATTTATGAATGCACATCCATGGGACATAGATGATTGAAATAAAGGCATCTCAGTGTGATCCAGCACTTGAGCCCTCTATGCTGCCATCTTTAAAAGAGGATATTGGCATTCCCAATTCTATTCCCTGCCTGAAGTTTCTTTTCCCAGGATAAATAATGTACTTAGGCTTTTAGGTTTAAGATTCTCTGTGTCTGCGTCTTTATATATCCATATATACACCACAGACTATGGGATTGGGTTTTTTTATATATCATTTACCTGTAAGATATTGGTGTAAGCATTATGCAGAAAGACCACTGCAACCTATTATTTCAGAAGAAGATAGTTCTGAGCAGTTCAATGAAAATAGAATATTATGTGCAACTGCTGTATTTTTTGTCAAGCACAAGGTGGTGCTGTTGGCCAACACAACAAAAATGGTCAAACAAATCCTGCTTGCAAAAGCTGGAGCCATGAGGTAAAGGGATATCAAGGAAACAGGCAGCAGCTCTGCATTGCAAGATAACAGTCAGGAATGTTAGGAGGAAAAGGCTTCTGAATCAATCTCCAACAATAAGAATACCAAAGGAAAGAAAGGGAACCAGGTGCTCTTTGTGTTTCACTTCTGCCTTGGGAAAAGCTGCAAGAATGCAAAGGAGCCACCTTAACAGGCAAGTCTGGTCTTTCTCTCTGTTTTTCTGCCTTGCTATTGTGGTGTGTGAGTCTTTCCACTATTCCGTGCCAGAGGAAAAGAAGAGTGGGTCTCTTGTTGCAAATGTGCTAAAGGATTTGAAGGTGGATGTGAAGGAGCTCTCTGCTCGCAGGGCCCGGCTGGTTTCTGAAGGCACCAAGCAATATTTCCAGCTGGATCCTCACTCTGGGAATGTGATAGTACAGGACAGAATAGACCGAGAGGCTCTATGTGGTCAGCAGGATCCTTGTGTCTTATTCTCAGAGATTATGCTGGAAAACCCACTGCAAGTGCACAGAATAGAAGTCCAAATAGAAGATGTGAATGACAATTCCCCACAATTCTCTAAAATGGAATTCCTTTTTGAAATACCTGAGCAGACTCCCTTGAATACCAGATTCCTACTGGAGAGTGCTACAGATGCAGACAGAGGAGAAAATGCTGTTCAGAACTACACTCTCAGTCTAAACAACCATTTTAGGTTGGATGTTCAGAGTCACGATGATGGAAGCAAAAGTGCAGAATTAGTACTGGAGAGACAATTAGACCGTAAAGAGAATGTGCGGCTTTTCTTGATTCTGGCAGCTATTGATGGAGGGACCCCAAAGAGAACAGGCACAGCAAAGATTGTAATTGAAGTTCTGGACAACAATGATAACGTCCCTCAGTTTCAACAATCTCTGTACAAAGTGAAACTACGGGAAAATGCCTCCCCAAACGCACTTGTAGCTAAAGTGGAAGCAACAGACAAAGATCTCGGTTCCAATGCAGACATTACTTATTCCTTCAACCAAGTACCAGAAAATATCCTTAGATCATTCAAGTTAAATAAAAATACTGGGGAACTTGCAGTTGCCGGAATTATTGACTATGAAGAGAATAGAAATTATGGAATAAACATCAAAGCCACAGATGGAGGGGGCCTCTCAGCTTACTGCAAAATCATTGTGGAGGTTGAGGACATGAATGACAATGCCCCAGAGGTGATGCTCACATCCCTCACCAGCCCCTTACCAGAAGATTCTCCCCCAGATACTGCTGTAGCCCTTTTTCGTGTCACAGATCGAGACTCTGGAGACAATGGCAGAACTTCCTGCACCATTGAGGCAAACCTGCCCTTCAAATTGAAAGCACATGCAAATAGTTACTATCAACTGGTGACCCAGCAAGCCCTAGACAGAGAAAAAGCATCGGAGTACAACATCACTATCACAGCCACAGACCAGGGCTCCCCTAGGCTCTCTTCAATAAGAATGATCAGTGTCCAAATCTCAGACATCAATGACAACTCTCCAGTATTTGAGAAGTCAACCTATGAAATGCACTTATGGGAAAATAATATTCCGGGTCTCCTCATAGGTCTGGTCCAAGCTAAAGACCTAGACAACAACAAAAATGCCAAAGTGTCTTATTCTCTTTTGCCTGGGAAGGTCAGTGATCAACCAGTGTCCTCTTACGTCTCCATCAACTCTGAAACTGGGAATCTGTATGCCATTCGCTCAGTGGACTATGAGCAGGTAAAAGATTTCCATGTGACTGTGAGGGCTGTGGACGGCGGTTCCCCTCCCCTGAGCTCTCAAGTTATGGTTCGAGTTGTTGTCGTGGATGAAAATGATAATGCCCCATTCATCCTGTACCCCCTTCAGAATGGCACCTCCCCATCCAATGACCTGGTTCCCCGGGGAGCAGAGGCTGGCTACCTGGTGACCAAGGTGGTGGCAGTGGACAGAGATTCCGGTCAGAACTCTTGGCTTTCCTATGAGCTCCTGAAGGCCACAGAACCGGGTCTGTTCAGTGTGGGGGCCCAGAATGGAGAAGTGAAAACCACAAGACCAATTAACAAACGAGACACCATTAAACAGAAACTTATCATTGGAGTCAGAGATAACGGTCACCCTGCTCAATCCACCTCTGCAGCACTAAGCATTCTTCTCGTGGATGGATTTTCTGACCCTTTTATGAAAATGGTGGAGATCCCAAAGGAAGAAGTGGTGGGGGAGGAAGACCGTACCCTGACCATGTATCTGGTCATATGCTTGGCAGTCATCTCCTCTATTTTTCTGGTCTCCATGTTGGCATTTGTTGCTATCAAGATTCATAAGAGGAGAAGGTTCATAGAGAGCTCTGCCCTGAATTTCCCAGTGGGACCAAATTTCCCAGAGAACTGCAGAGATGCTGATGGTGGATCCCTTTCCCGGGCTTACAACTATGAAGTGTGCTTAGCTGGTGGATCTCTAAGCAGTGAGTTCCGGTTTCTCAGGCCTCTCTTTCCTGTCTTCTCTGTGGAGCCTGCTCAGTCCCAGGGACCTCAAAAGATTGTATCTGGTTCCCATGAAATCTCATGTAATGGAGCAGAAGTCATGAACCAGGTGAGACTAACTAATTTAATATAAAATTATTAATGAATGCATCCTTTTAGCTTCAAGTTAGTTAACTAATTGATTCTTGAATCCCACTGAATCGCTAGAAATGGTAGATAGTGTTTCTCCTTGCACCCAGATCAATCCTCTTCTGATCTGTCTGCTTTTCTATGGCTTTTTGAACACATGAAATAAAATTGTACTTCATATAAATTGGAGCCATCTATTAAACCATAAGACTGGTGCATTAGCCTAAGCGTAAACAGAATGACTCTTTTACTGTTTAATCTGTCATATGAGCATTTGATATTATTTCCAGAAGCAGACTCTAGAAATAGGAATTCTTTTGTGGATTGTAAAATATTGTCACTGCCCTTATTTAGCTAATGAAGTGATCCCACTCGTATTATATGCAGATGATATGGTTTGACTGTATTGTTCCCACATCGAGCTCCAGAGGCTCTTAGCTACATTTGACAGTTACAGGATTGTTGCTGTGTGTCAAACTGAGTCAACTATCCTTGGAAGCTAGAGCTTGGCAATTGGCTTTCAGTTTCTATTTTAAAGTTGTTGTTTTTAGTTATTCTGGGTATGTACCTTTGATAAAAAGCAGATTCTTCCCAATCCTCCTGGCTTAAGATGTTGACTCAGAACTTCCATTCATTGGATTAATTCCTGACATGATTCACAAATGAGGTTCTATAGCTGTAAATTCCTTTGTTCAAAACATATCCAGGGTTTGTTCTTCCTTATTTTTTGGAACCATTCCACCATGGACACTGTGTTCTTATACCTTCCATTAGTCCATCTCTAATTCTTTTAAAGATTTTAAATTGACTTAGCTAAGCACACAACCGGCGCCTTTTTGGAGTGGTAGATTAAAGAGGACCCCCTTTTAGGAATATTTATGAAGCTCTTCTTTGACCCATTATGCACGGGGGTTTTAGCGCACATTCGGGGTGGAATGGCGGCGACTAAAATCACCGATAACGCACGGAGCCGGCTGCAACCGGCCGCAGCTTCGGTGCATGCCGCCGAAAAAGCCGCGTCAGTGAAACGCGGAAGAAAGCGCAGCTTCCGGGTGACCGGGGCGCAACCAGAAGCGGCGCCCGGATCGTCGCGTGCATAATCGGTTACTCTGGGTTTTGCCGCCATCGCGCCCCGCCCCGTACATAACCGATATGCATCGCGTCTTCCCCCTCCGCGTTTTCCATGTGACCCGAAATCGCCATTTCGGCGGCCGTGCATAATGGGCCTTTAAGGAAAATCAGTGCATTGGTTCAGGTTTTATTGTAATGTCCCTTGTCTGTGATTCCTAGGAATTGATTTCCTTTTTTACTCACTATAATCTCACTCATTTTATCTGATAGATCTCCTAAAATTGCCCTTGCTGTCACTAAAATTTTGTATCATTTGGATTTGAAATTTTGAAGATAAAGTTTATCAAAGGAAGTAAATGACTGCTCATGCTTTTTGCTCAAAAGACCTTTAATCAAATGAAAGGAATCAGAGCTTTGTTCAATCAAAATCAGTCTTGTCCTACAAAGTCTGGCAGTGTCTCTCCAGTGTCTCAGGAAGAGGAGTTTGATGTCACTTCTTACCTTGTCCTTTTAACTGGAGATGTCAGGATTAAACCTAGGACCTTCTGCAGGCCAAGGAGATGCACTGAACCACTGCCATTCCCCACGGAAGAGAATACAGTATATACCAGCCTTTCTCAACCTTTTTTACCATCAAGATATCCCTGAAACATTCTTCAGGCTTTGAGAAACCCCGTAAGTGGCACAATCATGCAGAACATGGTTGGGAAGCATAGCTGTATATCCACCTAGGGCCCCTCCCTTTCTCACCACATCCAGGCCCATCACTGGCTATTTTGGGATGGGTGGGTGGGTTGACATGACCTTATATGGTCATATCACCCAATAAATGTTTTTTTTTAACACATATAAAAATTAACTCCCACGCATTCAAGAAACTCCAGGGCTCCATGAAACCCTGCCTGAGAAAGTCTGCTATAGACAGATGAAATTTCTTTTTTTTTTTAGGAACATAAGGGCAACCCTGCAGGATCAGACCAGTGATCCATATAGTCCAGCATCCTGTATCACACAGACCCATTATGCACGGGGGTTTTAGCGCACATTCGGGGTGGAATGGCGGCGACTAAAATCACGGATAACGCACGGAGCTGGCTGCAACCGGCTGCAGCTTCGTTGCATGCCGCCGAAAAAGCCGCGTCAGTGAAACGCGGAAGAAAGCGCAGCTTCCGGGTGAGCGGGGCGCAACCAGAAGCGGCGCCCGGATCGGCGCGTGCATAATCGGTTACTCTGGGTTTTGCCGCCGTCACGCCCCGCCCCGTGTATAACCGGTATGCGTCGCGTCTTCCCCCTCCGCGTTTTCCATGTGACCCGAAATCGCCGTTTCGGCGGCCGTGCATAATGGGCCACAGTGAGACAAGCCAGTTCCTCTGGAGGGTCAGCAAGAGGGCATAGAGGCTGAATCCTTCCCCTGATAAGAACATCTGAAGAGCTCTGCTGGATCAGACCAGGGGTCCATCTAGTTCATCTTCCTGCCTCACACACTGGCCAACCAGCTCCTCTGGAGGGCCAACAACAGGGCATCGTGACTGAAGCCTTCCTCTTATGTTGCCTCATGGTTCTGGGATTTAGAGATTCCATTTAGTCACCCTGGCTAATAGCAACTGATAGACTTACCCTATCTGAATTTGTCTAATCTCCTTTTAAAGCTCTCTTTATCTATGGCCATCACTTGTCCTTCCTTGATGGCTTTCTGTGCCCTTTGTTCTTTCAGATTTCCTGAAGAAATCTTACTTCTTCAACCAAGACATTAGAAGCCACTGCACATATTACATTTTAGATCTACATGTAATAATTGTATATATGTCCCTAAAAATACAAATTGAATTTGGCATCCACACATTTATAAATGTGAGGATTTGGATGACATGCTCTTTGGAGAGTATGACAGACTGCCGTTCCTATTGTGCATATTGTTGTTGTTAGGTGCGAAGTCGTGTCCGACCCATCGCAACCCCATGGACAATGATCCTCCAGGCCTTCCTGTCCTCTACCATTCCCCAGAGTCCATTTAAGTTTGCACCGACTGCTTCAGTGACTTCATCCAGCCACCTCATTCTCTGTCGCCCCCTTCTTCTTTTGCCCTCGATCGCTCCCAGCATTAGGCTCTTCTCCAGGGAGTACTTTCTCCAGGAAGTCAGTACCAAATAATGTACCAAAGGACCATGTGTTCTTTACACAGCTTGTTATTCAATATTGCTATATATTAATAAGTAAACTTGTTCATTCTGAAGTGATATGAGATTCTTGCATTTTATGTATGTGGGCTATTTTATTTATGTGAGTTTGCAAGTTGATGCTGAGAGACTCATTAAATTTAGACATGGATCCCCCTTTTTAAAAATTTGAGAACCACTGGTTAATTGTACAACATACATTCCTTTTGGTTTTCTTCTGCATGGACCACAAGATGGCAGCATTGGCAAACAGATGAGTTGTAACTTGCATTTTTCTGATATAATAGCATTTTAGCAAGGCAAGGAGAAACCAATGAACAGATAGACAAACCCAGAAGCCAGAGGGAAGATACACTGAAAGATTCAAGGAATGAAAGCGATGAACATAGCAAATCAAGATTATTTTTTTTCTGGATAATGCTTAGCTGTTTCATATTTTGAAAACCAAAAATCCTAATCTGGGAGAGTCTGGCACCATGGAGGACAGCTTCAGGATCAGAAAAGGTCTGTACCTTTTGTTCCTAATCTCTGTATCTTCAGTGGTGTGTAGTTCTGTTCGGTATTCCTTGCCTGAAGAGAAGAAAAGTGGGTCTCTGGTGGCGAATGTGCTGAAGGATTTGAAACTGGGGCCAGGGGAGCTCTCTGCCCGCAGAGCCCAGCTGGTTTCCAAAAGCAATAAGCAGCATTTCCAGCTAGACACCCATTCTGGGAACCTCTTTGTAAATGAAAAGATAGATCGGGAAGCTTTGTGTGGCCAGACTGATCCCTGCTTACTCCTTTCTAAAATCGCACTGGACAAACCTTTAGAGGTCATCAGTATAGAGATGAATATAGAAGATGTGAATGATAATTCTCCCAAGTTTTCTAAAGATGAGTTTAATCTAGAAATTCCTGAGCATGTTCCCTCAAATACTCGATTCCCCCTGGAATCTGCCCAAGATGCAGACTTAGGTGAAAACAGCATCCAGAACTATACTCTTAGTCCCAATGCGTATTTCAGGCTGGATGTACAAAGTGATGAGTTTGGGGTCAATTATGTGGACCTTGTTCTGGAGAAGTCACTGGACAGGGAGAAGGAGGCTCAGTTTTTGCTGACTCTCACAGCTATTGATGGAGGTGTGCCACAGAGAACGGGCACAGTTCAAATAAATATTAAAGTTCTGGACAGCAATGACAACTTTCCTCAGTTTACAGAAACTGAATATAAAGTGAAGCTAAAGGAAAACAGTCCTCGTGGTACTCTGGTCTTGAAAGTGGAAGCCAAAGATTTGGATTCTGGTTCAAATGCACAGATCTCTTATTTATTCCATCGGGTACCTGAGAAAATAAGCAGCTTGTTCCAGTTGCATCAAACAACTGGGGAAATCACTGTTTTGGGACCTATTGACTACGAAAAGGAAACTGGCTATTATATGAACATCAAAGCTAGAGATGGGGGAGGTCTTTCAGGCCACTGCAAAGTCCTGGTAGAAATTGAGGATGAGAATGACAATGCCCCAGAAGTCTCTCTCATATCTATCTCCAGCACTGTGCAAGAAGATTCTCCCCTGGAGACTGTGGTGGTGCTTTTCAGCGTCACAGACCAAGACTCTGGAGAGAACAGCAGAACTTCTTCTGCCATAGACACAAACCTTCCCTTCATGTTAAGGGCCACTGGGAGTAACAACTACCAGATTTTGATTCAAAGTCCTTTGGACAGAGAGAGAGTGCCTGAGTATAACATCACCATCACAGCTACCGATCGGGGCTCTCCCAGGCTCACTTCAAGAAGAACAATCAGGGTTGAGATCTCCGACATCAATGACAACCCTCCAGTGTTTGAGAAGGCCAAGTATGAAATGCAAGTGTGGGAAAACAATATTCCAGGCTTACTGATGGGCTCAGTCCATGCTGTCGACCTGGACGTGGAGCAGAATGCCCAGGTGACCTATTCTCTTGTGCCTGGAAATGCCAGTGGTGCTCCTGCAGCCTCTTACGTCTCCATCAACTCTGAGACGGGGAATCTGTACCTCCTGCGATCTCTGGACTATGAGCAGATCAGGGAATTCCAAGTGACAGTCAGGGCTTCGGATGGGGGTTCCCCTCCACTGACCTCGGAAGTTGGTGTTCGAGTTGTTATCCTGGATGAAAACGACAATGCACCCTTCTTCCTCTACCCGCTCCAGAACAGCACCTCCCCCTGCAATGACCTGGTGCCCAAGTCAGTGGAGGCCGGGTACCTGGTGGCCAAGGTGGTGGCTGTGGATGGGGATTCGGGCCAGAACTCTTGGCTGTCCTATGAACTGCTGAAGGCCACTGACCCCGGCCTCTTCAGCATCGGAGCCCAGAACGGGGAGGTGAAAACCAGGAGACCCCTGACGGAGCGAGACACCAGCAAGCAGAGGCTGGTTATCCTGGTGAGGGACAACGGCCACCCTCCCCAGACCAGCACTGCAACCCTGAATGTCCTTCCTGTGGATGGCTTTTCAGACCCTTACCTGAATATTGCGAGTGTCCGTCACGATGAAGCCAGGGAGGAAGACGGCTCCTTGACGATGTACCTGGTGATCTGCTTGGCTGCGGTGTCCTTTGTGTTCCTGATCTGCATCATTGTGTTTGTCGTCATCAAAGTGCACAAGAAGGAGTCTGGCTTTCTCTCTGCCCTTCCTCAGTTCCCACCTGCCTTACCTGAGATCCCGGAGACTGGTGTGGATTCTCAGAGTGGATCACTCTCCCGGGCTTACCGCTATGATGTCTGCCTGACGGGTGGATCACTTAGCAGCGAGTTCAGATTCCTTAGGCCGCTCATTCCTGTTTTCTCCATGGGGGACCCAAACATCTCTCAGAATCACAGGATTTCTTCTCTCTCTCAAGAGACACCTGAACAAGTGGAGGTAGGAAAAACAAGGGAACAGGTGTGTAGCTCTTTTTCTAAATTAACCCTTATTCCATTTCATCTGTGATATAATATAATGATTTCTGCTATTGCTGTTTATTTTCCACCCTTCCTTTTCCCATTGTCTATTTATCCTTCAACAGTTACTGTATAGCTGCAGTATTTGAAGTCAATATGTGAAATTCCGCCGCACTTCTCCATTTACTTTTCCCCTTTGTTTTCTTAGTTCCCTTCCCTGTTAGGCTTTCACTTTCAGAACAGGGATCTCCTGCCCCTGATATTGACGTAGCGTTTTTCTCTGAGATCACCACCACTCTTTATGGGGCTCATCCTTCTTCCTTCTAATATGTCCCTAGTATCTCTGTCCACCATCTTTATTTACATGAACCAAGAGAGGAGTAAAGCTGGTGTGACAGCTGCAGAAGTGACAAAGCAGCACACAGGGCGCCAATATTTTCAGCCTTGCCAGGACTGTGGAGTGGGAGATATTTTCAGCAGTGACAGGTGCAGGCAGGGAGACTTCGTGTCATAAAGGGAAGTCAGGAAGTCTTACACTGATCCAGTCTGTAGAGTTCTAAACACACTGAGGACAATTTATAACAGATGTGTCTCTTTTGATCCACAGATTTTTGTGTAAATATGACACGGCATTCACACACATGTATATTTGAGGGCGGTGACTAAATCTCTGCCTACCTGGAACAAGTCTACCAGATGGTGCTGCTCAGGCACAATGTTGGGAAAGAATAATAGAGCTTCACCGCAATTATGTGCACTAGAGGTGCTGCAAAGTTTGTAGGAAAAGTGCCTGACTGCTGACCATACCATTTTCAGCAGCCCTAATAAATTGTGAACCAAGCCTTGTATCTCCTCACCTTGCTGCCATTCAGTTCAGCAGCTCCTGGACCTCTTTGCAGCTATGCAGTAGGTGAAATTGATCTTCCCCAAGGTTGGGTCATACAATCCCCAAATTTGTGTTGGTGCAAAAAAAAAAAAAAGATAATATGAATGATACGGACTTGTAAATGAACATAAAACACTATGACTTAAAAAAATACATGCAGTGAAACTCTTCATTAAGGGATAACATTTGAGTCCAGTGGCACTTTTAAGACCAACAAAGTCTTATTCTAGAATAAACTTATTTAGAATATAAAATGTTGTTGGTCTTAAAGTTGCCCTTGGACTCAAATATTGTTCTGCTACTTCAGATCAACACAGCTATGTGCTTGCATGTTTCATTAAGGGATGTAACATTGCACCACAAAATTTCTTATAACATTCATCTGGCTTTTTTATTTTTCATAGTTTCAATAGCTCTGTTTGCCACTTTGATTGTAATTGCTTGATTTCTACTAGTTCTGTCATCATCAAATGAACATATGAACGCCTTTTTTAATGCACAGTGTCCTTTACGCTAGATTACCAGAGGAATATAAATAAATATAAAAATCTCTAAATACTTGAGAAGTCTCTTAATCAGTTATTGTTAATGTCTGTGGTTATCTGAGAAAAAAACAAGTTGGGTCATCCATTCCTTATCTTAGCAGTCTTACTAACTTTTCAAAATACTTTTGCTTAACAAAGCTTTACTAGCTTTCTGTATTTTGATCATTTCTCTTGGTTTTTATTTATTTTATTTATTTATTATTGAATTAATATACTGCCGCTCCCAGCAAGCTAGCTTGTGGTGGGTCAAAGAAACTTAGTTTATAAACTGTTGAAACTGAACGCCTGCATTTAGTGTCTCCTTTTGCCTCTTGCTCTAACAATTGTATTGAATTAAAGTTTAATTAATCTTTCTTTAACTTATGACAGTTCTTTTTTTCCCTGTATTATATTGTTGAAATGTAATGCCTCTCAAGAACACTCTATTTGAGTCCCAAATAGGTTTCTAATAGCAAAAATATTATTAAGGACATGAAACTCTAAGTTAATTTCTTACTTGTTTACATATTTTGTCTTGTTTTAATAATATGGTATTTAGCATCCTCTTTTTAACATCTCGTTCTGGAAATTGCCTCTCTAAATGTACTATTTTATCTTCTGAATCCTTTTGATGCAAACAAAAGTAGGAGAATTAGCAGCAGAAGAAAACAGAAAAACAGAACACAAACAGGAAGGGCCCTCTATATGTTTGCTTCTGAAGACGCATGAGTCAAGGCTTGACCTTTATTGTGACACCCTTCACATGCCACTTGCCATGTGCGGTATGCACTTATCTAGTGATGCCAGCATCCAGGTAGAACAGGGGGATCCTCCAGATTTACAGCTCTTCTCCAGACCACCTGAAGAAAATTGATGCTTTAGAGATTGTTTCCGCACTAGCACGAGGGCATGAAATGGTGAAATGAAGGCGTGCAATTAAAAGAAAAGGGCACAATTTAAAAAACCCAACCTTTTAGAAAAGGGGAAGGGAGACTGCTGCCTTCCCACAATGCAGAAAACATATGATGAATGACGCATGGAAAACAAGGGGAGAAAAGCCCACATGCAGAAATCAAAGCGTCAACTTTGTCAAAATCCTGTTGTTTCTGCCATTATTTAGTGATATTTATGTAGCCTGGTTCTGCAGGAGCTGGGGGCAGCTTGTCTCCTGTGTAGGAGTTAGGGGCAGCTTGTTTCCTTTGCTTTATGGTCCTGATGTTCCTTCCTGCATTTCCATCCCCCCCTCTCTTTTTTACCCCTAAGCAACCCATTTGCTCCTTTCCTTTCCCCCTCTTCTTTGGAGCCAAATTTCTCATTGGAGTGTTAAGAATGTTTGATGTTTTTTCTGGATTCCCATGGAAGGGGGGCAGGGGTTGGGATATATGTAGACTGGTATTCTCAACCTCAGTTTCGATAATGTCTTAATGAGAGTACTTTCTTGCTTAGTAAAGAAATCTTTTACTATCAGTCAAGAATTTGCTATTCTGTGTAATAGAAGATCCTCACAAACTCACAGCATGTAATCAAAATCCAAAGAAAGGTTAAAACCAAGTATGTCTCCTAATTCAGAAGTGGTCAGAGAATGAACACTGTGGCATTATACCCCTTTCCAGGCTCTATCCTGAAATTTTTAGGAGTTTCCTGAACTGGCAGCCCTACTCCCACCCTTCAATACCTCACTATTGGCCAAGAAGGACCTGCCAACTCTACACTCAAACAACAGTTTTTTGACTGTCATTCCCCACAATACTTTACAGAGCCGGTGGCCTATCTTTATATATAAAAATTGCTTGATAAGAGTATAAGGAATCAACCACTGAAGAAAAATTGTGAAAACGGAGTATATCTAGAAATCGTTTTGGTTGGTCCTTAAAAAATTATTGATATATAAAATTTATTACCAATTGCCTTGGAAAGGTTCTGTTTTTCTCTGTTTGTGTTTTGAACCTTTCTTCCTTTCTCGTATTGCAACTCTACACTCAACAGCTTTTATCAGTAGGTATGTAGGTGTGGATTATAACCAGTTAGGTCCAGGTGGTTCCTTTCACTCTAGTTTAAGCTCTTGGATCTCTTCAGGGTGCGGGGCATAGAGGGATTTTGGTCTATTGTGGCGGATGCACCTGCCAGTTATCCTTTTAGTTGCAATACTTAGCCATTTCACCAGTTATGATCTCAGTTCCAGTTGCTGGCCATTATAAAACACTGCAGGGTGTAAGACCAGAGTATTTAAAGTCCTAGAAGTAGCTCATCAGTTAAGATCAACATTAGATATCTGATGTCTTCAGAGGCAAAGCCTTTTCTGTATTGCCACCTCAATTTCCTTCCGAGAGCATTCTGTTCATTTTTTCCTCCTCCCCTCTTGTTAAACAAATAAAAAATTTATTCTCTTGGCACCCTGTTACTGTTAATAGTGGTTTTGTTATCAATACAGAGAACTTTTAGACATCTAGTTTTATTTTTAATGTTAGTGCAGTTGAATTGTTAATAGCTTTTTCATTTTTTTATTTGTATATTACCTCAGAAATAAAATTTACAAAGTGTAAAGGACATAAGTATTTTTAAATCGTGAACTTTAACATACATTTATATTTACATATTGCACAAGGAAATAAAACATGGTTTCTGCAAGCATGAGTTACTGATGGATGCTGGAATCTTCCTTCCCCAACACAAGCTTTAACTTGTCCAGTTATGAGGTTATATGTCATGAGGTTAAGGATGATGAGGTAACAAAATACACAAAACACACATATGAGGAAATGATGGAGAATTTGTCTTATTCCCTGCTTTTCTCAACCCTAAAGTGTCTCAATTGCATTTATTTCCCCTCTCTACAACAGACACCTTATGGACTAGACTAGGGACAAAGCGCGTTGCATTCAGGAATACAAAGGCGCTAGATTGGGGTGGGGGTTGGGGTGCGGGTGGGGGTGGAAGAACTCTGCAGATAGCCTCTCCTTTCCCCCAGGACCTGGAAAGTCTGCAAGCCCCTGGGACAGGAACTAACTGGCAGGGGCAGCTCTCATGCAGCAGGAATCTTTAGCCTCTGAGCCTTGGAGGGAAGTAGAAGGAGGAGGGGGTAGTTAGGGATGGGGGATGAAAGGTGATTGGCTGGCCATTGGACAGACAGGCAAGCTGGTTGGAGGAGGAGGCACTCAGGGGCAGGTCAGCAGCTCTGAGTGGGTGTTAAGCGCTGAGTGGCACTTAAGCCATGAGACCAGCTCCTCCTCCTAGGCCTTACAAGAAATATATTATGTGGAACAGATAGAGTTGAGAGAATTCCGAGGAACATGATGGGCCCAAGGTCACCCAGCTGGCCTCATGAGTCTCAATGGGGCTTACAGATGCATTCCTTTGCCTTCCCTACAACAGGCACCTTGTGAGGCAGGTAGGGTTGAAAGAGCTCTGAGCAAACTGACTGGCCCAAGGTCATCCAGCAGGCTTCATGTGGGAAAGTGGGGAATCATACCTGGTTCTCCTGATTTGAGTCTGCTAGTGTTAACAGCTAGACCACACTGACTCTCAAGATGAAGTTTCAGCTGTCCAACAAGTATTTTTGATTAGAATTCTAAATCCACAGTTGAATACAGAGATGAAATCCCAGTTTGATGTTTTTCTAACAAACCCTGTCTTGAATCAGTTGTCCATTCTCAGGCAAAGTACACTAACAACTTTTTCTGTGGGGAGGGGGACATTTTAAGGGAGGCCTATAGAAGCCAAGCCACTTAATTGTAAGTTAGAAGAATATGCATTATGGATGAACAAACAATGCAAAATCTCCTTGAATAGATGGTTCCTGTTCAGTACTAAAAGGCTATTTAGAGACATCATATCATTGTTCAAACACCAGGTGGTGCAATTGCACCACAGAAAACACACTTTTTAGGGAATATCATCAGCTCTTCTACAAAGCTGCTGTCTTCACATAGAAGAGATCTCAAATAGAAAACAGCCTTCATAGAAGGCAGACTGTCAGAAATTTCAGGAGACAAAAGCCTCTGCTCTCTTTAACCAAAAGCAAGTTCAGAAAAAAGGAAAAATTTGCCTTGGAATCAAACGACAGACAGCCACTTCCAGCAGCTTCATTACAAAGAATTATCCTATGAATTGAATGTGCCTGGCTGAGACAATGGACATGCATCTCAACAACAGGCCAGGTTGGTTCCTTTTCTTCTTTCTCTGCATGTGTGGGGCAATCTGTGAGTCCTTCCACTATTCAATACCCGAGGAAAAGAAAAGTGGGTCTGTGGTGGCAAATGTGCTGAAGGATTTGAAAGTAGATGCAAAGGAACTGTCTCCTCGCAGGGCCCGGCTAGTTTCTGAAGGTACCAAACAGTATTTCCAGCTGGACCCTCATTCTGGGAATGTGATATTAGGTGACAGGCTAGACAGAGAAACTCTGTGTGGCCACAAGGACCCTTGCGTCTTACTCTCTGAAATTGTGCTGGAAAACCCATTGCAGGTGCACAGAATTGAAGTTCAAGTAGAGGATGTGAATGACAATGCTCCCAAATTCTCTAAAAAGGAATATCTTTTTCAAATACCTGAGCACACTGCAACAAATACCCGATTCCCTGTAGAGAGTGCAGAAGATTCAGACAGAGGAGAAAATGCTGTCCAGAATTACACGCTTAGTCCAAATGAGCATTTTCAACTGGATGTTCAAAGTCACATTGATGGAATGAAATTTTCAGAATTAGTATTAAAGAAACAATTAGATCGGGAAGAGGAAGGACATCTTTCCCTGACTCTGTTGGCTGTTGATGGAGGGATCCCAAAGAGAACAGGCACAGCTCAAATTATCATTGAAGTCCTGGATTCAAATGATAATGCTCCTCATTTTGATAAAAATGTGTACAAAGTGAAACTCATGGAAAACAGCCCACTAGGCTCCTTTGTAACAAAAGTGGAAGCAGCTGACCAGGATTTGGGTTCCAATGCAGAGATCAATTACTCTTTCAGCCAGGTGCCAGATTATGTACAAAGAGTATTCAAGTTAAACCAATATACTGGGGAACTTAGGGTAGCAGAGAATATTGACTATGAAATGAATCAAAATTATGCAATAAACATCAAAGCCACGGATGGAGGGGGGCTCTCCGCTTATTGCAAAGTCATAGTAGAGGTTGAGGACAGAAATGACAATGCCCCAGAGGTGACCCTCACATCCCCCACCAGTCCATTACCGGAAGATTCTCCTCCAGATACAGTGGTAGCTGTCTTCCGAGTGACAGATCAAGACTCTGGAGATAATGGCAGAACTTCCTGCACTACTGAGCCAAATTTTCCCTTCCTGTTAATAGCCTCTGTGAATAATTATTATCACTTGGTGACCCAGCTACCCTTAGACAGAGAAAAGGTCTCAGAATATAACATCACCATCTTGGCAACAGACCGGGGCTCTCCTAGGCTCACTTCAGTGAAAATAATTACCATTCAGATCTCAGACATCAACGACAACTCTCCAGTATTTGAAAAATCGTTGTATGAGATGCAATTACATGAAAATAATATTCCAGGTGTGATGATTGGCTTGATCCAAGCCAAGGACCTGGACACAGAGCAGAATGCCAAGGTGACCTATTCTCTTTTGCCTGGGAAGGTCAGTGATCAACCAATGTCCTCTTACGTCTCCATCAACTCTGAAACTGGGAATCTGTATGCCATCCGATCACTGGACTATGAACAGATGAAAGATTTTCAAGTGACTGTGAGGGCTGTAGACAGTGGTTCTCCTCCACTGAGCTCTGAAGTTATGGTTCGAGTTGTTGTCATGGATGAAAATGATAATGCCCCATTCATCCTGTACCCCTTACAGAATGGCACCTCCCCGTCCAATGACCTGGTTCCCAGGGGAGCAGAGGCTGGCTACCTGGTCACCAAGGTGGTGGCCGTGGACAGAGATTCTGGTCAGAACTCCTGGCTTTCCTACGAGCTCCTGAAGGCCACAGAACCGGGTCTGTTCAATGTGGGAGTTCAGAATGGAGAGGTGAAAACCACAAGACCAATTAACAAACGAGACACCTTCAAACAGAAACTTATCATTGGAGTCAGAGACAATGGTCACCTTCCCCAGTCTACCTCTGCAGCGCTAAACATTCTTCTCGTGGATGGCTTTTCTGATCCTTATATGAAAATGGTGGAGATCCCAAAGGAGGAAGTGGTGGGGGAGGAAGATCGTACCCTGACCATGTATCTGGTCATATGCTTGGCGGTCATCTCCTCCATTTTTCTGGTCTCCATGTTGGCATTTGTTGCCATCAAGATTCATAAAAGGAGGAAGTTCATTGAGAACGCTGCCCTGAATCTCCCAGTGGGACCAAATTTCCCAGAGAACTGCGGAGATGCTAATGGTGGATCCCTTTCCCGGGCTTACAACTATGAGGTGTGCTTAGCTGGTGGATCTCTGAGCAGTGAGTTCCGGTTTCTCAGGCCTCTCTTTCCTGTGATTTCTCTGGAGCCTGCTCAGTCCCAGGGAGTTCAAAGGATTTCATCTGGTTCCCAAGATCTTTCCATTCACGAAACAGACCAGGTCAGGAGTCAGGTGAGAATATCACTCGCATTCCATTGAATGGCTAAATATTTTCGAATAGAAATTTATAATATTTGAATTTGTAACTAAAATCTCTTAGCCACTATCTAGTTGGTTTTTACATAGGAGTTAAGCACAGTTGTTCTGTATTGAAAACATTTTCAATGGGAGGATAAAAAACTTTTTCTAGGACAAAATAAGTATACTATTGTCATATTTCATATAGTGTGGTTTTTAAAAAATAATAGGTAACTGAGCGTAAATTTAAGCTTATCCTCCTAATAGTATATGTTACTCAGCTATGTTTCTCATCAAAATAAAAACTGGTAGAATTGCAGTATATATTTGTTAGAACACAGAATCTTGCTGTGAAGCTACCATCATGAGAAGTAGACTGAATTAAAATGAATGGAGGTTTGGTTGAAGAATGGAACCCATTTATTCCTATAGAACCAAATTATTTCCCTTTCAGCAAAGAGCTATGACAATTGCCTCTACACTCACTTCTCTACTCTGAGGTAAATTTTCCTTCCCAAAAGAAATGTTGTTCTCTTACAGAGTTGCCTCAGTAGAGTAGTTTTCTTTGTTATAAAAATAGCCGCAAGGGAGTGGTGGGATATAAATCTAATAATAATAATAATAATAATAATAATAATAATAATAATAATAATAATAATAATAATAATAATAATAATAATAATAATAATAAATTAAGCTCATTGTCCCAACCTGTTAGGTTGCAGATCTGCCTTTTCTTAATTCACCCTTTGTCAGAATGGCACTGAGGCATTTTTACCAACAAAAATATTTAAGATTTTATTTGCAAAAAGGTAAAGGGGAATTGGAATTGACGACTCAATTTTCTTTACAGAAATCAGTTCACAGTTTCTAGTTCTTAATTAAACGGTTTTTTCAGATTTTTGAGGTTGTTTTCCTTCTGCCATGCTACAGATTATAATTGTACTAGGGACCAGTCCCGTTGCATTCAGGAATCCAACAGGTGTTAGATTGGGGTGAGGTGGAGAACTCCGCAGACAGCCTCTCCCTTCCCCCAGGATCTGGAAAGACTGCAGGCAGTTGTTAGGGAACTCACTGGTAGGGGCAGCTCTCACACAGCAGGGATCTGGAGCCTCCGAACCTCTGAAGGAAGTGGAAGGAGGAGGGGTGATCAGGGGTGGAGGACGGACAGGCAAGCCGATTGGAGGAGGAGGTACTCAGCCTCCCTGAGTGGGTGTTAAACACTGAGTGGCACTTAAGCCATGTGGCATGCTCCTCCTCCAAGCCCTTACCTGAAATATATTATATGGAACAGATGGTGGATGGGTTTTATATTATTGTATTGTGGGGTTTCATATGTAACCCACCGTGAGCCAGTTCACTGAGAGTAGTGGGATATACATTTAAAAAAAAATAACTAGGCAGGATTCCTCATCCTTAGAAGGAATCACCTTCCACTTTGGAAGTAAACACTTGATTGCTCTAATTCTCTCTGCCAATAACTGCTCTGGTTGTCCAGACTCTATGTGGATTAGCTCTCAATAGAAAACACTGAGTTCTTCCTTAGAGGAGTTTTTCAGCTAAGTTCAGTCAGAATCAGATTCTCTCCTATCAGTCTCAGACTGAATTCTCTTCCCTGTAGCCAGTAAATCAACTTCCACCCAGCTGTCCAGTCACAGGACTCAGAACCTGTTGCTATGACTTCCTCTGCCTAGTGAGGATTTTTAACCCCTCACTAACTGTTGCTGTTGTTTCAGCACTTAGAGCTGTTGAGAATTTTGGGGATATTCCCAATAAACCTGGTGGATCTGAAGGCTCTGGAAAAATGTCAGCCAACAAGAAAAAAATATATCCCTCCCCAATGCTGAAAGGTTCCACTTTTGTTGTGCACTTAGGTGCCATTGATGATATCTTCAAAAAAGACATACTGTTTCCTTTGTTTGGCATAATATGCATATCAATTTCTTATTAGGTGCCTGAAGACAGGAAAAGTGGGATTCTGGCGAATGTGCTGAAGATTGATAATTGGTACTAGAATTGTGTTTTCAGTGCCCAACTTCCTTCAACAAGCTTGAAGAAGCATTTCTAGCTTGATAACTGCTGTAGAAATGCTTTTGTAATGAAGAACCTTAGAATCGTAAAATCATAGAGTTGGAAGGGGCCATTCAGGCCATCTAGTCCAACCCCCTGCTCAACGCAGGATCAGCCCTAAGCATCCTAAAGCATCCAAGAAAAGTGTGTATCCAACCTTTGCTTGAAGACTGCCAGTGAGGGGGAGTTCACCACCTCCTTAGGCAGCCTATTCCACTGCTGATCTACTCTGACTGTGAACATTTTTTTCCTGATATTTAGCCTATATCGTTGTACTTGTAGTTTAAACCCATTACTGCATGTCCTCTCCTCTGCAGCCAACAGAAACAGCATCCTGCCCTCCTCCAAGTGACAACCTTTGAAATACTGAAAGAGGGCTATCATGTCCCCTCTCAACCTCCTTTTCTCCAGGCTGAACATTCCCAAGTCCCTCAACCTATCTTCATAGGGCTTGGTCCCTTGGCCCCAGATCATCTTCGTCACTCTCCTCTGTACCCTTTCAATTTTATCGACGTCCTTTGCTTATTAGTCTCAGATTACCTTGCATTATCTGCATACGAAGTGAAATTAAGGGGAAACAGCCTTCAGGCATTCTGATCTCTGAAAATAGAAGCTGGAGATTGGGATTTAGGTATAAATGTGACCATCAGCTATTAATTTGAGTATGTAGAGAAAATTAAAAGGATAATAAAAATGCAATATCCAATGAGTTTTGGATGGCTATCAAGCCCTTCACAGTTATAACTGAGTAACATCCGCAGAGTTCTCTGGAGTACCTTCAGGTCTCTTCCTGGTGTGCTTCTTCTAGTGGAGGAGACTGTGTTCTGTTAGCTCACTTCCTCAATATTTTCCTTTAATTGGGAGCAGAGGTCTGACATCACTGTGTGCGCACACAAACATGTACTGTTGGCTACTTTAATTTTTTAAATTTTTTAATTTTCTGACATGAGGCATGACAAAGAGTAGCCATGTTAGTCTGCCTGCAGCAGTAGAAAAGAGCAAAAATACAATAGCACTTTAAAGACTAACAAAATTTGTGGCAGGACAGGAGCTTTTCTGATTGCCAACAGCTTGCATGCTGTTATGTCTCATTGAGTAGGTCCTAATAAAGGATATTACATGGATTATTATTATTATTATTATTATTATTGAATTTATTTCCCTCCACTCCCTTGCGGCTCGTGGCGGGTTACAACAGTATAAAACCCCCATAAAATACATTAAAACCAATTAACATGTCAATAGTTAATGACTACCTGGCAAGAGCGGCTAATCAACTACCCATTCCCCCCCCTAGCAAGTGGAGAGGGGATACTGATGGTACTCGTGTCTAATCCCAATCCTCAGGTCCTGGGGGGGCGTAGATGTTAAGCCTGGTCTCAACCGTAAACCTGGCGGAAGAGCTCCGTCTTGCAGGCCCTGCGGAACGATGGAAGGGCCCGCAGGGCCCGCAGCTCTCCCGGGAGTTCATTCCACCAGGCAGGGGCCGGGACCGAGAAGGCCCTGGCCCTGGTTGAGGCCAGGCGTGCTTCCCTAGGGCCGGGGACGACCAATAGATTTTCTCCCGCAGAACGTAAAGCTCTACGGGGGGCATAGGGCGATAAGCGGTCCCTCAGGTATGTGGGTCCCAACTCGCGTAAAGCCTTGAAGGTTAAAACCAAAACCTTGAACCGGATCCGGGCAGCAATTGGCAACCAGTGCAGCTGCCTCAGCACTGGCTGGATATGGGCCCTCCAAGGTGTGCCAGTGAGGACCCTGGCAGCTGCGTTCTATCATGTACTTTCCTGTTTTCCACTCATGGCAGTACCAGAACCATAACACATGTATGGTGACTGGTGGATATTTTGGGGGGTTATTGTGGAGTCCCATGCAATCACTATGCTCTCTGTGTCTCAGTAAGTGATTTTTGTTTCACATTTGTTTCCTCCATAGAGTGGGATACTGACAAACTGTATACTATGTACAGTTGGCAATGCACTAGCACTGGTGTATAATGTTTGGGCAGTAAGTAAGTAAAGAGACTGAAGGAATCACCATGGGCAATTTGATTTTGTTCATATAAACATGTGTTCATATAAACATGAAAGTAACAAATGGAAGTGGAACTTTCAAGATCCTGGTTGAAACTAATGAATGAGAAATTGCAATAATACACACTGTTAACCTTTTGACTTGCAGGTGGGCATTTTGCTCAGGAAGGAGACACACACACCATTTAACATTGGCAAAACAGGCCACAGCTTTTATTAACCTCAACAAATTTTCCAACATTGTGTTGGCCAGGAAGGGGAGAGGGAGCCTGACCCTGCCCCTCGGGCCTATTTATAAACCCAAACAACCCACAGCTGCCTGAAGACCCCGACCAGAATCCCCTTGGATCTCCGGGGCTCCTTGCTGTGGGGTTTCTGACCCATAGAGTGGATGCCAGTGATGCCTCGGGAGGCATAGACCTCCCTTGGCCCATCACAGGTTATCCACCCTCTGGATCCCGTCGAGCTTCCCAGCCGGGTAAGCTCAACACCCATTTACCCCTCAATCCTGAGGCGGCATCACCTTCGGGGAGTCCCTTCTTGCTTCTAGACTCCCTGACCATCTTCAGGCTCCATTCCCTTGCAATCCCTGCCCAGCTGTGACAGAAGAAAACAACATAAACCGCCAATCTGGCATAACCAAACACAGGGAGGGAGGGTGGGTTGTTGCTCGTTCTGCTGCCGGTGGGGGAAAAGGCTGGGCTCAGAGCATGTGGTGCCTTTTAAGGCGCTGCGAGCCCATGTCTCCCACGTGATGCGGCTCCCTGAGCCGCACACACTGCCCCGATGCTCCTGGGAGCATCCTCCTTCCCCTCCCGCCACGCCGCCGCGTCAATGGCGGCTTACGGTGAGTCTCCAGCCGCATTTTACCGGTAGATTTCTGCCCTTTTGCTGTCACAGTAATCTAAATTCGGATCACTCTGACTTTCAGTCTGGATTTGAGTGAAGTAGGGTTCAATCAGATAGTCTATTGGCCTGTTTATTGAAAGACTTTTTTTAGTGGCTTTTGAGACATTTGATTTCAACTTCTATCATCCTTCTGACACTATATCTGCAGATACTATATTGCATGATTCAGATCCTTTTTTGAGGGAATATTTTAATTATTGAATATTCTTGAATTTAGAAATCTATTTTAAAGAAGGGTTTACATTATCTTTCATTTAAGGTTTCACTAAATCTGAGAGCTATACTGTGAAATATATGATACCCTTAGATTTTTACCTAGATCCAATTTCCCAAATCCAGTTTATCTATTAATTCTTAATACCTTCACAGTTTATCCATATCGATAGTAAGCCTTCAAATTATATTATTTTATTATTTCAATGAAAAATGAACCCCAAGTGTCTCTTATTATGAAAACTATACCACCTTTTAAAAAAGATTGTAGTAATCTTCTCCAGAATACAATACCTTGTAAATTTGGTCCAGATCAGGTCTGTATTACTAAACCTTCTATACATATATCAAACACGCTTTGTCCTGATATTAGAGGCCCAAGTCTGCCTTTTCAGTAAGTGCACTATATCTAATTTCTAAATCACTGACCAAATTCAAATTTTAGTAAAGCTTCTCTTAATAAGTTCTATTCAATCCTATCAAATGCTTTCTCAGTGTCTGTAAAATAGAATTTCTGAGTATGAATGGAGTAACTCTCTGGATGGACTTAAAATTTGGCTCAGCAGATCAAGCTGAAGCTTATACCAAATGTATCAATTACATATGTCAAGGCTTATTTAGACATTATGGTTATGCATGTGAAGAAAGAGAGAGAGTAGGACTGTATCCACACCAGGAATTTCCCCCAACTCATCACTCATCTGGTGGTTGGACAGATTCCCAGTTCTACTTGATGTCAGTGCTGGGCTGGGGCCATCCCAGGCCTGGCCTGACTCAAGCCCTCAGTTGTCCCAGGGCAAGGGAACACAAATATATATGCATTCCTTTTTTTACCCCAGGCTTCAACAGGGTCTATGTCTGATCTGGGTCACCTGGAAGGGAAGAATCAGGTTGTCCAGGAAGGGACAAAAATGCCCTAGCCAGGTCTGCCACACTGTGCAGAGCCAAAGCAATACCAAGTTAGTAAACAGGGGGAAAAGGCTTTTGCCATCCCATAGCACAGTGGAACCTCACTACCCTGGCTCGTATGTGGGGGCACAAATCCAGGGTGGACAAGATGCAATCAGCACAATGCTCCTCCATGACCCATTATGCACGGGGGTTTTAGCGCACATTCGGGGTGGAATGGCGGCGACTAAAATCACCGATAACGCACGGAGCCGGCTGCAACCGGCCGCAGCTTTGGTGCATGCCGCCAAAAAAGCCGCATCAGTGAAACGCGGAAGAAAGAGCAGCTTCCGGGTGACCGGGGCGCAACCATAAGCGGCGCCCGGATCGCCGCGTGCATAATTGGTTACTCTGGGTTTTGCCACCATCGCGCCCCGCCCCGTGCATAACCGGTGTGCGTCGTGTCTTCCCCCTCCGCATTTTCCATGTGACCCGAAATCGCTGTTTCGGCGGCCGTGCATAATGGGCCCATGTGAGCACAGGAAGAGGCAGGACAGCCATTGTGTGATGAAGGTCTGGGAGCATCTAAGCCATGTGTTGATACATTTTCTTTAGTTCTAGGTGTCATTCCAAATATTTAGGAATGAGACTCATATTTCAGCCTTTAGGGTTTTGTATTTTAGAGAATATATGTATTATTGCTACCACAAAACTTAATTCTAGTCTCCATATAGTTTCTTATAATAGTATTTATATATTTTATTAATATTATTTATTATTAAAGTTATGATTAAAGTGTAGTGTCTACATAAATATAGAGGTAATCCTGTCTGTGTTCACCGTAATAAAAACGGAACCTTTAACCCCAGCCAAAGTGGCAAAGACTTCATAAACGTGATTCATAAACATAAGTGGGTAGGCATTGGTGTGGCTTCTGCCACACTTGCTTGCCACCCGAACTAGCTGGAATAAGACTCTATTACATATGAGAATAATTTTTGAAGACTTTTCACTTGAACTATGGTGTTTAGATTATTATTAATACTGGTCCTGTATAAAATAGAACAATTTCTTTGTAATATTGTTAGTTGATCTGCCACTGAAGAAAATACATTTGAAAATGTTTAATAACCGGTCTGCATTCTTGCACCCTTTATTTTTGGAATAAAAGAGGACTTCGCTTATTGGCTTTACTGGTGTAGCCGGTTGATCAGTTTCTGCTTTTAAAATGGCAAGAGGTCATCCCTTGTTCATATGATTTCTTTGAAATTTGGACTTGCCAACCTCCTAACCGAAAGGAAGTTCCATATGCAATTTGAATTGCAGGATATTTATTTATTTTATTTATTTATCATTAAGTTTATATACCGCCGCTCATGGATGTCTCGCAGCAGTTTAAAAGAATTGATAAAATGCAATACAATTTCCAACCATACCCTTAAAAACAATATAACATCACACTAACAAGATGGCGAACCATAAAACATCAACGTTCCCCCCTCCATTCAGCATGTAGGTTTGGAAACCGGAAGTGAGAATCCTAACTGATCTTTGTTGTTCACAGATGGAAATCTCAGATGGTAACGCCAGGATAATCATTTCAATTTTTATATGGAAGTGATTTTGTGTATTTAATGAAGAATACAAGATAATTGCAGAGATATTCTTGTGGCTTGGAGATTTTAAAAAGTCATCAGCAGAACAGTAAAGCTTTGGGAGGACTGGAGGGAAGTTTAACTAAAGAGCTGAGAGGGGCAATAAAACTGGGTCTTCAACAGACTTTCATGCCAGGCTTTGTTGCCATTTTCCCCAGGCAGTGGCAGGAATGATAGCAATATCGTGTGTTTGCTCTATAGGTCAGAGGTGCATCTGATCCCCCCTTCCTCAATCTCTACCAATGTTTTTTTTTTTCCTGCAAACAAGGATAGGTATGTGTCAGGTTTTCCTTAACAATGTAATCCTTAAAAAAAGTTAAATTCTTCTAAATTAATTGATGTCTCTGGACCTAGAAGTATAACTCTGTTTAGGTTTGCCTTGTAAGCCAGTTCCCCTCCTACCAAGCCGCCATTAATGCATCTCACTGGGATGCAGACAGCACTCACCTGCTGAATGTTCAGGAGCCCAGAATGGCCAACCACGACTTGGAGCACTGCTGCAGCTGAGTTTCACCATTTGTTCATCTGCTGGCTTTCTGAAAATGCTTGTGTGTGGCTGCAACAGGAAGGGTGGTCAGGAGGAGCCATCTCCTGCCTGAGTGCATGGATGGCTGAGGCAGAAGGCCACCTGCAATGAAGTGAATGAGAAAGAGCCAGGTGAAAGCATCTTGCCCAAAGGTCTCCAATATCTAGGACAGGCCAGAAACAGATAAGAAACAAGTGTTTTAGGGCTTTTTCTGGCCGTGAGAGATAATTCCTGCCTCTAGACCAGGCTGGGAGGTGGGGCGGAAAGGCTTCAAGTACTGGAATAAGGCAGAAAAGGAGGCATGTCTTGACTCCCAGCACCTGTCTCCTTAGATTTTGCTTAAATTAGAATGCCCACTTTTTAAATACAAAAACCTATTCCACCTCAAACTTCCTCACACTAAATCAGACCATCACTCCCTCAAGTTCAGTATTGTTTCCCAGACAGGTAGCAGCTCTTCAGTGCCTCAAGATTTTTACATATCACCTACTGCAGATCCCCGGGGCTTTCTGCATGCAAAGCAGAGGCTCTTCCACTGAGCCACAGCCCCTCTCTGAATTCTACTTCGATAGCATAAATAAAACCATCTTGAAGCCCTTCAGAGGATGCCATGATCGAGGTAAAGTGCAAATGCTGCCTGCATTTTTGAGTGGAAGTATCCATTAACTCTTGGGGCTGAAAAAGGACCCTGTCAGTTACACTCTCTGCTGATGAAGCCTCTCCTCTCACTGACCCTCTCACTGCTTGCTCTTCCCTTATACTTTCTGGAGAATGTCAGAAATTATTGAAGGTTGTTAATTTTTAGCTATCGGATTTGGTCTGTTAAAGCTATTAATAGTTTGGAATGATTGATTTCTGAATGTCCATCTGTGCCACATAGATGAGTGAGATGAAAACATAGCAAAAAACACAAGTGGACAAAATAAAACCAAGATATTACCCATTCCAGTCCGGGGTGTCCAGCACTGCATCCTTTGTCATGCTACCTTATGAAGAGGACGTAGCCATTTCCTATTCTCTGTCTGAAGTTTCTTTTCCTACTACAAATAATCTATTTAATTTTTTAGGATTAAGACTCTGTCTACGTGTGTATATCCATGTGTGCACAATAGACTATGATGTGGCATCTGCGCCTTTCTTATATAACATTTCTTGTGTTTACATGGGTGTAGGCATTGTGCAATAAAACCATTGCAATCTCTCAACGTAGAGGAATATTTTGTGCTGCTAATCATTGAAAGTTGAATAATTTGGAAAACAAACAGATGCTGTATTTTTCATACAGCACAAGGTGGTGCTGTTGGCCAACACAACAAAAATAGTCCAACAGTAAATCCTGCTTGACAAAACTGGAGCCATTAGATGAAGAGGCATCAAGGAAACAGGCAGCAGCTCTGCATTGCAAGATAACAGTCAGGAATGTTAGGAGGAAAAGGCTTCTGAATCAATCTCCAACAATAAGAATACCAAAGGAAAGAAAGAGAACCAGGTGCTTTACAAAGAAGCTCTTTGTGTTTCACTTCTGCCTTGGGAAAAGCTGCAAGAATGCAAAGGAGCCACCTTAACAGGCAAGTCTGGTCTTTCTCTCTGTTTTTCTGCCTTGCTATTGTGGTGTGTGAGTCTTTCCACTATTCCGTGCCAGAGGAAAAGAAGAGTGGGTCTCTTGTTGCAAATGTGCTAAAGGATTTGAAGGTGGATGTGGAGGAGCTCTCTGCTCGCAGGGCTCAGCTGGTTTCTGAAGGCACCAAGCAATATTTCCAGCTGGATCCTCAGTCTGGGAATCTGATGTTACAGAATAGAATAGACAGAGAAGCTCTGTGTGGTCAGAAGGACACTTGTGTCTTGGTTTCAGAAATAGTATTGGAAAACCCATTGCAAGTGCATAGAATTGAAGTCCAAATAGAGGATGTGAATGACAATTCCCCCCAATTCTCTAAAAAGGAATTCTGTCTTGCAATACCTGAACAAACTCCTCTGAATACTCAATTCCCATTGGAGAGTGCTAAAGATGCAGATAAAGGAGAAAATACTGTTCAGAACTATACCCTTAGTCTTAACGGCCATTTTAGGTTGGAGGTTCAGAGTCACAGCGATGGTCGCAAAAGTGCAGAATTGGTACTTGGGAAACAATTAGACCGTGAAGAGAATGCAGACCTTTTCTTGATTCTGTCAGCTATTGATGGAGGGACCCCAAAGAGAACAGGCACAACAAACATTGTTATTCATGTTCTGGACAATAATGATAATGTACCTCACTTTCAACAATCTCTGTACAAAGTAAAATTAAAGGAAAACAGCCAACCAAGTACGCTTGTAACTAAAGTTGAAGCAACGGACAGGGATTTTGGTTCCTATGGGGACATCACTTATTTTTTTGCCCAAGTGCCAGAAAATGTGGTCAGATTGTTCAAGTTAAACAAACATACGGGGGAACTTACTGTTGCAGGAATCATTGATTATGAAGAGGAGAGAAATTATGAGATAAGCATCAAGGCCACGGATGGAGGGGGGCTCTCTGATTACTGCAAAGTCATTGTGCAGGTGGAGGACACGAATGACAATGCCCCAGAGGTGACCCTCACATCCCTCACTAATCCCTTGCCAGAAGATTCTCCCCCAGATACAGTGTTGGCCCTTTTCCGTGTCACAGACCCAGACTCTGAAGACAATGGAAGAACTTCCTGCACCATTGAGGCAAACTTGCCTTTTATGTTGAAAGCGTCTGTGAATAATTACTACCAGCTGGTGACCCAACAGCTCCTGGATCGAGAAAGAGTCTCAGAGTACAACATCACCCTCACAGCCACAGACTGGGGCTCTCCCAGGCTCACTTCAACAAGAATAATCAATGTCCAGATCTCAGATGTTAATGACAACGCTCCAGTGTTTGAAAAGTCAAAGTATGAAATGAAAATACAAGAAAATAATATTCCAGGCCTTTTAATAGGATTGGTACAAGCTGATGACCTAGACACAGAGCAGAATGCCAAAGTGACCTATTCTCTTTTGCCTGGGAAGGTCAGTGATCAACCTGCAGCCTCTTACATATCCATCAACTCTGAAATTGGGAATTTGTATGCCATCCGTTCACTTGACTATGAGCAGATGAAAGATTTCCAAGTGACTGTGAGGGCTGTGGACAGCGGTTCCCCTCCCTTGAGCTCTGAAGTTGTTGTCAAAGTTGTTGTCATGGATGCAAATGATAATTCCCCATTCATTCTCTACCCTCTTCAGAATGGCACCTCCCCGTCTAATGACCTGGTTCCCCGGGGGGCGGAGGCTGGCTACCTGGTCACCAAGGTGGTGGCCGTGGACAGAGATTCTGGTCAGAACTCCTGGCTTTCCTACGAGCTCTTGAAGGCCACAGAACCAGGTCTGTTCAGTGTGGGGCCTCAAAATGGAGAAGTGAAAACCATGAGACCAATTACCAAACGAGACATCATCAAACAGAAACTTATCATTGGAGTCAGAGATAATGGTCACCCTCCCCAGTCCACCTCTGCAGCACTAAGCATTCTGCTCGTGGATGGCTTTTCTGACCCTTACATGAAAATGGTGGAGATCCCGAAGGAGGAAGTGGTGGGGGAGGAAGACCGAACCCTGACTATGTACCTGGTCATATGCTTGGCTGTCATCTCCTCCATTTTTCTGGTCTCCATGTTGGCATTTGTTGCCATCAAAATTCATAAAAGGAGGAAGTTCATAGAGAACTCTGCCCTGAATTTCCCAGTAGGACCGAATTTCCCAGAGAACTGTGGAGATGCTAATGGTGGATCCCTTTCCCGGGCTTACAATTATGAGGTGTGTTTAGCTGGTGGATCTCTGAGCAGCGAGTTCCGGTTTCTCAGGCCTCTCTTTCCTGTGATTTCTCTGGAGCCCGCTCAGTCCCAGGGAGTTCACAGGATTTCCCCTGGTCCTCAAGAAGTGCCCCGTCATGCAACAGAAGGTCAGCTCAAGAGCCAGGTGAGAATAATTAACATACAATTATTATTAATTTAATCCTTTTTGCTTCAGATTAGTTTTCCACGGTTCTCAAACTCTGGGTTACCATCATAAATTGGGTCGACATTGTCCATAGGGAGGTCACATGATCAGAATAACCAGGATGAGCTTAACATAAATGCTGAATCAGATCCTTTTTCAGTCAGTCAGTCTTGTTTACTGAGACTGTCAGGGACTTTCCAGGGTCTCAGGCAGAGGCACTTGCATAGCACTTCCTACCTGGCCTTTTAACTGTGGATGCTGGGATTGAACCCACAACCTTCTGCGGGTCAAGGAGATGCACTGAACCATTTCCCTTCCCCATCAAAGAAAAGTTGCTAGGGACAGATGTAATTTTTTTCTTTTATTGTTGTTATTGTTGTTGCTAGTTGTGAAGTTGTGTCTGACCCATCACGACCTCATGAACAATGATCCTCCAGGCTTTCCTGTCCTCTACCATTCCCAGAAGTCCATTTAAGCTTGCACCGACTGCTTCAGTGACTCCATCCAGCCACCTCATTCTCTGTCGTCCCCTTCTATTGCCCTTGATCGCTCCCAGCATTACGCTCTTCTCCAGGGAGTCCTTCCTTCTCATGAGGTGGCCAAAGTGTTTGACAAAGGACATACAAAGAGCCCTGTTGGATCAGACCAGTGTTCCATCCTGTCTCACACAGTGGCTAACCAGTTCCTCTGTAGGGCCAAACACCTTCTCCTGATGTTTCCTTTTGGCACTGGGATTCAGAGGTTTAGTGCTTCTGGATGTGGAGTTTCTATTTATTAGCTATGACTAGTATTATTAATACTCTGGTTTCTCTTCAGATCACATAAATCTTTTGCCTTTTACTATGGCTAGTATTATATTTAAAAATATGTCTAGTAGTGAATGATAGAACTGTTCTCCCTACATGTGTCTTATCCCCTTTAAAGTTTCACTTCCTATTGATTGGTGACGCACTCTGCCCTTTTGTTCTTGTTATTCCAGCTGGTCTGTTTGTTCACACAACCCAGAAGAAACCACTGCATATATTAAGTTTTTTAGGTGTATTTGTAAATAATTTTATGTGTGTTCCTAAAAATGCAAACTGAATTTGGCATCTGCACGTGTATAGCTGTGAGCATTGGATGACAAAGTCTTTGGAGAGTGTGACAGGTTGCAGATCCTGATGAGCATGTAGTGAGTGCCATATTTGGGGATGCCTCTGCTTAGTGTGCAAAAGGACCATGAAATCGTTACACAACTTGTTGTTCAGTTTTGCTGTAAATTAATAAATATGTTCATTGTTTAGTGATATGAGATTCTTGCATCTTATGTCTGTGGATTAGTTTATTTTGGTTAAATTGCAAGTGAGTCCCAGTAGAGTAATTTAATTTAGACATGGATCTCTTCAAAAAAAATTGAGGACTGCTGGTTTAACAGACAGCATTTGGGTTTTCTTCCACTTGGACCACCAGATGGCAGTATTGGCAAAAGAATGAGTTGTAACATGCAGGGTTTTTTTTTAGAAAGAATCCTATACTCTAGCAGCCCTAGAAGAAACCTGTGAACAGACAGACAGTCTCAGAAGCCAGAGGGGAGATGCATTGGAAGAATGAAGGAAGGGAAGCATATCAAGATTAATTTTTCTAGCAGTTGTGTCTGGATATTACCCAATTGCTTCACATTTTGAAAGCCATAAGTATCTGACCTGGGAGACTGGCAATATGAAAGAGAGCTTCAGGATCATGAAAGGTCTGTACCTTTTGTTGTTTCTCTCTCTGTCTGGAGTAGTGTGTGTCTCCATTCGCTATTCTGTGCCTGAAGAGAAGAAAAGTGGGTCTCTGGTGGCAAATGTGCTGAAGGATTTGAAACTTGGAGCAGGGGAGCTCTCTGCCCGCAGAGCCCAGCTGGTTTCCAAAAGCAATAAGCAGTATTTCCAGCTGGACACACGTTCTGGGAACCTCTTTGTAAATGAAAAGATAGACAGGGAAGCCTTGTGTGGCGAGATGGAGCCTTGCTTACTATTGTCTGAAATTGTGCTCCAAAACCCCTTAAAAATTTGCAATCTTGAGGTACAGATAAAAGATGTGAATGACAATTCTCCTGTATTCTCCAAAACTGAATTTAATCTAGAAATTCCTGAGAATGTTCCTGCAAATACTCGATTCCCCCTGGAATCTGCCCAAGATGCAGACTTGGGTGAAAACAGTATCCAGAACTACACCCTCATTCCCAATGGACATTTCAGGCTGGATGTACAAAGTGATGAGTTTGGGGAAAGATATGTGGACCTTGTTCTGGAAAGGTCACTGGACAGAGAGGAGAAGACTCAGTTTGGGCTCATTCTCACAGCTATTGATGGAGGCATGCCACAGAGAACAGGCACAATTGTAATAAACATTAAGGTTCTAGACATCAATGACAATTTCCCTCAGTTTACAAAACCTGAATACAAAGTAACGCTAAAAGAAAGCAGTCCTCATGGAACTCTGGTCTTGAAAGTAGAAGCCAAAGATTTGGATTATGGTTCAAATGCACAGATCTCTTACGCATTCTATCGGGCGCCTGAGAAAATAAGCAGCTTGTTCCACCTGAATGAGAACACTGGGGAAATTACCGCTTGGGGTCCCCTTGATTATGAAAAAGAAACTAGCTATTATATGAATATCAAAGCAACAGATGGAGGGGGTCTTTCAGGCCACTGCAAGGTCCTGGTGGAGATAGAGGATGAGAACGACAATGCACCTGAGATATCAGTCATATCCATCACCAGCCCTTTGGCAGAAGACTCTCCCTTAGATAAACTGGTTGTGCTCTTCAGTGTCACAGACCGAGACTCTGGAGACAATGGGAGGACCTCCTGCTCTGTGGAGATGAATTTGCCCTTTTTGTTAAAAACCACCACGAATAATTATTATCAACTGGTGACCCAAAGTTCTTTGGACAGAGAGAGAGTGCCTGAGTATAACATCACCATCACTGCTACCGATCGGGGCTCTCCCCGGCTCACTTCAAGAAAAACAATCAGGGTTGAGATCTCAGACATCAATGACAACCCTCCAGTGTTTGAGAAGGCCAAGTATGAAATGCAAGTGTGGGAAAACAATATTCCGGGGCTGCTGATGGGCTCAGTCCATGCTGTCGACCTGGACGTGGAGCAGAATGCCCAGGTGACCTATTCTCTTGTGCCTGGAAATGCCAGCGGTGCTCCTGCGGCCTCTTACGTCTCCATCAACTCTGAGACGGGGAATCTGTACCTCCTGCGATCTCTGGACTATGAGCAGATCAGGGAATTACAAGTGACAGTCAGGGCTTTGGATGGGGGTTCCCCTCCACTGACCTCGGAAGCTGCCGTTCGAGTTGTGATCCTGGATGAAAACGACAATGCGCCCTTCTTCCTCTACCCGCTCCAGAACAGCACCTCCCCTTGCAACGACTTGGTGCCCAAGTCAGTGGAGGCCGGTTACCTGGTGGCCAAGGTGGTAGCTGTGGACGGGGATTCGGGACAGAACTCTTGGCTGTCCTATGAACTGCTGAAGGCCACCGACCCCGGCCTGTTCAGCATCGGAGCCCAGAACGGGGAAGTGAAAACCAGGAGACCCCTGACGGAGCGAGACACCAACAAGCAGAGGCTGGTTATCCTGGTGAGGGACAACGGCCACCCTCCCCAGACCAGCACTGCAACCCTGAATGTCCTTCCGGTGGATGGCTTTTCAGACCCTTACCTGAATATTGCGAGTGTCCGTCACGATGAAGCCCGGGAGGAAGACGGCTCCTTGACGATGTACCTGGTGATCTGCTTGGCTGCAGTGTCCTTTGTGTTCCTGATCTGCATCATTGTGTTTGTCGTCATCAAAGTGCACAAGAAGGAGTCTGGCTTTCTCTCTGCCCTTCCTCAGTTCCCACCTGCCTTACCCGAGATCCCAGAGACTGGTGTGGATTCCCAGAGTGGATCACTCTCCCGGGCTTACCACTATGATGTCTGCCTAACGGGTGGATCACTAAGCAGCGAGTTCAGATTCCTTCGGCCTCTCATTCCTGTTTTCTCCATGGGGGACCCAAATGTCTCCCAGAATCACAGGATTTCTTATCTCTCTCAAGGGACAGCTGAACAGGCAGAGGGCCAAAAACAAACAGAACAGGTAAGTAAGTAGGTGTTTTTAATCCCACTCCTGCTAACAGACGTTTTAGCAGGAATTTATTGCTGAGTATAGTTTTTGCTGAATTGTCAAATTTAATTATTTCTCCCATCCCATTTTCCAATATTGCTCCCTGGATGGTGATTAGGGAGCTGTCGGCCTCTGGCCTGTGTTGCAGCATCCAGTCTCTTCCTGCATCTCCTTTTCCATTATCCATTTTCCCAGTTCCCTTTCCTCTTAGACTTTGTTCCCCAATGTCAGCATGTAATACTTTTGCACCTAAGTAGTCTTTGAGTATTTTTTCTCAGCTTACTGCCATGCTGTACATGGATCATCCTCATTCAGTCTAACATACAGGTGTCCAGACTTTCCAGATGTCCATGGACTAGAGTTACCACAGGCCCCTGGCAGTACTGACAGAGTCCATGGATGTCTAGAGAGTCACAGATTGGCTGCCCTTGATCTAATGTATCTCCTGTCCCTGTGACCATGGACCTTTCTTTTTCCTCCCTTGCTGGCCTCCAAGCCTTTTTTTAAATACCAAATATGGGAGTTAACTTGAGCTTTGTTCTCAGTAAAGATGGCATTGTATGTTAATTTTGGGGATCTATAATTTGTAAGGTGTAATTTATTTATTTGTTTGTTTAATTTAGAACTGCCCCTCCCTAGGCATGGGGTTGTTAAGAACATAAAATCTCATTCATACATAGGTAAGATGAAATGAAATACATGTATCGTAAAAGCATCTACTTACAAGCTCTGATGTAATATATGAGGTGCTTTAAAATGTAGGACTATAATCTATACTTTCCCCCCCCCTGTTGTTGCATAGCATTTTTTGCAGTAGTCTTTACTGTAAGCATCTCACCCTTCTATTGTACTATAGATGTGCAGGCTGAGTTAGAGGATGAGATTTTGAAACAGAATGATGTTTTATGTGAACGGCCAGCTAAAGTGAGGTCAGCAGCTCAAAAGAAGAGTGATGGCTGTTTCCATTGAAGGAACATGAGTATCATTCTCTACAGCAGCCCTTGTGGCACAGATTTTAAGACACAGACCTCTTTCAAGAAGACCTTTGGGACACTCCTTCACTCACACGGAGTACCTACCACCTTCTATACCTCTCCCTTTCTGGTTCAAGGGTTTAGGTAGATCTGGCTGTCCTGTAGCTGGAGAAAGTCTCTCAGGTTCACCATTGGTTTTAAGATTTTCTCTGATTTTCCATCTCTCATTTTTTAAACATATATTTTCATTTTCATTTTATACAAGATAGAAAAAATACACACTAACTGCAAGTACACAAATCTAACTTAATACCGTTAAGAAAAACTATCAATTATTAAGTATACAATATATTTTGTTATACCCCCCACCATACAATAACTCATTTTGCTTTATCTTAGCTCAGATATGGGCCCCATTGTTCTTGAAAGACATCTTCTATTTTCCCATTGACCATTAAAGTTAGTTTAGCCATTTTGGCGAGATCTGCCAGTTTATCCAACCAATCCTCAATTGAAGGTACAACAATACGATACAATACAAAACCTTTAATGGCATCCACAATACAAAACAATATACAAATTCAATTCTGTAATACAAGTCTAAAAAGCTGTAAGGAAAATTACAGCAGGCAAGGAAGCAGCAAATACAAAAGATAAAAAGAAGTGACGTTTACTTCTTTACCCTGTGGGTCATTACTATAGATAAAAACTTGGCTACCTGTTCAGTGGTCTCCAAGCAATTATCAATAAGCAGCAACAATTGAGGATAATTCTTGCGATTTCCACTTTCTGGCCATTACCAGTCTTGCTGCAGTGGTCACATGGAAGAAAAGATTTTTGGTTTCAACTGGAAAGCACTGCGTTGGTATACTTAATAACATAGATTCAGGTTTGAAAGGAAAATTTTGGGTCCACATTTTCTCCAGAATACTATGTACTTTAGCCCCAAATTTATAATTTTTTTCACATTTCCACTACATATGAAAGAAGGAACCTACTTTTGGTGTCACATATCACCTGTAAAACATTTTATACCCATTTTCTTTAAGAATTTGACTATTAGTAAACTTTAGGAATTTTAGTAAACTTAGGAATACATATTCCCATTGTTCTATTGTTACATTTGTCTCAATATTTTCCATCTCTTGAGGCAGTCGGAGGTTCACAGCACTTCAGTTTGCCTTTGGTGATCCAGTGAGTTCCTTCTCATTATCATCTTTGATTTGATATTGTTGAGTAGCAATCGGTGTCCACTGATCATAAAGAGATTTTGACATCTGTGATAACCGAGTGTGAATTTTATAGTTCTCTTGTTTTGTTTGTATTATTAAAGTTCCAAATTGTGTAGAAATAGCTTTGAGTTAGGCAGACTTTGAGTTAAAAAATCTAATTTGGAAAGATCCATTTTCAAAATATTAATTCTGACGAGTAGGAGGCAACAATTCCCATTGAATAGAAATTCAAGATAATCTTAATCAGCCTTGTTACTTACTCCAGGAGAAAGTCAAAATATCCGGCTATTTTGTCCAGTTTATGCTGTGACTTTTTTTGTACTGAAAGTATTGCATCACAGACAATCAATATAGTAGCCTGAAAATATACACTCAGTCTTATTTTAGTAATTAATTCAATGTCATGACAGCAAAGCTTGAAGTTCCAGTTTGAACTTGGCCAGTTTCCAATAGTTTAAAAGAGGACTTATTTGCTTTCACTTATTAAAAGCTAGTTTTTAAAACAGTTGTTTTTCAGTTGTTATAGCAGCTTGAAGATATATAGAGTTCACTTAAGTATTCCAGCAATGAATTTGATATTCAAGCAATGATGTTCAAAGTTCCAGATAGTACTTGGCTAAGTTCAAAAAATTTAAAACAGTTAATTTTGCTATTAAAAAAAGAGTTTTGAAATAAGGAAAGCAAAGTAAGTTTTTAATAAGTGAAAGCAAATAAGTAAAATATTGGGTGGAAACGCAATTATCTCTTACAGCAATGTGAAACTACTTCTGTATCTGCAAAGATGTTTCTAGCTAACTAGGAGCAAAACATTAAATCTCCTTCCTAATTAAAACCATACAATATTGCAGCTACTTCCCAGCAGCATTTCCTTCCTTCTGCCTGCCTTTTAAGCCCAAGAATAGGGGAGCTGAAGGAGCTTAATGGGAAAGTTCTCTCAACTTGCTGCCATTGCACAAGAACTTCAAAACCATTCTTTCATGAATTTCCACTTGGTTCATCCTTGGCAGTAGGGGCTCTCCTACTCTGTGCCACAAGACATCCCCCATCAGATTTCTTTCAGTTTCTCATGTTCCCTTCCGCAAAGGTGAACCTGTCCTGAACCCTAAACTGTGTGAGATGCAGAAGAAGAATGAGAAAAAAGACAGCTATCTCCAAGTAATCTGTACTGCATTGCTGATACAACAGTTCTCCAACAGAGAAAAATTCTTTGTGTCCAATTGTAATGTTATTCAGAACTTGTTGTGCCCCAATATAAGACGAGGTTAATTTTTTACATGGGGGCATTTACACTATAAACTGAATCTAATTTCTAAACCACTGATCAAATCCAAATCTAAAGAAAACCTTAATTTGGAAATTCTACTCAGTCTTATCAAATGCCTTCTCAGTATATGCAAAAGAGAATTTTTTTATAGTGTTGGAGCAGACTTAAAATTAGACTCCACAGACCAAGCTGTTATTTAAATAAAAATCAAAGTAGTACATTCTCCTGCCCCTTATCCCAACCCACAAATTTTGTATATTCAGATTATTGTATATTCAGAGAGGAATGCGAAGGCAACTGTAAGCTGCTTTGAGCCTCCTTCGGGTAGGGAAAAGCGGCATATAAGAACCAACTCTTCTTCTTCTATTTGGAAGTTGCTTGTTATGCATTTATTACTTATTATGATATGCTTCTAATAAAATGTGAATAGGGGCTGAGAGAGAAGACTGGGAACATCCAGGCATTGGTGCAAGTGTGCATTAGGGCAAGCGCTTGTGGATGGTTCTTGTGAAAAAGACTGGAAAGAGACATATATAGGAATGGATGGCACTATGAAGTGTGTAGGGGTTGAGGCAGACATAGTAGAGTGTATTTGCTAGAATTAGCAACAAATGAACAAGGTATATATTTGGACAAAGTTGTTAGATGTATGAAGTGCTTTACTATTGAATATATGAGGGGGGAGTGCTGTTTCTTTACCTGAGATTGTTGCAGAGTTACATTTAGTGAGGAAAAGACGTGTATTTCTTTCAAGCAAGATTTGGGGAAATTGGTGGTAGTAAAATGTTTGTATGTTTTCTCTTGCAGTTGGGACAATAAGGTATGCAGGCTCTGGTTGAAGTATATATATAGTTGGCTAGGAATTACTCTGCTAGATCACTCTTCTGCCTCCGATTTCTAATTGCGATTCAATTGACAATTGCATTTCATATAAATGGATTTTGATGGCTTTATCATTTTTTTTATACCATGCCTTTCTTCTCAATAGTGATCCCAAGTGGCCTGCATTGTTCTCCTCTTCTTATCCTCACAACAACGTAGATTAAGTTAAGTATGTGACTGGCCCCAGGTCCCCAGCAAGTTTCCGTTGTAGGGACAGGCATGAGCTGGCTCATGAACTAAACTTCCGAATTAATTCTGGCTGGTTCATGATTTGTGACAGGAAAACTGGCACAAATTTTCCATGAACCTTGAAACTGTTCATAGACGTTCATTGAAGTTTGTGAATGAATGCATTTCCAGATGGTTTCTGCTCAATCAAGATGTTTTTAAAACTTCAGAGCAAACTTGAAAGCAAAGGGGAGGTGGAAGTTTCCCTGTGTGTTGAGTGCCACTGGCTTGTTCCTGAGCTATTATGTAGATGCCTGTCTCTGCAGCAATGCAGGCAAAAGAAAACTAATATTGAACCAGAGAATCTCTGCACTAAAAAAAATGGGGGGGGGGGTTTTCAAGCCCAGTACAACCAGTTCAGTGTACAAAATGTCCAGCAGAATCCAGTACCACTATGGTAATGCAAGCTAAATAACTGATTGATTCCAAAGCAATGTGTCAAAAGAAATTGGGTAGGGGGGATTAGGTTCAGCAAGAGTTGTTTGGATCTAACAAGCAATGGAGAAACCCTGAAGTAGAAAAAAGAACAAAACCTCCTGTACTTGTGCACTCAGAAAGCACTCTTTGGGGGGGCATGATTCAAATTTCCTAAATCCAATCCTCATCGACTTGGAGAGCAGGTAGAGGCGAGTCAGCTGGAGATCCCAGCTAGTTTGGTGTCTCTAACATGCCAGTGAGCCATTCTTCCCGGTCATGTTTGACTCCTTTTTGTTACAATCTATGGTTTGCCAGGCATGCCATCAATCATGAACTGAATTACACTTACCTGGTTTGTTCCTATCCCTATTCCATAGCAGAGTGGAGATCTGAATCTAGGCCTCCAAGATCCTAGTCCAGCACTAACTACTACACCACACTAATAGAGAATCCAATAAACTGAATTACAGAGAGGCTTTGCAGTTCTGTTTTAAAAAATTCCATCCATTTAAGGCAGAACAGGAATGCACTAAGGTGATTGCAGCAGAAGTTCAACAAATGAGGTGAAGGGGGTAATAAAGCTGAGTCCCACATAATCTTTCATCCTAGCTTGCTGACATGGTTTGCAAGCAGTGGTGAGATGGCTTCCAGAAGATAGCAACATCAACTGTTGTCAATGCAAGTCTGACAATGCACATGTTATCCCCCCACCAAATCCAACTCTTTACAAACGCTTCAACCTTCACTCCTTTTCAGGTGCCAGAAAATGTGCTTGAAGCATTCAGCTTTTGTTGAAACCATTCATTATCAATAGGAGAGAAGTTGTGAGATAAACATCAAAGCCATGGATGGAAGGGGGTTCTCTACTTATTGCAAAGTCATGGTGGAGGTTGAGGACATGAATGACAATGCCCAAGAAGTCATTGTCACATTGCTCATAAGCCCCTAACCAGAAGACTTTCCCCCTTGTACAGGGGTTGCCGTTTTCTGTGACACAGATCAAGATTCAGGAGAAAATGGCAAAACTGCCTTACCACGGAGGCAAACTTGTAGTTCGTCTTAAATGTGTCTGTGGGTAGCTATTACCAGCTGCTTACCCAGCAGTCCCTAGACAGAGAAAAAGCCTGTGATTGCATCACCATTATAGCTACAAACAGCACATTTCAACCAGAATAATTAATGTTCAGATCTCAGATGTCAATGATAGTGCTCCAGTATTTGAGAAGACAAGATATGAAATGCACGTATGAGAAAATAATATTCCGGAGCTGCGGATAGGGTCAGTCCAAGCCAGGGACGTGAACACAGAGCGTAATGCCAGAGTGACATATTCACTTTTGCCTGAGAAGGTGATTGATCAACCCATGTCCTTGTATGTCTCCATCAACTCTGAAATGGGGAATCTGTATGCCATCTGCTCAGTGGACTATGAGCATCTAAAAGATTTCCATGTGATTGTGAAGGCTGCAGACAGCGGTTCTGCTCCCCTGAGCTCCCAAGTTATGGTCTAAGATGTCTTCATGGATGAAAATGATAATGCCCCTTTCATCCTGTACCCCCTTCAGAATGGCGCCTCCCCATCCAATGATCCAGTTCCCTGGTGGGCAGAGGCTGGCTACCTGGTCACCAAGTTGGTGGCAGTGGACAGAGATTCTGGTCAGAACTCCTGGCTTTCCTTTGAGCTCCTGAAGGTGACAGAACCGGGTCTGTTTGGTGTGGGGACCCAGAATGAAAACCATGAAGCCCATTAGGGAGTGGCGGGCTATAAATCTAATAATAATAATAATAATAATAATAATAATAATAATAATAATAATAATAATAATAATAATAATAATAATAATAAATAAATAAACGAGAGACCTTCAAACAGAAACTCATCATTGGAGTAAGAGGCAATGGTCACCCTGTCAAGTCCACCTCTGCAGCACTAAGCATTCTGCTCGAGGATGGCTTTTCTGACCCTTGCATGAAAATGGTGAAGATCCTGAAAGACTAAGTGGTGGAGGAGGAAGACCGTACCCTGACCATTTACTTGGTTATATGCTTGGTGGTCATCACCTTTGGGTTTTTTTATTATTATTATTTTTATTATTATTATTGAATTTATTTCCCGCCACTCCCTTGCGGCTCGTGGCGGGTTACAACAGTAAAGGTAAAGGTAAAGGTATCCCCTGTGCAAGCACCGAGTCATGTCTGACCCTTGGGGTGACGCCCTCTAGCGTTTTCATGGCAGACTCAATACGGGGTGGTTTGCCAGTGCCTTCCCCAGTCATTACCGTTTACCCCCCAGCAAGCTGGGTACTCATTTTACCGACCTCGGAAGGATGGAAGGCTGAGTCAACCTTGAGCCGGCTGCTGGGATTGAACTCCCAGCCTTATGGGCAAAGCTTTCAGACGGCTGCCTTACCACTCTGCGCCACAAGAGGCTCATATACTGTTACAACAGTATAAACCCCATAAAATACATTAAAACCAATTAACATGTCAATATTAATGACTACCTGGCAAGAGCGGCTAATCAACTACCCATTCCCCCTTAGCAAGTGGAGAGGGGATACTGATGGTACTCATGTCTAATCCCAATTTTTGTTTTTTTGGTGTCTATGCTGGTGTTTGTTGCCATCATCAAGATTCATAAAATGGGAAGCTTCATAGCTCTGCCATGAATTTCCCAATGGGACCAAATTTCCCAGAGAACTGCAGAGATACTGATGCTGGATCGCTTTCTTGGGTTTACAACTATGAGGTGCACTGAGCTAGCAGATTCTGGTTTCTCCTGCCTCTGTTTCCTGCTCAGTTGCAGGCAATTTGAGGGATTTCTTCTGGTTCCCAAGAAGTGCAAAGTCAGGCAGTAGAAAGTCAGCTAATGAGCCAAGTGAGAAACACTAATTTAATGTAAGATTATTATTGAATTAATCCTGCCTAATCAATTTAGGTAAGTATTTGAGTTTTGATTTTTATTGAATCATTTGAAGTGATAGGGTATGCTTTTCACTGCCTTCAAATTAATCCTTTTCCAATCTGTCTGCTCTTGTACCTCTTTTTAAACATGCAAAAATTAAATAGTACCTCATATGAAATTGAACCATGTATGAAATAATATACCTGAGACATTAGTGTAAATCAAGCATAATATTGACTGGATTACTGTTTAATTCCAGATTATTAAATTACCATAAAATGGGTCAATATTGTCCATTGGGAGGTCCTACTGTCAGGAGAGAAGAAGAACACATATCAAGCTGCCTTATGCTGAATCAAACCCTTGTTCAATCAGAGTCAATCTTGTCTACTGAGACTGTCAGGGACTCAGGCAGAGGACTTGCATAACACTTCCTACCTGGTCTTTTAACTGTGAATGCTGGGATTGGACCTGGGACCTTCTGCTGGTCAAGGAGATGCACTGAGCCATTGCTCTTCTCCATAGGAGAAAATATGCTATAGACAGATGCAATTTCTTCTTGGATTAGATGTGTTCCATTTAGTCCAGCATCCTGTCTCACAAAGGGGCTAACGAGTTCCTCTAGGTAATCAACAACAAGGCATAGAAGCTGTCACCTTCCCTTGATGTTTCTTTGTGGCCCTGGGATTCAGCAGTTTACTGCTTCTGAATGTGGAGGTTCTATTTAGTCACTATGGTTAGAACTATTCCCCCTAAATCTATCTAATCCCCTTTAAAGCTATGCCTGTGGCTTTCACTTCCTATTCATTGATGACACACTCTGCCCGTTGTTCTTCATTTTCCTCACACAACCCAGTAGAAGCCATTGCACACATTACATTTTAGGTGTAAATAATTTTATGTGTATTCCTAAAAATGCAAATTGAATTTGGCCATGTATAGCTGTGAGCACTGGATCTCTTGGGAGGGCGTGGCTGGCTGCAGATCCTGATGATCCTGTAGTGAGTGCCAAATTTGGGAATGACTTTACATGGTTTGCAAAAGGACCATGAAATCTTCTCATAGCTTGTTGCTCAATATTGCTATATCTTAATAAATGAATATGTTCATTGTTAAGTGATAAGAGATTCGTGCCTCTTATGTGTGTGGGTTAGTTTATTTGGGTTACTTTGCAAGTGGGTCAGAATAGAGTCATACAATTTAGACAAGGATCTCTCTTCCAAAAATCTGAGAGCAGCTTTATTTAACAGACAGCATACAATCCTTTCGGTTTTCTTCTGCTCAGACCACACGATGGCAGTATTGGCAAATGGATGAGTTGTAACTTCCATTTTAGAAAGAATCCTCTATTCCAGCAGCCCTAGGAGAAACCTATGAACAGACAGACTGATTCAGTAAGCAGATGGGAGCTACAATGGAAGACTGAAGGAAGGGAAGCAATGGACATAACACATCAAGATTAATTTTTCCATCAGTTGTCTCTGGATAGTACCCAGCTGCTGCAGATTTTGATCTGGAGAGTCTGGGACCATGGAAGACAGCTTCAGGATCAAGAAAGGTCTGTACTTTTTGTTATTACTCTCTCTGTCTGGAGTGGTGTGTGTCTCCATTCGCTATTCTGTGCCTGAGGAGAAGAAAAGTGGGTCTCTGGTGGCAAATGTGCTGAAGGATTTGAAACTGGGGCCAAGGGAGCTCTCTGCCCGCAGAGCCCAGCTGGTTTCCAAAAGCAATAAGCAGTATTTCCAACTGGACACACGTTCTGGGAACCTCTTTGTCAATGAAAAGATAGACAGAGAAGCTTTGTGTGGTGAGATGGATTCTTGCTTGCTGTTGTCTGAAATTGTGCTCCAAACCCCCTTAACAATCTACAATATGGAGATTGAGATAAAAGACGTGAATGACAATTCTCCTGAATTCCCCAAAACTGAATTTAATCTAGAAATTCCTGAGAATGTTCCTGCAAATACTCGATTCCCCCTGGAATCTGCCCAAGATGCAGACTTGGGTGAAAATAGTATTCAGAACTACACTCTGAGTCCCAATGGACATTTCAGGCTGGATGTACAAAGCGATGAGTTTGAGGGCAGATATGTGGACCTTGTTCTGGAAAAGTCACTGGACAGGGAGAAGGAGGCTCAGTTTTTGCTGACTCTCACTGCTGCTGATGGAGGGATGCCCCAAAGAACTGGCAAAGTTCGAATAACTATTGAAGTCCTGGACAGCAATGACAACTTCCCTCAGTTTATACAATCCGAATATAAAGTGAAGCTAAAGGAAAACAGTCCTCGTGATACTCTGGTCTTGAAAGTGGAAGCCAAAGATTTGGATTATGGTTCAAATGCACAGATCTCTTATGCATTCTATCGGGTGCCTGCGAAAATAAGCAGCTTGTTCCACCTGAATGAGAACACTGGGGAAATTACCGTTTGGGGTGCCCTTGATTATGAAAAAGAAACTAGCTATAATATGAACATCAAAGCAACAGATGGAGGGGGTCTTTCAGGCCACTGCAAGGTCCTGGTGGAGATAGAGGATGAGAACGACAATGCGCCTGAGATATCGGTTGTATCCGTCACCAGCCCTTTGGCAGAAGACTCTCCTCTAGATACGCTGGTCATCCTCTTCAGTGTTGCAGATGGAGACTCTGGAGACAATGGGAGGACCTCCTGCTCAGTAGAGATGAACTTGCCCTTTCTGTTAAAAACCACTGTGAATAATTATTATCAACTAGTGACCCAAAGGCCACTGGACAGAGAGAGAGTCCCTGAGTATAACATCACCATCTCAGCTACTGATCGAGGCACTCCCCGACTCACTTCAAGAAGAACAATCAGGGTTGAGATCTCCGACATCAATGACAACCCTCCAGTGTTTGAGAAGGCCAAGTATGAAATGCAAGTGTGGGAAAACAATATTCCAGGGCTGCTGATGGGCTCAGTCCATGCTGTCGACCTGGATGTGGAGCAGAATGCCCAGGTGACCTATTCTCTTGTGCCTGGAAATGCCAGCGGTGCTCCTGCGGCCTCTTACGTCTCCATCAACTCTGAGACGGGGAATCTGTACCTCCTGCGATCTCTGGACTATGAGCAGATCAGGGAATTCCAAGTGACAGTCAGGGCTTCAGATGGGGGTTCTCCTGCACTGACCTCGGAAGCTGCCGTTCGAGTTGTCATCCTGGATGAAAATGACAATGCGCCCTTCTTCCTCTACCCGCTCCAGAACAGCACCTCTCCCTGCAATGACCTGGTGCCCAAGTCAGTGGAGGCCGGTTACCTGGTGGCCAAGGTGGTGGCTGTGGATGGGGATTCGGGCCAGAACTCTTGGCTGTCCTATGAACTGCTGAAGGCCACTGACCCCGGCCTCTTCAGCATCGGAGCCCAGAACGGGGAAGTGAAAACCAGGAGACCCGTGACGGAGCGAGACACCAGCAAGCAGAGGCTGGTTATCCTGGTGAGGGACAACGGCCACCCTCCCCAGACCAGTACTGCAACCCTGAATGTCCTTCTGGTTGATGGCTTTTCAGACCCTTACCTGAATATTGCGAGTGTCCGTCACGATGAAGCCAGGGAGGAAGACGGCTCCTTGACGATGTACCTGGTGATCTGCTTGGCTGCAGTGTCCTTTGTGTTCCTGAACTGCATCATTGTATTTGTCAGCATCAAACTGCACAAGAAGGAGTCTGGCTTTCTCTCTGCCCTTCCTCAGTTCCCACCTGCCTTACCTGAGATTCCGGAGACTGGTGTGGATTCCCAGAGTGGATCACTCTCCCGGGCTTACCACTATGATGTCTGCCTAACGGGTGGATCCCTAAGCAGCGAGTTCAGATTCCTCAGGCCGCTCATTCCTGTTTTCTCCATGGGGGACCCAGGTGTCTCTCAGAATCACAGGATTTCTTCTCTCTCTCAAGGCACACCTGAACAGGCAGAGGGCCAAAAACAAACAGAACAGGTAAGTAAGTAGGTGTTTTTATTCCCATTCCTTTTAAAACGTTTCAGCAAGAATGCACTGCTGAGTATAGTTTTTGTTGAATTGTCACATTTAATCATTTCTCCCATCCCTTTTTCCAATAATGTTCCCTGGATGGTGATTAGGCAGCTGTTGGCCTCTGGCCTGTGTTGCAGCATCCAGTCTCTTCCTGCATCTCCTTTTCCATTATCTATTTTCCCAGTTCCCTTTTCTCCTAGACTTTGTTCCTCAATGTCAGCATGCAACACTTCTGCACCTGAGTAACCTGTGACTGTTCTTTCTCCGCTTACTGCCACGCTTTACACTGATCATCCTTGTTCAGTCTAACACAGTGATGGCTAAACTGTGACTTTCCAAACGTCCAGGGACTAGAGTACCACAGTACTGACAGAGTACCACAGTACTGACAGAGGCTCATGGTAATTGTAGTCCATGGACAGATTGTCACAGATTGTCCACCCCTGATCTAATGTATCTCCAGTCTCTCTGCCCATGAGCCTCTCTTTTTCCTCTCATCTTTTCCTCCATTCCTGATCTCCAAGCCTTTTAAAAAAAAATAATTAGAGTCTGAGAATTAACTTTTTCTTTGTTCCCAGTAAAGATGGCTGTGTATGGTATTTCTGGTTACTCCTTGCCCCGGTACTTTTATTTTCATTGTAGTCTGGGACACACACAAGTATGACAGAGATAAATAGAATATCGAATTGAGTTCAGCAAATGATTACTAATTTGTAAAATATAATTTATTTATTTATTATTCATTTTATTTGTAGATCACCTGTCCCTACGAGCAGGCTTGGGGTGGTTGACAACATCAAATTCCATTTGTATATAGTTAAAATGAAGTGAAATACGTGTAGCTCTAAAGCTTCTATGTAATATGTGAGGCCTAATGCAGGGCTATTACACTTTTTTTTCCGGTTTTGCATAGTCTTTATTATAAGCAGCTGGATCTCAACTTCTGTTTTACTATAGATGTAGAGGCTGAGTTACAAGAAGAGATTTCAAATCAATACAAATACAGAATGATGGCAGCTTAGACTAAGGTGACCAGATTTTAACATTGGTAAAGCAGGATACCATTGACTGGGGGGGGGGGGTTCTTGATTAAAAATTTGGTCTATATGGAGCTACAAAAAATTTCATAGAATGCATAGAACACAAAAATAGTATTGTAATATATATATATTTAATTTCAACATAAGTACAATTTGCCAGGTACCCCCAGATGTCCCTCCAAAAGTTGGATGATCTGGTCACTTTAGCTTAGACTCTCCTTCTACCTTCCTTTCCCCACAACAGAGAACTTGTGAGATAAGAGAGCTGTGACTGGCCCACACCCAACAGGCTTCATGTGGAGGAGTGGGAAACCAGACCCTGTTCTCCAGACTAAAGTTGGCCATTCCTGACCATTATACTATGCTGGTTTTCCAACCCTGTTTAATAACTGGCTCTAAAGCAGGGGTCCCAAATGCTTCCAAAGTTACTGGTTAGTTTGCTGCTGCAAGCAAAATCATTCTTCTTTCCACAACAAGACCTGGTTGCTCTGACTTCTGGCCTTGCTTGCTACTGCCTCTCCTCCTTTCATCACTCCAGCTCGGAGTCTTCTTATACATCTGTGATACATTCTCACATCTTACTTCAGCCAAGTTCCCCTCCTTCTGGCTGCCATTTTATTTCTCATGATTGAGTTTTGGCTGGCAAGCAGTTATGTGCATGTGTACTCTGCATATTATTTGAAGCCAAGTTGGTGGCACATCCTCTGTTCTTGGGGAAAGGCTGTCCTCATTCACTCTTTCTGTCTACTTGCCCATTTTTGGAGGGCCCCCAATTTTTAATGTATTAAAATTAAAACATATTAGCAGGTTTATATTTAAAATTCAAGGGACTGTATTTATTAAGAAATAAATCTCATAATATTCAATGTACTTAGGATTGCAACTCTACCATCTGGCAGGCCAGATTCACAATCCATTTGTTCCTAGCCTTTGTGTATAGCCCAGTGCTTCTGAGAACTGTAGTGGATGGGGGGGGGGCAGGGTTCTCTTCTATTATTTGCCATGGTCACATTGAAAATCCCCAGCTAATAGCAGCTATAGTAGAGTGGATTTAATGGGAAAAGGAGGAGTTAGGCCCCTAAAATTATACTAATATTTTTTATTTATTCAAGGATAACATTGAAACAATTACTGCTCTGTTAAAAACCCTGTAAGATGTCTGCAAAAGGAATTTCTGTTTCAGAGAAATGAAAAATTGCCGATGACCACCGTGTCTTTAATGACAAATGAACTACTGAGTACTTCTTTGTTTTAAACAAGGATAAAGCAGTTTGCCTGATATATCTTGAAACTGTCTCAGTATTTTAGGAGTACAATATTAAAAGGCACTTTGAATCCTGTCACAATAGCTACTCAATATATCAAGGAGAGTTGCAAGTGAACAAGATAAACACTGTTAAAAATAATGTTTTTGCACCAAAATAGTTCTAGAAAGCATGTTAAAGAGAACCTATCTACTGTGAGGGCTAGTAAATGTATTGCTGAGAGTGGTAGACCATTCTCTGATGGTGAATTCGTTAAAAAGTGCATGGTTAAAGTAATGGAGGAAATGTGCCCTGAGAATGTATCTTGTGTTAATTGTGTCAGTTTATCTGCATCTACAATCGCCATGTGTGTTGAAGAACAAGGCAAAAAGTTTTGATTTTTTTTCTTTTCTAATAGATGAAAGCAATGACATCATAGACACTGCTTTATTGAGGAAATGTGCCGTGAGAAGGTGTCTAGTGTAAGTTGTGTCACTTGAAAGCTCAAACCTGGAATAAATCTTTGTTGGTCTTAAAGGTGCCACTGGATTCAGTTTATTTGTATCTACAATCACCAGGTGTGTTGAAGAACTAGGAGAAGAGTTGCATATGTCACTGGCTGTCAAGGCAAAAAGTTTTGATTTTTTTTTCTTTGGCATTAGATGAGACCAATGACATTATAGAAACTGCTCAACTACTAATTTTTATCAGGAGGATAGATTCCAACCAGAATTACAGAAGAGTTGTGTTCACTGCAGAGTTTGAAAGGAACCACAAATGCAGACAATATATTATTTAAGGTGTGTAAATCAGTAACAAATCTTGGTCTAAGTTGGGATAAATTGAAACGCATTGGAACTGATAGTGTCAGAAATAGTTTAGTAAGTAAAGCCGGTATAGTTGCAAAAATTAATTAAGAGATATTGAACGGTATACTTCCCATGCAATTTCACTCCATCATCCACCAACAAAACTTGTGTACTAAGTGGGAAAGTGGTGATATATATTGTTGTATCCAACATTAATTACATCAGGCATCATGGCCTTGCTCATCATCAGTTTCAAATTTCTCTCAGAGATAGATGCAGAATATGGGGATGTATTGTACCATGCAGAAGTCAGGTGGCTTAGCAGAGGCAAAGTCCTCAATCATTTTTAAAGTCTTAATTATAAAATTGATGTCTTTAAGGAGAAAGAAAAAAGTAAAAAAACACTTTCTGACCCTGAATGGATTTTTGATTTGGCTTTCTTAACGAATATCACAAAGCATCTGAACACATTAAATCTAAGGTTGCAGGGGAAAGGAAATCTTGTGTGTGACATGTATGCTGAACTGAAAGCTTTTGAAGCAAAACTAAACATTTTTGTAAAGCAAGTTAGTGAAGGTAACTTTTCAAACTTACCATGCTGCATTGGACTAAAGTTTGAGCTGGATGGGAGTTTACAATTCAATGTTGGAAGACACATCAAAGCATTGGTCTTGTTGCAGGTGGAATTTCAGAATAGTTTCACTGATTGCCATAAGCTTGGAAAGGAAATAAGAATGTTCCAAAATCCATTTGAAGTAGCACCAGAAAATGCAAGTAACTTTTTTTCAGATAGAACAAATTGATTTGGAAGCCAGCGATCATCACAGATACATTTACAAGGAAAATACTCTGTTAGATTTCTTTTCTGGTCTACCTGATATATTTATCAACTTAAAGACATTTGCTGTAGGCATGTTTACAGTCTATGGCACCACATACATCTGCGAACAAACCTTTTCCAAGATGAAAATTGTGAAATCAAAGTGTAGGTCAAATCTTACAGGTGAACATTTACACGACATTTTAATAGTGTCTGTCACAAACCTTGACTTGGACATCAATGCCTTGGCTAACAGAAAACAGCCACAAAAATTACACTGACAAGGTAAGCATGTGTAGCCAAATAAAATGATTCCACAGTAAAATATTGTTCCAAAATAGATTGCATTAAAGTTAACATTTCTTAATTTACCTTTGAATATTTACTTTTGATATATATAAGTAGACTAATAATTTTGTCACATTTTGGTTTAAAACGTGGCCCTCTTTAGGCACTTTTAAAACAGTTGTTTTTCAGTTGTTGTAGAAGCTTGAAGATATATAGTGTTCACTCACACGTTCCAGCAATTAATTCAATATTCTGGCAATGATGGTCAAAATCACAGTTAGTACTTGGGGCAAGTGTGCATTAGGGCAAGTGCTTGTGGATGGTTCATGTGAAAAAAACTGGAAAGAGATATATAGGAATAGATGGCACTTCGAAGTGGGTAGGGGTGGAGGCAATCATAGTAGGGAGTATTTGATAGAATTAGCAACAAAAGTACTAGAGTAGGTGTATATTTTGGGCGGGGTTGCTAGATGTATGAAATGTATTAATATTGACTATATGAGAGGGGGGCTGCTGTTTCTTTGCCTGAGATTGTTGCAGAGGTACATTTAGTGGAGGGAAAATGTTTGCATATGTTTTCTCTTGTGGTGGGGACCATAAGGTATTTAGGATCTGGGGGAAGTATATATATATATAGTTGGGTAGGAATTACTCTGCTAGAACACTCTTCTGCCTCTGATATCTAATTGCAATTCAATTGACAGTTGCATTTCATATAAACGGATTTTGATGGCTTTATCATTTTATTTCCGTTATATCATGCCTTTCTTCTCAATGGTGATCCAAAGTGGCTTACATTGTTCTCTTCTTATCCTTACAACGAAGTAGATTAGGCTAAGTGTGTGATTGGCCCCAAGTCGCCAGCAAGCTTCCTTAGTAGGGATGGGCATGAGCTGGCTCATGAACTAAAGTTCTTCATGAATTTTCACTGGCTCATGATTTGTGAAGTCATGTCCATAACAGGTCAACCGTCACAAATTTCCCATGAACTTTGAAGCTGTTCATAGAGGTTCATTGTAGTTTGTGAATGAATACATTATACATTTTCAGATGGTTTCTGCTCAATCAAGTTGTTAAAAAATCCAAAGCAAAATTGAAAGCAATGGAGAGGTGGAAGTTTCCCTGTGAGTTTGGTGTCACTGGCTTGTTCCTGAGTTGTTCTGTAGACTCCTGTCACTGCAGCTATGCAGGCAAAAGAGGACTATCATCAGACCACAGAATCTGTGCAATAAAAAATGTGTGAGGGGGCTTTTTCAAGCTCAATACAACCAGTTCAATGTACAAGATGCCCAGCAGAATCCAATACCATTACAGCAAAGCAAGCTGAACGACTGTTTGCTTTCAAAGCACAGCGTCAGAAGAAATACACACCTGGTGGGGGGGGGGCAGAAATGTATGTTGGTCAAGAGTGGGGGGCCCATCTTGAAACTGGCAAGAGTTTTCTGGAACTAGCAATTGCAGAGGAGAAACGGCAGAGAAAAAGAATAGAACCTCCTGAACTTACACCCATTATTTCCTCAGAAATAACTTTTCTGGGTGCACTTTCTTTGGGGAACTGTGATTTGGATTCTGCAAACCTGGTCGTCTCCAACTAGGATCTCCTGCAAGTTTGGTGTCTCTGGCACACAGTGCAACATTCTGCCAAGTTATAAACCTCACAATCTGAACTAGTTTGCTCAATGCTTAATAGTTCATGACAGTCTATGATTGGGGAACTGGGCATGCCATGAATCATGAACTGAATTGCACTTTCCTGCTTTGCGCCTATCCCTATTCCCACAGCAGAGTGGAAATCTGAATCTAGGCCTCCCAGATCCTGATCCAGCTTTGTAACCACTACACCATACTAATGGAGAATCCAAGGGCCTTTCCACACAACATAAATATAGCGAAATGCTTACCTGGTGAAGACGCTACATTTTTGGCATTTCACATGATGTCGCCAACATCCAGCATCCAAGCAGCAAATCGCTAGCTACATCCTCCATTTTAAAGCGCTAGCTGGGGAATCGCATAAAGTAGATTCCCCAACCTATGTAGCACGAGCTACATGAGAACAACCAGCAGGCCACATGCTAAAGAAATGTATGGAGGTGAAGATGCACTATCTCTGCCTCCAGTATCCCGCCCTCACACCTGCCTCTCTCTCCCTTCTCCCGGGGACGGTTTTTTTTTTTTAAAGCAAACTGCCTGGAGCAATGAATGCGCATACAAGTGTGCAGGCAAAGCCAAAAATATTTTTCCCACGTTGTCACACAAGGAATGCCTCTCTAAACTCCCCCCCCCAAAATCAGGAATACGATCAAGATATCAAGTCTTGTGAGTCCGTAATGGGTGGCATTCAAAAAGCACTATGCGCCTCTGATTAGATGCATAGGCATTTCAATGGAGGAGGATTGATTTTAAAAAATAGCGGACATTGCGGGCCCTTTAAAAGGTTGAGAAAGGAGATTGGTTGCCTGGCTTGATTGACAGGTGGAAGAGAGTCGCGTATAAAGTGCCATTTCTTCTGCCATTTCAAGCAGGCATGTGGAGTGTAAGAAGTGTGAAAAGGCGGCAGACAACAGCAAGACAGGCAGAAGGTGAGGAATGGCCGAAGGCAGGATTATTTTTAGTGCAACACTATTATTTTAGATGTGCGGAAATACCCCAAGATAAACTGAATTACAGAGAATCTGGTGTAGACAGTGTCATCAATTTAAAACAAAACAGGAATGCACTGAAGTGATTGCAGCAGAAGTTTAACAAATGAGGTGAAAGGGGCAATAAAGCTGAGTCACACATAATGTTACATCCTAGCTTGCTGACACAGTTTCCAGGCTGATGATGAAGATAAGGATGATGGCTTCCAGAAGATAGCAACATCATCTCTTGTCGATACACATCAGACAATGCACACATTATCCCCCCACCCAATCCAACTCTCTGCAAATGCCTCTATCCCCTGCCCCTGTCCAGTAAGAGTCATCCTCAAAAAGAATACAGAACTCTATCCCAATCTATTTTCTCTTCAAATGTTAATCACAGTGTGGCCGCTGATACCAAATCTAAGACAAAGATTTAAGTTGTTGGAGGTCCACCCCCACCCAAAGTTCCATAAAGTTTAATTCCAACCTGAATCCCAGTAACTGCAGCAGAGTATAGGGATGCCAGCCTCCAGGTGAGACCTGGGGATTCCCTGGAATTACAGCTCATTTTCAGTTCCCTTAAAGAAAACAAATGGTTGGAGGGTGGACTGTGGTATTGTGCCCCACTGAAGTCCCTGTCCGCTCCAGGCACCACCTCCAGTTATCCAGGAGTTTCTCAGTGTGGATCTGCCAACCCATCCCCTCCAAACCACCCACCAGTGGGTGGGGGGAGGGGGCTGGAAACTCTAGCAGAGTCCCACAATGAAGCATCATGAGTGAGAGGTAAAACCTCTCTCGCCATGACTGAGCTGAGCCTTGCTGTACTCTAACAACCAGAGATTGATTTCGTTTGTAATGAATGAAACCAGGCCATCAGCCTGAGACACCACGTGATATAAAGTAGACACCAAAATTAACATTTGCATTCATTTGGAGAATATTTTCAACCTCAGCCTAATTTTATTTACCTTAGTTGGGTCATTTCGGTTATCTTGGTTCTTTAATCATTTTATTTATAACATGTTTTGCCTCTGTTTGATGTTTGTTTTTAAATTATATCTGGTTTTCATTAGCAGCAGAAGGGAAATAATGACAGAAAAAAATCAGTAGATTTTAATGTGTCATCCAGACTTTCTGTACCTAAGATTTTAAATTTTTACTTCTAAGACATCTGTGTGATCATTATGCAATAAATCCATTGCAATCTCTTATTCCAGAGGATTGTTTTAATAATAATAATTTGGAAAAATTTGGAAAATGTACCACTGCTGTATTTTTATTAAAGCACAAGGTGGTGCTGTTGGCCAACAGAACAAAAATTGTCCAACAATGAATTCTCTTTGCAAAAGCTGCGGCCATTAGACAAAGGAGGAGCATGGAGACAGGCAGAAGCTCTGCACTGCAAGATAACAGTCAGAATTGTTAGGAGGGAAAGGCTTCTGAATCTATTTTCAGTAATAAGAAGGCCAAAGAGAAAGAAAGGGAATCAGGTACTTTACAAAGAAGCTCTTTGTGTTTCACTTCTGCCTTGGGAAAACCTGCAAGAATGCAAAGGAGCCACCTTAACAGGCAAGTCTGGTCTTTCTCTCTGTTTTTCTGCTTTGCTATTGTGGTGTGTGAGACTTTCCATTATTCTGTGCCTGAGGAAAAGAAGAGTGGGTCTATGGTGGCAAATGTGCTGAAGGATTTGAAAGTGGATGTGAAGGAGCTCTCTGCTCGCAGGGCCCGGCTGGTTTCTGAAGGCACTAAGCAGTATTTCCAGCTGGATCCTCACTCTGGGAATGTGATAGTACAGGACAGAATAGACCGAGAGGCTCTGTGTGGTCAGCAGGATCCTTGTGTCTTATTCTCAGAGATGGTGCTGGAAAACCCACTGCAAGTGCACAGAATTGAAGTCCAAATAGAGGATGTGAATGACAATTCCCCACAATTCTCTGAAAGTGAATTCCTTTTTGAAATACCTGAGCAGACCCCCCTGAATACCCAATTCCTATTGGAGAAAGGTCAAGATGAAGACATAGGAAAAAATACTGTTCAGAACTATACACTTAGTCCTAATGATTATTTTAGACTGGACGTCCAAAATCGCAGTGATGGGAGCAAATATGCAGAATTAGTACTGGAGAAACTGTTGGACCGTGAGGAGAATGCACAGATTTTCCTGATTCTGTATGCGGTTGATGGAGGGACCCCAAAGAGAACAGGCACTGCAAACATTGTTGTCAAAGTTCTGGACATCAATGATAATGTCCCTCAGTTTCATCAGTCGGTGTACGAAGTGAAACTAATGGAAAACAGGCAACCAAGTACACTTGTAGCTAAAGTTGAAGCAACTGACAGAGATCTTGGTTCCAATGGGGACATCACTTATTCCTTCAGCCAGGTTCCAGGAAGTGTGCTCAAAGCATTCAGTTTAAACAAACAGACCGGGGAACTTACTGTTGCTGGAACCATTGATTATGAAGAGGAGAAAAGTTATGAGATAAATATCAAAGCCACGGATGGAGGGGGGCTCTCGTCGTATTGCAAAGTCATGGTGGAGGTTGAGGACATGAATGACAATGCCCCAGAGGTCATCCTCACCTCTCTCACAAACCCCTTGCCAGAAGATTCTCCCCCTGATACAGTGGTGGCCCTTTTCCGTGTCACAGATCGAGATTCAGGTGACAATGGCAGAATTGCCTGCACCACGGAGGCAAACTTACCATTTTTGTTGAAAGCTTCTGTGAATAATTACTTCCAACTGGTGACCCAGCAGGCCCTGGACAGAGAAAAAGCCTCTGATTACAACATCACCATCACAGCTACAGACAGGGGCTTGCCCAGACTCCTTTCAAGAAAAATAATTAATGTTCAGATCTCAGATATCAATGATAATGCTCCAGCATTTGAGAAGTCAACATATGAAATGCCGTTATGGGAAAATAACATTCCAGGGCTGCTGATAGGGTCGGTCCGAGCCAGGGACCTGGACACAGAGCATAATGCCAAAGTAATTTATTCAGTTTTGCCTGGGAAGGTCAGGGATCAACCCGTGTCCTCTTACGTCTCCATCAACTCTGAAACTGGGAATCTGTATGCCATCCGATCAGTGGACTACGAGCAGGTGAAAGATTTCCATGTGATTGTGAGGGCTGTGGACAGCGGTTCTCCTCCCCTAAGCTCCCAAGTTATGGTCCGAGTTCTTGTCATGGATGAAAATGATAATGCCCCATTCATCCTGTACCCCCTTCAGAATGGCACCTCCCCGTCCAATGACCTGGTTCCCCGAGGAGCAGAGACAGGCTACCTGGTGACCAAGGTGGTGGCAGTGGACAGAGATTCCGGTCAGAACTCCTGGCTTTCCTACGAGCTCTTGAAGGCCACAGAACCGGGTCTGTTCAGTGTGGGGGCTCAGAATGGAGAAGTGAAAACCACAAGACCAATTACCAAACGAGACACCTTCAAACAGAAACTTTTCATTGGAGTCAGAGACAGTGGGCACCCTCCCCAATCCACCTCTGCAACCCTAAGCATTCTGCTCGTGGATGGCTTTTCTGACCCTTATATGAAAATGGTGGAGATCCCAAAGGAGGAAGTGGTGGGGGAGGAAGACCGAACCCTGACTATGTATCTGGTCATATGCTTGGCTGTCATCTCCTCCATTTTTCTGGTCTCCATGTTGGCATTTGTTGCCATCAAGATTCATAAAAGGAGGAAGTCCATAGAGAGCTCTGTCCTGAATTTCCCAGTGGGACCGAATTTCCCAGAGAACTGTGGAGATGCTGATGGTGGATCCCTTTCCCGGGCTTACAACTATGAGGTGTGCTTAGCTGGCGGGTCCCTGAACAGCGAGTTCAAGTTTCTCAGGCCTTTCTTTCCTGTGATTTCTCTGGAGCCTGCTCAAAATCAGGGGCATTCAAGGAATCCAGTTGGTTCCCAAGAAGTTCCCAGTCATGGAGCAGAAAGTGAACTCTTAAATCAGGTGAGAGTAATTAATTATTGTAAATCCCTAATTATTCAGTTTCTAATATTATAATGTTAATAATAATAACCAAAGGTAACTCTTTTTCAGTATTCCCACATGTAATTTCTCTTCTTTCTCTGTCTGCTTATGTGTTTTTTATAGAAACTTACAAAAATTATATTCTCTGTTATGAGTGCGAACCATGTTTAAAGTTTTTATATAAATGCTAAACTAGTATATGCTTCAGGTAAAAGCTTTGTGGCATGGGCCAAGGTTAGCTGACACTGTTTTGCAAGTTAAGCATGACCTCAGTAGGAGATAGAAGAAATAAGGTGAAGTTGAAGAGGAGGGAGCACACTCATCTCATCCCAGCAGAGTGAAAAGGAGAAAAGGGGGGAGGAATTGCTTTATTTCAGTAGTGGTTAAGAGCAGCGACCTCTAATCTGGAGAACCAGGTTTGATTCCCCACTCTTTCGCATGCAGCCAACTGGGTGACCTTTGGCTCATCACAGTCCTGATAGAGCTGTCCTCACAAAGCTGCCCTGTCAGAGCTCCCACAGCCCCACCTACCTCACAGAGTATCTGCTGCAGGAAGAGAAACGGCTGGCGATTGGAAGCCACTTTGAGACTCCTTTGGGTAGTGAAAATCATAGTATAAAATCCATTTATTCTTGTTTTGAGTGCTGGAGACTAAATTTCCCAGTAAGTGGCAATGTGAATAGTTCCTGTGTTTGCCTTGCATAATCTTGTTTCTTCTGCCCACAGAGCAGGAGACATTTGTCCACTACTAAGTTAATTGATATTATCGCATTGCATTTTTGTGTGTGGTGGCGGTGGTTGATGTCATGTTACATAGAATGACTTTGCCTGTGGGTTCTGAAAGACCAACTATACCTAGAAATGGATCCCAGTTGAAAAACTTTGAAAGACAGTGGTCTTTTTCTTTAAAGGTATAATTTGTATAGTTTTCTTAAGAGCATACCACAAGATGGCAGCATTGGCCAACAGATCAGTTGCAGCAGCCCTTTGAAAAAAGAATCCTCTATTTTGTAGCAGCACTATCCGAAACATATCCGCAGTTAGAATCTGAAACTACAGGAAGGGTAAGTGCTGGATGGATGGGAAATAAAACATTCAAAGAAAACCATCAAAAGAACAGAACAATTTTCTAAGAAATATAAATAATCACTGGATGTTACTCAGAACATGGAGGACAGCTTCAGGATCAGAAAAGGTCTGTACCTTTTGTTCCTATTCTTTGTATCTTCAGTGGTGTGTAGTTCAATTCGGTATTCTGTGCTTGAAGAGAAGAAAAGTGGGTCTCTGATGGCAAATGTGCTGAAGGACTTGAAGCTGGGAGCAGGGGAGCTCTCTGCCCGCAGAGCCCAGCTGGTTTCCAAAACCAATAAGCAGCATTTCCAGCTGGACACCCATTCTGGGAATCTCTTTGTAAACGAAAAGATAGACAGGGAAGCCTTGTGTGGCAAGATGGAGCCCTGCTTGCTGTTGTCTGAAATAGTGCTCCAAAATCCCTTAACTATCTACATTATTGAGATTCAGATAAAAGATGTGAATGACAATTCTCCCAAATTCTCCAAAAAGGAATTTAAATTAGCAATTCCAGAGCATGTCCCTACAAATACCCGATTCCCTTTAGAATCTGCCCAAGATGCAGACTTGGGTGTAAACAGTGTTCAGAACTACACACTCAGTGCTAATGGGAATTTCAGACTGGATGTTCAAAGTGATGAAATTGGAAGCAAATCTGTAGACCTTGTTCTGGAGAAACCACTGGACAGGGAGAAAGAAGCTCAATTTCGAATGACTCTCATGGCTGTTGATGGAGGGGTGCCCCAGAGAACAGGAACAATTCAAATAAATATTAATGTTCTGGACAGCAATGACAACTTTCCACAGTTTATACAATCTGAATATAAAGTGAAGCTAAAGGAAAACAGTCCTCGTGGTACTCTGGTGTCTAAAGTAGAAGCTAGAGATTTGGATTTTGGTTCAAATGCAGAGCTCACATACTCTTTCTATCGCGTACCTGAGAACATAGAATACTTGTTCGACTTGCATGAAACAACTGGGGATATCACTGTTTTGGGTCCAATTGACTATGAAAAGGAAACCAGCTATCACATTGACATTAAAGCAACAGATGGAGGAGGCCTTTCAGGCCACTGCAAACTTGTGGTGGAAATTGAGGATGAGAATGACAATTCACCTGAGATAGCAATCATATCCATTACCAGCCCTTTGGCAGAAGACACTCCTCTAGATACGCTGGTCGTGCTTTTCAGTGTCACAGACCACGACTCAGGAGACAATGGGAGAACCTCCTGCTCTGTGGACATGAACTTGCCTTTTCTGTTAAAAACCACCATGAATAATTATTATCAACTGGTGACCCAAAGTCCTTTGGACAGAGAGAGAGTCCCTGAGTATAACATCACCATCACAGCTACCGATCGGGGCTCTCCCCGGCTCACTTCAAGAAGAACTATTAGGGTTGAGATCTCCGACATCAATGACAACCCTCCAGTGTTTGAGAAGGCCAGGTATGAAATGCAAGTCTGGGAAAACAACATTCCGGGGCTGCTGATGGGCTCAGTCCATGCTGTCGACCTGGATGTGGAGCAGAATGCCCAGGTGACCTATTCTCTTGTGACTGGAAATGCCAGCGGTGCTCCTGCGGCCTCTTACATCTCCATCAACTCTGAGACCGGGAATCTGTACCTCCTGCGATCCCTGGATTATGAGCAGATCAGGGAATTACAAGTGACAGTCAGGGCTTCGGATGGGGGTTCTCCTCCACTGATCTCAGAAGCTGCCGTTCGAGTTGTTATCCTGGATGAAAATGACAATGCGCCCTTCTTCCTCTACCCGCTCCAGAACAGCACCTCCCCCTGCAATGACCTGGTGCCCAAGTCAGTGGAGGCTGGTTACCTGGTGGCCAAGGTGGTGGCTGTGGATGGGGATTCAGGCCAGAACTCATGGCTGTCCTATGAACTGCTGAAGGCCACCGACCCTGGCCTGTTCAGCATCGGAGCCCAGAACGGCGAAGTGAAAACCAGGAGATCCCTGACGGAGCGAGACACCAGCAAGCAGAGACTGGTTATCTTGGTGAGGGACAACGGCCACCCTCCCCAGACCAGCACTGCAACCCTGAATGTACTTCCAGTGGATGGCTTTTCAGACCCTTACCTGAATATTGCGAGTGTCCGTCACGATGAAGCCCGGGAGGAAGACGGCTCCTTGACGATGTACCTGGTGATCTGCTTGGCTGCAGTGTCCTTTGTGTTCCTGATCTGCATCATTGTGTTTGTCGTCATCAAAGTGCACAAGAAGGAGTCTAGCTTTCTCTCTGCCCTTCCTCAGTTCCCACCTGCCTTACCTGAGATCCCGGAGACTGGTGTGGATTCTCAGAGTGGATCACTCTCCCGGGCTTACCACTATGATGTCTGCCTAAAGGGTGGATCCCTAAGCAGCGAGTTCAGATTCCTCAGGCCGTTCATTCCTGTTTTCTCTATGGGGGACCCAAATGTCTCCCAGAATCACAGGATTTCTTCTCTCTCTCAAGAGACACCTGAACAGGCAGAGGGCCAAAAACAAAGTGAAAAGGTAAGAATTTGTTTGTTTGTTTTCTGATTCCTTTATGAAGTACGGAAATTTCAGCTAGGTTGTATGTATGAAATGAGAAATATTTTTGATGAACTATCAGTATTTGTTTCTCTCTATTCTATTAATTCACTGCTTTTCTCCTTATTGGAGATATCTATTGTGACTAGATATGTGGTATTGGAGAATAGTGTATGTTTTCATTAAGTGCATTAAATTCAGCTGTTTCTCTCCATTTCTGTTAGGGTTGTCCTTTTATGATTCCTTCTGTTTTCCTCATTAGACTGTACTCCTTACTGTCAGATCACCCTGTGTCTAGAACCAATTAAACATTTTTCTATTGAGCCAACCATCTTGTTGAAGCTGGCTTCTATTTTTTTTTGTCCTCTTCCCCACTTTCTATTGGACCTCTTGTGCTATAGATCATTTCCTCAGCCCTATTGTTGAATGCCAGGATTCTTTCTTCAACACTTCTGGTAATTAGATTTGTGACTGGACTTTATTACCATTAAGGCTGACTCTTGACTTTGTGAGAAAATTATAGCTTATCCATGCCCCACAATAAAGTTATGAAGTGTTAGTGATACATTTGCAGTTTTGAACACTCATATCCATGTGGCTAGGAATACAGGCATTTAAAAAATGTGCTAATATTATAGGCTTGCCAGGTTTCCCCTGGCCATTGGCAGGGATTGAAGTAGTTGAGTTGCTAATTCCAGTTTGGGAAACTTCTAGAGCAGGCTTTCTCAACCAGGGTCACTGCTCGGTGGAGATGGGCAAAAAAGTAAGATCTACCCTAATAGAGGCTTCTCTTTCTTCCATAAGATTGTTCAAACAGTCACTATTCTATTCTTTTCTTGGAAAATGTTGTCATTGTTGATATAGGATGATAAGGCACACATAAATCCAGCAACAGAATATACTCAATTAGAAAATTGGCAGCATAATGAGAATGATGTATTATTAACTCCTGTGTTGAAACTTTTTATGATTCCTTAAGAAATGGTAATATCCCAGCTATATTTAATCCAGCAAGGGTAATTTCCAGTCACAAGAAAGGTAAGGACTCTACAAATGCAAGTTGATACAGAACCATATAATGTTTAATGTAAATTATAAGATAGTTACAACCATTCTAGCAGATAGACTGAAAGAAAGGTATAAAAATCATGCCAAAACTGAATTTATGAAGAGTAGATATTTAGCAATTAACACTTGGATTGTTATTTCCTTGTTGAATTATGTTGAGCAGAAAGAGGAGAAAATGGCTTTAATGCTACTTGATGAGGAAAAAGCTTTTGAACATATTGAATGGAGGGTTTTTTTGTCCATAATCCATGATGCATTGATTATTAATAGTAAATTCTTGCATATTATTAAAGTTGTATATAGTCAGCTTTCTGTCCTGAGTCACTTTTCAAAGATCCAAGTCCTGTGGGACCCTCCCCAGTTCTACAGGGCTTGTAAGTCAGAGCTGTTCCGCCAGGTCTATGGTTGAGGCCAGAGGTAACATTAGTAACATCAGAGACCACTGTGTCTGATTTCTGATTAAAAGCACAGGTTTCCAGTCTGCTGGGGTTGGGCAGACTGGAAACCTGCACCGTAGCTTTTAATCAGAAATCTCATTAAGAAATCACAGTGGTCAATTTTAATTATTTAATACTGTACTTATTATTTTAAAATGTTTTATTAAAATGGATAATATAATTGTTTTAACTGTTAATTTTGTGAGCTTTATAGGGATTTGTTAGTAAAGTGAATGTGCAATCTGCCCTGAGTTTCCAAAGACAGGGTATAATAGAAATCCTACAATGAATGAATGAATGAATGAATGAATTCAGGATTAAGTAGGCTGGTCTTTAAAGGTTCAGGTCATAACTAGTTTATCAGGCTTGTTCATTTAGGCAGGGATAAACAATGAGCACCCAGTCCATCACTTGCTGGAGTGCCGATGGTGCTGAGTAACTTCTTCCTTAACCTGGTAGTGGCTTATTGGTGCCTCACGGTGAGGGCTGGGCACCTCTTAGCACTCTGTTGTGTGGCGGAAGTTAAATAATGCTGGGGTGGATTTGTGAGAACAAAGGCAGCCATGGACAGTCTGAGTAGCACAGTCCGCCCTCAAATAAACAATAGCAGAACTAATCATTGATACACACACTTACATACTCTGGCTCCCCTACCCCATTGCTATGCACAAATTTGATGAGCCCCCAAATCCACTGCTCATGATCTACTATTCCATCAACTGTAGTTACAGAACTCCCTAATTCCTCCTCTTTTTCTGTTATGAGAGCCAGCTTGGCATAATGGTTAGGAGTGCTGATGTCTAATCTGGGTTTGATTCCTCGCTCCTCCTCCACATGCAACCAGCTGGGTGACTTTGGGCTCATCACAGCACTGAGAAAGCTGTTCTGACTGAGCTGTAATATCAGGCTGTTGTGTCTGTAGTGGGGAGAGGAAAGGGAAGGCAATTGTAAGCCACTTTGAGACCCCTTTGGGTAGAGAAAAGTGGCATATAAGAACCAACTTCCTCTTCTTCAGTAATATCAGGGCTCTCTCAGCCTCACCTCCCTCACAGGGTGTCTGTTGTGGGGAGAGGAAAGGGAAGGTGAATATAAGCCACTTTAAGACTCCAGGTAGATATAAGGACCTCCTTCTCATCCTTCGACTTCATGTCAGCTCAAAACGATGCTCTCAGTGGATACAGAAATATTTACATTGTCATGTCAACAATTAACATCTAAAATGCTGACAGTTCTTCATCCCTTTCATAAATCAGTTGCTACTGTTACCATTCATTTCATTTACAACAGGGGTGGGCAAACACATATGCTGGCAAGGGCTTGTGGGAATTATAGTCCACGGACATCTGGAGAGCCACAGTTTGGCCACCCCTGATTTACAGCCTGCCTTTCTCACTGAGAGGCAAGCAAGATTACAAATTATGCAAAACAATTCAGTATGACAGTAAAAAAACCTCGATTGAGCAATGCTGTAGGATTAAGATCACAGATGTGGAAAACGACACAACAGAACGGACATAAGAATTGCCATCCCAGTCAATAGCTCTCCCCCAGGCTTCTTCTTGAACATCGTTGACCTCCTTCTCCTCCACCCCCCCCCTTTTTAGGAAGGGGGGTAGGAAGGGGATCTTATTATTGTGCCGCCATGTTGTGATATTTTAAAGTCTTTTAATGGGAGTTTTAATGGGGTTTTAAGACACTGTAACCCACCACGAGCCATTTGGGAGTGGCGGGAAATAAATTGAAATAATAATAATTATTATAATAACAACAACAACAACAGAACCAGTATGGATACATTGTGCAGTTTCTATAGTTATTGATATAGTGCAGTTACATCTCGTGCACTGGATTGGGATTGGAAACAAAAATCTACATGGATGTAACTCAAATGTCAAATTACACCAATGCATAACATATGATCAAGGTTGCCAACCTCCAGATCTGAAGATCTTCTGCTATTAGATAATTGATCTCAAGGCAATAGAGCTCCTCTGGAGAAAATGGCTGCTTGGAGAGGAAGAAGAAAAGCTGAAGGACCAAATTCATGCTATGTCTGCCATCTATTTCCCACAGTTTGGGAAGCAAACCTTTAAAGAAAGGGGGTGGGGGAAATCACTACCTATATAACCTAACATAGTTGGTTAAAATCTATGACCTCTCTTCAAGCCTATGTAGAAAACACGAAAAAAATGGTGCTTGTAGGGAAATAATCTTTAATATATGTGAAATTTCAATGCGGTTTGCGTCAAGCTTCTTCAGAGGGATTTCACTTCAGATTCTCAGTCAAATGTTAGAATCATAGAATCATAGAATCACAGAATCATAGAGTTGGAAGGGGCCATACAGGCCATCTAGTCCAGCCCCCTGCTCAACGCAGGATCAGCCCAAAGCATCCTAAAGCATCCAAGAAAAGTGTGTATCCAACCTTTGCTTGAAGACTGCCAGTGAGGGGGAGCTCAGCACCTCCTTAGGCAGCCTATTCCACTGCTGAACTACTCTGACTGTGAAAAATCTTTTTCCTGATATCTAGCCTATATCGTTGTACTTGTAGTTTAAACCCATTACTGCATGTCCTTTCCTCTGCAGCCAACAGAAACAGCATCCTGCCCTCCTCCAAGTGACAACCTTTCAAATACTTAAAGAGGGCTATCATGTTACTTTCCCTTTTGTAAGTATTAAACAGAATGACAGGTTGGCAAGAGAAGGAAGACTTCTCATCACACTACCATCATAATTTCTCCACTGTCACAGAGACTGTGCAAAGAAAGAAAATAAAACACAACTATGAAGATGAGTTGGATTTTATACCCCACTTTTCACTATCCGAAGTAGACTCAAAGCAGCTTATAATCGCCTTCCCTTCCTTTCCCTATGACAGACATCCTGTGAGGTAGGTGGGGCTGAGAGAGCTCTGAGAGAAACTGCTCTGTGAGAACTGCACTATCCCAAGGTCACCCATATAACTGCATGGGGAGGAGTGGGGAGTTAAACCTGGCTTGCCAGATCAGGAGTCACTTCTCTTAAACACTACACCGGGGGTACTCTGTGACTCACACATGTGGGGCACTCTGTGGCTCTGTAGATGTCCATGAACTACAATTCCCATGAGCACATGTGTCAGGGACTTATGGGAATTGTAGTCTGCGGACATCTGGAGAGTCACAGTCTGGCCACCCCTGCACTAAACCAAGCTGGAGTAATGGGGGTTCATATTTCTAGGCCAATAATGGGTCACCATATGGAAGAGAGGAGCAGCTATCAGCAGAATTCTTGGGACCTCAAACTTCATATTGGCTAGGTACTACAATGAGATTTTTTAGTTTTTTAATTGACCAGATATTTAGCTTGTGGGAAGGCCAGTAAACATTTATTTTAACGTGTGCTTCACTGAATCCAAACTGTCTTCAAAACTTATCAACTAGAGGTCTGTGAACTATTAAAAGTATTGCAAGACATATTTCATTAAATGCTGGTTGGTGGTGGTTTATGCTAGTCATAGACATGTTCCAACACAAGGTGGTGCAATTGCACAACAAACAGCAGGCATTCAGGGAGCATTGGGTTTTCAAAAGAGCATAGGAGGGATCTCACAGAGAAACCAAAGACAATCGTCATTGCAGGCATAGTCAGAAATCTTGGAAGGAAAAAGCCACTGCAGCTATTATAGAAAACAAATACAGGAAAAAGAGGCATTTTCATTGGGAAAAGACATCAAAGCCAATTCCAGCAACTGCCTTCTTCTCAAAGAACCATCCTGAGAGTTAGGGCTGCCTTCAAGGAAGGAGAGAAAATGGAAAGGCATCTCAACAAAAGGCAAGGTTGGTCTTTTTTCCTGTATCTCTGCATGTGTGGGGGAATGTGCGAATCCTTCCTGTATTTAATGCCTGAGGAAAAGAAGAGTGGGTTTCTGGTGGCAAATGTGCTGAAGGATTTGAATGTGGATGTGAAGGAGCTCTCTGCTCGTGGAGCTCGGCTAGTTTCTAAAAGCAGCAAGCAGTATTTCCAGCTGGATTCTCATTCTGGGGATTTGTTACTAAAGGACAGAATAGACAGAGAAGGCTTTTGTGGTCAGAAGGACCCTTGCATCCTCATTTCAGAGATTGTACTGGAAAACCCATTGCAAGTGCATAGAGTTGAAGTCCAAATAGAGGATGTGAATGACAATTCCCCCCACTTCTCTAAAAAGGAATTCCTTCTTGAAATACCTGAACAAACTCCACTGAATACTCGATTTCCTTTGGAGAGTGCTCAAGATGCAGATAGAGAAGAAAATGCTGTTCAGAATTACACAATTAATCCCAATGACCATTTTAAGTTGGATGTTCAGAGTCACAGCGATAGTAGCAAAAGTGCAGAATTAGTACTTGGGAGGCAATTAGACCGTGAAGAAAATGCACAGTTTTTCTTGATTCTGTCGGCAATTGACGGAGGGACCCCAAAGAGAACAGGAACAGCAAAAATTGTTATTCATGTTCTGGACACCAATGATAACGTCCCTCAGTTTCAGCAATCTCTGTACAAAGTGAAGCTAGTGGAAAACAGCCAACCAAGTACGCTTGTAGCTAAAGTTGAAGCAACGGACAGGGATCTCGGTTCTAATGCAGACATCACCTATTCCTTCGGCCAGGTGCCAGAAAATGTGCTGAGATCTTTTGAATTAAACAAACATACGGGGGAACTTAGTGTTGCAGGAACCATTGATTATGAAGAAGACAAAAATTATGCCATGAACATCAAAGCCACGGATGGAGGGGGGCTCTCTGCTTACTGCAAAGTCATTGTGGAGGTGCAGGACAGAAATGACAATGCACCAGAGGTGACTGTAACATCCATCAACAGCCCCTTTCCAGAAGATTCACCCCCAGATACTGTTGTAGCCCTATTCAGTGTCATAGATCAAGACTCTGGGGAAAATGGCCGAACTTCCTGCAACACTGAGGCAAACCTGCCCTTCATTTTAAAAACTTCAGAGAATAATTACTACCAGTTGGTGACCCAGCAGCCCCTGGACCGAGAAAGAGTCCCAGAGTACAACATCACCCTCACAGCCACAGACTGGGGCTCTCCCAGGCTCACTTCGACAAGAATCATCTATGTCCAGATCTCAGATGTCAATGACAATGCTCCAGCATTTGAAAAGCCATTGTATGAAATGCAGTTATGGGAAAATAATATTCCGGGTCTCCTCATAGGTCTGGTCCAAGCCAAGGACACAGACAAGGACAAAAATGCCAAAGTGACCTATTCTCTTTTGCCTGGGAAGGTCAGTGATCAACCCGTGTCCTCTTATGTCTCCATCAACTCTGAAACTGGGAATCTGTATGCCATCCGATCTGTGGACTATGAGCAGGTGAAAAATTTCCATGTGACCGTGAGGGCTGTGGACAGTGGTTCTCCTCCCTTGAGCTCTCAAGTTGTTGTCCAAGTTGTTGTCATGGATGAAAATGATAATGCCCCATTCATCCTGTACCCCCTTCAGAATGGCACCTCCCCATCCAATGACTTGGTTCCCCGAGGAGCAGAGTCTGGCTACCTGGTCACCAAGGTGGTGGCAGTGGACAGAGATTCCGGTCAGAACTCCTGGCTTTCCTACGAGCTCCTGAAGGCCACTGAACCGGGTCTATTCAGTGTGGGAGTTCAGAATGGAGAGGTGAAAACCACAAGACCAATTAGCAAACGAGACACCATCAAACAGAAACTTATCATTGGAGTCAGAGATAATGGTCATCCTCCCCAGTCCACCTCTGCAGCACTAAACATTCTTCTTGTGGATGGCTTTTCTGACCCTTACATGAAGATGGTGGAGATCCCGAAGGAGGAAGTGGTAGGGGAGGAAGACCGTACCCTGACTATGTACCTGGTCATATGCTTGGCTGTCATCTCCTCCATTTTTCTGGTCTCCATGTTGGCATTTGTTGCCATCAAGATTCATAAAAGGAGGAAGTTCATAGATAACTCTGCCCTGAATTTCCCAGTGGGACCGAATTTCCCAGTAAATTGTGAGGATACTGATGGTGGATCCCTTTCCCGGGCTTACAACTATGAAGTGTGCTTATCTGGCGGGTCCCTGAACAGCGAGTTCAAGTTTCTCAGGCCTCTCTTTCCTGTCTTTTCTGTGGAGCCTGCTCAAAATCAGGGGGATTCACGGATTTCTGGTAACTGTGCTGAAGATCAAACCAGGAGGCAGGTGAGAATAATTGTTTTACCATAAAATTATTTGCAACTACCTACAAAAGAGATACTTGAGTTGTACACCCTGTGTGCTACCTTACCAACCAAACACTATAAATAAAATATAACAATATTATGTATTATGTATATGTATCTGTAATTTCCCTGTTGGTGAGATTGGTAAAGAATACATTGGGCTATCATGGTTTGTCCCATCAATTTCTGTTAAGCATGGAATACAGGCAAGCCAAGGTCTTTGTTAAACAAAGCATATCAGATATTGAAAGGGAGCACACTCTAAATCGGGTTAAGAGCAAGTTACTTGGCCAGAATAATCTTAATAGGGTTATTACAATGGGCTGTCTAAAAGCTGAGGCAATCCAGACCTTAGCTTAGCTTTTACTCTCCTAAGACAAGATGCTTTACCCACCACCATACTGGATGGCTAATTTAGGAGGTTTCTATATCAAGACCACTTATGTGTGTGCAGGAACTGAAAGGTTGAGTTCTTGGAGCATTTTATGTTTGAGTGTCAATTGTCCAAGCACATGTGAGAAACTCTCATAGATTCCTTTGCACACTAATTCTTAGGAAAGATAAAAGGTGGGAATGAAAAGATCACATTCAACATGGCTAAATATGGTAGTTTGATTATATAATGTCAGAAAGAATGTTTAAAATTTAGATATACAGATCCTAGGTAGCCAAAAATATCTGCAAGTATGTATGGGTTTTTGTTGATTTCATGTAAGCACTTTTACTTGACAAGCTGTATTATATTTTACATTTCTTCTGATATTATCTCGATGGTCTTGGACTGTATAAGTCTTAAGCCTTATATTGGTAACGTTTTCAGGTAGCAGAAAACATCTATGAAAGATTCTCTCACCCCATCACAGTTGATCCTGGAGTAGAAGGAAGGAAGACATATGACAAAAAAGTATGTGCAAACTTCTAGTATGAAATGTCACCCCATCACAGCTGATCCTGGAGTGTAAGGCAGGCAGGCAGGCAGGCAGGCAGGCAGGCAGGCAGGCAGGCAGGCAGGAAGGAAGGAAGGAAGGAAGGAAGGAAGGAAGGAAGGAAGGAAGGAAGGAAGGAAGGAAGGAAGGAAGGAAAGGGCTTGCAAGACAGATGTATGACAAAAAAAATATGTGCAAACTTTCAAGTTCTTCAGCACTCTTTATTAGCTGAGTTGTATCAATCATAAAACAACTCGGGTATTGCAATAAGAGCACAAAGACTGCAAAGATTGGTCAGGGGCTGTTAGACCTATCTGGCGCCAACATGAGGCCTTCAGTTCAGGGGATTCCCATTTTAGGCATCCTCCAATGACAGCTGTTTCAGGATAGGAGCCACTTGCCTGCCAATCGCACCACTGAGCAAGGAGCCTTGCCCAGCTTCCTGAAAGACATGGTGGGTAGCCCATTAGGGAATGGAGATCAGAAGCACAAGTGGCTTGTCAAAGAGCCACTTACAGTTCCCAAGCTATTGAGTATCATTGAGTGAAGCATCATATACCTTAGCTTACTGTTTTATGAAATGGTTCTCAAACTGTGGGTTTGGAACTATATTGTCTGGCTGATCAGTTGCAATGCCAGAAGGGAGGCAGAGGGGAAAGATGAGCTAGAAGAAGAGGCTGGAAAAGGAGGTGAAATTTCCGTGGCTCCCCATTCAGTGAGGAGTTTCTCTGCCCTTTTTTTCTTAGTCTTTCGGGGAGACATCTGCATTGTGAACCAAGGCAATAGAACTCCTTCACATTATGGATTTTGAGACGTACTAATAATTTTGTGCGCAGAAGTTAGGTTTGAACACATTTGTCAAGGGGGTGTGATTGGCTGCAGTTGTGTTCAAGTCAGTGTACATTTTTAATACCTAAAATGCAAAATGGTTGAGAGATCTGTATGCAAACTATTGCTCACGATTGGTATTAATAAAATTTCAAAACAAAATATTAACTTGGTCAATAATAACTTAAATAAGATTTTGTGTGCATAGGTGAGGGGGAGTAGCAGGGAATGACTGTGCTCATGGATTCTGAAAGACAAAGATAGTATAATAACAACAACAACAACAACAATAATAAGCTATATAATTTTCATGGTTTTCTTCAGTGAGGACCACAAGAACACCTCGATCAGGTGTGTGATTGGCTGCACTTCTGTTCAAGAAAGGATGTACTTTAGAGGTATAAAGTGCTAAATGGCTGAGAGATCCTTATCCAAACTGTTTCTCACCATTGCTACTCCTTAATAAACCAGAATATAAAACATTAACTATTTTAATAATAAATGGGAAGGGGGAGAAGTAGCAGGGAATGACTTTACAGGTGGATTCTGAAAAAGAGACTAAGCAGTTAATCTGCCCCCTAAACTTTGGGAACTGGTCCTATAATAAAGAATATACAATTTTCATGGTTTTCTCTCGAGAGGACCACAAGGTGGCAGCATTAGCAAGGAGATGAGTTGCAAATGGTATTTCAGACATTTCATTTCTAGCAACACAACCAGAAACCGAACAGGCAGAGACACTCTTGAATGCAGAGGGAAGGGAGGTGCTGGATAGATGGGAAGATTCCAGGAAGAAATGCAATAAACACAGAAGATGAAAATTAATTCTTTCTTCTGGACAGTACCAGGCTGCTTCCTGTTTGGAAAACTATAAATAGCTGGCCATGTTTGGCACCATGGACCATAGCTTCAGGATGAGAAAAGGTCTGTACCTTTTGTTGTTTCTCTCTCTGTCTGGAGTGATGTGTGTCTCCATTCACTATTCTTTGCCTGAGGAGAAGAAAAGTGGGTCTCTGGTGGCGAATGTGCTGAAGGATTTGAAACTGGGAGCAGGGGAGCTCTCTGCCCGCAGAGCCCAGCTGGTTTCCAAAAGCCATAAGCAGCATTTCCAGCTGGACACCCGTTCTGGGAACCTCTTTGTAAATGAAAAGATAGACCGGGAATTATTGTGTGGTGAGATGGATTCTTGCTTACTGTTGTCTGAGATTGTGCTTCAAAACCCCTTAACCATCTACAGCATTGAGATGCAGATAGAAGATATAAATGACAATTCTCCAGCATTCTCTCAAACTGAACTTGACCTGTCTATTCCTGAGAATGCACCCACCAATACTCGATTTCCCCTGGAATCTGCCCAAGATACAGACTTGGGTGAAAACAGTATTCAGAACTACACCCTCAGTCCCAATCACCATTTTCACTTGGAAATTCAAAGTAGCAAGTATGGAAAGAAAAAAATGGATCTTGTTCTGGAGAAACCACTAGACAGGGAGAAGGAGGCTCAGATTGTGCTGACTCTCACAGCTGTTGATGGAGGGGTACCCCAAAGAACCGGCACACTTCTAATACATATTACTGTTCTGGACAGCAATGACAACTTCCCTCAGTTTACACAATCTGAATATTTAGTGGGATTAAAGGAAAATAGTCCTCGAGATACTCTGGTCTTGAAGGTGGAAGCCAGAGATTTGGATTTTGGTTTGAATGCCGAGATCACCTACTCCTTCCATCAGGTGCCAGAGAAAATAAGCAACTTGTTCCAGTTGCATCAAATGACCGGGGAAATCACCATTTTGGATGCAATTGACTATGAAAAGGAAACAAGTTACTATATGAAGGTCAAGGCAACAGATGGAGGTGGTCATACAGGCCATTGCGAGGTCCTTGTGGAAATTGAGGATGAGAACGACAATGCACCTGAGATATCGGCCATATCTGTCACCAGCCCTTTGGCAGAAGACTCTCCCCTAGATACACTGGTTGTCCTCTTCAGTGTCACAGACCGAGATTCCGGAGACAATGGCAGGACCTCCTGTTCTGTGGAGATGAACATGCCCTTTCTATTAAAAACCACCACGAATAATTATTATCAACTGGTGACCCAAAGTCCTTTGGACAGAGAGAGAGTCCCTGAGTATAACATCACCATCACAGCTACCGATCGGGGCTCTCCCAGGCTCACTTCAAGAAGAACGATTAGGGTTGAGATCTCTGACATCAATGACAACCCTCCAGTGTTTGAGAAGACCAAGTATGAAATGCAAGTGTGGGAAAACAATATTCCAGGCCTGCTGATGGGCTCAGTCCATGCTGTTGACCTGGACGTAGAGCAGAATGCCCAGGTGACCTATTCTCTTGTGCCTGGAAATGCCAGCGGTGCTCCTAAGGCCTCTTACGTCTCCATCAACTCCGAGACGGGGAATCTGTACCTCCTGCGATCTCTGGACTATGAGCAGATCAGGGAATTCCACGTGACAGTCAGGGTTTCGGATGGGGGTTCTCCTCCACTGAGTTCGGAAGTTGCCATTCGAGTTGTTATCCTGGATGAAAATGACAATGCGCCCTTCTTCCTCTACCCGCTCCAGAACAGCACCTCCCCCTGCAACGACCTGGTGCCCAAGTCAGTGGAGGCCGGGTACCTGGTGGCCAAGGTGGTGGCTGTGGATGGGGATTCGGGCCAGAACTCTTGGCTGTCCTATGAACTGCTGAAGGCCACTGACCCCGGCCTCTTCAGCATCGGAGCCCAGAACGGGGAAGTGAAAACCAGGAGATCCCTGACGGAGCGAGACACCAGCAAGCAGAGGCTGGTTATCCTGGTGAGGGACAACGGCCACCCTCCCCAGACCAGCACTGCAACCCTGAATGTCCTTCCGGTGGATGGCTTTTCAGACCCTTACCTGAATATTGTGAGTGTCCGTCACGATGAGGCCCGGGAGGAAGACGGCTCCTTGACGATGTACCTGGTGATCTGCTTGGCTGCGGTGTCCTTTGTGTTCCTGATCTGCATCATTGTGTTTGTTGTCATCAAAGTGCACAAGAAGGAGTCTGGCTTTCTCTCTGCCCTTCCTCAGTTCCCACCTGCCTTACCTGAGATCCCAGAGACTGGTGTGGATTCTCAGAGTGGATCACTCTCCCGGGCTTACCACTATGATGTCTGCCTAACGGGTGGATCACTAAGCAGCGAGTTCAGATTCCTTAGGCCTCTCATTCCTGTTTTCTCCATGGGGGACCCAAACGTCTCTCAGAATCACAGAATTTCTTCAGTCTCTCAAGAAATTCCTGAGGACATGGCGGGCCAAAACCGAAGAGATCAGGTAGGTAGATAGTTGCTTTTTTCTTGCATTTGCTATGTGCAAGGGAAAGTTTAGCTAGGAAAACAGATTTGTGTTTACGTCAGCATAGACTGAGAGCCTTAACTAGAGGTATTCTGCATGGAGTCAAATAACACAGTTTAAAAAACAACCAGTTTAGACAGCTTTAATATATTACAATTGTTGTTCTACATTGAATATAGTCTGTTGAAAAACTAAGTTGCAATGCTCTCTGCATGAAACAATTCATAGCCCTGCCTCCTGTAGTTTTGCCATCTCCACTTTGTTCTCTAGTGCAGTCACTAATATGCATAACTAAGGAGCTTCTCTGCATAGCTAATAGCCCATCTCAGGCAGGCAAGAGAGAAACGAATCGGTGAAAAGCATCTTTCAGAAACAACGCTTAAAAGACAAAGCACCGAAGAGGCAGTTCATCATCATCATCATCATCAATTAGATTTCTATACCGCCGCTTGCCGCAGCCTCGCGGCGGTTTACACATAAAATTCTAAAACTATAAAACCCAAATAAAATCTCCATTAAAATAACAATCACAATGGTGACCATAATCTCTCATAATCCCTTCTTGTTTAGGGTGGGGCACTAGATCTAATCTAATGTAACCATGCAGAGCAAAATCAGATTTCCGGAGTAAATTCACTCTTCTGTGCAGAGATCAGAAAAACAACCATGTATTTAGTGAGTTGTTATCAGCTTATCCATCATGCAGAAGAGGCCCTGAACAAGTTTGAATGAACTGAACAAGTTTTACAGTTGTTATTATCTTTACTCTTTCACCCTCACAAATGTTACTAGATTTTACTGTTAATGAGGCTAAAGAAGCAGGTTAAAATGGGATTGATAGTTTTATGTGAAAATTGTGTAAAGTATTGAGAGTTATGTCATATTAACTCCTATGTTGAAGCTTTTTAATGTTTTCTTTAAAATGGCAATATTTTGGCTACACTGAATCAGACAAGGGGAAGTTACATGCACAAGAAAGTTGAGAACTCTACAAATTGAAGCTCATATAGATCAATATATTTGTTGAACATTAATTAACATGTCTTTAGAGCCATTTTAGCTGATATGCATAGAGGAATCTAGTGCACTTTAGAGTTATGGAATTATCAAATATAGCATGGATTTAATTGGACTGAATTTATGCGAGACTATATAAAAAGAGATTTCAGCTGCATTGGACATGAATTGATCCCAAACTGCTTGGTTTTCTTTAAACACAAAGTAATAATAATTATCAATAGTACGGCATCAGATAAAGTTGAATCTGGCTTGATGGACCATGTTAAATTTTACTTTGTTTGGTAGGATTCAGTAGTTCTATTTGAAAATAATCCTATGGTTTTTATCACAATAATTTTGCAAAATTGGAAAGTAAAATTGTGAAATGTGTTTGGATAAATAAAAAGCCTGAAGTCGCATGAGAACTTCTACAAAGGAAAAAGGCGACTACAATGATAATGGAGAGCTATGATAATGTCCCTCAATTTCTTCAGTCTCTGTATAAAATGAAATTAAAGGAAAACAGCCAGCCAAGTACACAGACCGAGAGTGTAAGTGACTGACAAGGATCTTGGTTTCTTTAGGGACATAATTTATTACCTCAGCGAGGTCCAGAAAATGTACTCAGATCTTTCAAGATGATGATTAGGAAATATATAGTTGTGGGACTAAGTGATTATGAAGAGAACAAGAATTATGCAATAAATATCAAAGCTACCAGTGGAGGAGGGTGATCTGCTTACTGCAAAATCATTGTGGATGTTGAGGACAGAAAAGACAATGCCACAGAGATGAGTGCAACATTCATCACCAATCCTTTACCAGATGATTCCTTCCCAAAATAGTTTTGTAGCCCTCTTCAGTGTCACCGATCGAGACTGATCAAGAACTTCCTGCAATATTGATACAAACCAGTCCTTCACGTTAAAAACCTCAGTGAATAAGTATCACTGATTGGTGAACCAGCAACCCCTAGACCAAGAAAGAATCTTAGCATGTAACATCACCATCACAGCCACAGACTCACCCAGGCTGATATCAGCAAGAATAATTAATGTGCAGATCTCAATGACAACTCTCCAGTATTTGAGAAGTCAGTTTATGAAATGCAATTACAGGAAAATAATATTCCAGGTTTGCTCATAGGTTTGGAACCAAAACCAAATGCTGAACTGACCTATTCTCTGCCGCGACCTTCCCACCACAATTAATACACTGGAGACCTGTTGGCCGCCATTGGTAGTGAGGTTTGATGGCTTCAGGCGGCTCTCTTCTTCTGAAGTGGACAAGTTGCTAGGTTCGGTCAGGGCGACCACCTGCCCCCTCGACCCCTGTCCTTCTTGGCTCCTCAAGGGAGGTGGCCAGAAGATAGGAGGCCAGCTCAGAGACATCATCAACTCCTCCCTGAGTACGGGAGAGTTTCCTGAGCAGCTCAAGGAGGCGATGGTCCGCCCTCTCCTGAAGAAACCATCGCTGGACCCGCTGGACCCTGCTAACTACCACCCAGTGTCACATTTAGCGTTTCTGGGCAAGGTGGTGGAGAGGCTGGCAGCGGACCAGCTCCTGGCATTCTTGGAGGAAACTTCAGCACTCGATCCATATCAGTCTGGCTTCTGCCCTGGCCACAGGGTGGAGACGGTTTTGGTCGCCCTGCTGGATGACCTCCGTCACCAGCTGGATAGAGGCGGGTCAGCCGTGTTGGTCCTTTTAGACCTATCAGCGGCCTTTGACATCGTGGACCACGAACTGTTGGTCCATTGCCTGGCCAGTACGGGGATACGGGGCACAGGCTTGTGCTGGATACGCTCCTTCCTCCATAACCGGTCCCAGAGGGTTGCTGTGGGGGAAGAGCTCTCGCGGCCCTATAGACTCCCTTGCGGGGTCCCTCAGGGTGCGGTCCTCTCCCCCACATTGTTTAACATCTTTATGCGCCCTCTGGCCCAGCTGGTACGGAGCTTTGGGCTGGGTTGCCATCAGTACGCTGATGACACCCAGCTCTATCTCCTAATGGACGGTCACCCGAACTCCCCCCCGGAACCATTTGCCAGATGTTTGGAAGCGGTGACAGAATGGTTCGAGCAGAGTCGCCTGAAACTCAACCCCTCCAAGACGGAGGTCCTGTGGCTGGGGGGAAGGGGGTGGGAACAGGTAGCGTGTTTACCCACCGTAGCAGGGGTGCAACTTACCATCGTGCCCCAAGCTAGGAATTTGGGTGTGACCATTGATGCCTCCCTGACTATGGAGGCTCAGGTCAAGAGAGTAGCGGGCCAGGCATTTTTCTACCTTCGCCAGGCCCGGCTACTAGCACCCTACCTGTCCCCTGACCACTTGGCCACAGTGATCCATGCGACAGTCACCTCCAGAATAGATTTCTGTAACTCGCTCTACGCAGGCCTACCCTTGTCCCTGACCCAGAAACTACAGCTGGTACAAAGTGCAGCTGCCAGGGTCCTCACTGGAACATCTTGGAGGGCCCACATCCAGCCGGTGCTGAGGCAGCTGCGTTGGCTGCCAATTGCTGCCCGGATCCGGTTCAAGGTTTTGGTTTTAACCTTCAAGGCCATATGCGGGTTGGGACCCACATACCTGGGGGACCGCCTACCGCTCTATGCCCCCCGCAGGGCCTTACGCTCTGCGGGTGAGAACCTGTTGGTCATCCCCGGCCCGAAGAAAGTGCTCCTAGCCTCGACCAGGGCCAGTGCTTTTTCAGTCCTGGCCCCTACCTGGTGGAATGAGCTCCCGGGTGATCTGCGGGCCTTGCGGGATTTGTCAGCTTTCCGCAGGGCCTGTAAAATGGACCTCTTCCACCAGGTCTATGGTTGAGGCTGGGGTCAGCGAATCAGGGACATTGCTCCCCCCCTAGGAGTTTGAGTGTACGCTACTCCCCTATCCTTTCATCTTCACCTCTTTGATAATTGGGGGAGGGATGGGATTTTTAGCCGTCATGTTAGTAGATTGATGTTTTAATGGGAATTTTAATGGGATTAGTTGTTGTGACCCACCTCGAGCATATCGGGAGAGGCGGGAAATAAATCTAATAATAATAATAATAATAATAATAATAATAATAATAATAATAATAATAATTCTCTTTTACCTGGGAAGGTCAATGATCAGTCTGTGTTCTCTTATGTCTCCATCAACTTTGAAATAGAGAATCTGGTTGCCCTGCAATCTCTGGATTATGAGCAGGTGAAAGATTTCCAGTGTACATAAGGGCAGTGGATAGCAGTTCTCTTCCACTGAGCTCCAAAAGTTATTGCTTGAGGTTCTTTTTTTGAAAGAAAATAATAATGCCCCAATTACATTTTCAGAATGCCCCAATCACCTCTTCAGAGTAGCCCCATCCAATGGTTCCCTGAGGGATTAAGCCTGGCTACCTGGTTCCAAGGTGGTGGCAGTGGACAGAACTCTTTGTTTTCTACACAACCGGGTCTGTTCAGTATGGATGCCCAGAATGCAGAAGTGAAAACCAGTTAACAGACAAGACCAATGAGACCTATTAGCAAATGAGATACATTCAAACAGAAACTCATAAATGGAATCAGAGGTAAGAGTCACCCTCCCCAGTCCATCTCTGCAACTCTAATCATTTTGTTAGTGGATGGCTCTTCTGACCGTTATATGAAAATGGTGGATGGTAGTTATCCTGGAGGATGAAGTAGTGGAGGAAGAAGATCATATTATGACTATGCATCTGGCCATATGTCCGGCTGTTGTCTCATTCATTCTTCTGGTTCCTTGGTGGAGTTTATTGTCATCAAGTTTCAGAAAAAGAGAACATTCCTAGAGAGCTCTGCCCTGAATTTCCCAGTGGGATTGAATTTCTAGGAGTAGTGTGGCAGTTCTGGTTCTGGATTCCTTTCCCAGATTTACAGTTATAAGGTGTGCTTAGCTGATGGATCTCTGAACAGCAAGTTCAGGTTTTTCAGGCCTCTCTTTATTGTTCTTTAGTGCAGGAGTCAAGTGAGAAGAATAGATTTAACATTGTTGTTGTTAGGAGTGAAGTCGTGTCCGACCCTCGCGACCCCATGGACAATGATCCTCTAGGCCCTCCTGTCCTCCACCATTCCCCGTATTCCATTTAAGTTCGCGTGGACTGCTTCAGTGACTCCATCCAGCCACCTCATTCTCTGTCGTCCCCTTCTTCTTTTGCTCCCCTTAATTGCTCCGAGCATTAGACTCTGCTCCAGGGAGTCCTTCCTTCTCATGAGGTGGCCAAAGTATTTGAGATTTAACATAGAATTGGTAATAACTGAATCCTGCAAATATTGATATTAATAACTTCCATGTAACCTACTTACTAACACCCCTGAATCAATGGAACTTTAAATACCTTCTGCAAGCATAAATCCACTCCAAAGACATCTAAAGGACTCTGGTTCCCTTTAAATGTCGTCTCCAAACTACTACTTCACCCGGAAGGCATTTAAAGGGACAATGATATCTTTTACTGCTTTTTAACTGTGATTTCTCATGATAAGTTATATTTGATAACTCAAAAAATCCTGGAATGTATATTTGGTTGAATATCCCCCCCCCCCACCACCTTAGATATCTCTGAACTCCTTATGTTCTATCTCACTAAAGAAATACAATAAGCTATATCAATTCACATTAAATAAATAATTGTAACTGCAATTTTTTGTCACCGCTAAGCATGAAATGTTCTCTCTTCCCACCACTATTGAAATTTGGGCAGTCCTGGAGTATCTGGAGGGACGGGAAAGGCTTGCAACTGAGATTTACAACACAAAAGTGTATGCAAGCTTTCAAGTTTTCCAGAACACTTAATTAACTGGGGTGTTTAAATAAGCAGAGCCTGTAGAGAAGGGTGAGGGGCTATTGGGCCATTCTATCCCTGGCATGAGACCTGTCACTCAGGAAGACTCCCATGTTTGCTGTCTTCTAACGATCGCTGTTTCAAGATGGAAACCACCTGCCAGCCAATAACACCACTGGGCAGTGGTCTTGGCTTCCTTCCTGAAATATGTGGTGGGTCCCACCCTGGGAAATGGGGTTCTGAACCTCAAGTGCACGTCAGAGAGGCAGATAGCACTGCCAAGCAGCTAAGTACCACTGCTTTAAACAAAATGCCCACTGGCTTAGTGTTTGTGCAATGGTTCTCAGGCTGTGGGTGGGGTCTGTATTGTCTGACAGGTCAGTTGCAATTCAGAAGGGAGGCGAAGGAAAAGGTAATCCAGGTGGCTGTAAAAGTGGATGAAATTTCCTTCCTTTCCTCCGCTTCCCATTCAGTGGGGCAGCAATCTGCTTTGGGTACCTTGGTCTTTCTAGCAGAAGTCGGTTTAATCAACCAGGGCAGTAGGAGCCACTTCAATTGTTGCGTTTTTCAATGTACTGATAATTGGGTGTATGTAAATGAGAGCACGGAACACGATGGTCAGGTGCGTGTGATAGGCTGCACTTCTGTTCAGGTGGGTGTGTCTTTTACATGACAAGAGTGCATAATGGCATAATCTTTATGTAACCGGTTTCTCACAATTCTTGCTTATTAATAATACTTGAAAATAAAACATAAATGGGTTTAATAAAAAAATAAGGGTCCTATATTTTGTGTGCCTGGGGAGGGGGAGTAGCAGGGTATGACTTTGCACGTGGATTCTGAAAAACTAAGATAGCTGTCAATCTGACCCCAAAACATATATAAGATATACAATTTTCATGGTTTTCTTCTGAGAGGACCACAAGATGGCAGTATTAACAAACAGATGAGTTGCAAATGGCATTTCAGCCATTTCATTTCTAGCAACACAACCAGAAACCGAACAGGCAGAGACACAGAATCCAGAGGGAAGGAAGGTGCTGGATAACCAGGAGGACTGAAGGGAGAAAAACAATGAACACAAAAGAGCAAAATTGATTATTCCAAAAAGATAAAACATCTCTGGATAGTACCTGGCTTCTTTGTGTTTTGAAAATCATAAATATCTGACTTGGGAAAATCTGGCAGCATGGATAATACCTGCAGGATCATGAAAGGTCTGTACCTTTTGTTCTTTCTCTTTCTGTCTGGAGTGGTGTGTGTCTCCATTCGCTATTCTTTGCCTGAGGAGAAGAAAAGTGGGTCTCTGGTGGTGAATGTGCTGAAGGATTTGAAACTAGGAGCAGGGGAGCTCTCTGCCCGCAGAGCCCAGCTGGTTTCCAAAAGCAATAAGCAGTATTTCCAGCTGGACACGCGTTCTGGGAACCTCTTTGTAAATGAAAAAATAGACAGAGAATCCTTGTGTGGTGAGCTAGACTCTTGCTTGTTGTTGTCTGAAATTGTGCTGCAAACACCCTTAATCATCTACAACATTGAGATGCAGATAGAAGATATAAATGACAATTCTCCAGCATTCTCTCAAACTGAACTTGACCTGTCTATTCCTGAGAATGTTCCCACAAATACTCGATTCCCTCTGGAATCTGCCCAAGATACAGACTTGGGTGAAAACAGTATTCAAAACTACACCCTCAGTCCCAATGACCATTTTCGCTTGGAAATTCAAAGTGGCAGGAGTGGAAGGAAGGATTTGCAACTTGTTCTGGAGAAACCGCTAGACAGGGAGAAGGAGGCTCAGTTGGCGTTGACTCTCACAGCTGTTGATGGAGGGGTGCCCCAAAGAACCGGCACAGTTCAAATAAAGGTCAATGTTCTGGACAGTAATGACAACTTCCCTGAGTTTATGCAATCTGAATACACCGTGAGTTTAAAGGAAAATAGCCCTCCAGATACTCTAGTTTTGAAAGTGGAAGCCAGAGATTTAGATTTTGGTTCAAATGCAGAGATCACCTACTCCTTCCATCATGTGCCTGAGAAAATAAGGCATTTGTTCCATTTAGATCAGTCTACAGGGAAAATCACTGTTTGGGGCTCAATTGATTATGAGAAAGAAACCAGCTATTACCTGAACATCAAGGCAACAGATGGAGGGGGTCGTTCTGGCCACTGCAAGGTCCTGGTGGAAATTGAGGATGAGAATGACAATGCACCTGAGATATCGGTCATATCCATCACCAGCCCTTTGGCAGAAGACTCTCCCCTAGATACGCTGGTTGTCCTCTTAAGTGTTGCAGATGGAGACTCTGGAGACAATGGGAGGACCTCTTGCTCAGTGGAGATGAACTTGCCCTTTCTGTTAAAAACCACCACAAATAATTATTATCAACTGGTGACCCAAAGTCCTTTGGACAGAGAGAGAGTGCCTGAGTATAACATCACCATCACAGCTACTGATCAGGGCTCTCCCCGGCTCACTTCAAGAAGAACCATTAGGGTTGAGATCTCCGACATCAATGATAACACTCCAGTGTTTGAGAAGGCCAAGTATGAAATGCAAGTGTGGGAAAACAATATTCCGGGCCTGCTGATGGGCTCAGTCCATGCTGTTGACTTGGATGTGGAGCAGAATGCCCAGGTGACCTATTCTCTTGTGCCTGGAAATGCCAGTGGTGCTCCTGCGGCCTCTTACATCTCCATCAACTCTGAGACTGGGAATCTGTACCTCCTGCGATCTCTGGACTATGAGCAGATCAGGGAATTCCAACTGACGGTCAGGGCTTCAGATGGGGGTTCTCCTTCACTCAGCTCGGAAGTTGCCGTTCGAGTTGTTATCCTGGATGAAAACGACAATGCGCCCTTCTTCCTCTACCCGCTCCAGAACAGCACCTCCCCCTGCAACGACCTGGTGCCCAAGTCAGTGGAGGCCGGTTACCTGGTGGCCAAGGTGGTAGCTGTGGATGGGGATTCAGGCCAGAACTCTTGGCTGTCCTATGAACTGATGAAGGCCACGGACCCCGGCCTTTTCAGCATCGGAGCCCAGAATGGGGAAGTGAAAACCAGGAGACCCCTGACGGAGCGAGACACCAGCAAGCAGAGGTTGGTTATCCTGGTGAGGGACAACGGCCACCCTCCCCAGACCAGCACTGCAACCCTGAATGTCCTTCCGGTGGATGGCTTTTCAGACCCTTACCTGAATATTGCGAGTGTCCGTCACGATGAAGCCCGGGAGGAAGACGGCTCCTTGACGATGTACCTGGTGATCTGCTTGGCTGCTGTGTCCTTTGTGTTCCTGATTTGCATCATTGTGTTTGTCGTCATCAAACTGCACAAGAGGGAGTCTGGCTTTCTCTCTGCCCTTCCTCAGTTCCCACCTGCCTTACCTGAGATCCCAGAGACTGGTGTGGATTCTCAGAGTGGATCACTCTCCCGGGCTTACCACTATGATGTCTGCCTAACGGGTGGATCCCTAAGCAGTGAGTTCAGATTCCTTAGGCCTCTCATTCCTGTATTCTCTATGGGAGACCCAAATGTCTCTCAGAATCACAGGATTTCTTCAGTTTCTCAAGGGACTCCTGATCAGGCAGCAGGTCAGAAACAAATAGAACAGGTAAGTAAATAGTTGGGGGTTCTGGGTTCTTAATTGTCCCATATAATACAGAAATTTCAGCAGGGTTATGTGACTTCAGAAATTCTGGTGGGTTTGTAAACTCTCAGCCACAAATTTTATTATTATTTGTTTCTTTCTGCTTTTCTCTTTTCATTTTTTGCATTTCTTCTTAATGGAGATGTCTATCTTGATTAGATAAGCACCAATCAAGAACATTGCATGTATTTGCATTGAATTCATGATATAAATTTGTAATTCTTCATCTCCTTTAGGTCTGTCCCTTTATTATCCCTGTTTTTTTCCTTATTAGGCTGTAATTGTTATTGTCAGATTTTTTTTTTGTCTCAGACCTATGAGAGGTTTTCCTGTTTAGCCAACCTTCCTTTTGAAGCTGGCTTATCTAGCTATTTTGTTGATTATTTACTCTAGGCCTGCGCTGAATGCTGAGATTGTTTCTTTAATACTTCTGCCTCCTGGTCATTAATTTTTTGACCTTACTCTTAGAGCTGGCTCCTGGCTTTGTGTGAAGGTTACAGCTTCTCCATGTATGCCAGCAAGTCACAAATAAAGCAATGGAATGTTAATCATATATTTGTATTTTCATACACTCCTATGTGAGTGGGAACACAGGCATTTTAAAATGTGTGTATATTATTAAAACATTTCCTGTTCTTCTTATATTTGCTTCATATGGTTTGAAGCTCCCCTATGATAGCTGCAAACAAATTCATCCTTAGCTTGTTTTTGTGTCCTCTCAATTTCCTGTGGAGCCATAGCAATTCCTGCCTGATTGCTGTGCCTGTTAAGATGTACAAACATCATTAAATAAACAGTCAGACAGATAACTTTAATGTGGTGATCTTTTAGGACATGGGAATAGGGAGGGACACATTGCCATGAGTTTCTGATTAATGTGAAAGTGAGGGAAGGAAAGTAGTTTTTGTTTGATAAATTTTGAGAAGTTTCATGGCTGAAGTCAACTAGCTCTTGTGGGTATTGTGGGCTGTGTAGCTGTGATCTGGTAGTTTTAGTCCTTGATGCCAAAGAGCCAAGTTTGGCACAGAGTTCAACACAATTTGGCATGGAGAGATTCCCATCTTTCCTTCTCCTACCTCTGAAGCCACAGTTTCTGATGAAATATCAGGGAATAAGACTATGAAACCACAGCCATGCAGCTCAGAATAAAGCAGAGGTTAAAAAAAATAAAAGCATTAAGAAAAACAGATTAGATTGATAGCCTTAACAAGATAGGCATAGTTTGAATGAAGAATTTAGTGTTAATAAGGCTGAAAATACAGTTTAAAAGCTAATTAAAAATAATTGGACTGAATGGTGTTATTTTGGAATGTTATGAAGTAATGACAGCAATATAATATTTTTGTATTGTAACTTTTTAATGATTGCTTAACAATGGTAGTATTTTGGTTACATTGTACCAGACATGGGTAATTTGTATGTTTAAGGAAGATAAGATCTCTACAAATTCAAGCTTATATGGACTAATATCTCTGCTAAATGTAAATCATAAAATCTTTGCATCCATTCTATCAGATAGACTAACTAATGTTAAAGGTAAAGGTAAAGGTATCCCCTGTGCAAGCACCGAGTCATGTCTGACCCTTGGGGTGACGCCCTCCACCATTTTCATGGCAGACTCAATACGGGGTGGTTTGCCAGTGCCTTCCCCAGTCATTACCGTTTACCCCCCAGCAGCAAGCTGGGTACTCATTTTACCGACCTCGGAAGGATGGAAGGCTGAGTCAACCTTGAGCCGGCTGCTGGGATCGAACTCCCAGCCTCATGGGCAAAGCTTTCAGGCGGCTGCCTTACCACTCTGCCCCACAAGAGGCTCTTGAACTAATGTTATTAAAGGTATATTGTAAGGTGCCACAAATCTCTATAGAGTGGCAGGATACAAATCCAAAAATGAATATAATAATAATATATTATTATTGTTATTGTTGTTATTGTTGTTGTTGTTGTTGTTGTTATTATTATTATTATTATTACTGCAATTTATTTCCCACCACTCCCCGAAGGCTTGTGGCAGGTTACAATGTCAGATAACCTTTAATGGCATAAAAGGGGTATATACGCTATGACCAGACTAGATTTTTGATGGGTAGCAATTTATCTAATAATATTTGGAGAGTTATCTCCATATTGAATTATGTAGAGTCAAAAAACTATAAATGACTTTATTGCTATTTTATTAAGAAAAAGCTTTTGACTGCATTGAATGGAGTTTGTGCAAAAATCTTGGAGTCATTTAATATTAAAAGAAAATTCCTACACATTATACGAGCCATGAGTCAACGAGCGTCTTCAGGTAAATAAATGATCAGTTCTGATAATGATTAATGGAGGCACATGTCAGAGTTGTCCATTGCCAGCAATTTTATTTGCTGTTAATATTGACCCATTGATGATGATGTTATCTGTTCAGACGTGTCCGACCCTCGGCAGTTCTATAAGAAAGACTTCGCCACGTGCCCCTGTCTCTGACTGCTTCTTTTAGTTGGTTCATGGTCATCCCTGTATCGGCTTTATCATGTTGAGCCAGCGGATCCTTTGGCAACCATATTTCCTTTTGCCGCTGACCATGCCGAGCATTAATGATTTTTCTAGTGAGTTTGATCGCATGATGTGTCCATAGTAAGTGAGCTTTAGCCGTAATATCTTGCCTTCTAATGACATAGTTGGTTTGCTCCTCTCTAAAACTATCTTGTTGGTAACTTTGGCTGTCCGTGGTATTTGCAGCATTCTCTCCAACACCATAATTCGAAAGCATCTATTCTCCTCCTGTCTTCCTTCTTCAGGGTCCAGCTTTCTCATCCGTAGGTTGTTATGGGGAAGAAAATGGTATTGACTAGCCAGCACTTTGTATTAAGGCTGATATCCTTACTCTTCCATATTAGGTTCATGCCTAACATTGCATTCTGGCCCAGTGTTATTTGCCGTTTGATTTCACGGCTGCATCCACCACTTTGATTGATCATAGAGTCAAGCTAATTGACCCATTAGTTTTCAGTATTTAGCTAACAATATTTGGTGGTTCTCAAGAATCATACTTATATGTTTTATACATACATCTCTACACAAAATTCCCAGTCATAAACATATAAGTTATTTGTATGATTTTTAAAATTTCCTAATTCTGTCACTTCAAAACTTCATAATTTTTTAAAAAATGTATATAGTCCACATCTAGCTAGATTTCCATCAGGATATAATATTCATGTGTAAAATGTGATTTAATTTCTGATTAAACAAATACTATTAATATGCAACTTCATAAGCTTTTTCAACCCTGTCGCTGGACTGGTTGAACAATCTGCTTAAAGAGATCAGGGCCACATAGTACCTCAGATAGTTCTGCAGGGCCTATAAGACAGAGGTGTTCCATCAGGTCTATGATCAATTCTCTGGTCCTCCTACCTGAGGAAATTCAGAACACTCACATATTGATCAGTAAAGATGTACTCCTCTCTATAAAGAGAAGGAGGTGGCTACTCTGAAACTGTTGGGATTTAATCTTTAATTTTAATTCACAAAACTATAATTTTAGATTTTTGATAGAAGATTAGTTTTATTGTATTAGCCATTAGTCACCAAAATCTTATCCAGTCTAAAGAGTACACAAATGACATAGAATAAAATTAAAAGTTCTAAAATTGATAAAACTAAAATTGACTAACAGATACTGAGTCAGAGTTAAAATTATTAGGGCAACACAATTTGTTCAGATAGATAGACCTAATTTTCTTAGTGGCAAGAGCAAATAGGGCAACTCTGTTAGAAATATATGGATTGATATCTAAAAACAAGTTCATACACTTTGATTTTTCTGTACCCCAAGCAGTGGGCAGTAATTTCTTAATGTATTTGTTTCTCAGGTTGCCGTGCAGAGAAGAGTCAAAAACATAATGTATAAGGTCCTCAATTGCCCAATGCAATTTTATATATTATTTTATTGTGAAATGTTATATTATTATGTTGAACACCCTTAGCCCACAAGGGAAGGGTGGCATACAAAGAGAAAATAAATAAAATGTTTAATTGGATTGAAATTAGCTGAAAACATACAAAAAGGGATTTCAGCTGTATTGGAATTGAATCATTCCCAAACTACTGGGAGATACCTGAGTTCTTGGCTTTGCTCTCATACAAAATAGTAATAATGATCACTATGGCATCAGAGAAGGCTGAATCTGGTCCAGTGGACCATGTTAAATGTTACTTCCTTCAGTAGGATTATTATTTGAAAATAATTCTATTATCTATTACAAGATTAGCAATGGGAAATTATGCCTGGATAATTATGAAGCCTAGAATAGCATGAGAAATTCTACAAAGAAAAAAGGGGATGACAATGACAACAATGATGATGTCCCTCAGCTTCATCAGTTTCTGTCGAAAGTGAAACTAATGGAAAAGAGCCAGCAAGGTACTTGTGCCAAGAGTCTTAGAATATAACATCACCCTTACAACCACAGACTGGGGCTCAACCAGGTTTATACCAGTGAGAATAATTAATGCGTAGATCTCAGATGTCAATGACAACTCTCCAGTATTTGAAAGCCAATTTATGAAGTGCAGTTATAGGAGAATAATATTCCAGGTCTGCTCATGGTTTTGGTCAAAGCCAGGAATTTGGACACAAAATAAAATGCTGAAGTTGCCAATTTTCTTTTGCTTGAGAAGGTCAGCAGTCAGCTTGTGTTCTCTTATGCTTCCATCAACTCTGAAACTATATGTTATCCAATCACTGGACTATGAACATGTGAAATTTCATCTGAATTTAAGGGCTGTGGAGAACAGTTCTCTTTCACTGAGCTCCAGAGTTATTGTCTTCAAAATGGCACTTCCCCATCCAATGACCTGGTTCCCAGGGGTATTGAGGGTGGCAGCCTGGTTTGCAAGATGGTGTCAGTAGACAGAGATTCTGAAAATAACTCCAGAGACCTGAGTTTGTACAGTATGGGGGTCAGTAAAAAAACAGACCAATTAACAGACAAGACCAATGAGCCACAGAAACTTATCATTGGAGTCAGAGAAAAGAATGGCCCTCACTAGTCCATCTCCGTAATTCTAAGCATTTTGCTAGTGGATGGCTTTTTGGATCCTTATGTCAGGGGTAGTCCGCTGGCAGGGGCTCCTGGGAATTGTAGTCCATGGACATCTGGAGGGCTGCAGTTTGACTACCCCTGCCTTATGTGAATGTCCTGGAAGAGAAAGTGGTTGAGGAGGCTATGTTTAGCTGTCATCTCAATAATATTTCTGGTTGCTTGGTGGCGTTTATTGTCATCAAGAGTCACAGAAGAAAAAAGTTCCTAGGGATCCTTGCCCTGAATTCCCCAGTGGTACTGAATTTCTGAGAGAACTGTAGAAATCTGGTTTGGGATTCCTTTCCCAGACTGACACCAGCTTAGCTGGTGGATTGCTGAACTGCAAATTCAGGTTCCCCCGGCCTCTTTTCCTGTCTTTTCTGTGGGACCTGCGCAAAATCAGGAAGATTCAATGATTTGCAGTTACCCTGCAAAAGATCAATGCAGGAGTCAGGCAAGAAGACTTAATTTATCATAACACTTTGTGGGATAACTGAATCCCACAAATATTAATATTAATAACAGTTCAGTGCAATCTACTTACTAAGACACATGAATCGATGGAACTGAAACAAATGTGTTCATTATTAATTATTGCACCCTAAAATCTCTCTCTTCTTTTTTTGCACTTGTTTCTCATTTTGCACATACAGAGGAAATTTCATATGAGCATTAAGTACATAAAATATTACAACTGGCAAACAAATAAAAATCTAAGCCAGTTGTACTGACTGCAAGGCTTATGGAGAACCATATTTGCAACTACTATCAAGTAAAAGAGCCATCTGAATGCTGCATGCCCTGTAGGGGTGTGAACAAAAACAAATTCATCATTTTTTGGTGTAATGGCACTAATATTCCTAAATTCCAGTACTAATATGGTATTCAGATATGGGATTTTTCAGGAATCCCAATTTTTTCTGGCTTCCTTATAGCCTATGGAGACCATTATGGTCAATGGTCCTCATAGGGTATAATGGGTTCTATTGAGGGTTATCTGCTGGTGCCTCTCTTCAGATGAACTACCAAAATTCAAAACAATTATATCGGGTGATACAATTCTGTGGGGCCCCAAAAGTTTCCATTGTTTCCACTGAAGGAGAAAAACTTTTAAAGAGCTTGTCCCTTTAAATGTGTTCTGCAAGCTATATATTCACTCCAAAGACATTTAAAAGGCCTTGGTCCCTTTAAATGCTTTCTCCTAGCTAATGCTTCACCTGGACAGCACTTTAAGGGACTGTGATCCCTTTATATGCCCTTTTACTGTGACTATCTGGCACAAACCATTACAGCTTCATGCCAGAAAATATGGGAAACTAATAACTGGCCAGAAGAATGGAAACAATCTGTGTCCATCCCACTACTGAAAAAGAGTGATTCAAAAAACTATTCCAATTACCGTACAATAGCCCTCATTTCTCATAGTAGTAGGATCCTGCTTAAAATTATACAGAAGGATGTCTATATCTGCCTTATTGACTACAAGAAAGCACTTGATTGTGTGGATCACAACAAATTGTAGAAATCCCTGCAAAATTTCTGGTGCCAGTGCATTTGATCAAGCTGATATAGTCGCTCTACACAAATCAAGAAACCATTGTACATACACCATCTGGTGACACTGACTGGTTCAAAATAGAGAAAGAAGTGCACCAAGGTTGTATTCTTTCTCCCTTCCTGTTTAACTTGTATGCTGAGATCATTATGAGAGAGATTGAATTCAAAGAATCAAAGATTGAATTAAGATTGGAGGAAAGAATATAAGTAATATTTGGTATACTGATGTCAGAAGGCTAAGAACAACTGATTACACAGGTCAATGAAGGAAGCAAGAAATTTGGATTTTTCTTAAAACACTAAAAAGACAAAAATAATGGCCACTGCAAAAACCAAGACGTATCACAATAACAATTGATGGTGAAGAGAATGAATGCATTCAAGAATTCATTTTTCTGGGATCACAAATTGATGAGAGTGGTGGTTGCAGTAGGGAAATAAGATGTCGAATAGGGAAATAAAATGTCATTAATAAGGATGAGCTTGAACCGAACATGGAAAAGCAAGGATATAGGCCTGGTTAATAATTGCAGATTAGTTTGATCTATCATATTTTTAGTAGCCACTTATAGCTGTGAGAGATGGATGATGAAAAATCAACAAAATGAGAATGGATTCATTTGAACTTTGGTGTTGGAGATGACTTCTGCAGGTTCCATGAACAGCAAACCTCACTAACAAGGAAATACTACAGCGCGTAAAGCTTGATATATCACAGGATGGCAAAATCACAAAACTTCAGCTCACTTACTTTGGCCATATCATGCAATCTGACTCACTGGAGAAAGCAATTATAGTAGGGTTAGTCAACGGAAAAAGGAAACCCAGCCAACAAAGAACACAGTGCTTAGATACAATCAAAATGGATACCAGCAAGAACTTTACACAACTAAAAGAAGCTGTGCAAGATCAAAAATTGTGGCAATAGTTGAGCCATAGGATTGTCAAGAGTTGGACTCAACTGAATGGCTAACGTCACCATCATCAACTGACATTCTCATATAATCGCAAACATTTTGGGGATTTTTCATGATCGCCTATATTTGATAGCCAAAACTATCTTGGAATGTATATTTAGTTGAATCCTTTATTTTTCTTTTGCTCAGATATATCCAAATGCACACCCAACTCCCCTCTGTACCATCTCCCTAATGAAATACCTACTATTCGATATATGAATTAATGCTGAATGCATAACTATTACTGCATTTCCCCCTACTTACCTCTAAGCATAAAACATTCTCTTTCCCCTCCGCTGTTGAACTTTGGGCAGTCCTGGAATATAGGGAGGGAGGGGATGTGAGACTTATGACTCAAAGTTATAAGCAAGCTTTCAAATTCCCCAACACACTTTATTGACTGGGGTGTTTAAATAAACAGAGCCTGCAGAGAGAACAGTGATTTGGACCGTTCTGACCCTGGCATGAGGCTTGCAGCTCAGGAAGACTCCCATTATTGCTGTCTTCTAATTAAAGCAATTTCAAGATGGGAACCACCTGCTTGCCAATAACACCACTAGGCTTTGGCCTCCTTCCTGAAATAGGTGGTGGGTGCCACATTGTGGAATGGTGCTCAGAACATCAAGTGGCAGAACCTCAAGCTGTATTAACATAGAGCTCCCAAGCTGCTAAGCATCACTGATTTAAGCAAAATGCACATTGGCTTACTGTTAATGCAGTGGTTCTCAAACTGTGGGTTAGTACTGTATTGTCTGACAGGCCAGTTTCAATGCCACAAGAGAGACAGAGGGAAACGTTGAGCTGTGAGACTGTAAAAGTAGATGAAATTTCCTGTCTTTCTTCCACTTCCTATTCAGTAGGGCTGCACTCTGCCCTGGGTTCCTTGGTCTTTCTGGCAAAGATCTGTTTAAACAGCCAGAACAGTAGGAGCCACTTCATAAGTTGCGTTTTGAGATGAACTAATAATTTTGTGTATAAATGAGTATTGAACACATTGATAAGGCGGGTGTGATTGGCTGCACTTCTGTTCAACTAGGTATGTATTTTATGTGTATAAAAGGAAAAATGGCTGAGAGATATTTATACAAAAAATTTCTCGCTATTGATATTTCTTAATGCATTTTAAAATATAACATTAACTGGTTGAATAACATCTTAAATGAGATTCTTACATTTTGTGTGCTTGGGGAGGAATAGCAGGGAATGACTTTGCAGGTGGATTCTGAAAAAGAGACTAAGCAGTCAATCTGCCCCCTAAATTTGGGGAAATGGTCCTATAATAAAGAATATACAATTTTCATGGTTTTCTTCTGAGAGGTCCACAAGATGGCAGTATTAGCAAGGAGATGAGTTGCAAATGGCATTTTAGATATTTCATTTCTAGCAACACAACCAGAATCCGAACAGGCAGAGACACTCTTGAATGCAGAGGGAAGGAAGGTGCTGGATAACCAGGAAGATTGAAGAGGGGAAAGCAATGAACACAGCAGGTCAAAATTAATTATACTAAAAAGATACAATAGCTCAAGATTCTGCCCAGCTTGATGTTTTGAAAACCATAAGTATCTGATCTAACAGCATGGATGATACCTTCAGGATCATGAAAGGTCTGTACCTTTTGTTCTTACTCTCTCTGTCTGGAGTGGTGTGTGTCTCCATTCGCTATTCTTTGCCTGAAGAGAAGAAAAGTGGGTCTCTGGTGGCAAATGTGCTGAAGGATTTGAAACTGGGGCCAGGGGAGCTCTCTGCCCGCAGAGCCCAGCTGGTTTCCAAAAGCAATAAGCAGCATTTCCAGCTAGACACCCGTTCTGGGAACCTCTTTGTAAATGAAAAGATAGACAGGGAAGCCTTGTGTGGTGAGATGGAGCCTTGCTTACTATTGTCTGAAATTGTGCTCCAAACCCCCTTAATGATCTACACCATTGAGATGCAGATAGAAGATATAAATGACAATTCTCCAGCATTCCCTCAAACTGAACTTAACCTGACAATTCCTGAGAATGCTCCCATAAATACCCAATTCCCCCTGGAGTCTGCCCAAGATACAGACTTGGGTGAAAACAGTATTCAGAATTACACCCTCAGTCCCAATGAACATTTTCGTTTGGAAATTCAAAGTGGCAGGGATGGAAAGAAACATTTGGACCTTTTTCTGGAGAAACCACTAGACAGGGAGAAGAAGGCTCAATTGGGGTTGACTCTCACAGCTGTTGATGGAGGGGTACCCCAAAGAACTGGCACAGTTCAAATAAATATTAATGTTCTGGACATCAATGACAATTTCCCTAAATTTGCACAATCAGAATATTTAGTGGGATTAAAGGAAAATAGTCCTCGAGATACTCTGGTCTTAAAGGTGGAAGCCAGAGATTTGGATTTTGGTTCAAATGCCGAGATCACTTACTCCTTCTATCAGGTGCCAGAGAAAATAAGCAACTTGTTCCAATTGCAGCAAAAGACTGGGGAAATAACTGTTTTGGGCCCAATTGACTATGAGAAAGAAACCAGCTATTATATGAAGATCAAAGCAACAGATGGTGGTGGTCATACAGGCCACAGCAAGGTTCTGGTGGAAATTGAGGATGAGAACGACAATGCACCTGAGATATCGGTCATATCCATCACGAGCCCTTTGGGAGAAGACTGTCCTATGGATACACTAGTTGTCCTCTTCAGTGTCACAGACCAAGACTCTGGAGACAATGGAAAAACATCCAGCTCCATGGAGATGAACTTGCCCTTTCTGCTAAAAACCACCACAAATAATTATTATCAACTGGTGACCCAAAGTCCTTTGGACAGAGAGAGAGTCCCTGAGTATAACATCACCATCACAGCCACCGATCGGGGCTCTCCCAGGCTCACTTCAAGAAGAACGATTAGGGTTGAGATCTCCGATATCAATGACAACCCTCCAGTGTTTGAGAAGACCAAGTATGAAATGCAAGTGTGGGAAAACAATATTCCAGGCCTGCTGATGGGCTCGGTCAATGCAGTTGACCTGGACATGGAGCAGAATGCCCAGGTGACCTATTCTCTTGTGCCTGGAGATGCCAGCGGTGCTCCTGCGGCCTCTTACGTCTCCATCAACTCTGAGACGGGGAATCTGTACCTCCTGCGATCTCTGGACTATGAGCAGATCAGGGAATTCCAAGTGACAGTCAGGGCTTTAGATGGGGGTTCCCCTCCACTGACCTCGGAAGTTGGTGTTCGAGTTGTTATCCTGGATGAAAACGACAATGCGCCCTTCTTCCTCTACCCGCTCCAGAACAGCACCTCCCCCTGCAACAACCTGGTGCCCAAGTCAGTGGAGGCCGGTTACCTGGTGGCCAAGGTGGTGGCTGTGGACGGGGATTCGGGCCAGAACTCTTGGCTGTCCTATGAATTGCTGAAGGCCACCGACCCCGGCCTGTTCAGCATCGGAGCCCAGAATGGGGAAGTGAAAACCAGGAGGCCCTTGACGGAGCGAGACACCAACAAGCAGAGACTGGTTATCCTGGTGAGGGACAATGGCCACCCTCCCCAGACCAGCACTGCAACCCTGAATGTCCTTCCGGTGGATGGCTTTTCAGACCCTTACTTGATTATTGCGAGTGTCCGTCACGATGAAGCCAGGGAGGAAGACGGCTCCTTGACGATGTACCTGGTGATCTGCTTGGCTGCGGTGTCCTTTGTGTTCCTGATCTGCATCATTGTGTTTGTTGTCATCAAAGTGCACAAGAAGGAGTCTGGCTTTCTCTCTGCCCTTCCTCAGTTCCCACCTGCCTTACCTGAGATCCCGGAGACTGGTGTGGATTCTCAGAGTGGATCACTCTCCCGGGCTTACCACTATGATGTCTGCCTAACGGGTGGATCACTAAGCAGCGAGTTCAGATTCCTTAGGCCGCTCATCCCGGTTTTCTCCATGGGGGACCCAAATGTCTCCCAGAATCACAGGATTTCCTCTCTCTCTCAAGAGACACCTGAGCAGGCAGAGGGCCAAAAACTAAGAGAACAGGTAAGTAAATAGTTTTCTCTCATATTGCTCCATGTTCTAGGGGAAATTCAGCTGGGTTATAGGACTGTAGAAGTACTTTTTGATGGACTACCAGCCATATATTTTTATTTATTATTTTCTTAATCTTAACAGTTGTTGATTTTAGAATTTATGCATTGTATTTCATTCTATATATTTGGAAGGACAGTGGTGGCTAATACAGCCTTTCTCTATTTATTTTTACTGTTGAGAAACCTCTGCAATATTCTTCAGGCTTCGAGAAACCCCCAAAGCGGAGGAATATGGTTGGGAAGCATACCTGTGGACACGCCCACCTGAGGCCTCTCCAGGCCCAATATTGTGTCATATCCCCCAATAAATGTTTAACAAATTAAAAAATGTGCAATAATTAATTAACTTCCACCCATTCAGGAAATCCTTCCAGGGCCATCAAACCCCAGAGTTACATGAAACCCAGGCTGAGAAAGTAAAACTAATGCAGTAAAACTAATCTCAATCTGAATCTTATTAATTTCTTCTCTCTGTTGACTCAATGTATTTCTCCTTTCTGTACACATCTGTTGTGGATAGAGGAGTGCCATTTTGGAACAGTACATGTATTTGCATTCAGTTGGTACATGATATTCCACTCTACTCCATATTCTTTGGGCTGTCCGTTCATGATTCCTATTCTTTTCCTCAGTAGGCTGTTCTCCTTACTGTCAGATCCACTTGTGTTTAAGACCCCTGAAAGTTTTTTCCTTTGAGCCAGCCACCCTTTTGTAGCTGGCTCAACCTTCAAGGTTGTTGGTCCTTCGTCTCTCTTTTAATTGGACCTCTTCTTCCACAGATCATTTCCTCAAGCTCATTTTTCCAACCCCAGTGCTGAATGCGGAGATTTCTTTTTCAGCACTTCTGCTTCTTGATCATTAGCTGTATTTTAATTTGTTTGTTTATTTATGAATTCATATTTATAGGTCATCATTCCCAGTGCAGTTGGCTCACGGCAGATCACAACGTATAAAAATCAATTAAACATATTTTTAAACCCTCCCACTTCCTACCCCCTCTTACACCAGCCCCAACATATCGCACCTCCACCTCCCCACCCCACCACCCTGGGGAAGATGAAATACAGCAAGAGAAGGGCTAGATCTTCCTTCTCTTCCTCCAACCTGGCCTCAACCAAAGGTCTGATGGAATAGCTCCATCTTGAAGGCCCTTTGAAGCTCTGATAGCTCCTGCAAGGCCGTCAGCTGTTTCAGGAGCTCATTTCACCACGCCGAAACCAGGGCAGAAAATGCCCTGGCTCTGCTAGGTGGATTTTGCGTAGTCCAGGAGCCTCCAGTCTATTTTTCACTGCAGAGTACAATGAACTTTGCAGGGCATAAGGAGTTAGATGCTCTCTCTGTTATGACTTTCTCAGTTATGACTCTTAGGGCTGGCCCCTGAAGTTATTGTCTTCAAAATAGCACAGCCCCATCTAATGACCTGGTTTCCAGGGCAAGATGGCAGCAGTGGACAGGGATTCTGGAAGTAACTCTTTGTTTTCTACAGACCTGGGTTTGTACAGCATGGCTTCTCAGTGAAAAACCTGAGACCATTTAACAGACAAGACCAATGGCACCAATTAACAAATGAGCCACAGAAATCTATCATTGAAGTCAGAGAAGAATCATTCTCCCCAGTCCATCTCCATGACTCAAAGCATTTTGCTAGTTGATGGCTTTTCTGAACATTATATGAAAATTGTGGATGTCCTGGAGGATAAAGTGGTGGAGGAGGAAAACTGTATCCTAACTATATATCTGGTCATATGTTTGGCTGTCATACAAGTAATTGTTCTGGTTTCGCTGGTGGAATTTATTGTCATCCAGTTTCAGAAAAGAAGACAGTTCTTTAAGAACTTTGCCCTAAATTTCCCAGTGGGACTAACATTCCTACAGAATTGTAGAGATCTGATTCTGGGTTCCTTTCCCAGACTTAAGACTATGAGGCATGCTTAGCTTGTGGATTTCTGAACAACAAATTCACATTTTCTAGCCTCTCTTCCTTTTTTCCTCCTGGATCTATCCAATGCACATCTCAATCCTCTGTGTACCATCTCCCTAACCAAACACATACTATTGGATATATGAATTAATACTAAACACATAACTATACAATTGTTTCAGTTACTGTAAGCATGACACATTCTCTCTCGCTACCACTGTTGAGCTTTAGGTGGCCCTAGAGTATCTGGAGAGAGGGGACATCAGACTTATGAAACAAGCATGCATGCAAGCTTTTACGTTCTCCAGCATGCTTTATTAACTGGAGTCTTTAAATAAGCAGAGCCTGCAGAGAAGGGTGAGAGTTCTTGGGCCATTCTATCTTTGACACAAGGCCTGCAGCTCAAGGAGACTCCCATTTCTGCTGTCTTCTAGTGACAGCTATTTCAAGATGGGAACCAGCTGCTTGCCACTAACCCATCTGAGCAGTGGCCTTGGCCTTCTTCCTGAAATATGTGGTGGGTGACACATTGGGGAATGATGATCAAGTGACCTGTCAAAGAGGCACATAGTTCCCAAGCCACAAACCAAATGCACAATGCCTTACTGTTTCTGCAGTGATTCTCAAGCTGCGGGTTGGGACTGTATTGTCTGACAGGCCAGACGGGAGGTGGAGGAAAAAGAAGAGGCGGCTGTAAAAGTGGATGCAATTCCCTGCCTTTCCCTGGCTTTCCATTGAGTAGAGCTGCACTCTGCCCAGGGCTCCTTGGTCTTTCCAGCAGAGGTCTTTTTAATCAACCAGGGCAGTAGGAGCCATTTTATATGTTGCATTTTTAGATCTTGTGATAACTGGGTGTGTGTAAATGAGAACACCGAACACATGATCAGGTGCATGTGATTGGCTGCACTTCTGTTCAAGTGAGGATGTACTTTATAGGCATTAAGTGCAAAATGTCTCAGAGATCCTTATACAAACTGTTTCTCTTTATTGCTACTCCTTAATAAACCTGAATATTAACTGGTTCAATCATAACTTAAAGGAGGTTCTTATGCTTTGTGTGCCTGGGAAGCAGGAGGAATACCAGGGAATGACTTTGCAGGTGGACTCTGAAAAAGAGACTAAGTAGTCAATCTGCCCCCAAAACTTTGGGAAATGGTCCTGTAATAAAGAATATACAATGTTCATGTTTTTCTTCTGAGAGGACCACAAGATGGCAGCATTAGCAAGGAGATGAGTTGCAAATGGCATTTCAGACATTGCATTTCTAGCAACACAACCAGAAACCGAACAGGCAGAGAGACTCTTGAATGCAGAGGGAAGGGAGGTGCTGGATAACCAGGAAGATTGAAGGGTGAAAAGCAATGAACACAGCAGATCAGAATTGATTATTCTAAAAAGATACAATATCTCAGGATTCTGCCCAGCTTGATGTTTTGAAAACCATAAATATCTGATCTGGGAGCATGGAAGACAGCTTTAGGATCATGAAAGGTCTGTATTTTTTGTTCTTTCTCTCTCTGTCTGGAGTGGTGTGTGTCTCCATTCGCTATTCTTTGCCTGAAGAGAAGAAAAGTGGGTCTCTAGTGGCTAATGTGCTGAATGATTTGAAACTGGGAGCAGGGGAGCTCTCTGCCCGCAGAGCCCAGCTGGTTTCCAAAAGCAATAAGCAGTATTTCCAGCTGGACACCCGTTCTGGGAATCTCTTTGTAAATGAAAAGATAGACAGAGAAGCTTTGTGTGGCAAAATGGACTCTTGCTTGCTGTTGTCTGAAATTGTGCTGCAAAACCCCTTAACCATCTACAGCATTGAGATGCAGATAGAAGATATAAATGACAATTCTCCAGCATTCTCTCAAACTGAACTTGACCTGTCTATTCCTGAGATTGTCCCCATGAATACTCGATTCCCCCTGGAATCTGCCCAAGATACAGACTTGGGCGAAAACAGTATTCAAAACTACACCCTCAGTCCCAATGAAAATTTTCGCTTGGAAATTCAAAATGGCAGGAGTGGAAAGAAACATTTGCAACTTGTTCTGGAGAAACCGCTAGACAGGGAGAAGGAGGCTCAATTCAGGCTGACTCTCACAGCTGTTGATGGAGGGGTGCCCCAAAGAACAGGAACAATTCAAATAAAGGTCAATGTTCTGGACAGTAATGACAACTTCCCTGAGTTTATGCAATCTGAATACACCGTGAGTTTAAAGGAAAATAGCCCTCGAGATACTCTAGTTTTGAAAGTGGAAGCCAGAGATTTAGATTTTGGTTCGAATGCAGAGATCACCTACTCCTTCCATCAAGTGCCTGAGGAAATAAGGCATTTGTTTCAATTGCATAAAACTACAGGGGAAATCATTGTTTTGGGTCCAATTGACTATGAAAAAGAAACCAGCTATAATATGAACATCATGGCAACAGATGGGGGAGATCTTTCAGGACACTGCAAAGTCCTGGTGGAAATTGAGGATGAGAATGACAATGCACCTGAGATCTCTATCATATCCATCACCAGCCCTTTGGCAGAGGATTCTCCTCCAGATACACTGGTCGTGCTCTTCAGTATCACAGATCAAGACTCTGGAGATAATGGGAGGACTTCATGCTCTGTAGGGATTCAGTCACCATTTCTGTTAAAAATAACACTGAAAAATTATTATCAATTAGTGACCCAAAGTTCACTAGACAGAGAGAAAGTCCCTGAGTATAACATCACCATCTCAGCTACTGATCAGGGCTCTCCACGGCTCACTTCAAGAAAAACTATTAGGGTTGAGATCTCAGACATCAATGATAACCCTCCAGAGTTTGAGAAGACCACGTATGAAATGCAGTTGTGGGAAAACAATATTCCAGGCCTGCTGATGGGCTTGGTCCATGCTGTCGACCTGGACGTGGAGCAGAATGCCCAGGTGACCTATTCTCTTGTGCCTGGAAATGCCAGCAGTGCTCCTGCGGCCTCTTACGTCTCCATCAACTCTGAGACCGGGAATCTGTATCTCCTGCGATCTCTGGACTATGAGCAGATCAGGGAATTCCAAGTGACAGTCAGGGCTTCGGATGGGGGTTCTCCTGCACTGAGCTCAGAAGTTGCCATTCGAGTTGTTATCCTGGATGAAAACGACAATGCACCCTTCTTCCTCTACCCGCTCCAGAACAGCACCTCCCCCTGCAACGACCTGGTGCCCAAGTCAGTGGAGGCCGGTTACCTGGTGGCCAAGGTGGTGGCTGTGGATGGTGATTCGGGCCAGAACTCTTGGCTGTCCTATGAACTTCTGAAGGCCACCGACCCTGGCCTTTTCAGCATCGGAGCCCAGAACGGGGAAGTGAAAACCAGGAGACCCCTGACGGAGCGAGATACCAACAAGCAGAGGCTGGTTATCCTGGTGAGGGACAACGGCCACCCTCCCCTGACCAGCACTGCGACCCTGAATGTACTTCCGGTGGATGGCTTTTCAGACCCTTACCTGAATATTGCGAGTGTCCGTCACGATGAAGCTAGGGAGGAAGACGGCTCCTTGACGATGTACCTGGTGATCTGCTTGGCTGCGGTGTCCTTTGTGTTCCTGATCTGCATCATTGTGTTTGTCGTCATCAAACTGCACAAGAAGGAGTCCGGCTTTCTCTCTGCCCTTCCTCAGTTCCCACCTGCCTTACCTGAGATTCCGGAGACTGGTGTGGATTCCCAGAGTGGATCACTCTCCCGGGCATACCACTATGATGTCTGCCTAACGGGTGGATCACTAAGCAGCGAGTTCAGATTCCTTAGGCCGCTCATTCCTGTTTTCTCCATGGGGGACCCAAATATCTCTCAGAATCACAGGATCTCTTCTGTCTCTCAAGGGACACCTGAGGAGTTGGAGGCTCAGAAACAAAGAGAACAGGTAAGTAAATAGCCAGGTTTGCTGGGTTCTTAACTGTGCTACATAATACAGCAGGATTATATGACTTTACAAATTGCAGGAAGCTGGTAAACTCTCAGCCACATTTTTAAATTATTTTATTCTTTCTGCTTCTCTGTTGATTCATTGTATTTCTCCTTAATGGAGATGTCTACCTTGAGTAGATAAGCACCTATTGGGAAGATTGCATGCATTTGCATTGAATTCCTGTTATTTATTTGTTCTTCTTTATCTCCTTTAGGATTATCCTTTTACTTTCCATGTTGTTTTCCTTATTAAGCTGTAGTCCTTGTTGTCAGATTCTCCTGGGTGTCAAACCTATGAAAGATTTTAGCTTTGAACCAAACATCCTTTTGAAGCTGGCTTATCCGGTTATTTTGTCGATTTACTCAAGGCCATTGCTGAAGACTGAATCATAGAATCATAGAATCATAGAATCATAGAGTTGGAAGGGGCCATACAGGCCATCTAGTCCAACCCCCTGCTCAACGCAGGACTAGCCCTAAGCATCCTAAAGCATCCAAGAAAAGTGTGTATCCAACCTTTGCTTGAAGACTTCCAGTGAGGGGGAGCTCACCACCTCCTTAGGCAGCCTATTCCACTGCTGAACTACTCTGTGAAAAACTTTTTCCTGATATCTAGCCTATATCGTTGTACTTGAAGTTTAAACCCATTACTGCATGTCCTCTCCTCTGCAGCCAGCAGAAACAGCATCCTGCCCTCCTCCAAGTGACAACCTTTCAAATACTTAAAGAGGGCTATCATGTCCCCTCTCAACCTCCTTTTCTCCAGGCTGAACATTCCCAAGTCCCTCAACCTATCTTCATAGGGCTTGGTCCCTTGGCCCCAGATCATCTTCATCGCTCTCCTCTGTACCCTTTCAATTTTATCGACGTCCTTCTTGAAGTGAGGCCTCCAGAACTGCACACAGTACTCCAGGTGTGGTCTGACCAGTGCCGTATACAATGGGACTATGACATCTTGTGATTTTGATGTGATGCCCCTGTTGATACAGCCCAAAATGGCATTCACCTTTTTTACCGCTGCATCACAGTGCCTGCTCATGTTTAGTTTACAATCCACAAGCACCCCAAGGTCTCGTTCACACACAGTGCTACCTAGAAGCGTATCCCCCATCCAGTAGGCATGCTTTTCATTTTTCTGACCCAGATGCAGAACTTTACACTTATCTTTATTAAATTGCATCTTGTTCTCCTTTGCCCATTTTTCCATTGTGTTCAGATCTCGTTGAACTCTGTCTCTATCTTCCGGAGTATTTGCCAGTCCTCCCAATTTGGTGTCATCTGCAAACTTGATGAGTAGTCCCTCCACCCCCTCATCTAGATCATTAATAAATATGTTAAAAAGTACCGGGCCGAGCACCGAGCCCTGAGGTACCCCGCTACTCACCTCTCTCCAGTCTGATGAAACACCATTGACAACAACTCTTTGAGTGCGGTTCTCTAACCAATTCCCTATCCACCTAACTATCTGAAAATCCAGATTGCAGTCCTTCAACTTATCCATCAGAACATCATGGGGAACCTTGTCAAAAGCTTTACTAAAATCCAAGTAAATGACATCAACCGAATTTCCCCGATCCAGCAAACCTGTTACTTGGTCAAAAAAGGAAACCAGGTTGGTCTGGCAGGACCTGTTGGAGACAAATCCATGCTGACTTCCTTGGATCACCAAGTTGTCCTCCAGATGTTTGCAGATCGCTCCCTTTAATATCTGCTCCATTATCTTCCCCACAACAGAGGTCAGACTCACTGGTCTGTAGTTTCCCGGGTCATCCTTCCTCCCTTTTTTGAAGATCGGAATAACAGTTGCTCTCTTCCAGTCCTCCGGGACATCTCCAGTCCTTAAAGAGGTTCCGAAGATGATGGACAAGGGCTGTGCAAGTTCTCTGGAAAGTTCTTTGAGTACTCTCGGGTGCATTTCATCCGGACCAGGGGATTTGAACTCATCCAGTGCAGCTAAATGCCTCTCGACAACCTCTCTATCCATGTTAACCTGCCACCCAGACACTGTCCTTTGGCTATGGCCATCTCTAGATGTGCCTAAACACTTTGACCTGTGGGAAAAAACAGATGTAAAATAGGCACTAAGCCTTTCTGCTTTCTCTGCATCTTCCGTTAGAGTTTGTCCATCCGCACCCAACAGTGGGCCTATTGCCTCCTTCACTTTACGTTTGCTCCTCACATAGCTGAAAAATCTTTTCTTGTTACAATGGGCTTCCCTGGCCAATCTTAGCTCACCTTCAGCTTTGGCCTTTCTTATGATTGATCTACAGTGCCTAGTAACCTGAAGGTACTCTTCTTTAGAGCTCTGTCCTTCCCTCCAATCTCCACTGAGATTGTTTCTTCAATGCATCTTCCTCCTGATCATTAGCTTTTTGACCTTCTGTACCTTATTACTCTTAGGGCTGGCTCTTGAATTTGTGGGAAGATTACAGCTTCTCCATGTATGCCAGCATGTCACTCAATAAAGCTATGGAGTTAAACATATATTTGTATTTTCATACACTCCTGTGTGGGTGGGAATACAGGCATTGTAAAGGGTGGGTATATTAACAATAGATTTCCTGTTCTGCTTATGTTTGTCTGATATGGCTTGAAGCCGCCCAAGATGGCTGCAAACAAATTTATATCAACCTTGTTTTTGACACCTCTCTATATCCTGTGGAGAGCACTGTCTGTCCTGATCACTGCACCTGTCTAGGTGTAAAAACATCATTAAACAAAGAAAGAACTTTAAATGGGGCTGTCCTATAGGACATGGGAATAGAGAGTGATACATTCCCAAGAGTTTCAGGGTAATGTGAAAGTGAGGGAATGAAAGTTGTTTGTGTTTGATGAATTGTCAAAGGCTCTCACAGTTAAAGTCAACTAGCTGTTGTGGGTATTCTGGGCTGTGTAGTCATATCCTGTTAGTTTTAGTCCTTGATGTTTCACCAGTAACTGTGGCTGGCATCTTCAGAGGTAGGAAATGGCAAGATGGTAATGTCTCCATGCCAAAGTGTGAAATTTGGCACAGAGTTCAACACATTTTGGCATGGAGAGATTCCCATCTTGCTGTGTCCTACCCCTGAAGAAGCCAGCCACAGTTACTGGTGAAATGTCAGGGAATAAAATTGTTGTTGTTGTTATGTGCGAAGTCGTGTCCGACCCATCGCGACCCCATGGACAATGATCCTCCAGGCCTTCCTGTCCTCTACCATTCCCCGGAGTCCATTTAAGTTTGCACCGACTGCTTCAGTGACTCCATCCATCCACCTCATTCTCTGTCGTCCCCTTCTTCTTTTGCCCTCGATCTCTCCCAGCATTAGGCTCTTCTCCAGGGAGTCCTTCCTTCTCATGAGGTGGCCAAAATATTTGAGTTTCATCTTCAGGATCTGGCCTTCTAAAGAGCAGTCAGGGCTGATCTCCTCGAGGACTGACCGGTTTGTTCGCCTTGCAGTCCAAGGGACTCGCAAGAGTCTTCTCCAGCACCAGAGTTCAAAAGCCTCAATTCTTTGACGCTCGGCCTTCCTTATGGTCCAACTTTCGCAGCCATACATTGCAACTGGGAAGACCATAGCCTTGACTAAACGCACTTTTGTTGGCAGGGTAATGTCTCTGCTTTTTAGGATGCTGTCTAGATTTGCCATAGCTTTCCTCCCCAGGAGCAAGCGTCTTTTAATTTCTTTGCTGCAGTCCCCATCTGCAGTGATCTTGGAGCCCAGGAAAATAAAATCTGTCACTATCTCCATTTCTTCCCCTTCTATTTGCCAGGAATTGAGAGGGCCGGATGCCATGATCTTTGTTTTCTTGATGTTGAGTTTCAAGCCAACTTTTGCACTCTCCTCCTTCACCCGCATCAACAGGCTCTTTAGTTCCTCTTCACTTTCTGCCATTAGAGTGGTATCATCTGCATATCTGAGGTTGTTTGGAATAAAATTATTAACCTATTAAATTGTGAGCCTTATGTTAGCAAGATAGGCCTAGTTTGAATTTTTCAAGTTTACTGTTAATGAGGCTAAAAAGTAGTTAAATTTTTTTAAAAAATGGATTGGATAGTTATGAAGTAATGACAGTGATGTAATATTCTTGTATTGAAACTTTTAAATGATTCCTTAAGGAATGATAATATTCTGGGTATATTGATCCAGAGAAGAATGATTTGTATGTAATATCTCTGCTAAATGTAAATCACAAAATCTTTACATCCATTCTAGCAGGTACACTAAATAATTTTATTAATGTTATTAGTATGATCAAACTGGATTTATGATGGGTAGCTATTTATCAAATTATACTATGAGAGTTATCCCCATATTGAATTATGTGGAGTCAAAAAACTAAAAATGACTTTAATGCTACTTGATAAAGAAAAAGCTTTTGACTTCATTGAATGGAGTTTGTGCAAAAATCTTGAGGCATTTTATATTAAAGGGACATTTTTGCATATTATAAGAACCATATATATTCAACCTTGTGATAATGATATACTGAGGCACATGTCAGAGTCGTCCATTGTCAGCATGGTATTTGCTAATAATATGGATCCATTCATTGAATTAATTAGAAGTAAATCAGGAATTACTAAAATCACTTTGGCTGGACATAATGTTGGCTTAGCTCTAACAAAATCATTATTATCAAATAGAACTGGCCTTGTTCCCTGGGATGTTCCACCCTATGCCCAATTATCCATCCACTCCTTTCTGCTCATCCAGTAGGCCTGTATGGGAATAGTTTTTCTTTTTTTTTCTTTTTTTCTGTAATTTTATTATTTATTATTATATGAAGCATTTACAGAAAAGTAAAGAGAAAAAAGCGACCAGCTGATATGGTTTGCCATCCTCTTTTAACATACATATTCAGTTCCCATCACATATTAATCCTAATCTAGAAGTTTTTACCATCTGTTTTAGCAAAATGATTGTTAATACATATGAGAGTATGATCTGTTATGAGAATATATTCTATTATTATCTTAAGTAATATAAGGTCAGTCCCCTTCATAAATTGGGCCTGACCTAAGAGTTACTGCTGCTGTCTTGTTAATACATATGAAGGATAGTTTGCCATCCTCTTTTAGCATACATATTGGCATACATATTCAGTTCCCATCACATATTGATCCTGATCTAGAAGTTATTACCATCTTTCTTAGCAGAGTAATTGTTGATACATATGAGAGTATGATCTATTATAAGAATATATTCTATTATTGTCTTAGATGATATAAAGTCTGTTCCCTTCATATATTGGCCCTGATCTAGAAGTTACTGCTGCTGTCTTTCCCACAGGAAACCAGGAGAATGCTCCACTGTTCATCACATCCTTCAGGTGGTTGCAGAAAATGAAATTGTATTTTTTTTCCATAGTAGAGTATTTCTGGCCCTTCTGTCAGGGCCAAAGAAGTCTCTTGCTTGATTCTTGCTTGCAGTCGCCTTTAAATAGGCTCTGTATACTTTGTCAATCCGGATCTCTTCCTCTGGTCGCACAGAGATATCTCCTGATAGCTTCCTGCGTGCTGTCGCCTTTGAATAGACTCTATTTATTTTGTTGATCCAAATCACTTCCTGCTCTAAATAGACTTCCAGGTTTTCGGTGCTTTCCTTCCTTAAATCTGTTTTCCCAAGTTCTTCCAAGGTGCTTTGGATTTTTACGTCCCTAGCTCTCTCCCCCTCCTGTTGATTAACTTCCAGACATTGAATTCTCGTTTGAAGTATTGTTGGCTGAGTTGTGTTTTCATCAGCTGTTTTTTCCAAACCGTCGGTTCTGTCTAAAAGCTCTTTCTTAGTCTTTTGGATTTCATTTTCCAGCTTGTTGACTGCTTTCAGTATCTTTGAGTTCCCTTCGCATAACAAATGGAGAAGCTGTGCCTTAGTTAATTCTTCCATAGTTCTAGGCAGTCACAGATTATAAACAGAAAGTCTCGTGAGGTCTCGCGGGAGCACGAGCGATCCAAAATTATCAGTTTGTCGATCTCCATATAAAGTCAACGTCCCCCCACTGAACTCTCTCCAACAAATCTTTAAAGTCTCTCTTTTCTTAAGCTCTTTCTTTGTTTGATTAATGGGTGTGATTATCTGGGAGCTCCCACGAAAGAATTCACTTGTAAATTGGTTGAGGGGGGGGGAAGAGCTTGTGAGGAAAAGGAAAGGAAAAACCAGAACACTCACAGTCTTTACTGTTGTAGATTTCAGCTCCTTGTCAGTCTGGTAAAAGATGATCTGGGAAGAATGTAGGGTCGGCTGGTCGTTTCAAGCTTAGAAAGTTATTTACGACAAGGGCGCCATCATGACCTTGAGCACATGCCGCGGCGATCTGGAGAGCTTAGTCTCCCTCCCTCTCCACGGATCTGTAGGACCCTCAGGATGCCGTTCCCGGTTCCTGGGGCGACCGGCGAGCAGATTTGCGTATCTGCTCAGGTCTGCCAGGTGCGGTTGCTCCTGACCCTCAGCATGGCTTAAGAGCTGGACAGAAGCCCAGCTGTTACGGCGCCATCTTCAGTCGAATCCTGTGAATAGTTTTTCTTAATTGCCGCCATCATTGTGATTGAGTCATTGTTTTAAGGGAGTTTTAATGAGGCATTTTAATGGTTTTTAATGTACTGTTTTGTATTGAAATATTGTGAACCGCCACAAGCCGGTTTCCGAGAGCGGCGGTCATACAAATCAAATCGAATGAATGAATGAAAGAAAGAATGAATGAATGAATAAATAAATAAATATTAATTTGTCTCAGTTTTGTAGTATTACTGCCATAAAATGTTTGTAGCCCTGTATCTACTTTTTAAATTAGAAAATATCAAAACTGTTCTATCTGAAGCAACATTACAGGATTGGCAAAGGGAAATTATGAAATGTGTTTGGATCAATAAGAAGCCTAGAGTAGCATTAGAATTTTGTCATTTCCTAATTTATTGAAATTATATCAAGTGGTGATATTAAAACAATTAATAAATGGGTTGATGTTTAAAGGGATGCTTTGGGGCTCCTTACTTGAATAAGCTCAATGTAAGATTGTTTTGACTCCGTGACCATGGCATGCTGTTAAAACAGAGGAAGAAGAAAAAATGTCTTACATATGTTTACCTCCCAATGAATAATGGCAGAAACATCTGGGGTCTCTGACATAAAAAAATGAGTCCATCAGTGTCATTATTACAATCATTTATATGACCATTCCTTTATGCCTCCTTGTACAAGTTGTATTGCCAGTGACTGTACAAAGTTTATAGATACACTTCTAATGGTGATTATTCTAGACACATATGCTGCAGAAAAACAATGGGGTTAAATGGTTTGGGGGTTTTAATCAAATTCATTGGCATCTGTCACAATGTGAAATATTGATATATACGTAATGTGTTCAAAAGGATTAGTTTCAGTCATATATCAGTGTTTTCTAAATGACTACCCCATTGGCACAATGTACTGTTTTTAAAAGTTGGCAAAAATCATAGTTGATTTTTTTAGCTGAACAGGAACGGTTTAATATTTTTACTTCAGCCCCATCAGTAATTAATTTAGGAAAGAAGGAAATTTATTATGAAGTTGTTTATCAATGGTATTTGTTCCCTCAGAAATTAAATCATATGTTACATGTGAACATTATATCCTGCTGGAAATGTTGCTAGATTGAGAATTTTGTGTAGAGATTTATGTATAAAACATATAAACATGATTCTTGAGTTATTGAGAAACACCAAACATTATTAGCTAATTACTGAAAAGAGGCAAAATGTTTAAATGTAAAGATTTAGATAAGTAAATTATAGGAGTTGGCTAAATTATTTAAATTGACTGATCAGATTAAGCTGAAAAATGGGAGGACAAACAAACTTCTCTGAATCTTGGAAGCTGTTTTTAGATTTTTAGAAAATAGAACTTGATATTCAAATTGATGTTTTCAAAATTTGTCATTTTTATATGCTGTGGCTGGACTGATTGTGGAATAACAGATGGCTAGGAAAAGAAAATAGTATATAATTAATCTTAGGTATGTACAGTATCTTAAAGTTTGGTAGACGAAATTAATTTAATTTAACTTTGCTATTATAGTTGTCTATATATAGAAGTTTATGACGTTATATGAATTGATAGTTTATAGGCTGTTTCTCAGTGAGCCTAGTTAAGACATATACACACACATATAGTTAAGACACACACACACACATATATACATATATGCATCTATCTATCTATCTATCTATCTATCTATCTATCTATCCGTTATTTATTTATTTACTTATTTTATTTATTTATTTATTTACTGGATTTCTATCCTGCTGCTCCTGGCACAGCCAGCTCCCAGTGGCTAACAACCATATAACCAGTATAGTTCCAATCAAAATTTTATTTATTTATTGAATTTCTGTACCACCCTCCCATAAGGCTCCCATCAGTTTACAGACATCAGTTTACATACATGGTGTTAGCTCTGAATCCAGATAAATCCACCCTGTTCCATCCTCACATTTGCATCCTGCAGTCATTATTTGCCTTCTAGGAAGCTCTGTTTTCAGTTTCAAAGCAAAGTGGTAACTGTCATGTGACCCAGGAGAGAACTCTGGGGCTCATAGGGAAGGATCTTAGAGAACTTACCGAGAATAAAGTTTACCTGCTGTACAAATATATCATGTTCACTGATCCGGAACCATTTGCAAGATCAGGGTTTCAAAAGCTTGCAAGTTACAGCAGAAACAGTCTTTACATGCTGTTGTAAGATGAAGAACATACACACAAAGTCAAATTCAGAGCCTGGGAACAAAGCCCCCTCCAAGAGGAAAAGGGTATTCCCATCTGAAACAAAAGCTTTGATGACTCATCGGCAACATCCAAGTATGCCTTTTGACATTGTCTGCAGTTCCTGTTACTCCAGCCACCAGGTATCCCTGCTGAGCACATGAACCGGACCTTGCAGTTTGTGACAACCTGCCCTACAAGGTAGTCCTGTTCCAAATAACTTGCTGATTGTATTCCAACACAAAGATGTGAAAACCATGGGACCAATTAACAAACATGGGTCAGTTTTGGTTTGATCCTGCGTTGAGCAGGGGGTTGGACTAGATGGCCTGTATGGCCCCTTCCAACTCTATGATTCTATGATTCTAAGACACCTTCAAATAAAAACTTTCCAATGGAGCCAGAGACAATGGTCACCCTCCCCAGTCCACCTCTACAGCACTAAAACTTTCTGGCCCTTATATGAAACTGGTGGGTATCCTGAAGGATGAGGTAGTGGAAGAGGTAGACCATGCCCTGGTATCTGGCCATATCCTTGGCTGCCGTCTTATTCATTTTTCTGGTTTTTGTGGTGGTGTTTGTCCCCATCAAGTTTCAAGGAAGTAGAAAGTTTATGGGGAACTCCACCCTGAATTTCTCAGAAAACTTTGGAGGTGCTGATGGTGGATCTCTTTCCCAGACTTACCACTATGATGTGTGCTTGGCTGACAGATCTCTGAACAGTGTTTCTCATGCCTCTCTTTCCTGTCTTTTCTGTGGAGCCTTCTCAGTCGAAGGTAGTTCAAGGAATTTCTCCTGGTTCCCAAGAAGTGCCCAGTCATGCAGCAGAAGGTCAGCTCAGGAGCCTGGTGAGAATTTCCCAAACACCTGCAGAAATGCTGTTGCTGGAACCCCTTCATGGGCTTACAACTATGAGGTGTGTTTAGTCGGCTAGGTCCCTGAGCAGCAAGTACAAGTTTCTCAGGACTTTCTTTCCCATCTTTCCTCTGTAGCCTACTCAAAATCAGAGGATTTTAAGACTTTCTGGTCACTGCACAGAAGATCAGATTAGGAATCATTTGAGAAGAATAGATCTGCCATAAAATTAGTAATAATTGAATCCCAGTATTATTATTAGTGATGGTTCCATGTAATCCATTCCCATTCTAACACCACTGAATCGAAAGAACTGAAACATTAAATTAATATAAAACTAATTAAGCAGTACCGACTGCATGGCCCATGGAGAGCCACATTTGCAATTGCTGCATGTCCTCTGTTCCACCATACCAACTAAACCCATACCATAAGATCTACCAGTTAATATTAAATATGTAACTATACCTGTAACCATTTCAGGTGACAGAATATCTCTGAGCATGAAAGGTTCTCTCCCCACAGCTCAGTGGTTCTCAACCTGGGGGTCGGGACCCCTTTGGGGGTCGAACAACCCTTTCACAGGGGTTGCGGTAGGGTAAGCAGCTTGGCCAGGGGGGGCACCATCCACACAACAGCCTTGCAGGGTAGATCGAGAGAGTGTTCATCTGTCAGCAGCGGAAAAGAGCAAGATCGGCATGGTAGGAAAAGAGGCAGAACCGAACTGAGAATCCCTGGGGGGAAAAACAATTTATATACAATCATGAACAATGGATCGTTACGCCATGGGTCAGATTTGGTTTAATTTTTGTGAAAGAACCCTTGCATAATTTTATGGTTGGGGATCACCACAACATGAGGAACTGTATTAAAGGGTCGCGGCATTAGGAAGGTTGAGAACCACAGAACTAAACCCATACCATAAGATCTACCCGTTAATATTAAATATGTAACTATACCTGTAACCATTTCAGGTGGCAGAATAACTCTGAGCATGAAAGGTTCTCTCTCCTCACGGCTGATCCATAGGCAGTCCTGGAACATATGGAGAAAACGTAAAATTTGCAAGACAGACTTATGTCATAAAATGGTGTGCAAACTTTAAAGTTCTCCAGAACTTTTAATTAGCTAGGGTGTTGTAGAACAGTGGTTCCATATATCAAAAGTGATTTGGGTGTTGTAATAAGAGCATAGAGGCTGCAGAGGAAAAGGGAGTGGTTGCTGGACCTTTCTGTCTCTGACATAAGGTCTGAAGCTCAGGAGGACTCCTGTTTCAGTCATCCTCCAATGGCAGTTGTTCCAAGATGGGAAACACTGTGCAATAGTCTTGCTGCATCAGAGAACGGTGCCTAGAAGCACCACAAGTGGCATGTGAAAGAGCCACGTGAGGTTGCCAAGCCAGTAACTAGCACTGATATAAGTATAATGTACACTGGCTTACTGTTTATGCAGTGTTCTCAAACTCTGGATTGGGATCATATTGTCTTGACTGGTGTTGCAAAACCAGAAGGGGGGGCAGAGGGGGAAAGAAAGCTAGAACAGGCTGTAAAAGGAAATGAAATTCCCTTCCTGTCTTTGGCATCCATTAACTGGGGGGCCATTCTGCCCTTTGTTCCTTCATCTTTCTGGCTGAAGTCTGTTTTGTCAACCATGGCAGTAGGAGTCATTTCACCTGTTACGGTTTTAGATGTACTCATAATTGTCATGGTATGTAAATGAAAGCATGGAGCACATCGATAATGCGGGTGTGATCTGCTGATTTGCTGGAAAAGCCAATGAATTTCCTTGGCTTCCCAATCAGTGGGGAGGCGCTCTGTTCTTTATTCCTTAGTCTTTCGGGGACACAGCTGCTTTGTCAACCAAGGCAATAGGAGCTCCCTCACATGATGTATTCCAACACGTACTTGTAATATTGTGTAAGTAAGAAGGTTTGAACACCTTGATTAGGTGGGAGTGATTAGCTGCAGTTGTGTTCAAGTAGGTGTGCATTTAAAAAGTGCACAATGGATGAGAGGTCTTATGGAGATTGTGGCTCACTATTGCTATTTGTTAATAAACTTTTGAAATAAAACATATACCTTCCCCCCAAAATTAAGTGAGATTCTTACATTTTGCATTCATAGGGGAGCAGGAATAGGATGGAGCAATTTGGCAAAAGAAAGTGTAAGATCTGCTCCCGAAAGTTGGAGAACTGGTGCTGCAATAAACAAATAAATATAGAATTTTCATGGTTTTCTTCAGGTAGTACCACAAGAGGGCAGTATGAGCAAAGAGATGAATTCCAAATGGCTTTTCAGACATTTCATTGGTAGGAGCACAAGCAGAAACCTAACAGGCAGATCCGTTTTGTCTGCAGAAGGGAGGAAGAGGCTGGATACAGTGAAGGAGGGCACTGAATACAGCAGCTCAGAATTATTTTTCCCCAAAAAGTTAAAATACCCAGCTTCCTTGTTCTACAAACCATAAATATCTGACTTGGGAGAATCTGGCACCATGGAAGACAGCTTCAGGATCATGAAAGGTCTGTACCTTTTGTTCTTACTCTCTCTGTCTGGAGTGGTGTGTGTCTCCATTCGCTATTCTTTGCCTGAAGAGAAGAAAACTGGGTCTCTGGTGGCGAATGTGCTGAAGGATTTGAAGCTGGGACCAGGGGAGCTCTCTGCCCGCAGAGCCCAGCTGGTTTCCAAAAGCAATAAGCAGTATTTCCAGCTGGACACCCATTCTGGGAATCTCTTTGTAAATGAAAAGATAGACAGGGAAGCTTTGTGTGGCAAGATGGAGCCTTGCCTACTGCTGTCTGAAATTGTACTCCAAGCCCCCCTAAAAATTTGCAATCTTGAGGTACAGATAAAAGACGTGAATGACAATTCGCCTGTATTTTCCAAAAATGAATTTGAGCTAGAAATTCCTGAGCATGTTCCCACAAATACTCCATTTCCCTTGGAATCTGCCCAAGATGCAGACTTGGGTGAAAACAGCGTCCAGAACTACACTCTCAGTCCCAATGAGAATTTTCATTTGGAAGTGCGAACTGCCAGAGGTGGAAAGAAACATTTGGACCTAGTTCTGGAGAAACCACTGGACAGGGAGAAGGAGGCTCAATTTGTGCTGACTCTCACAGCTGTTGATGGAGGGGTACCCCAAAGGACGGGCACAGTTCAAATAAAGGTCAGTGTTCTGGACAATAATGACAACTTCCCTCAGTTTACACAATCTGAATATATAGTGGGTTTAAGGGAAAATAGCCCTCGTGATACTCTGGTCATAAAAGTGGAAGCTAAGGACTTAGATTTTGGTTCAAATGCAGAGATCACCTACTCCTTCCATCGGATGCCTGAGGAAATAAGCAGCTTGTTCTACTTGCATCAGGCAACAGGGGAAATCACTGTTTTGGGCCCAACAGACTATGAAAGAGAAACTAGCTTTGACATGGACATCAAAGCAACAGATGGAGGGGGTCTTTCAGGCCACTGCAAGGTCCTGGTGGAGATAGAGGATGAGAATGACAATGCACCTGAGATATCGGTCATATCTGTCACCAGCCCTTTGGCAGAAGACTCTCCTCTAGATACACTGGTCATCCTCTTCAGTGTCGCAGATGGAGACTCTGGAGACAATGGGAGGACTTCCTGCTCTGTGGAGATGAACTTGCCCTTTCTATTAAAAACCACCACGAATAATTATTATCAATTGGTGACACAAAGTCCTTTGGACAGAGAGAGAGTCCCTGAGTATAACATCACCATCACAGCTACCGATTGGGGCTCTCCCCGGCTCACTTCAAGAAGAATGATTAAGGTTGAGATCTCCGACATCAATGACAACCCTCCTGTGTTTGAGAAGACCAAGTATGAAATGCAGTTGTGGGAAAACAATATTCCAGGCCTGCTGATGGGCTCAGTCCATGCTGTTGACTTGGATGTGGAGCAGAATGCCCAGGTGACCTATTCTCTTGTGCCTGGAAATGCCAGCGGTGTTCCTACAGCCACTTACGTCTCCATCAACTCTGAGACGGGCAATCTGTACCTCCTGCGATCTCTGGACTATGAGCAGATCAGGGAATTCCAAGTGACAGTCAGGGCTTCGGATGGGGGTTCTCCTCCACTGACCTCAGAAGTTGCCGTTCGAGTTGTTATCCTGGATGAAAACGACAATGCACCCTTCTTCCTCTACCCGCTCCAGAACAGCACCTCCCCCTGCAACGACCTGGTGCCCAAGTCAGTGGAGGCCGGTTACCTGGTGGCCAAGGTGGTGGCTGTGGATGGGGATTCGGGCCAGAACTCTTGGCTGTCCTATGAACTGCTGAAGGCCACCGACCCCGGCCTCTTCAGCATCGGAGCCCAGAACGGGGAAGTGAAAACTAGGAGACCCCTGACGGAGCGAGACACCAGCAAGCAGAGGCTGGTCATCCTGGTGAGGGACAATGGCCACCCTCCCCAGACCAGCACTGCGACCCTGAATGTCCTTCCGGTGTTTGGCTTTTCAGACCCTTACCTGAATATTGCGAGTGTCCGTCACGATGAAGCCCGGGAGGAAGACGGCTCCTTGACGATGTACCTGGTGATCTGCTTGGCTGCAGTGTCCTTTGTGTTCCTGATTTGCATCATTGTGTTTGTCGTCATCAAACTGCACAAGAAGGAGTCCGGCTTTCTCTCTGCCCTTCCTCAGTTCCCACCTGCCTTACCTGAGATCCCAGAGACTGGTGTGGATTCCCAGAGCGGATCACTCTCCCGGGCTTACCACTATGATGTCTGCCTAACGGGTGGATCACTAAGCAGCGAGTTCAGATTCCTCAGGCCGCTGATTCCTGTTTTCTCCATGGGGGACCCAAACGTCTCTCAGAATCACAGGATTTCTTCTCTCTCTCAAGAGACACCCGAGCAAGCAGAGGGCCAAAAACTAAGAGAACAGGTAAGTAAATAGTTGTCTTTAAGTATTTAAAATTTGTCACCTGGAGGAGGGCAGGGAGTAGTTCCAGTTGGCAGTAGATGGTAGGACCTATAGTAATGTGTTTAAACTACGTGTAGAACGGTACAGGCTGGTTTTGGGGGGGCAGATTTCACAGGGTATAGATAGATCCACCAGATGATACCAGATTATAAACCTGGGTAACAGCATTAACTATGCTCCTGAAAGAGCAGTCCAGCAGTGGAATGGGTGGCCTGTAGAGGTGGTGAAGTCCCCCTCACTGGCGGTCTTCAAGCAGCGGCTAGACAGATACTTAGCATGGATCTTATAGGCTGATCCTTCATTGATCAGGGGGTAGGTCTAAATGGCCTCTATGGCCTCTCCTAACTCTGTGATTCTATAATTTTAGTTTTTATGAATAGCCCCATGTTTAAGGAAATTTCAGCTGAGTTGTATGTATCTCCTTATTGAGTACCTGGAGTGAGAGCAGGAATGAGGGCAATGAGGAAGAGCAGCAGCATGTCCAGAAAAGGGGGTGGGGACAAGCAACAGCCTTACTGAATACTACTGCAGGAGCATTGACTACTGCAGGAGCATTTGGGATGGATCCAGCACTGCGCGACCCACTTGCCACCTGATATGACCCCATCCTGCTGGGGAGCGTCAAGCCCTGGGGGCACAAGCTACTGCATGATTCCCTTGACAGCTAGCCAAACCCCAAGGCTGGGTACGCTGCTGAATGTCTCCACCCCCAAGGCTCTTTAAGGAAGTCTCCAGCCTGGGCGAGGCATGTGCTCAGGCACAGCCTCCTCTCCTATGGACCTGCCCCAATGCCCAAACAAGTGGTGGCAAAAATGCAGCAAACTCAAAGCAAAGTTGGCCTAAACAAACCTGTAACCAACGAGAATCCAAGTGAAGGTGGGAGGGAGAGCACACATTTGCAGCAACAGCAGTCGAGGTAAAATGGGGATGTGGCAGATCAGAGTGGAAACTGAATACCAGATCTTCTTGGAATTCCACCCTGCCAGAAACCAGCTGATTGGCTGGCTAGGGCTGCTGCAGGGAACATTAACTAGAGCCCCATGCAGCTAGTTCATGGCTAGTGATACAGCCATATCCCTCCTTCTCTGAGCCTCAGGCCACAAACACAGCCCCAGGTGAGTCTGGGACAGTTGCTTGGAGATGTTTTGGGACTAGATATGTGCCATTTAAGAATAGTTTATGTATTTACACTCAGAATGTGACATTCAGCTGCACTCCATTTCCTTTTGGCCTATCCCTTTATTGTTCTTTTCCTTGTTGTGCCTAAGACCCAGAAGAGATTTTTCCTCTGAGCCCACCAACACTTTATAGCTGGGTCATGCTTCTTCTGTATGCTGTGTCTTCAGTCATGGTTTCCTTTTTTGATTTTAAAAAGAAATCCAGAAACACACAATTATATAACCGTCTATTTACTAAATCAGCTCCCTCTTATATAGTAGAACATAAAAAAGACAATTTTAGTACCATAACTATGGTCTATTACATCCAGCGGCTCCTTAAGGAGCCTTTCTTTTGCTTTCACCATGCACATCTGTCAGGTTTTCTTTGTCATTCTGCATTGATTTTCCTTCCTTCAGCACTCAGTTTGCTTTCTGGTTGCTGTTTCCCCAGGTTTTCTGAGAGTGCTTTTGTGCTAATTCCCCCTTGTTTTTCTAACCAAGCAGAAAGTAATTCAAAAGCATATGGATTCCCTCCAACCTTCTGCTGCCCCTAAAGATCACTCCTCGCCCAAATTACATTCCACCCACTCTGCACCTTCCATCATTGGTGTATAGCACTGCCTCTTCCTTAGCATTTTTTAAAAACAATTTAATTACCAGATTATTTTGGCTGCGACTGTGTATATCTCTCCTGGTTTCTCATCCTTTCATAATGAGAACTGATGGCTATACTTGGATGTTGATACTGTTTAGAAAATAATGTCTCAAAATATGATGGGCTTATGTTAGGAATGTGGTTAACAATTCTACCTAGGACTGAGCTTGAGGTCTGAGGTAGGATCAGACTGGGAAATGTAATTGACCAATGCGCTGCTTAGATCCCCATCTCTGGATCCAGTCTGTATAAATCGAAACAAACCAATAGAGCGCACTGGTAGGAAGATACATTGCTCACGATTGTATATAAGTTGGGGCTTTTCAGGTTTTTTGGCTGCCTGAGATCCAGATTTGGGGGGGAAACAATGTTATCTTTTTAGCTGCACATCCCTAGATGACAGTGCTGCTGCCATTCAGTGACTGTTTCCACTGAACATCTTAGTCTACTCAGAGGCCTCTTTTCCACTGCATTGCTAAGCTGGGGAGTTTGTCTTCGGGTTACCTTAGGGATTCCCAATCAGGGGCCCATGGTCCCCCAGGGGTCCACAGCCGCTCCAGAGGGGGTTTGCAGCCTTTCCCCCATGCCTTAATCGACTTGGCCACAAGCTAGGGAACCAGCTGCTTTCATTGTCCCCCTCCCCTGTATGAGCATGAGTGAGCTCTCGTCTGGAGAGGGCTCACCTGCGTGCCAACTCCTGCTTTAAACCACCTCCTGTCTCTCCATGGTCAGTCCTCCTGAAGCCTGCCTGTTAACATGGGTGATGATGTCACTTCTGGGGACATGTCACTTCCCAGGGCGTGGCAGGGAGGTGTGGCCAACTGACACCACTTCCTGAGTTTCTCGAAGCCTGAAAAATTATTTCAGGGGCTCCTCCATAGTCAAAAGGTTGAAAAGAGCTGGTCTACCTAATACCTGGCCTTTTGGTCCCCTAACCTCTGGATCCTGTCTCATGAAATGTGTCTTTGTGTGGTAATCACAATTACTCCATGCACCTGGAATGTAGTGATGGCATATGTGAACCTTGAAGGATCCATGAGTATGATTCTGGGAGCTTGATTTGGTCAATGCAGGCATTTTAAAATATAGGTATGTTGTCTAGGTATTTCTGGTGCTAATTGTGTTTGCCTATCAAGAACATTTTCTGTTGTGGAGATGAAATCACGTATCCCACCCCCATGCCTCCGCAACAGAAAGGGCTAGACCAGGGTGGCCAAATTGTGGCTATCCAGATGTCTATGGACTACAATTCCCATGATCCCCTGCCAGCACAAGAAATAGTCCATGGACATCCGGAGAGCCACAATTTGGCCACCCCTGGGCTAGAGATGCATTAAAGTAATTTACAGAGTCATCCTAAACAGAGTAACACCAGTCTAATATTTTAAACCAGGGGTAATCAACCTGTGGTCCTATAGATGTTCATGGACTGCAATTCCCATGAGCCCCTGCCAGCGTTTGCTGGCAGGGGCTCATGGGAATTGTAGTCCATGAACATCTGGAGGACCACAGGTTGACTACCCCTGGTTTAAACAGTAGTGCATTTATTTGATTGCAGTTCTTTATACTTAAATCTTTTCATTCGAAAAACGAGCAGAAGAGCAAAAAAAAAAAATAACCAATGATAGGCCTGGAGGGGGTGGGGAGGGGAGGAGAGGGGCCCAGGTGGCCATGTACACAGCTCTGCTTCCCAACCATATTCTGCACAATCGCGCCACTTCTGGGGTTTCTTAAAACCTGAAGAATGTTTCATTGGTTTCTCAAAGGTGAAAAAGTCGAGAAAGACTGGTTTAAATCTACTGTAGAAATCAGAGTATCCTGATAAGGGTTCTAGCTGGTGGGATGGTGGGGGTGGTTTGCTGCTTAGCACCTCTCGATTTCTTTGATGGTCTCCCATCCAAAAGCTGACCAGGACCAGCCCAGCTAAGTGTCTGAAATCTGACAAGATACTGTTTTTAATGCTATGACTTAATCTATAATATACATATTTAGAGTTATATATTATATCATTTTTATATGTTTTATTCTATTGCAAACCATCCTGTGTTTTAGGAGAAAGGGTGGTTAGTTAATTAATTTCTTATCAGTAACAATGATAATGCTGCTGCTGTTAGCATGGGCCATCCAGGTCAGGGAAGTCCATGGGACAATACACTAATAGTTCTGGGGAGGGGGATGAGTAAGTGTTTCAATAGATTCCAAACATCTTTAAAAACGGAATCTGCACGGTTTGAGTTAGGGGAGTGTACATTATGACAGAGCTCACACAGTCCACTCACTTACAACAGAATATAATCATGTGCATGTTGGCACGCTATAGTTTAAGGAAGTCATATTATTGTTTGAGCGCAAGGTGGTGCAGTGGTGCCACAAAGAGCAGACATCCAGGGAGTATCGAGACTCCCACAAAGCTGCCGTCTTCATGTTGGCGTTGTTGTTAAGCGGAAGCCGTTGTAGTGGTTTGTCACTTCTATGTGACAGATGAACACAAGCAAACACAGGTTTGTAGGTTCCTTAACAGTTATATTATGTACAGAATATTTACATGTTATCCAGCAGAGTGCTGCGCGCACAATGGCATTTTAGAGAGGCAGAGACAGCTTCCCCATCACTCCTTATATACACAACCTATGTACATGCAACCTTCTCTAGTATTGCATCAGCTTTCTATCCAGCCAATAGAAACATTTGTGCTGTGTCATTCCTGTCCACCTGACACTTCTCACATGATCAGCACCTGTCAGTTAGATCAGTTTGATCAACTTCACGCTGTTAGCTGTCACTTGGTACATTATACCAACACCCCTCCTCAGATAACAGAGTGAAGTTCTAACATGTTACTAAACAGTTCATGTTTGTTTATACATACAGGCTTTTTTCCTTCAGGTAACTCTGCCTCTGTGAATACTTCGTTGTTTACCAGTGAGTCAAATTCCGCCTGCATGGCTCCTAGCCAGGCGCCCCTTTCTGGTTCTGCAAAACTCAGAATTTCCTTGAAACTCTCTGGCTCCTGTGTGCCAACAAAGTTTATCACTGGAGTTCCCAGAGTCTCATACTGCAAGCGGTTTGGTGGAACCCCTGCAGTCTTTCTAAGAGTTGCTCTGACACTTGGCTTAGTCTCTGAGCTTGCCTGCATCTGCTGAGATGGAACAGGCATTTGACCTCCCTGGTCATTGTGATTTGTTTCACCAGCATCTGGAGTAACTGGCAGCATAGCCATTTCAGGACTCTGTATGTGAGACCAGTTATTCTGCTCATTGAATGAAGCAGAACGGCTGAACCTCACTCCAGTTTGTCCCTCTTGAAAACGATATGCCTTCATTCCAGACTGATAGCCAATGAATTTCAGAAACTTTGACCGTGGCCCTGCCTTAGTTCTCTTTGCTTTGGGAATGGACACCCAAGCCCCAGACCCAAACACTCGCAAGTAGTTCAACTTAGGCAGTTTTCCATACAATAGGAAGTATGGAATGTGATTAACAGAACTCGACCACACACGGTTACATACATAACAGGCCGCACTGACAGCCTCTGCCCACAGACAGGTAGACGACCTTGTGTCTTTTAACATACACCACATGACTGTCTGCAGTCTGCCTATATGTCTTTCAGCCACTCCATTTTCACTGGGACACCCAGGATTTCCTATCCTATGGCTGATGCCATTTTTCTCCAGCCACTGCTCAAAATCATGAGAAATAAACTCACCCCCAAAATCTGTTTGTATGGAGGACAGTTGACACCCCAACTGCTTTTGTGTTTTAAGACACCAGGTTTTAAATAGCTTGAATGTGTCTGACTTGTGCCTCATAGTTAGTGTCCAGCAGAACCTGCTATAATCGTCCACTATACAAAGCATGTACTGCCGTCCTGAGACACTAGATGGCATCTTTCCCATAAGATCCATGTGTATTAGCTCAAGAGGTCTATGTGTTACTCTTGTGCTTCTTTTAGCCACTGGATACGCCTTGGCTTTTACTTCCTTACACACCTGGCAATCCAAATAATTTGTACACTCCGAGATGTCACCAACCCCAAGAATATCTAAGGTTTTTTTCAATGCTGAGTATCCTATATGCCCAGCCCTTCGGTGCAATAAATGTATACAATTATTGTGAATGGGAGTGTTATCAACAACCTGTGCACTTTCTGAAGTCTCCTTCAACAGATACACACCATCAGACAAACACCCCTGCACCAACTCCTTTCCTTCTTTCCAAATTGAACACCCCTTATTAGTGAATATGACATTAAACATTTCCCTTGTTAAGACAGACACACTTAGGAGATTGGAACGAAGTGAGGGAACACACATTACATTCTTAAAAGTACAATTAAGTTGTGGGAGATATAGTGAACCCATACAGACAACTTCTCTTGTTTGTCCATCAGCCAGCCGCACTTCCTTTAGCTGAGATGTCTGAATGTCTGTCAGCAGCCTCTGGTCATTGCAGAAGATTCCTGTAGCTCCGCTGTCGATTACCCAGTCCCCTCTTGAGGGTAATGCTGTGTTCACGAGCTTGATGGTAGCAGTACCCATTATCCTCTGGGCACTATTTGTAACATCCTTCACCGATTGGGAATTAGCTTTTGAACAGAAACGAGCAATGTGTCCGGTTGACTGACAAATCCAGCACTTTCTCACTCTCCCAGACACCTTCTCCTGCTTTTGGAAGTTGCTCGCATAGACAGCAGCCACCTGGGAGCCGGAATACTCTTTTCCTTTGGCCATATGCCCAGACACAGATAAGACTCCCTTGGCAACTTGCCTGGACTCAAAATCTTGTAGTCGCCCAGTGACTTGGCTCCATTCCAAATCACGTGCTTCATAGCCCTCCAGGCTGGAAACGACTGGTTCAAACTCAGGTAACAGAGATGAAAGCAGAATGAAAATGCGATCCAATTTCGAGGTATCTTTTCCTCTAAGCTCCAAATTACGAAAGCACTCACCCAGAGCATCAATATGTGATCTCACAGACTGACCTGGCAGCATCTGAGTTCTATACAACCTCCTTGACAGAGATATCAGCGTACCGGCCGAGTCCTGGAGATAAACATTGCTCAGAGCAGTCCATGCCTCGCTCGCAGAGTCAGCATTGTAGATATGCAGCAATTGTTGATCATCCACAGCTAACACAATTGTAGCAAGAGCCCTCTTATCAGCCACCTCTTCCTGTGAACTCGGTTTGGGAGGGGGATTCTCCACATACCTCCAGAGCCCTTCTCTGGTTAGATAATGCTTCATCCGCAGCGCCCACACATTGTAGTTTTCCGAGTTGAGCTTCTCCACGGGGATAGCAGCTGTGCTCGCCATCGCAGCTGGAGAACTCATCAACACGTCTCTCTTCCCACCTGCCTCCGTACCTTCAGCACCGGCAGATAACTGCTGCTCCTCAGCAGACATCCAAGCACTCAGGATAACACCACTGCCACAAACTCACCACTGCAACCACTGCAACCTCTGGGCCCATAACCCTGTTGGCGTTGTTGTTAAGCGGAAGCCGTTGTAGTGGTTTGTCACTTCTATGTGACAGATGAACACAAGCAAACACAGGTTTGTAGGTTCCTTAACAGTTATATTATGTACAGAATATTTACATGTTATCCAGCAGAGTGCTGCGCGCACAATGGCATTTTAGAGAGGCAGAGACAGCTTCCCCATCACTCCTTATATACACAACCTATGTACATGCAACCTTCTCTAGTATTGCATCAGCTTTCTATCCAGCCAATAGAAACATTTGTGCTGTGTCATTCCTGTCCACCTGACACTTCTCACATGATCAGCACCTGTCAGTTAGATCAGTTTGATCAACTTCACGCTGTTAGCTGTCACTTGGTACATTATACCAACACTTCACACAGAAGGGATCTCATTGAGAAAACAGCACACCTTAAAAGCAAGCAAAGAGTCGAACATTTCAGGAGCGGGGGGAGGCCATTATACCACCAAAAGGAACAACAGAAACAGACACACGTCCCTTGCGAACGTACAAGAGATAATCACTTCCTGCGGCAGCTTTAAAAAGAACCATCCCGTGCTTTGAATGTGTCTTGAAGGAGGCTGAGACAATGGGAACACACCCAAACAACAGGCAAGGTTGTGTTTTTTTGTTCTCTCTCTGCATGTGTGGGGCAATCTGCGAGTCCTTCCACTATTCAGTGCTCGAGGAAAAGACTGTGGAAAAGAGAAGGGGGTCTGTGGTGGCAAACGTGCTAAATGATTTGAAAGCAGCTGAGAAGGAACTCTCTGCTCGTACAGCCCGGCTGGTTTCCAAGAGCACCAAGCAGTATTTCCAGCTGGACGCTCACTCTGGGAATGTACTCTCTTTTTTTCTTTTGTAATAATTTTATTATTTATTGTTATATAAAGTATTTACAGAAAAGTAAAAGAGGAAAAAAAGCGACCAGCTGATATGGTTTGCCATCCTCTTTTAACATACATATTCAGTTTCCATCACATATTAATCCTAATCTAGAAGTTTTTATCATCTTTCTTAGCAAAATGATTGTTAATACATATGAGAGTATAATCTGTTATAAGAATATATTCTATTATTATCTTAAGTGATATAAAGTCGGTCCCCTTCATATATTGGCCCTGACCTAAGAGTTACTACTGCTGTCTTGTTGATACATATGAAGTATAGTTTGCCGTCCTCTTTTAGCATACATATTAGCATACATATTCAGTTCCCATCACTTATTGATCCTGATCTAGAAGTTATTACCATCTTTCTTAGCAGAGTAATTGTTGATACATATGAGAGTATAATCTATTATAAGAATATATTATATTATTGTCTTAGGTAATATAAAATCAGTTCCCTTCATATATTGGCCCTGACCTAGAAGTTACTGCTGTTGTCTTTCCCACAGGAAACCGGGAGAATGCTCCACTGTTCATCACATCCTTCAGGTGGTCGCAGAAAATGAAATTGTATTTTTTTCCATAGTGTCGCCTGATAATTCCTGTATAGAGTATTTCTGGCCCTTCTGTCAGGGCCAACGAAGTCTCTTGCTTGATTCTTGCTTGCAGTCGCCTTTAAGTAGGCTGTGTATTCTTTGTCAATCCGGATCTCTTCCTCTGGTCGCTCAGAGATATCTCCTGATAGCTTCCTGCGTGCTGTCGCCTTTGAATAGACTCTATTTATTTTGTTGATCCAAATCACTTCCTGCTCTAAATAGACTTCCAGGTTTTTGGAGCTTTCCTTCCTTAAATCTGTTTTCCCAAGTTCTTCCAAGGTGCTTTGGATTTTTACGTCCCTAGCTCTCTCCCCCTCCTGTTGATTCACTTCCAGACATTGAATTCTCATTTGAAGTATTGTTGGCTGAGTTGTGTTTTCATCAGCTGTTTTTTCCAAACCGTCGGTTCTGTCTAAAAGCTCTTTCTTAGTCTTTTGGATTTCATTTTCCAGCTTGTTGACTGCTTTCAGTATCTTGGAGTTCCCTTCGCATAACAAATGGAAAAGCTGTGCCTTAGTTAATTCTTCCATAGTTCTAGGCAGTCACAGATTATAAACAGAAAGTCTCGTGAGGTCTCGCGGGAGCTCGAGTGATCCAAAATTAACAGTTTGTCGATCTCCGTATAAAGTCAACGTCCCCCACTGAATTCTCTCCAACAAATCTTTAAAGTCTCTCTTTTCTTTAAGCTCTCTCTTTGTTTGATTAATGAGTGTGATTATCTGGGAGCTCCCACTTAACGAAAGAATTCACTTGTAAATTGGTTGAGAAGGGGGGGAAGAGCTTGTGAGGAAAAGAAAGGAAAAACCAGAACACTCACAGTCTTTACTGTTGCAGACTTCAGCTCCTGTCAGTCTGGTAAGAGATGATCTGGGAAGAATGTAGGGTCAGCTGGTCGTTTCAAGCTTAGAAAATTATTTACAACAAGGGCGCCATCATGACCTTGAGCACATGCTGCGGCGATCCGGAGAGCTTAGTCTCCCTCCCTCTCCACGGATCTGTAGGACCCTCAGGATGCCGTTCCTGGTTCCTGGGGCGACCGGCGAGCAAGATTTGCGTATCTGCTCAGGTCTGCCAGGTGCGGTTGCTCCTGACCCTCAGCATGGCTTAAGAGCCGGACAGAAGCCCAGCTAGTACGGCGCTATCTTCAGTCGTCTCTGGGAATGTACTCTTAATGGCAAAAATAGATCGAGAGGCTTTGTGTAGTCAGAATGACCCCTGTGTCTGACATTCTGAAATTGTGCTGGAAAACCCACTGCAAGTGCACAGAATTGAAGTCGAAATAGAGGATGTGAACGACAACTCCCCCCAGTTCTCTAAAAAAGAATTCCTTTTTGCAATACCGAAGCAGACTCTCACAAATACTCGGTTCCCTGTGGAGAGTGCTGAAGATACACTTGGTGTGTAATTCTGAACAGCATTTTCACCTTTGTCTAGATCTTCAGCGCTCTCCACTTGGTGATAATGACCATTTTTGGCTGGATGTGCAAAGTCACCCCGATGGGAGCAAATATGCGGAATTGGTGTTGCAGAAACATTAAGATCGTGAAAGGGATCCACGGCTTTTCCTTGTACTGTCAGCAGTTGATGGAGGGACACCAAAGAGAACAGGAACTGCAAACATTCTCATTGATGTTCTGGATGTCAATGACAATGCTCCTCATTTTCATCAGTCTCTTTATCATGTGAAAATAATGGAAAACACCCCGGCAGGTACAGTTATACTTAAAGTAGAAGCCACTGATAGGGATTTGGTTACCAATGCAGAAATAACTTATTATTTTAGCCAGATACCTGGCAGTGTGCTCAGATCTTTCAAGCTAAACCAATGGTCTGGGGAACTTACTGTTTCAGGAGTAATTAATTATGAAATGGACAAAAATTATGCAATAAATATCAAAGCCGCAGATGGAGGGGGGCTGTCTGATTACTGCAAAGTCATAGTGGAGGTTGAGAACAGAAACGACAATGCCCCGGGGGTGACCCCCACGACCCTCAACAGCCCTTTTCCAGAAGATTCTCCCCAAGATACAGTGGTAGCCCTTTCAGTATCATGGATCACGATTCTGGAGATAATGGCAGAACTGCCTGCACCGTTGAGTCAGATGCACCCTTCATGTTAAAAGCCATGATGAATAGCTATTACCAGTTGGTCACCCAACAACCCCTGGACCGAGAAAGAGTCGCAGAGTACAACATCACCCTCGCAGCCACAGACTGGGGCTCTCCCAGGCTCACTTCAACAAGAATCATTAATGTTCAGATCTCAGATGTTAATGACAATGCTCCAGTATTTGAGAAGTCATCATATGAAATGCAATTGTGGGAAAATAATATCCCAGGTCTGCTCATGGGTATAGTCCAAGCCAAGGATGCAGACACAGAGAAAAATGCCAAAGTGACCTATTCTCTTTTGCCTGGGAAGGTCAGTGATCAACCAGTGTCCTCTTCCATCTCCATCAACTCTGAAATGGGGAATCTGTATGCCATCCGCTCAGTGAACTACGAGCAGGTGAAAGATTTCCATGTGACTGTGAGGGCTGTGGCAGCGGTTCTCCTCCCTTGAGCTCTGAGGTTGTTGTCAGAGTTATTATTTTGGATGAAAATGATAATGCCCCGTTCATCCTCTACCCTCTTCAGAATGACACTTCCCCATCCAATGACCTGGTTCCCCGGGGGGCGGAGGCTGGCTACCTGGTCACCAAGGTGGTGGCAGTGGACAGAGATTCCGGTCAGAACTCCTGGCTTTCCTACGAGCTCCTGAAGGCCACCGAACCAGGTCTGTTCAGTGTGGGGGCCCAGAATGGAGAAGTGAAAACAACAAGACCAATTAACAAACGAGACATCTTCAAACAGAAACTTTTAATTGGAGTCAGAGATAACGGTCACCCTCCCCAGTCCACCTCTGCAGCACTAAGCATTCTGCTGGTGGATGGCTTTTCTGACTCTTATATGAAAATGGTGGAGATCCCAAAGGAGGAAGTGATGGGGGAGAAAGACCGTACCCTGACCATGTACCTGGTCATATGCTTGGCTGTCATCTCCTCCATTTTTCTGGTCTCCATGTTGGCATTTGTTGCCATCAAGATTCATAAAAGGAGGAAGTTCATTGACAACTCTGCCCTGAATTTCCCAGTGGGACCAAATTTCCCAGAGAACTGTGGAGATGCTGATGGTCGATCCCTTTCCCGGGCTTACAACTATGAGGTGTGCTTAGCTGGTGGGTCCTCGAACAGCGAGTTGCTCAAAATCAGGGGGATTCAAGGAATTCAGTTGGTTCCCAAGATCTTTCCAGTCATGCAGAGAAAAGTGAGCACATGAACCAGGTGAGAATAATTTAATGTACTGTCTCTATCAGCACTTTGAGGAAAGGCTGAGGCACTTGGTAATGTTCAGTCTGGAGAAGAGGAAGTTGAGGGGGGACAGGATGGTTCTCTTTAGGCATTTATAAGGTTGTCACTTGGAGGAGTTCAGGAAGACTTTTCTGTTGGCAACAGAGGATAGAACTCCCAATATTTGGTTTAAATTATGTACAAAAAGGTTTCTTTTAGCTGGAATGTTTTAAATTTTATACTATTTTAATTACAAATAAATACTTTATTTACATTGTAATTTGATTACTGGTCTAGCACCGTAAATCAAGCACAAGTAGTATGAAAAGGTCTGTCTGTAAATTAGAATTTTTTAAAATTAGCAATAAGCATAGTTCAGCAATGGAACCAGCTGCCTAGGGTGATGGTGAGCTCCCCCTCATTGGCAATCTTCCAGCAGCATCTGGGTGGGCATTTTTCAAGGATGCTTTAGGCTGATCCTCCATTGACCAGGGGGTTGGGTTAGATGGCATGTATGATCCCTAGCAACTTTATTATTCTATTTTTAAAGATTTGTTCAGTGTAAGTCATCAGTGCTTGAAATCTAGTGAATCAATGGCAATGGAGTGTGATACAGTAGTAGTAGTAGTAGTAGTAGTAGTAGTAGTAGTAGTAGTAGTAGTAGTAGTAGTAGTAGTAGTATTTCCTTTCTTGCATTTCTTTTCTTCTCCAACTGCTCTTGTACTTTTTATGGGAATATAATGGAAGGTGACCATTGGTTAAGGTAAAATATAAATGCTGCATTAGCATAAACATAAGCACTGTGTAAGTGTACAGTACCATAGATCATGACTTGAAATTGGGCTGATCTCTCTCCGGAGGCAGGAGAAGAATGAGGTGATCTGGAAAAGTAAGCTTTGGGATCCCACCCCCAAAGGGAACAGGAGAAAAGAGGGAGCAGCTGCTCATTTCATTGCCCTCCCGTCTTTTTTCTGGGACTCTGTCGTGTCAATCCTGGCCTGCATCGATAAAGAGGCAAAATGTGGCTCCTTGTCTGAACTTCCCATTGAATTTCCAGCCAAATCCTGTTTCTCAAGCCAAGAAAGTCGGAGCCCCTTGACATGTAACATTTTGCGGTTTTGAGGTATATTCAATTTATATAGCACCCATCTGTGTAGAGAAGCTACAGACGGTTCACAACATGTTAAAATCAGTTTTAAATACAATAAAAACAATAAATACACCAAATGCTCCAGTTTGGTCACTGTTTCTCCATGTGGGGATTTTATTCTGGTGAGGGAAGGATTATTTATACACATATGCCTAAAATATAATACATGGTGTAGATCGAGCAAAGAGGCTGCTAAGTGATGAGTCCCCCAGGAGACAACTCAGCTGGCTAAGTTTTGTGCCGCCGCCATAAAAATCCGATGCTCTAGAGTAGCATAATTTTAAGTTCTATTTTATGATCTGTTTTAAATTGTATTACATTAAATGACCATATTCTTTTGGTCATGTATTAACTTCATATAACTTGGTCTGAGAGCCTCTTGTGGCGCAGAGTGGTAAGGCAGCCGTCTGAAAGCTTTGCCCATGAGGCTGGGAGTTCGATCCCAGCAGCCGGTTCAAGGTTGACTCAGCCTTCCATCCTTCCGAGGTCGGTAAAATGAGTACCCAGCTTGCTGGGGGGTAAACGGTAATGACTGGGGAAGGCACTGGCAAACCACCCCGTATTGAGTCTGCCAAGAAAACGCTAGAGGGCGTCACCCCAAGGGTCAGACATGACTCGGTGCTTGCACAGGGGATACCTTTACCTTTACCTTTAACTTGGTCTGAACGACTGTAATAGTTTGAACTGAACATGCATTCACTTAAATACATGATGTGCATTTGTTTATGTAGAAGAGCTGGGGACTTTGTACCGCACTTTTTACTACCTAAACGACTCTCAAAGAAGCTTACAATCGCTTTCCCTTCCTCTCTCCACAACAGGCACCTTGAAAGGTATGTAGGGCTGAGAGAGTTTTGATTGAACTGTGACTGGCCCAAGGTTATGCAACTGGCTGCATGTGGGGGAGGCATGGGGAATCAAACCTGATTCTCCAGATTATGACTTTCAAGGCAAGTGAGAAGCAGAGGTGGTCTGCAGACTCTTCCTTAGTGGTCTCCCATCCAAATTCTTAGCTTAGGGGTCTCCTATTTCTGCTTAGCTTCCAAGGTCAGATGAGATGCGGCTATACCATGCAGCCTTCCCTCCCATGTTGTCCATTAACACATTTATAAATGTTGATACCGAACCACAGACTTACCAGAGGGTAGGATAGGCTGCAGGTTGTGTTGATTATGAGGAAAATGGTCAAGGGGATCTTGATACAACTTGCTGCATGATACTGATTCTATGAATAAATAGAGAACAATAAAATATAATCTTGTCCACTTGATATGACATTCTTGCACTTTACATGGAGGTGCTGGAGGTAGCAGGAATGCTCCATGGGGTTGCTATTCAAGTAGACTTCAAAAGACTGCTGATTTTAAAGTGGGACCCACTTCAAAAGCTTTGAGAATGAGCAGTTTATGAAACAACATGGAACATCTACGATTTTCTTCAAGTTGTGCCACAAGATGGCAGCAGGAGCAAGCAGATGAGTTGCAGATGCCATTTCACAAAGAGCCTAGTTTTGTAGCCACACTCAGCAGAAAGCTGTGAACAGAGAGAATCTGAAACCAGAAGGCTGGATGGACGGGCAGATTTAAAGACTGAAAACATTGAACAAAACGGGGGGGAAACAGTTTTTCCAACAGGATAAATTGTCTCTAGATAGTACTCAGCTGGTATATGATTTCACAAAGTGGCTAACTTCGGGGGATCTGGCATCATGAATAACTTCAGGATCAGAAAAGGTCAGTACCTTTTGTTCTTACTCTCTCTGTCTGGAGTGGTTTGTGCCTCCATTCGCTATTCTTTGCCTGAGGAGAAGAAAAGTGGGTCTCTGGTGGCTAATGTGCTGAAGGACTTGAAACTGGGAGCAGGGGAGCTCTCTGCCCGCAGAGCCCAGCTGGTTTCCAAAAGCAATAAGCAGTATTTCCAGCTGGACACCCGTTCTGGGAACCTCTTTGTAAATGAAAAGATAGACAGAGAAGCCTTGTGTGGTGAGATGGAGCCTTGTTTGCTGTTGTCTGAAATTGTGCTCCAAAACCCTTTGAAAATACACAGCATTGAGATTCAGATAAAAGATGTCAATGACAACTCTCCCAAATTCTCTAAAAAGGAATTTGAACTAGCAATTCCTGAGCACATCCCTGCAAGTACTCGATTCCCCCTGGAATCTGCCCAAGATGAGGACTTGGGTGAAAACAGCATCCAGAACTACACACTAAGTCCCAATGAGAATTTTTGGCTGGAATTGCAAAGTGACGCTAGTGGCAAAAGATACTTAAACCTTGTCCTGGAGAAACCACTGGATAGGGAGAAGGAAGCACAATTTGGGTTGACTCTCACAGCTGTTGATGGAGGGCTGCCCCAAAGAACAGGCACTGTTCAACTGAAGGTCAATGTTCTGGACACCAATGACAACTTCCCTCAATTTATACAATCTGAATATAAAGTGAAGCTAAGAGAAAATAGTCCCTGTGACACTCTGGTCTTGAAAGTGGAAGCTAGGGATTTGGATTCTGGTTCAAATGCACAAATCACTTATTCATTCCATCAGTTGCCTGAGAAAATAAGCCATGTATTCAAGTTGAACCAAATGACTGGGGAAATCACTGTATTGGGAACAATTGACTATGAAAAGGAAGTCAGCTATCACATTGACATTAAGGCAACAGATGGAGGGGGCCTTTCAGGCCACTGCAAGGTCCTGGTGGAGATAGAGGATGAGAATGACAATGCACCTGAGATATCGGTCATATCCATCACCAGCCCTTTGGCAGAAGACTCTCCCCTAGATACGCTGGTTGTGCTCTTCAGTGTCACAGACCGAGACTCCGGAGACAATGGGAGGACCTCCTGCTCTGTGGACATGAACTTGCCCTTTCTGTTAAAAACCACCACAAATAATTATTATCAACTGGTGACCCAAATGTTATTGGATAGAGAAAAGGTCCCTGAGTATAACATCACCATCTCAGCTACCGATCGGGGCTCTCCCCAGCTCACTTCAAGAAGAACCGTTAGGGTTGAGATCTCCGACATCAATGACAACCCTCCAGTGTTTGAGAAGGCCAAGTATGAAATGCAAGTGTGGGAAAACAATATTCCGGGCCTGCTGATGGGCTCGGTCCATGCTGTCGACCTGGATGTGGAGCAGAATGCCCAGGTGACCTATTCTCTTGTGCCTGGAAATGCCAGCGGTGCTCCTGCAGCCTCTTACGTCTCCATCAACTCTGAGACGGGGAATCTGTACCTCCTGCGGTCTCTGGACTATGAGCAGATCAGGGAATTCCAAGTGACAGTCAGGGCTTCGGATGGGGGTTCCCCTCCTCTGACCTCGGAAGTTGGTGTTCGAGTTGTTATCCTGGATGAAAACGACAATGCGCCCTTCTTCCTCTACCCGCTCCAGAACAGCACCTCCCCCTGCAATGACCTGGTGCCCAAGTCAGTGGAGGCCGGTTACCTGGTGGCCAAGGTGGTGGCTGTGGATAGGGATTCGGGCCAGAACTCTTGGCTGTCCTATGAACTGCTGAAGGCCACTGACCCCGGCCTCTTCAGCATCGGAGCCCAGAACGGGGAAGTGAAAACTAGGAGACCCCTGACGGAACGAGACACCAGCAAGCAGAGGCTGGTCATCCTAGTGAGGGACAATGGCCACCCTCCCCAGACCAGCACTGCAACCCTGAATGTCCTTCCAGTGGATGGCTTTTCAGACCCTTACCTGAATATTGCGAGTGTCCGTCACGATGAAGCCCGGGAGGAAGACGGCTCCTTGACGATGTACCTGGTGATCTGCTTGGCTGCTGTGTCCTTTGTGTTCCTGATCTGCATCATTGTGTTTGTCGTCATCAAAGTGTACAAGAAGGAGTCTGGCTTTCTCTCTGCCCTTCCTCAGTTCCCACCTGCCTTACCTGAGATCCCAGAGGCTGGAGTGGATTCTCAGAGTGGATCACTCTCCCGGGCTTACCACTATGATGTCTGCCTAACAGGTGGATCACTAAGTAGCGAGTTCAGATTCCTTAGGCCGCTCATCCCTGTTTTCTCCATGGGAGACCCAAATGTCTCTCAGAACCACAGGATTTCTTCAGTCTCTCAAGAGACACCTGAGCAAGCAGAGGGCCAAAACCCAAGAGAATCGGTAAGTCTGATATTCTTCATTAGCTCATCTGATTGTATTAGAATAGCACGCAGTATTAGGGGACATTGATTGTGCTAGGAGAAAAGTCATAGTTGATACTTTACGTCTCCAGTTATCAGTTGATAGTCACTGAGGATTTTATCCTCCCGGTAGTGAAAATCCATTTTTGAAATAGTTCTTTTCTTTCTAATCACAGATATTCCTTGTCGTTTGTTGCTGCTTCTTTTATACTTATATGATTTTATTCCAACTAAGGGTATTGGTATGTGTCTTTCTTATAGTCATGTCTTCATTGTTCCTGCTGTAAAACCATTGTTATAACTTAGCAGAGCAGCATGATATGACCCCCTGTTCTTTAAGATTTAAGCACAGGGCTCTCAAAGTCAAGAATAGTTAGGTTTAGTTTCCACTTGCAGCCCTAAGGCTGTTCCTATTATCCAATGATAACATATTTTCCAAATTGTAGTACTTATTTTTATGTCCTCCCTGAGGCCAATGGAATGAAATTCTGGTAAAAGAAAGAAGTAGTTTATTAAGAATGTCAAAGCACAGATGGATATAAAAGAACTAATCTGGGCTGCACATTTTATGTGGATATGCTATTGGGAGTATTGATTTTTAGCCTCTCAATTAAGACAAGATGTGCCTGCAGTGGCCACATACGGATGGTTGAATGTGGTGGTATGCCCAGGGCTTCTAAAGAAAGGCTTTCAAAGAGCTACACCCTTAAGCTTTTCTTGGGCTATGATCTCAGAAACGATAGAGCCTTTTCTGCCTGCTTATTCCTTTCTGCAATCTGTTTTTCCATCCTGTTGCAGCCATTTCTACAGCCTTCCATATGCAGCCAAAGTCTCAGGGATGTGACTTCATTCAATTGAATATGCTAAAAAAATGTGTAAGATATTGTTACCCAAATAGGCTTGTTTGCCTAGCGTGCCACTTCAAGATGAAGTAGATTCCAGAAGTAGACGGACATTTATTGCAATAAAGGGGATCTCGATGGCAAAGACCTGAGGATTCCATTCATGAGGCACTAGCAATAACTGTTTATACAGTGTGACAAACTCACTTTAGATATGTGCAGATGTCTTTAAATGACTACATACATATTTCTTTCATATCTGTAAGCACATTTTGCCTAGTAAAATATTAGACCAGGGTACAGTATCAGGGGAAATTGACTGTGATAACTTTATTGCAATAAAGGCGATCTTGGTGGCAAAGACCTGAGGTTTCCATTGGTACTGCATGAGTAATAACTTTTTATACATTGTGACAAACCCATTTTAGATATGCGCAGGTGCCCTTCAATGACTTCATGCATATTTCCTTCATAACTGTTTAAGCACATTTTGTCAAGTATGCATATATCTTTCCCTTATGTGACACATTTATGGTAGCATTAGTAAAAACAAGTTTCACAAAAATAGTTCCCTTATCTCCTGTATTCCAAAGCTTTTTACTTGACTTCTTACCTTCTTACCCATTCCACCACATCCTATTTTGCATAGTAACCTTTTACATAGTAGCAAAAGTTAATCGAAGATGATGTAAGCCTGTAAGCTCAAGGTATGCACCCTAAAATGGCATTAATTTTTCCATATCACAGGTTTGGAGGGCTACTTAATGCAGCGGTCACATGGGGAAACCAGAGGGCTGTGGAGCTCTGGAATGCTTTTGCACAGCTTCACCTGATACATCAGCTGCATCCATTCCAGGGTCACATTCATATGGCTGAATTCATAACCACATTCATAACCACATTCATATGGCTGAATATTAGGATTTTATTTTGTAGTGTAGTGTAGATCAGCAGTGGAATGGGCTGCCCAGGGAGATAGTGAGCTCTTCCTCACTGTAGATCTTCCAGGAGCACCTGGACAGGCATTTTTCAAGGTTGCTTGAGGCTGATCCTGGATTGAGCAGGGGGTTGGGCTAGATGGCCTGTATGTCCCCTTCCAACTCTATGATTTTATTAGTTCAGTGTAAGTCTTTGATGCTTGAAATCTAGTGAATCAATGGGACTGGAGTATGATATAATAATAATAATAATAATAATAATAATAATAATAATAATAATAATAATAATAATAATAATAATAATAATAATAATAATAATATGGTATTTTCTTTCCTGCATGCATTTCTCTTCTTCTCTGTCTTCTCTTGCACTTCTTAGGGGAATATATAAAAGAATAATAATGGAAGGTTGAGGTAAAATATAAATGCTGAGTTAGCATAAAGATAAGGACCGTGTGACTGTTTGGTACTGTAAATCATGACTTGAAATTGGGCTGATCTCTCACAGGACAGGAGTTCAGAAAGGTGGCAGAAGAATGAGGGGATTTGGAAAAGGAAGTTTTTGGCTCATCCCCAGAGGGAACAGGAGAAAGAGGGAGAAGCTGCCTTATTTCGGTGCCCCCTCTTCCTTTGTTTGCTTGCTCTGATAACTGTCTCATCAATCCTGGCCTGCATCCATAAAGAGACAAAATCTTGCACCTTGTCTGAACTTCCCACTGAACTTCCAGCCAAATTCTGTTTCTCAAGCCTAAATTATTAAATGTATATACCACCCCTCTCTGTGGACAGGCTAGGGGCAGTTTACAAGAAAATAAAATCAGTTTGAAGTACAATTAAAATAAAATAATAAAACAATAAATTCACTGTATGCTCCTGTAAGCCTGATATTTCTCCATGTGTTCAGTATTCAGGGGTGGGATTTTATTCTGGAGAGGGAAGGGTTATTTACAAACATATGCCTAAAATATTATACTATCTAGATGTTTTTTATACCCCACTTTTTACTACCTGAGGGATAGTGGCTTACAGTTGCCTTCCCTTTCTCTCCCCACAACAGTTATCCTCTGAGGTAGGTGAGGCTGCACATGGAAGAGGATTGGAGAATCAAACTGGTTCTCCAGATTAGAGGCTGAGACTCTTAACCACTGCCCAGCTGATTTATGGTGGCCCCAACAAGGGGCTGTCAAGGAAATAGGAAGCACAGGTGGTTTGCCTCTGTCCTTCCTCTGCAGAGTCTTCCTTGGTGGTCTCCTTTCTTAACTTCCAGTTTATGGCAATCCCAGCAAGGAACTTTCAAGGTACGTGAGAAATAGAAGTGGTATGCCACTGTCCTTCCTCTGCAGAGTCTTCCTTGGTGGTCTCCCCTCTTGGTTAGCTTCCAAGAACTGATGAGATCCAGCTGTAACATGCAACCTTTCCTCTCATGATGAGCATTTACACATTTCTCAATGCTGATATTGAACAAAAGACTTACCAGAAGTTATGACAGGCTAGAGGTCCTGTTGATTATGAGGAAAACAGCCATGAGATCCTTATGCCACCTACTGTTCAATACCGATTAGCTGAATAAATAGAGAACAATAAAAGTGAAATAATCTTGTCCATTTGATATGACATTCTTGCACTTTACATGGAGGTTGTGGGAACACTCCATGGAGTTACTCCACAAGTAGATTTCAAAAAAGACAGAGTAGGTTTTAAACTGGGTAGTTTATGAAACAACATGGAACATTTATGGTTTTCTTCAGGTTGTGCCACAAGATGGCAGCAGGAGCAAGCAGATGAGTTGCAGATGCCATTTCACAAAGAGCCTAGTTTTGTAGCCGCACTCAGCAGAAAGCTGTGAACAGAGAGAATCTGAAACCAGAAGGCTGGATGTACGGGCTGATTTAAAGACTGAAAGCAGTGAACAGAAGGGGGGAAAACAGTTTTTCCAACTGGATAAATTGTCTCTAGATAGTACTTAGCTGATATATGATTTCACAACCCTAAGTGGCTAACCTGGAAGGATCCAACAGCATGAATAACTTCAGGATGATGAAAGGTCTGTACCTTTTGTTCTTACTCTCTCTGTCTGGGGTGGTGTGTGTCTCCATTCGCTATTCTTTACCTGAAGAGAAGAAAAGTGGGTCTCTGGTGGCAAATGTGCTGAAGGATTTGAAACTGGGAGCAGGGGAGCTCTCTGCCCGCAGAGCCCAGCTGGTTTCCAAAAGCAATAAGCAGCATTTTCAGCTGGACACCCATTCTGGGAACCTCTTTGTAAATGAAAAAATAGACAGGGAAGCTTTGTGTGGTGAGATGGAGCCCTGCTTGCTGTTGTCTGAAATTGTGCTCCAAAACCCTTTGAAAATACACAGCATTGAGATTCAGATAAAAGATGTCAATGACAACTCTCCCAAATTCTCTGAAAATGAATTTGAACTAGATATTCCAGAACACGTCCCTGCAAGTACTCGATTCCCCCTGGAATCTGCCCAAGATGAGGACTTGGGTGAAAACAGTGTCCAGAACTACACGCTAAGTCCCAATGAGAATTTTCATTTGGAAATGCAGAGTGCCAGAGGTGGAAAGAAATATCTGGACCTTGTTCTGGAGAAACCACTGGACAGGGAGAAAGAGGCTGAGTTTGGCCTGGTTCTCATAGCAGTTGATGGAGGGATACCCCAGAGAACAGGAACAGTTCGAATAAAAATTAATGTACTGGACAGCAATGACAACTTTCCTCAGTTTACGCAATCTGAATATATAGTGGGATTAAAGGAAAATAGTCCTAGAGATACGCTAGTCTTAAAAGTGGAAGCCAGAGATTTGGATTTTGGTTCAAATGCACAAATCTCTTATTCATTCCACCGGGTTCCTGAGAAAATAAGCACCTTGTTCCAGTTGCATCAAACAACAGGAGAAATCACCATATTGGGACCCGCTGACTATGAAAAGGAAGCCAGCTATCACATCGACATTAAGGCAACAGATGTAGGGGGCCTCTCAGGCCACTGCAAGGTCCTGGTTGAAATTGAGGATGAGAATGATAATGCTCCTGAGATATCGGTCATATCCCTCACCAGCCCTTTGGCAGAAGACTCTCCCTTAGATACGCTGGTCGTGCTCTTCAGTGTCACAGACCGAGACTCTGGAGATAATGGCAGGACCTCCTGTTCTGTGGACATGAACTTGCCTTTTCTGTTAAAAACCACCACGAATAATTATTATCAACTGGTGACCCAAAGTCCTTTGGACAGAGAGAGAGTCCCTGAGTATAACATCACCATCACAGCTACTGATCGGGGCTCTCCCAGGCTCACTTCAAAAAGAACTATTAGGGTTGAGATCTCCGACATCAATGACAACCCTCCAGTGTTTGAGAAAGGCAAGTATGAAATGCAAGTGTGGGAAAACAATATTCCAGGCCTGCTGATGGGCTCAGTCCATGCTGTTGACCTGGATATGGAGCAGAATGCCCAGGTGACCTATTCTCTTGTGCCTGGAAATGCCAGCGGTGCTCCTGTGGCCTCTTACGTCTCCATCAACTCTGAGACAGGGAATCTGTACCTCCTGCGATCCCTGGACTATGAGCAGATCAGAGAATTCCAAGTGACAGTCAGGGCTTCGGATGGGGGTTCTCCTCCACTCAGCTCGGAAGTTGCCATTCGAGTTGTCATCCTGGATGAAAATGACAATGCGCCCTTCTTCCTCTACCCGCTCCAGAACAGCACCTCCCCCTGCAACGACCTGGTGCCCAAGTCAGTGGAGGCTGGTTACCTGGTGGCCAAGGTGGTGGCTGTGGATGGGGATTCGGGCCAGAACTCTTGGCTGTCCTATGAACTGCTGAAGGCCACCGACCCCGGCCTCTTCAGCATCGGAGCCCAGAACGGGGAGGTGAAAACCAGGAGACCCCTGACAGAGCGAGACACCAGCAAGCAGAGGCTGGTTATCCTAGTGAGGGACAACGGCCACCCTCCCCAGACCAGCACTGCAACCCTGAATGTCCTTCCGGTGGATGGCTTTTCAGACCCTTACCTGAATATTGCGAGTGTCCGTCACGATGAAGCCCGGGAGGAAGATGGCTCCTTGACGATGTACCTGGTGATCTGCTTGGCTGCAGTGTCCTTTGTGTTCCTGATCTGCATCATTGTGTTTGTCGTCATCAAACTGCACAAGAAGGAGTCTGGCTTTCTCTCTGCCCTTCCTCAGTTCCCACCTGCCTTACCCGAGATCCCAGAGACTGGTGTGGATTCTCAGAGTGGATCACTCTCCCGGGCTTACCACTATGATGTCTGCCTAACGGGTGGATCGCTAAGCAGCGAGTTCAGATTCCTTAGGCCTCTCATTCCTGTTTTCTCCATGGGGGACCCAAATGTCTCTCAGAATCACAGGATTTCTTCTCTCTCTCAAGACACACCTGAGCAGGCAGAGGGCCAAATACAAAGAGAACAGGTAAGTCAGATATTGTTCTTGAATACCTCATAGTGCTAGGCAAAACGTCATAGTTGATTCTTTACATCTCCCTTCTTCAGTTGATGGTCACTGATAATTTTAGCCTGCTGGTATTGTAAATCCATGTTTGCATTTGTAGTTTGAAGCAGCTCTTTTCATACTTACATGATTTTATTCCAACTAAGGGTATTGGCATGTGTCTTTCTTATAGTCATGTCTTCATTGTCCCTGCTGAAAACAATTGTTATGACTTCCTAACTGAGCTCAGCAGAGCAAATGGATTTTGTTGCTTTACGTTTCAAGCTCAGGACTCTCACTTGCAGCCCTAAGGCTGTTCCTATTGTTCAGTGATAATTCATTCTCCAAATACAGTACATTTTTGATGCCGAGAGAAGTAGCTTTTTAAGAATTTGAAAGCACAGATGTGTCAATCTATGTTAAATTTTATGTGGATGTTCTAACTGGAGCATTGATTTTTAGCCTCTTAATTAAAGCGAGATATTATTATTTATTTAATTTATTCTCTGCGGTGGCCTTGTAGGGATGGTTGAATGTGGTTGTAACAGCCGTTGTTTCAATATAAGAACTTTCAAGAGACTGTGGATAGAGCTACACCTTCAAGGTTTCCTTGGGCTGTGATCTCAGAAAGCCGGAACATTTGCTATCTACTCACTCATTGCTGCAATCTGTTTTTTTCCCATCCCATTGCAGCCATTTATACAGCCCTGCATATGCAGCAAAATTACCAGGAATGGGACTTCATTCAATTGAACATGCCAAACTATTGTGTAACATATTGTTACTCAAATGAGCATTTTTGCCTGGTCTGCCAATTGCCAATGAAGGCCATAACAGGGACATTCCAGAAGTAGACAGAACTTTATTGCAATAAAGGGGCTCTAGGTGGCAAGGACCCACGGATTCTAATGAAGCATTAGCAGTAACTTTTTATATAATGTGACAAACACATTTTAGATACATGCAGATCTTTCAACATGGACGTTTCCACATCTGTATAAGAACATATTGTCAAGTACAAACATATCTTCTTTCCCTTATTATGTAATATATTTATGGTTTTCTGTAGACTTACAAATACAAGCTTTGCAAAAAAGAGTTCCCTTATCTCCCTGTATCAGTAGTTCTGCTTATTCTGCCATGATCCCGGATATTTTGCTTGATATTACCCATTTTGCCAAATCCTATTTAGCACAGTAACTTTTTACACAGCTGCAAAATTTAACCAAAGTTGAAGTTAGCCTGTGAACTCAAGTTATACACTCTTAAAAATGCATTAGCCCTGTCAGTCTTGCTATCTTTCCTATCAATATCACAGGTTAACTAATCATTAAGGAATTGCATTCCTTTCCATAGAGATCAAGGTAGCAGATGAAGAGAACTGCCATGTATTTAAGACACACTTAAAAAAAAACACAATTAATAAGCAGCAAAACAAAAACACCATCCATAGATTTAAAAATTGCTAACCATTAGTCAGAAAATGCACAATGGCGATACATGGTAACCTCCTGCAGGGAATTAAAGCGAGTATATGTGCTCAGAATTGGAGCGAGTATATATGCTCAGATATGCTCAGATATGCAAGGCTCAAGGCTTGATAGAGCTGGAAGTCAAAAAGGCTTTCTTCTAGGCTTGGCAACTAATGATTTTTCTGGAGTCATTTCAATCTGACATTCAGGATGAACTTTGGAACAGAGACTGCTTTGGTCACCTTAGTTGATGACCTCTGCTGAGAACTAGAAAAGGCAGTGGGATCCAGCTACTTCTGCTGGATTTCTCAGTGGCCTGTGATCCTATTGACCACAGCATCCTACTGAACAGCACATGGACTGGAGGACACTGTGTTACAATAGTTTGAGTCCCATCTGGGGGGGGGGGTTACCTCGGAAGGTGGTGCTGAGGGATTCCTGCTCCGCCAGCCATTGACCTGTGGGTTCCATAGGGTTTCGTCTGTGCCCGCATGGTACTTCATATGTGTATGAAAAGGTAATCCAAGCTGTTGGAAAAGGTAATCAGGAGGTTTTGGCTACATTATCACCAATCTATCGATTACATCCAGCTCTATATTTCTTCTCCACCTAATTCCAAGGATGCTGCTGATATTTTCAACCAGTCCTTAGAGTTAGAAGAGTGAGTTCTTATATGCTACTTTTCTCTAACCGAAGGAGTCTCAAATCAGCTTCCAATTGCCTTCCCTTTCCTCCTCTCCCCACAACAGACACCCTGTGAGGTAGATGAGGCTGACAGAGCCCTGAGATTACTGAAGAAGAAGAAGAGCTGGTTTTTATATGCCGCTTTTCTCTATCTGAAGGAATCTCAAAGCAGCTTACAATCCCCTTCCCTTTCCTCTCCCCACAACAGACACCCTGTGAGGGAGATGAGGCTGAGAGAGCCCTGAGATTACTGAGGAAGAAGAAGAGTTGGTCCTTATATGCCGCTTTTCTCTACCCGAAAGAGGCTCAAAGCGGCTTACAATCCCCTTCCCTTTCCTCTCCCCACAACAGACACCCTGTGAGGGAGGTGAGGCTGAGAGAGCCCTGATATTTCTGCTTGGTCAGAACAGCTTTATCAGTGCTTTGAATAACAGCAATACAAATATTCTCCCCAGGCCTCATTGTAGATCTCCAGTGTGGTAGCTAGTTTGCCTACGTCGGCAGGCAGCTATCTGGATTCTCCAAGCAATCTGTCCAATCCTCTGGCATGTTCATTCTTTGCCTTCTTCCCTTCTTACCAGTTCATGAGAACAATTGCCAGTGCTTGTGCACATTTTGCAGCCAGGTCTCCTCAACCCTCAACATCTATTGCTATGTCTATATCTAGAAAGAATGTTCTTTACAGATTTCCAGGAAAACTGGTAAATGAGAACATTTTTTGGAGTTATATTGCAGCATAAACACAAGGTGGTGCTGTTGCACAATACAAAACACGATTCAAGTAAAGGCTTATTCGGAAATATCTCCCGGAAAGCTGTAATCATCGCAACAGTCTGAAAGACAAAGGCAAGGACTCAAGAGTGAGCATCTTTGGAAACTGATCAAGAAAGGGGCTTTGGTACGCAGCACATGGAGATATACTCTCGAATATACTGGAGATGAATGCAGCAGCTTGATAAGCAACATCCTGTGTGAAATCTGTGCTGAAGGAGGCTGAGACAATGGCAGTTCACAGCAGCATCTGGCAAGGTTGGTTTTTCTCCCTGTCTCTCTGCATGTGTGGGGCAATCTGTGAGTCCTTCCGCTATTCAGTGTCCGAGGAAAAGAAAAGTGGGTCCCTGGTGGCCAATGTGCTAAAGGACTTGAAGGTGGAAGTGAAGGAGCTTTCTGCTCGCAGAGCGCGGCTGGCTTCTAAAAGCACCAAGCAATATTTCCAGCTGGACCCACACTCTGGGAATGTGATATTACAGGACAGAATAGACCGAGAGGCTTTGTGTGGTCAGAAAGATCTTTGCCTCTTGCTCTCAGAGATTGTCCTAGAAAATCCACTGCAAGTACATAGAATAGAAGTTGAAATAGAGGACGTGAATGATAATGCACCGCGGTTTTCTAAAAAAGAATTCTTTTTTGAAATACCAGAGCAGACTCAAGCAAATGCTCGATTCCCCTTGGAGAAAGCTCAAGATGCAGATACAGGAAAAAATGCGGTTCAGAATTATAGCCTTAGCCCAAATGACCATTTTAGACTGGACGTCCAAAGTCGCAGTGATGGGAGCAAATATGCAGAATTGGTATTGCACAGTCAATTAGACCGCGAAGAGCAACCACAGTTTTTGCTGATTCTGTCTGCTGAGGATGGAGGGGTCCCAAAGAGAACTGGAACGGCAAAATTAAAGATCAATGTTTTAGATGCGAATGACAATGCCCCTTGTTTTCGTCAGTCTCTGTACAAAGCGAAACTAACGGAAAACAGCCGATTGGAGACATTGGTCACCACAGTTGAAGCAAATGACCAGGATCTTGGTTCTAATGCCCAAGTGACTTATTCCTTCAGCGAGGTGCCAGAAAATGTGCTCAGTTCTTTCAAGCTAAACAAACATACTGGGAAACTTACTGTTGCAGGAACCATTGATTATGAAGAGGAGAGAAGTTTTGAGATAAGCATCAAAGCCACAGATGGAGGGGGGCTCTCTGATTACTGCAAAGTCATGGTGGAGGTTGAAGACAGAAATGACAATACCCCAGAGGTGATGCTCACATCCCTCACTAGTCCCTTGCCAGAAGATTCTCCCCAAGATACTGTTGTAGCCCTATTCAGCGTCACAGATCAAGACTCTGGGGAAAATGGCCGAACTTCCTGCACCATCGAAACAAACCTGCCCTTCACGCTAATAGCCTCTGAGAATAACTACTACCAGTTGGTGACCCAGCAGCCCCTGGACCGAGAAGGAGTCCCAGAGTACAACATCACCATCACAGCCACAGACTGGGGCTCTCCCAGGCTCACTTCGACAAGAATCATCAATGTCCAGATCTCAGATGTCAATGACAATGTTCCAGTGTTTGAGAAGCCAACATATGAAATGCAGTTATGGGAAAACAATATTCCAGGTCTCCTCATAGGTCTGGTCCAAGCCAAGGACCCTGACAAGGACAAAAATGCCAAGGTGACCTATTCTCTTTTGCCTGGAAAGGTCAGTGATCAACCCGTGTCCTCTTACGTCTCCATCAATTCTGAAACTGGGAATCTGTATGCCATCCGCGCAGTGGACTACGAGCAGGTGAAAGAATTCCATGTGACTGTGAGGGCTGTGGACAGCGGTTCTCCTCCCCTGAGCTCTGAAGTTATGGTCCGAGTTGTTGTCGTGGATGAAAATGATAATGCCCCATTCATCCTATACCCTCTTCAGAATGGCACTTCCCCATCCAATGACCTGGTTCCCCGGGGGGCGGAGGCTGGCTACCTGGTCACCAAGGTGGTGGCAGTGGACAGAGATTCCGGTCAGAACTCCTGGCTTTCCTACGAGCTCCTGAAGGCCACCGAACCGGGTCTGTTCAGTGTGGGGGCCCAGAATGGAGAAGTGAAAACCACAAGACCAATTAGCAAACGAGACACCTTGAAGCAGAAACTTATCATTGGAGTCAGAGATAATGGTCATCCTCCCCAGTCCACGTCTGCAGCGCTAAGCATTCTTCTTGTGGATGGCTTTTCTGACCCTTACATGAAAATGGTGGAGATCCCAAAGGAGGAAGTGGTGGGGGAAGAAGACCGAACCCTGACCATGTATCTGGTCATATGCTTGGCTGTCATCTTCTCCATTTTTCTGGTCTCCATGTTGGCATTTGTTGCCATCAAAATTCAGAAAAGGAGGAAGTTCATAGAGAGCTCTGCCCTGAATCTCCCAGTGGGACCGAATTTCCCAGAGAACTGCGGAGATGCTGATGGTGGATCCCTTTCCCGGGCTTACAACTATGAGGTGTGCTTAGCTGGTGGATCTCTGAGCAGTGAGTTCCGGTTTCTCAGGCCTCTCTTTCCTGTGATTTCTGTGGAACCTGCTCAATCCCAGGGGCCTCAGAGGATTTCATCTGGTTCCCAAGAAGTTCCTGGTCATGCTGCAGAAGGGCAACTCATGAGCCAGGTAAGAATATAATTGCTGTCCCATTCCTATGGGTAGGTGCACAAACATCTTTAATATATAAACCTATACAAAACCCTTGGTAGCTACATTCCAGTGGTAATTTTCCACGTCTTTGACCTGGTGACTCTTTATCTCTTAATCCCAAGTGTACCGCATTTCAGAAAATATTACTGATGCTTTGAAATGCTTCCTTCTCTTTTTCCATATTTTCTCTTTGTCTACATTTTCCCCATTCTTACATGAATAATTATGTTGTGCAAGATCTTATAGGACAGGATTGCCCTCCTTATTGTCCTCCATTTTGCGTTCCTTACATTCTTGAACTATTTGTCACTGTGTAGGACACAGTGTTTTTCAAAAGCAGTGAGGAACAGGAGAACAGTTCAGTGTCAGGGAGTTGCCATATCAGCCTTGGGATAGACAACCCCAACACACGTATCAAAGAGCCTTCTGCTAGGATCCAGCAAGCCAGGTGCCAGCCGCTCTTCTGGGGAAAATTGTCTTTGAGAAAACAATGGCCATGGTTTATGCCCATCATTGACTCTTGGACCTGCACATCAGACACCAGCCCGGTCCTCTTCTACCTCCTCACTTCCCCCTATGCTGCCCTCATCACTGATAGATACTGTAAGTTTGGGGAATATTTGGTCCAAAATCTTGACTTCCTCTACAGGAACTGCCACAGTAGCTGACTATTACCTGGACATCTCACTATTTCAAACATAACATATTAAATAATGTATTATATTTCCTCTTTTTAATGGTGTATTGTGCATAGAGCTGCCATTTGGAGAAAAATGTACAATCTCCATGTTTTTTCTCAATTTAGCCACATGGTGGCAGCATTGGCAAAGAGATTTGCGGGAGACATGCCTCTTATTTTTAAAGAGCCGATAGATGGAGAATTCAATACCAAAGGAGAGGGAGTTGTCGGCAGTGACATGCAGTAGTCGGCATTGCAGAAGAACTATCATTCACTCAATAAAAATCAGAAGATTTTGATTTAAGAGACAGAACATCTAAGCAGGGAGAGTCTGGAACCAATACCTTCAGGATCATGAAAGGTCTGTACTTTTTGTTCTTACTCTCTCTGTCTGGAGTGGTGTGTGTCTCCATTCGCTATTCTTTGCCTGAAGAGAAGAAAAGTGGGTCTCTGGTGGCGAATGTGCTGAAGGATTTGAAACTAGGAGCAGGGGAGCTCTCTGCCCGCAGAGCCCAGCTGGTTTCCAAAAGCAATAAGCAGCATTTCCAGCTGGACACCCATTCTGGGAATCTCTTTGTAAATGAAAAGATAGACAGGGAAGCCTTGTGTGGCAAAATGGACTCTTGCGTTCTGTTGTGCGAAATTGTGCTGCAAAACCCTTTAACAATCTACAGTATGGAGATGGAGATAGAAGATGTGAATGACAACACTCCTGCCTTCTCTCAAAATCAATTCACATTTGAAATATCTGAACATGTTTCTACAAATACACGATTCCCCCTGGAATCTGCCCAGGATGCAGACTTGGGTGAAAACAGCATCCAGAACTATACTCTCAGTCCCAATGGGCATTTCAGGCTGGATGTACAAAGCGATGAGACTGGGAGCAAATATGTGGACCTCATTCTGGAGAAGTCTCTAGACAGGGAGGAAAAGTCTCAGCTTCGGCTGATTCTCACAGCGGTTGATGGAGGGGTGCCAGAGAGAACGGGCACAGTTCAAATAAACATAAATGTTCTGGACCTCAATGACAACCTCCCTCAGTTTACACAATCTGAATACAAAGTGAAGCTCAAGGAAAACAGTCCTCGTGATACTCTGGTCTTGAAAGTGGAAGCCAGGGATTTGGATTTTGGTTCAAACGCGCAGCTCTCCTATTCGTTCCATCGGGTGCCTGAGAAAATTCATCACTTGTTCCGCCTGAATCAGAGCACTGGGGAAATCACTGTTTTGGGACCAATTGACTATGAAGAAGAAACCAGCTATGACATGAACATCAAAGCCACAGACGGAGGGGGTCTTTCAGGGGTCTGCAAGGTCTCGGTGCTGGTTGAAGATGAGAATGACAATGTCCCAGAAGTGGTGGTCGTATCACACACCAGCACATTGCCTGAGGATTCCCCTGTAGATGTGATAGTTGTGCTCTTCAGCGTCACAGATCGAGACTCTGGAGACAACGGCAGAACATCTTGCTCCATTGAACCAGGCCTCCCTTTTGGGCTAAAGCCTTCAGTGAATAACTACTACCAGCTGGTGACCCAGCAGCCCCTAGACCGAGAGAGGGTCCCCGAGTACAACATCTCCCTCACAGCCTCAGACTGGGGCTCTCCCAGGCTGTCTTCCTCAACAATAATTAACATTCAGATCTCTGACATCAATGACAACTCTCCAGTATTTGAGAAGTCACTGTATCATATGCAGCTACGGGAAAACAATATTCCAGGTCTCCTCATAGGTCTGGTCCAAGCCAAGGACCTGGATACAGCACAGAATGCCAAAGTGACCTATTCTCTTTTGCCTGGGAAGGTCGGTGATCAACCCGTGTCCTCTTATGTCTCCATCAACTCTGAAACTGGGAATCTGTATGCCATCCGCTCAGTGGACTATGAGCAGGTGAAAAATTTCCATGTGACTGTGAGGGCTGTGGATGGTGGTTCTCCTCCTTTGAGCTCTGAAGTTGTTGTCCGAGTTGTTGTCATGGATGAAAATGATAATGCCCCATTCATCCTGTACCCCCTTCAGAATGGCACCTCCCCATCTAATGACCTGGTCCCCCGGGGAGCAGAGGCTGGCTACCTGGTCACCAAGGTAGTGGCAGTGGACAGAGATTCCGGTCAGAACTCTTGGCTTTCCTATGAGCTCCTGAAGGCCACAGAACTGGGTCTGTTTTCAGTGGAAATGCAAAATGGAGAAGTAAGGACTACCCGTGTGGTTACCAGTCAGGATGCTTTTAAGCAGAGACTCCTCATAGTGGTGAAAGACAACGGGAAAGCCCCGCAGTCCAGCACGACGAGTCTTAATGTCCTTCTGGTGGATGGGTTTTCAGACTCACATATGCAAAATGTGGATCTGCCTCCTGAGGAAGAACAGAACAATCCCCTATCTTTATATTTAATAATATCCTTATGTTTAATTTCTTTTCTTTTCTTGTTTTCTGTGGTAACGGTGATAGTCCTTTGGCTACACAAAAGAAGGAATTGCGAGAAAGGAAGTCACATTTCTTCTGGGAATTTCTACTGTGATGCGGACTTTGTTCCTAATTCTTCTGGGCCGAATGGCTCTGGGACTCTTTCCCATCCAAACTGCTACGAGGTCTTCTTAACGGCTGGTTATGGGACCAACGAATTTAAAGTTCTCAGCCCTCTGCTGCCTTCACTAGGTGTGGATCTTAAAGCTCCTGTGGCATCAAACAATGACTCTCAGGTAAGGAAAAGCCAAAAATTTTATGTGTAATGTGTTCAAAAAGGTAAAGGTATCCCCTGTGCAAGCACCGGGTCATGTCTAACCCTTGGGGTGACGCCCTCTAGCGTTTTCGTGGCAGACTCAATACGGGGTGGTTTGCCAGTGCCTTCCCCAGTCATTACCGTTTACCCCCCAGCAGCAAGCTGGGTACTCATTTTACCGACCTCGGAAGGATGGAAGGCTGAGTCAACCTTGAGCCGGCTGCTGGGATTGAACTCCCAGCCTCAAGGGCAAAGTTTTCAGATGGCTGCCTTACCACTCTGCGCCACAAATGTGTTTAGGGGAAAGCTAAGTAAATCATAGAATAATAGAGTTGGAAGGGACCTCATGGGTCATCTAGTCCAACCCCGTGCAGTATGCAGGACATAGTGAAATAACGCACTGGATTATGTTGCATAATTGTAGAAATAATGGCCCAATCCAGAGGGGGAAAACTGAACTCTGCAAACATCTGCACTGTGTCTATCTGGGGTAGTGAATAGCCTAAGCATGAGGTGAGAAGGGAAACAGATGTTCCCTCACACAGGTTGCTTGCTCTTCAGGGCATCATAGCCCTCTGCTGCCCCCTGGTGGCAGGAGTACCATTGGGGAAGGATTGGGTTTTTCCGCCATGTTGTAATGTTTTGTACTGTTTTAATGGGGGATTTAATGGGATTTATTGTTGTGGGCTTTTATGTTGTAACCCGCCGTGAGTCAGCTTCTTGAGAGTGACACGTAAGAAATTTAAATAATCATCATTATCATCATCTTCATAAGCTTCAGGGTAAGGTGGTATATAAATATAAACAAACAAACAAACAAATAAATGTGGTCAGAGGTTAACTTTTAAACAATAAAAGACTGCTTCCATTGATTATTGTTTAGAAAGCCTTTTCTACTTCCCTCACATGCATGTATTCTCAGTTTATGATTCTTCAAGCGGCATATTAAGCTATTGATATAAGAAAGCCCCACTGGTGGCTGATCAGGAAAGCCATCGGTCTGCAAGTAAGTGTGGCTGTAGTCTATCAATCAGCATGCATGCCACAGTGTGTTTCCAGACAGGTGCCAAAGAAAACATAAAAGTAGTTTTTCCCTTTTCCTTTCCGCCACACCTGCGGAATCCATCATGGTGTCAGATATGATGACTGAACAGACAGTGGGGACTGAAAACAGTGAAATGTTAAAGTTTTAAATGATTCTATCATGTTTTAAATATGGTTTCCATGTGATTGTGTGATGCGAGCTGCCTTGGGCCTGTTTGTGAGGAAGGATGACCTCAAAATCATCAAAGTATAAATAAATAAATAAAAATCTTACTCCTGTGTGGAAGCCCTCCCTTTTTTGTATTCATCTGCTCTTTCTCTGTTCCAGTGGGGGTTCCAGTGGGGGTTTCGTAGGCTGGAGAGATGCTAAATCTAACAAATCATATAGATAAACCTTAAAGATACAACAAATTATGTGGTTCAAAGTGCCACAAAACTCCGTTTCCATCTTATGCTTCAGGGCCTTGAGCTGTTTTTTTAAGGGGTGTGACATAGACCGGTTATGCACTGGGAACTTCACTGCCCCAGCCCCCATGTAGGAGCACAGATCTGGGGCAGATGAGGTGCACCACGCCAAATGCTCCCCCATGTGGGTGCAGGAAAAGGTGGGGCAACCTACCACGACTAAAACTCCACCCTGCAGCCCAACATGAAACCTCCAGTGCATAAACGGTCATAGGAAGTTATCAAGAATGTGGGTGGATTCTGGTGACTTGATCATTCTGCGTAGTTCAACCAGACAGTTAAACAATAACTTCAATAACCGACTGCAGTGTGGTGATAGTGGTGGTGGTAGAAAGTACTGTCAAGTCACATCTGATTCATCATAACCCCGTAGTGTTTTGAAGGCTTACAGGGGTGGATTGCCCTTGCCTGCCTTTGCGTAGCAACCTTCAGAGATCTGACAAGATTGCATTAGCTGGGCCATCCATGTAGGACAATCGGATGCTGTCGGTGTTGGCAGCCATTCCCTGGCTTCTCTTCAATCCATGTTATTTTCTCTGTTATAAGTTGAAAGAAAAGGGAGACGCTACAAGGCAAAACAAAGAGAAAGAAACAAAAGGTGCAAAAGGAAAAGGATTTTGAATGATTGAATAACCTCTACACGTTTTGTGGGGAATTTATTTTTAGATACTTTTTCAATTCCTTTCCATACATACATGGTTCAAGTGTTGTATGGAAATGAACTGAAAAAATATATATAGAAGTAAATCCCCCTGATGAAGGGGAACACAAAAAGTGTAGGGGTTATTCAACCATTCAAGATCCCTGTTCTTGAGACTCCTTTGGGTAGAGATAAGCGGCATATAAGAACCAACTCTTCTCCTTCTTTTGCAAAATTTGTTTCTTTCTCTTCGTATGTAAAGTAAGGCCAGCAAAATTGAGGTGTTCCACCAGGCTTATGGCTGAGGCCAAAAATCACATCTACCATATATGGCTGGTCTCACCACTAGGGGAGGAAGGGAGAAGGAATGCTGAAGATTGGCTCCTCCCCCATCGGGATTTTAGTCGGGGGGGCATGAATTATAACGTTTTAATTTTTTTTTTGTAATTGTTGTTATGTTGTAAAGAGAAAGAAAAGAAATAAATGTGAGAAATGACATTTGGCAAGACCCTGAAGGAATCCAAAGCTATACTGAAGAGTATTTGATGGGTCCAGTGCTGGAGCTGAATTCATTGCAGTGACCTACAGTCTAGTTCTGCACTATGATACCAGAAGGCTGAGATATTATCATGGTAGCCAACATTTGACCTGAGTGGGGATCACTGTGGAGAGAAGGGCACAAGTAGGGAGGTATAGCCTTTGCAGAAACTCAGAGGAATATGGCAATTTTTATTCTCATTATGAAAATACAGCAACTTGGTGTTTAAGCCAACTGGAATGAACAGTTGCATCTGAGTTAATCCTAACCTAGTGTTGTATGGTTTTTTGATATAGCTTTTTCTAGAGGAATGTGGTTTCCAAGTGTTAGTGGTCCTGGCCACACATGCAGGGCTACCCATTTGAATCAGTCTGAAGGATTTTGGTTTTATCCTGGCTCAAATTCACAGCTTCCCTTAAACCCTTCTATGCTACCTTCCAGCAACTGTTTTCTGCCAAGATCTTAGCAGCCAAGCTCTTAATGCTATCTTTTGCTGCAGTATAAACTGAACATACCTGCTTTTGATGGCATGGCATTGGGTAGGGGATGGTCCTTCGGGTACAGCTTTAATCCTCAGCATTGATTTAAGCCTCAGCATTGATTTTTACAGTAACCGAGACCCATTCAGATTGAGCGCTTGTGATTTTGACTGATAGCATTCCTGCCAAGAGAACAAAATGCCGTATTCCGAAATGCTTACCATATCCTTTTATATCCTTTGCAGGCCCGAGGTGCTGCCTCTGAAGACGCAGCCGCCAGACCTGGGGGGCCGGGTGGCACAGGGAACCAGCCGATAACTGCAAACGCAAACCTTGGCCAAAATGACTGGCTTTCCTATCAATAGACGAGGAAGACCAACTCTGCCCGCCATTCCAGCACTGTCGGACAAATAAGAAGCAGGACACCAAGCGTCGCACAAGAAGCCTGAAGCCTGCCTCCCCACGAGGAGACGTCCAAGAGAAAGACACCAGGCCAAAGCACCCAGCAGTTCTCCTGCACAAGCCCAGTTCACTCGCCTGCCATCCATTCAAGAAGGGCTTGCCCAGGAGAACTTCTCGGTGGACTGTAACCCAGATCCTTCCCTCTCTACCGCTGCTTCATTATTTCTGCTTGTTCCAGTCTGAAAATAGACAGTGGCCCTGTTGAGCTAGCTGTGAAGGAAGCCTAAGAGAAACTCTTGCATGCTTGCTTGTGATCCTTCCTTATCTTCAGTTTATGACTGTGGATATTCTTGCTGCTTTTCAAAGTATTTCCAATGCTTATTGCAATCGTCCCAAAATTCCACTGCCTGCCCTTCTTTGGCCCCTGATTGTTCCCTGTGTCCTGCCCCTTCCTTGGAAGTCCTGAGCGAATAAGTACGTACACACAGAGCGGAAAGCGAGAAAGAGCCATTGGGACATTCCCAAGCCACAGCGGAAGGGATGGCCGGCGCTCGGCTGCCGCTTATTTCAGGGGGGAGAATCTTCCTGTGAGCAGTGCCCATAGCTACTGAATCATATTGAGTTTGTGTGTATACTTACTTTTTAAACTCTTTGATTCTGTCCTTTATTTTTTCTTTAGCCATGTGCTAGAAACTTCTCTTTTGTAGTGTCCACACACACACAGAGACACAAAACACTTATTCGCTGAAAATTAATCCCAGAAGCCATATCAGTCTGTTGGAGCAAACCCCACAAATTGGGTATTCCGGGAGAAACGCTCATAGACTACCGTCCCCTGCCTCAGATGAAGCTGCTAGACAGAGATTCCATACTGACAGCTATAGAAAGGGGGGGGGGGGATATCTTAATGGCAGGGTCTAAAGGCCCCCAAATGCAAGAGGTACAAGGGGTGACGTTATTACATGGGATTCACGTGTTACCAAGAACGCTGTGATTATTCGCAGCAGCGGAGATCCCTTTTTGCTCAAGGGATTGAGCCCTATAGTAACGGCTGGTCCGGGCTCAACTCTCAGGAAATTTAATTGTTCTTATGTACCTCACGGTGAGGAAAAATCACGCCGGCTTGTCCCTCCTCCTTTGCAATGTCCGAGGAAGGATGAACTATGCTGCTTGTCAAAAGGAGTCTTTACCCGCCTTTCCTTTTGGAGCCATCTGTGCATCCTTCAGATGCTGGCTCACACAGTGCTGGGGGAACTATTCTCATGGTAACCCAATTGGATTTGCCACCAGTCTGATCTCTTCTGCCAAAGGGACAGCTTGGGGGTAAGCCCAGGCACAAGCCCATGGGAAAGCGCTCACATCTTAACAAAAGAATAGTAGAGTATGTGACAGTGGTGTGCTTACACAGTTGTGGTTATGTGATTGTGTGGGTTAGGACTAGGTCTTCTTTTGTAAACATTTGTATTTTGAGAAGTATACTCTATTTAAGCAATGGGGAAGACTCACAACGGCAAAACATTTTGACTTCTGGATGAAAGAGAGTAAACAGGTGGTATTATGGACTAGCTGAAAAGTGATGAGGTCGGCATCCCATTGCCAGTTGCAACCAATGGGGAAATTTTGCATTAGAGCTAAGGCCTCCCTTCCACTAGGCAAGGAGACCCATTCAAGGGAGCCTGGCTCCCTTGGAATCGTTAACGCCAACCTGATGATTTCAAAGGATGCCGACTGATCCGAAACTCCAGTAAGAACCTAATTTTGTAGAGTTATGAAAGGCTGGAAAACCCTTTCTTTTGTGTGCTCTCTCTCTCCTCTCTGTTGAGATGAAAATGAAATGCTGGAAACATTTACATATTATTTGCCAGATTTCGATATTATGTTTGTATGTTCATAAAAATAATAAAACCACTTCCTTAAAAACTGTACGGATCAATGATGATTTCTGAAGCAGAAATCCCAGCATTAGAAGCTGCTGTTTCCTAGCCCATTTTCAAGCAATGGGAAACATTTCATAGATGAAATATTTGTTCCCCAAAAGAGATCTATCTGCCCATAAATACCTCCCAGTGCCACCTGGAGATCTCCCACTATTACAGTTGACCAAGATCAGTTCCCCTGAAGAAAATGGCTGCTTGGGAGGGAGGAGTTAATGGCTTTATAACCTGCTGAAGGCCCTCCCTCCCCACTGACTCCACCTCCGAGGGTTGTCAGTTCTAGGTTGAGAAATGCCTGGTTTTCTTCCCTGGTCTTCATTTGCTGGCAAACCAAGCTGGCATATATCTGCAAAGTGTCTCAGCTTATCATTATATCCACGCTGAGACACAGTATTCCTTTAGACCCCAGATTATCTTGTGTGTCATACTATCCTCTCAGTGGCTGGAATCCTGAAATGCCAAAAATCCAAGATAGAAATATATAAACTTAAAACACATGGGAACTCAACACAAAAGCGGATGCTACAGGAACAATTTGGCTTGCCGTAGGCCCCCTGTCCTCTTTCTTCCTGCAAGAATAGTTTAAAATAGTTTTAAAAAATGATATCCCTGCAGCATGTGGCAAACCCATCAAACATCCTCCATTGCATTTTCTGCACTCTGTTTTACTAGATGTTAATGGGGAAACCAGCAGGAGAGAAAATCCATTGCTTTGCTTGGTAGCCTCCACAACGTCCTTTCAGGGTCTAGAGCTAGCCTCAGATTTGCATGCTGACTCGCCTGAACTGGTAACAAACACATCTCTGTCACTGTTCATTAGAGGCATCTCTTTGACCGTGTGGGTAGTTTTAATCTAATTAGTGTAATCCAGTTACAGCCTGGCTTGACAGTTGCAAAGACACTGGGGCATTTCCCACGGCTTAAAAATAGCACAATGGTTGCCGATTGAAAACGCTACTAATTTGCCATAACGCACGACGTCGTCAACAATCTGCAACAATCCTGAAACCGATCAGCAATAAGCGCTTCGTTGTGGCGCTTTCAGGGGAATCCAGAAAACTGGATTCACCCTCCGGATAGCGATACACTCCTGCAACCAATCTGCAACAGTAGCGCTAAAGACCTGTGCGTTACCATTGTAGCTGGTTCTTCAAAGTCCCTCCCCCTGGATCTCTCCTCCAAACTTCCGGCGAAGCGATCGCCATTTTTTTTTCTCGGAGCGAGCGGGGATAAACGCACCGGCGAGCCTCTTTCTGTTTAGAGGCTTCCCTGGCTTCAGTCCTTCACCTTTAGTCACTAAGCACAAACCACTTAAAAGCCCGTTTGCTGAAATAAAGTCCCTTTATTTTTTACACATAAATTCAGCCGAAAATCGAGCCCGTGAGAAGGGGGGGGGGGGAATTTTTTTTTATCACTCGAGGCAGCGTGCCAACGATCATACAATCAAACGATAGATCACATTAGGCAGCTGGATGGGTCTCTCCAGTGCAAGGAATCTACGTAGATTCGTTGCTATGGGTCTGTTTTTTTTTTTAAAAAAGCTTTCTTAAAGGGAAAGGGGCTGTTTGGGAGCATGCTAACGGCTGCCCATTGGCTGCTTGACGGCCAGGGGCGGGACAAGCTTGGCAATAGCGCTTCCTTTCTAGCGATTTCTGCCGAGACCGGAAGCCTGTGGGAAACGCTAAAAAACGCAACTGATTCCACTACAAAGCCAGGTGTGCAAAACGACGAATTCCACTATTTTAAATGGCGATTTTTCATTCCGCAAACAATTTGCAACAAAGATCGCCGTGGGAAATGGCCCACTGTTTTGTCAAGACTGGGATAGGGGTAGGGGAAGTCCCCGTAACAAATACTTTTGTTCCACCCTGAAGGAATGAGGTCTGGGTCAGTTTCACTGAGCACCATCACATTAGATCTCTCCTTAAGATCTTTGGCTCCAGGTGCCTTAGGTAGGGACAGCATCAGGCAGTTTTGTCATCCTATGTGGTGGTTCTCACTCTACAAAACAGCGTTGGCTGAAAGGTTCAGCTGCTCTGTCAACTGACCATTCAAAAATTTCAGAAGAAGAAAGATTTTAAAAGATCATTAATAACTGTACAAGCCTACAAAGAGTTAAGTGGTTAAAGTGCTGAACCAAGTGTTGGGTAAATGCAGGGTTTAATTTCCAGTCCCCCAGATCATGGTGACTGGAAGACCACTGGTGACCTCGGTCCAGTTACATGCTCTCAGCCTAACCTACCCCATAAGATTGTTCTGTGGTTAATATGGAGGAGAGGAGAATGGTGTAAGCCGCTTAGGGTCCCCATTGGGGAGAAAGGCAGGAGGTAAATAAAGTGGGAAAATTAAAAGAATAAGACTTAATTAAATCAATTCTTCACTATGCAAGGTTATGCTTATATAAACAGCAGGCATTGATTTTTAATTAGCTAGTTGCACTTGTGTGCCGAGATGGAAACACTAATGATTAGTACACCAACAATCATGCCCTAGCAGGGTTATACTAAGCAAAGTTAATCCTGTGTAAATCTATTGAAATAAATGGGTGTGTACTGGAGTAATGCTGCTAATGAACTATGCTTCAGGTCTAAAAATGTAACTGGGTTTTTTTGTTTTAATTCTGCAGCACAATCCATAGCTGGAAAGATTCAAACTGAATGGAGTAGCAAATTCACAAAATGATTTACCCCCATGGAACTGCTGAAGTATACAAAGAGCTAATGCAAGGCTTTTTCAGACAGCACCAGTCCAATGATATCTAGTTTACAATCCAAAATCACTCCCATTCTTGAATTCAGTAATAATATCAAATGTTTAGATCTGACCATTAATCTGGCACCTTACTCTCTGGGTTTCTTTTCCTGAGGAGTGGGTGAAAGGAGGTGAAGAGACTGACTCAGCGGATACGATTCTGACAGGGATATCCTCCAGGAAGATCTGAATAAGCACTTCCACTTTTTGGCAATCACTGCACCATCCCACTGGTCTAGGAGAGCTTTCTGATCCTATATTAACATGGGGCTTGTTTACATGCAGTCTATCTCACTCTCTGGGTCCATATATCCCAGGGGGCATCAGGACACAGGCTCAGCCCTTCCCCCTGTGACAGACAGACAGACAGACAGGCAGACAGAGTGCATCCCCTTCAGCGGCAAATGCTTTCCTGGACCATAGGCAGGAAGGAAGGGCAAAGAGGCAGAGATTCAAAAAGGGTGGGACAGAAGCAGAGACACAGATCCCCCCTCTCCAGCAATGGCCAACATGCCTTCTGTATGGTTTGCCTGTAGGGGTCAGGAAGGGGGGAAGTCAGGGCTATGGATTACGCTCTTCCGGGAGCAAACATAAACAGGCGCTGAAAAGATGAGACACCAGAGAACAGTGATGATAAAGGATCAGATTTCTCTGAGAGAAGGCTGCAGATATATACACAAAGCTGACTCTTGGGCCATCAAAGTCAGTAAATTGTCTACTCAGACTGGCAGCAGCTCTCCAGGATTTCAAGCAGAGGTCCATCACATCACCTTTTTAAATGGGAGATGCTGGAGACTGGATATGGGATCTTCTGCAGGTCTATCACTGACCGACAGCCATTCTCTCAATCAGCCTAATGGTCCATCAAAGTCAGTATTGTCTACTCTGACTGACAGGTTCTCTCCAGGGTCTCAGGCAGAGGTCTTTCCCATCATCTCCTGCCTGGTCCTTTTAACTGGGGATGCCAGGGATTGAACCTAGGACTTTCTGAATGCAAAGCAAAGGCCCTTCCGTTGAACTACTGAGCCAGAGCTCCTCCTCTCTATTTAAGATCTGATTTCTCAAAAACCTTAATTTCTAGTAAAATCAGCTCTGCCTCTCCCCTGATACAGACAGACCCTCCCAGGTGCTCTTAGCACAATTAGCGGTGGGCAAAGACAAGGAACCTCCTGGCCAGGACTCCGCTGTAAAGAAAGCAGGTAGCTGATGGGGTTTATTTTAAAACAAAATGAGGGCACTGCCTGGTTTTCTTGGGCTCCCTGAAACATTCTGAGCAGCACACTAGCAGAAAAAGGCTTGGGAAGACATCACCAGTCTCTGAGCATCTACAGCAGGGGTAGTCAAACTGCGGCCCTCCAGATGTCCATGGACTACAATTCCCAGGAGCCCCCTGCCAGCAAATGCTGGCAGTGAAGTTCTGAAAAAGTGAAGTTCTGAAATTTTGCAGAACCTCTTTTTCTGCCCTCCCTCTCCTGGGCTTTCTCCTTGATCCAAACGGAATTAATTAAAAACTGACTTCAAATTCCTTAAAAGGAGAGAAATAAACTCTCAGGGGAAATCTGAGTGAAGAGGAACTAAGAGAATTTCTCTTTACAGTCCTGCTGCAAGCAATCTGTGTTGCTTCCTCTGTGCTGGGGAATATGTCGCACGTTTGTGGGGAAGCCAATAAAACCACACCAGGGGCCATTAGTTCTGCTTTATCGTGTTCACGCCACGGATTACAGTGCAACTCTTCAAAGGTTTGCAGCCCAGCGCGGTCTCCTCTCTCTTCTCCTGAATTTTAGAAGAAACCCCATTTGTCCCTTGGGTTTGGCGGCTTGGATTAGTACATCCTCATTCACAGGCTACTAAATAAGATCCCGACTGGCACAGCTTACTCCCTCGGCCCAAGCCGCTGCAAGCTCCCGTCGGACATCTCTCCTCACCGTTCAAGTCCCTGCCAAAACTGCAAGATACGCGAGCGGTTTCCAACCACTTTCATTATTTCACTGCAAATGGGCTGCGCATTCTACACGTTTTCAGCGTTGTACGTTTCACATCGCGCGCGGTATAGTTCTCCCATCCACCACGTGGTGGCGCTGCGGACAGCGCCGGGAAGAGTGCGGCGCTGCTGGCGGGGGCGTCCCCAGCCGGGGCGGATTTCTGCTGACGCGCTCGGCATTAATTCTCCATTGTGCTTTCTGCAGGCCTTTCCGCTGCTCGGTTCGGAAAGGGCCTCTGCAAGCCAGTCGTATTGGGAGGTAAGAGCCGTGGTGTTTGGGTTTGCTTTTTTTGCAAAATACATTCAAGCTTTCGCTTTGGGCGACAGGCGCGCTGCAGGAAACAACACGCTTTGCAAAAGACTTCTTTTGCAAAAGACTTCTGGCCCCTGCCCAGCTCAGATCTCTGTCGGGGCAGCCGGGGGGGGGGGGGTTCTGTGCCGGAGAAGATCTGTCTCTTGCATGGGGGAGACTGCTGGAAACCTGCGGCAGCCCTTTGAAACTCAGCTCAGAAATCTTGCTGGAAGAAACAAGCGCGCCGCCGACATTCCTGAGCAATTACTTAATAAGGCTTTTGGAAAGAAATAGGCTGGACACTTAACTGGCTCAGGATTTTAATGGAGAGAAAGGACTGGATCCACAATTGCAGCACGGCTGTTCGCGAGGATTTCTCCGGCAGTGTGCGGGAAGGCTCCGTGACTGTAGGAAATATGCGCCCCTTTTGCAGTCAAGCTGCACACTCGGTTCCCATAGAGCAGGGGTAGTCAAACTGCGGCCCTCCAGATGTCCGTGGACTACAATTCCCAGGAGCCCCTGCCAGCGAATGCTGGCAGGGGCTCCTGGGAATTGTAGTCCACGGACATCTGGAGGGCCGCAGTTTGACTACCCCTGCCATAGAGGCAGAGGGTGTTGTTATATAAATCCTTCTGCTGAGAGTGCTTGACAGCATCCCTCTGTTTATCAAGTTCAAACCATTGCAAAGGATTTAATTTTTTTTTTTTGCTTCTTTCTGTTTCAAAAATTTGCATGGAAGAGGGGAAACAATGACAGAATAACCTTGGCAGTTATTCAAGAAGAAGAAATCAATCAGCATAACTTCTCTCCTTGGGCCAGTTCACTTCAAAAAGGCCTGTAGAGTTTTGAAGGCGAACAACAATCTGAGATTAGACAAATATATGACAGTTGTGTGTGTGTGTGTGTCTACCTATGCGCTGGAATCTTGTGCAAGAATGCTAGTGCTGCAGAAATGAAAGCTGTAGCTCTTTGGAGACATAGTGGCTCTTTCTGTTTTCAGCCCCTGGGATATGAGGATGAACACAAAACGGCATGCATCCAAAGAGAGGACGTTCCTTTTGCTTTGAAACCAGGATCCCTGCTTTAAGAAGATCTTGAGAGAAGGAGAGAAATCACCAAAATAGAGCATCACTATCCCCGCTAGAAAGCATCCTGAAAATATTGGATATTCGTGGCAATTCCCTGAAGTTCAAACATCTGCACGTGAAAGAATACAGCTGCCGAACTGTTTTTATGGGACTGGTCAATGCTGTTGACAAAAAGGTCTGGACAGAATGGCAGAGAGAGAGAGAGAGAGAGAGAGAGAGAGAGAGAGATTCATTGGTTTCCATGGATGAAAGCAGTCTTTGTGGGATGTTTTATATCACATATTCCAGAAGTTTCAATATATATGCAGGAAATATGGAATAAAAATAATAGAAGGAGTCAGCACCTGGGAATGTTAATTTCTGAAATTATTTATTCAAAATGCTTTTGCTTAGTCTCTGAAATTGAAAATTGGAACCAGATGAGAAAGGGCCTGGTAGTTCTATTCTTGACTGCCTCTGAAAACATTTTTGCATCTGGCATATATAAAAAGTTGCAAGCACACATGCAAAGTGTAGCTTTGCATAGACAGAGCCTTAAACTGCCTTGGAAGCAGAATGGAATGAACCTTTGATAAAGATCTTCGGCATACTTAGCTTGGAAAAGAAAAGCAAAGACATAATCACTCTGAAAGGCTATCATGTATCACACAGAGATAATCTGAACTATCTGACAGTGCAAGGATAAGAGGTTAAGTTAAAGAGAACACCAACTTGAGATGTAACCAGAATCATAGAATAGAGTTGGAAGGGACCTCCTGGGTCATCTAGTCCGGGGGTCGTCAACTCCCGGTCTGCGGCCCAGTACCGGGCCACAAGGCCTCGGTAACAGGCCACCATGCCTGCATCTCCCCCCACCGCAGCGAGAAGCTCACCAGGCTGCAGCAAGAAACTCACCAGGCCGCGCTTGCGCGTTAGCGCCCTCACCACCAGAGGGCGCTAACGCACATGCGCGGTGCCCGGGCCGCCGACTCTTCCCTACCCCCGGAGGCGGTCCTCAATTCTAAAAACGTAGGGGACCGCTAATCTAGTCCATCCCCCCCACCCACCCACCCCGCACAGACCAGTGGAGAGAATATAGGTTTAGTGCTCAAATCAACCCAATTTTTAGAAGGGGCCAATAGTCATTTGGTCTATTCTTCCCTTAGTATGATCAGCAGAGAAGAGAGGACCAGATCATTTGCTGCCACCCATACAACATTTCTGTACCTCAGGTAACTGCACCTTCCTCACTCTTGCCTTGTTTTATGGGTCAGGATATGAGAAGGGGCCTTAGTATCCACTTGGTTACTAACAACTATAAGATTACCCACACAAAACAATAGGATAAAAGCTGCATTCCGAAACATGTGGATAACCCTCACATTTCACTGTAATAGTTGAGATTCATATTCCAGTGTAATTGAAGACAGTTCCTCTGAAGCAAAAGCAGGTCTTCCTTGACCATGAGGTTGGAAATATATTTACACAAGAATAGTCAGTCAGACAGTTTTATTTACACTCAGAGACCATCCAATTATATGTGTACGCGTGTATACATATACACTTGGGGTGACACCCTCTAGCGTTTTCATGGCAGACTCAATACGGGGTGGTTTGCCAGTCCTTCCCCAGTCATTACCGTTTACCCCCCAGGAGCAAGCTGGGTACTCATTTTACCGACCTCGGAAGGATGGAAGGCTGAGTCAACCTTGAGCCGGCTGTTGGGATTGAACTCCCAGCCTCATGGGCAGAGCTTTCAGACTGCATGTCTGCTGCCTTACCACTCTGCACCACAAGAGGCTCTCTCTATATATACATATACATATCTTCTGCTTTAGGGCATGTAGGATCTACCCAGGTCTGAAACTGCTAGACTCTAATGAAGAGGCCTACATTTCACCTCCAGCACAGACACACACACCCTTCATTAGAAATAGGAATACATAATTCAGGGGAAAGTGGCTCTTTCGGAAAGGCATGATGGGTCAAAACTTTTTCAAGTGGTGCTAAAATGAAAATATACCCACAAAGGTTTATGAAAGATTAAGTAAACATTACAATTTTGCAAGATAAATGTTTAACCTGCACTCTGTTAATGCTCAGAGATAAGCCAAAATAACAGTTATACGTAGGCAAAAAGTTCAGTGGTTAAATTTTCCTAACTAACCTGGGTGTGAAGTGTGACTTTCCATATAGCTGGTGTGGTTGAGCAACAGAACTCCAGGCATAGCTGCTAAGCAGCACAGTGTCGGGGATCCAATGCTAGTAGTTTCTCATCAGACATGAAGAATTCTGCCCTTTGCTTGGAGATTTTTACTTCACTGAGAAGAGAACTTTGTATTGACAGTGGAAGAAAAGTTTGGAACGGGAAAGGTTTCAGGAGCGCATGAACAATCTCAAAGCTGCATCATACTGAACCCAGACCCTTGGTCCATCAAGGTCAGTATTGCTACTCAGACTAGCATCAGATCTCCAGGGCCTCAGGCAGAGGTCTTCCCCATCACCTCCTACCTGCTCCTTTTTTACTGGAGGTAACAAGGATTGAACCTGAATCCTTCTGCATGCCAAGCAGACACTCTACTACAGAGCCAGGATCCCAGATCAAGATCTTTCTCATCAGCTCCTGCCCGATTCTTTTAACTGGAGATGCTGTGGACTGGATCTGTGACCTCCATGCCAAGCAGATACTACTGAGCCAGTGGCCCCCTCTCTAAACAGGAGCATGAAAGACTTGAACGAAAATGCCCAAGAAGAGCTGGGAAAGAGAGAGGCTTCAAAATGGTCTGAAGCAGAAAGCTAGCACTTTAAGATGATTCTTAATTGTCCTCTTAACAATAAGTCCCTTAATTTGCTGCCAGAATTGGTTGAGTTAGACCTAGGTTCCTCATTTTATTTTCCCTTTGGACAGACTGTATGCTGTTTCATCCTGTAAACAATAACTGCAAAGACAAGTAAAATGAAACATTTCTTTTTTCGGAATGGAATGTAAAGTGGTCATTGAGCACCCACACAACTTGGCCCACACTTACCAATTATGATGAGAAGGTAGGGAAATGCCAGCCTAACCCGACCAGTGCTTCTAACAGATGCGAGTCTTAACAAATTCCCTTTTGGTCTATGAACAGTTTGCTGACATCCATGGCGATTCGAAGCAGACAGCTAGTTTTTAATGTGAAGTACCTTTAAAAAAACTAGGAACCTTATAATTTAGAATACCAAACAAAGATATCCCTGATTTGAAAGAGCAAATATATCTTTAAAAACCCAACAGTGGAAATAAAAACAGCAGCTTCTAAGAGTTGTTTAATGCATGAATGCTTCATTAAATAGGCCTCCCACCAGAGGTCATCAAGAGATTAGGCCAAAGCTGACCTCCATTTGACAAAGCTCAGACCCCCTGGAGAAAATGGCAGCTTTGAAGGGGGGATTCTATGGCATTATACCTGGTTGAGGCCCCTCCCCTCCCCAAACCACATCCTCTCCAGGCCCCATTCCTAAAATTCCCAAGTTGGAGATGGAAGGCCCAGGCCACATGGAAACAGCTTCCTTGTTCTTGAGAGCTCCAGGAGAACAAGTCCTGACACCCACAGCAATCAGAGGAGCAGAAAGCAAGGGGAAAGGAGGAGTGGGTATCTTCAGCTACCCCATTCATACTCTGGAAGATATTTTGTAAAATATATTTATGTGCTGCCTTTCTTCACATATTGGGGTGTTAACCATTCATGGAAAACTCTGCTGTGGTGGCTGTGGGGTGGTGGGTAGGACAGATGAAGAATCTCCATTCCTCTGGCATCTATCATCATCATCAATAGTTGATAACAATTATATAAAATGTATAGACCACCGTCCTGAGACAGGTTCACGGCAGTGTATATACACAAATTATCAATATCAGCAGTTAAAACAATAAAACATTAATAAGAACAATCTAGCAATTTAAAACATTTTATCAGTTTAATGTAAAGGTATTCCCTGTGCAAGCAGCGAGTCATGTCTGACCCTTGGGGTGACGCCCTCTAGCGTTTTCATGGCAGACTCAGTACGGAGTGGTTTGCCAGTGCCTTCCCCAGTCATTACCGTTTACCCCCCAGCAGCAAGCTGGGTACTCATTTTACCGACCTCGGAAGGATGGAAGGGTGAGTCAACCTTGAGCCGGCTGCTGGGATTGAACTCCCAGCCTCATGGGCAGAGCTTTCAGAGTGCATTTCTGCTGCCTTACCACTCTGCGCCACAAGAGGCTCTTTTAACGGTTTAGCTACATCTAATTAACAGTATCAATTATTGTCTTACCACCCAGAAACTAGTAGCACCTTAAGGTGCTACTGGACTCTGATTTTATTGTGCTACTTCAGACCAACACAGCTACTCATTTGAATCCACTCAGAAACTGGTCACTGCTGATAGGTCTTTCCCAGAATGGATGTCCCTATGTGTTGGGGGGGGGGGCATAGATGTCATAGATTCTTTATACTTCAATCAGCCACATTTTTTTCTGACATACATCTGTAACATAGAGAAAATGTGGTTGAGATTGTGCAGGAAGTTTTTGACCAATCCACTGCCTACCTGATTGACCATCCATCCAATGAACAGCTTATCACATAGGTTGTCCCGCCCCTGGCTATATAACCTAATACAATGCTGAAGATTCTGAAGCCTCCTATTAGTGGAATATCTGCCACTTAGGGCCAACTGCTGCTCTTGCTCAGGATTCCGCACACACGCACCCTTCCCTTCAGGTCTGCTGTGAAGGAAGCCTCTAACAGCCACTGACTGAGGTGAGTCACGTGTTTCTGATAGCAACACAGGGGAGTCTTGTACAACACAGGGGAGAAAGCACACAGTGGGCAAGTGTGTGTTTTCCTTTTGAGGGGGGAAAGCTTTCCCCTTCTGCCTAACATGGCTGACAGGGAGGCCACAGAAAAGCACCTTCTCACTTAAAATACTGCTGGTGGAGAGAAGATGGTGCCAAGTAATGCATGTCTCTTCACCACCACTCTCTGAACATTTGAGGCTTACGATGCAAGGTTGTTGTGCAGATAAAACTGTTGTGGGGTTCTTTTGCCTCCTGTTTCATCTGCATAACAACCCTGTGTGGTAGGCCTCAAGTATTTCTCTACAACATCCTGTGTGAGAGGTTTCTTTTGCACAACAGCCCTGTCCACCCTCCTAAACAGCCATTACTGGTTGGAGAGCTGATCAATCTAGATATGAGCTGTAATTTCAGGAGATCTCCAGGCCCCACCTGGAGGTTGGATAACCCAGGTTCGAAAAATTCCCTTAGGATAGGAGGTATGGCCTCAAAATGTTACAATGCCTCAGAGTCCATCCTCCAAAGCAGCAATTTTTTCCCTGTAAAGCTGATCTTTATAGTCTAGAGCAGGGGTAGTCAAACTGCGGCCCTCCAGATGTCCATGGACTACAATTCCCAGGAGCCCCTGCCAGCAAATGCTGGCAGGGGCTCCTGGGAATTGTAGTCCATGGACATCTGGAGAGCCACAGTTTGACTACCCCTGCTCTAGAGATAAGCAGCGATAGTAAAGACAATGATAGAGGCTTGCAGGCTGAGGTTGGGTGAGTAAGGCAGGTATGATCCACTTGGGCAAGCCCTTACGAACAACAGTTTGTATTTTTGGGTGCAATCAGACAGACCAACTGGATAGTAGAGACAATGGTAAAGGCTTTCAGGCTGAGGTTGGGGTGGAGTGGTGCAGTTGTGTCTAACCTGGGCTGTGGGCTCCAGCCAGCCCTTACCAGCAATGGATGTTATTCTTTTGTACAAACGGACAGACCAGCAAGGGTCCTGCGAGTCCAGAAACTGCAGGAAGTCCTAAATAAAGAATATTTTTAGACCCTGTTACCTGTAAATGGTAAACAAGCAACTGAACAAAAGACATAGGGGTTGAAGTGACTGTGTTCAAGCCTGGTCTGAAAAATAATACACAGTATTTACAATAAAGGTCCTATGAAATAAAAGGCATAAGTGGCCCATAATTTCAAGTGGAGTTAGCTTGGAGTTCACATACAAAGGTTTTACAGGAAAGTTAACATTCACACTCACATATATTCACACATACATATAAAGGAGATAAAATGTATAAAGAAAGGAGAGAAAAGAATTGCAAGAATAATTTGTCAATGCTCTTTCTGGGCTTAACAAAAGGTGGATTTAGAGAATTATGTAACAGAATATTAAAAGAAATCCCAATTTCAAAGGCACACTGCAGTTTTACAAAGGTACTTTTCATCTCCTTTCACTTATCAAGCCTGTGAATTTTGGAGGGGACCAGTACCAGGACACAGAAAAATTATAAATCAAACAATAACAATTCACAGAATTCCCCAGGCTATAAAATGATATATCATAAACATTCTGAAGAAATATTAATGATACCACTAATGTATGAAGATGGCAGTGAAGCAATGCTGCCACAGTCAGACAGACCTATCTCTTTACTGAATGTAGATTACAAAATTTTAACCACAATAATGACAGAAAGATTAAGAAAATGCATACTAGAGTTAATACGTATTGTTTAAGCAATCTTTGTACCAAAGAAGTATATGAAAGATAACATACAATCTTAATAGATGCAACTGAATTTGTGAATAAGAAAAAGACATCTATTTTTAGATGCAGAAAAAGCATTTGGTAATATAATTTGGCCTTTTTCATTTAATCTGTTTGGGAATATGGGATGTGGCCTGGAATTTGAGAACTGTATGCAGGACACATACATACACATCTCCAGAATGCAAAGATTTTAATAAATGGGAAATTAACATGGTTGTCCGGTCACCTCTGTTATTTATTTTAGTGATAGAGTTTCTAGCTATAAAGATAAGACAAGAAACAGGGATTTAAGAAATAAAAGTGGATGACCCAAAATTCAAAATGAAAAGCTATTCAGACAATTCATTTAACTGTTTTGGTACATAATGGAACACACTGAAGAATTTGAATCTTTCTCAAGTTATACAATCAGTTAAAGGTAAAGGTAAAGGTATCCCCTGTGCAAGCACCGGGTCATGTCTGACCCTTGGGGTGACGCCCTCCAGCATTTTCATGGCAGACTCAATACGGGGTGGTTTGCCAGTGCCTTCCCCAGTCATTACCGTTTACCCCCCAGCAAGCTGGGTACTCATTTTACTGACCTCGGAAGGATGGAAGGCTGAGTCAGCCAATCCCTGGCTGCTGGGATTGAACTCCCAGCCTCATGGGCAAAGCTTTCAGATGGCTGCCTTACCACTCTGCGCCACAAGAGGCTCATACAATCAGTTAGAAAAAGGCAAACAGGATTTAAAAAATTTAATGCAAACAGAAGAATATTATATATTATTATAAAGAGTATAAAAAGCACATTAGCTACTGACAACCTAATATCTGGGGATAAATATAACTGGAAAAAGTTGTAATTAAAAAAACATTTATCAGGAGACTTGAAAACTGATACAAGCAGATTTATCTAGATGGGAAAATTTTAAGTCTCCTGGCTGGGAAGCATTTCAACAATTAAAATGAAAGTATTGTTAAAATTAGATTTCTTATTTCAATCCTATATGTGTGTGTGTGTATATAAAAATTTTGTGTGTGTGTGGCAGATAAATTTATTTGGAATGGCAAGAAACCAATAATAAGTTTTAAATACTCCAAGATGAGAAAAAGAGAGAAGGAGCAATTTTAAACATAAAATTATATTACAAAGCAGAAGGTCTGGTCTGAATTTTAGATTGGATAAAAAATTGAAAAAAAAGAATTGTAAAACTTAAAGCAGCAGACCATGATGAAGGTCACATAATCACTTATGAATAAAGACATCAATCAAAATAATTACAAGTTAAAAGTTACACAATTAGAGGAAGATTGTTGAGAATATGGTTCATGTTGAAATTGCCCTCCAAACTAATAAACGTATTATTTTATCAATCAGTTTCAAGATTAAAAATTATTAATAAGATAGAGCTCTTAGAGAGAAGAGTGATTTTTGAACAGGAAAACAAAAAGGTAATTTATTATGAGGTATGTATACGTTTTTTCTTCAGTCTGAAATGGAAGAACAAGTGAAAAAATGGGTGATTAAATGAATGTAGAATTTTAGAGAGCAAGTATCTATGTCCTAATGGGAATTACTAAGGGGAAAAGAAATTAAGTTCAAAGCTAGCCCTATGTTAAAATGAAATTGGTATAAAATGTTCTTCAGATGGTATATTACTCCAAATAGATAAAAGTTATAAAGAAAATGTTGGAAATGTCAAGAAGATACTGGAATGAAATACATGGGAAAATGCAAAGTGTATTAAAATTAAGATTTTCTAAGGAAGCAAAGAATATGTTAATAGGAATATTGCCTGACAAATTACCAAATGTTATGGAAGAGATATTTGAATATATTCTGAAAACAGCTAGAATTGTTTATGCCACAAAATGGTAATTTGATGTGTGTCCAAGTTTAGAACATAGAGGTAACAAACTAGCTGACTATGCAAATTAACATTTGGGGTAAAAAGATCAATCTCAAAATTTGAGGAGAGATTGAAGAGTTTATTATAAAAGTAGGATATATATATATATATATATATATATATATATATATATATATATATATATATATATATATATATATATATATATATATATATATATATATATATATATATATATATATATATATATATATATATATATATTTCCTGTATATATATATTTACACACACACATATATATACAGAGAGAGAGAGAGAGAGAGAGCACTATATTAAAACAGAATGAGAACATAATTTGGATATAACTGTATAAAGAATTGGAATTCAAATAATATTCTTATAGATGCTTGATGACACTGTTCCTACATGGAACAGTGATTTTAGGTAATGTTTTTTAGAATTAATTCTAAGTTCTTAACAAAACTGCATAACACTGTTTTATCATAACTATATTATTATGTATATTCTGCATATCTTGTTCTTAAATGCAAATAAAGGCTTCTGTATCTAACATTCTTCATATTTGATTTTCTTGTTTATTGTGAGCCTTTTTATTTTGCTGATTTAATATAGTAAATATATTATAGCTGATACATAGAACTGATGAGATGTGTAACATGGAATCTGTAGTAGCAATGAAAATAATACAGTGATAAAAGAGACATAATGTTTGGATGTGGAGATTATCGTAAATATGATGATGAATTTTGTTGTTGTCTATTTTATATAACCTGAACTATATCACAATTTTTGAGTAATATTATATATACATATACATTCATATATATAGTGTGTATATATGTATTTATAAAAAGATTATTACAATTGCATGCCACCTTCCCCTGGGGCTTAGGGTGGTTCACATGGAATGTAAAGTAACTGTACATCAAACTCATATTGAATAAAATAGAATAACAACAATTTTCTCTTTTGTATCCCATATGTGTGTGTATATGTGTGTATATATATATGTGTGTGTGTGTACACAATTTTCTCTTTTGTATCCCTTTTATATATATGTATCTGTTAAAAATAAAAATATTTATTAAAAAATTGAACAATCACATTTGCCTTTCCCTTTGGTATGTCCTGAAGTTATCACATACTGAATAGCTGTAGGCTCTTCTCCCTCCACATCTAAAATTAAGAATCAGAGTTTACAGAGTGACATGTAAGTCTCTTCTCTTTAGAAATCAAGCAGTGATCCCAACAGCAAACTACAACCTCTACACAAATACCTCTGGGATCAGGGCCCTCCAGGACTTTAAGCAGTTCCAGGGGGCCTGTAAGATGGTTGAGGCCAGGAAATAAAATCATGAAGATGCTGGCCTCCCTCCTTGAGAAATCAGACAGCTAATCTGACCATACACTGAGTAACCCTCCTCAGAAAAATTTTAACTGTAAAGAGAAAACAGTTTTTAATATAATCTTAAAACCTCAGTTTAAATTTATGAGTTATAAACGTACTAGAAACTAAGCCTGCTGTGTTTTGAAGACAGCAGGCGCTAGGGGTGGGGAAGAGTGTTGCGGGGTGGGTGCGCGAATTGGCAGGGGTGAGGAGGGGCAGCGGAGGGCGGGAATGGCTCGGCCTGTGTGGCCGCGTCGTTGTGGTGTGGGCGAAACATGTTTGGAGTGGTCGCGGCACGAACCTTGACTGGGAGGCAGGAGATGGCGGGTGGGACGGCGGCGGCAGCCATCAGAGGAGGTATTGTCGCTGGGGCCGGGGCCTACATCGGCATCGCGGGCGGCGCAGCATGTCCCAGGAGGCATCGGCGCGGTGTCCAGTGGGCTGGGCGCGGCTTGAGGGGTTTCCAGGGCGGTCGCTGGAGCGGCAGTGTGCGGCAGGCGGCTGGCGGTGGCTGCCGCGCGGAGCAGTCTCCGGAGGTAGGGAGGCCGGAGGTGCTCGCGGTGGTCTTGCGGCTGGCAGCATGGGTGGAGGCGCGGGGGAAGGGAGCAGTGGCTGGGTTGTCCTTCACAGCGCGGCCGGAGGCTCGGGGGCAGCGGCAGGTTGTGTCTCGCGTCGGTGGGGAGGCTGCATGTTCACGGGTGGGTACGGGCTTGTGTCGGCGGCGCAGGGGCAGTGGGCGACCTTCCGTGGCCAGGGCTAGTCAGGGAATGGCAGGTAGCTGGCAGCAGCCGAGTTGGGGGGCGGATCGGGAGGCGCAAAGCATCTCCCGAATCGTGAGTCTGTCGGCAAGGGACCAATCGCGACCCGTGCTGTGCACGGCTTGCGATTGGTACCTTGCCGGTGGACTGACACTCGGAGGGCCCAATCGGCAGGGCCGATTGGGCCCTCCGAGTGTCAGTCCAGGGGAAGGGGCCTATCTGCACCCTTCCTCATCACGGACAGGGTCCACCGCCATAGCCCTTAATGAATTATTTAATCCGCGGAGTGGGTTAAAGATTATGTATGTAACTTACTTCGTATTGGCAGTTTTAAATCTGCTGTTGCCCACCCTGAGCCAGCTAGGGAAGGGCAGGGTATAAATAAAAATAAAATAATAATTGATGTTGATGCCAGCCATTCAGTCGTGTCCAACTCTTGGCGATCCTATGTCTCAGCCGTCTCCATATCTTTCCATCATGCACTGCTTTTTAGTTGCTCTGGCCATTGTCTGTGAATTGCACAATCTGGCCAAAGTAACCACAATCTGGCCAGAGTTTTATAATTCTGACTTCCAGTGATATATCAAGCTTTATATGCTCTATTATTTCCTTTTGATGTCCATAATTATTAAATATTTACTATTCAATGTTCCATCTGTTTTTCCTCCCTACTGAGTTGAGCATTTCACATCCTGAGCAGAATAGAACTAATGTCATTTTGCCTTAAAGGGCAATACAAGACCCTGCATGGCTCCAGATCACTGTTGAGTGGGGCTTCTGGTGTTAATGAGAGGCCACTCACTTATGCAGCTTAGAGGAAGCACAGGTGCTGGTCCCCTCCAAAATTTACATGTGCACTTCATAAATGTGAGCTATTTTTCCACATTTGTCTTGTTATAAATAAATGACCATGCCTATTCTGCTACCTCCTCATTTATTTTGTGTTAAGACCTCACCAAGGCTCTTTCTACATTCTTTGTTCTATTTTATCTCTTTTCTTTTTAGCAGCAGCTGCCAATAAGATACCTCTAATTATAGCTCTGATAGGTGAAAGAGGAAGAAACTACCCTTGTAAAAACACAGTGCAGTGAGTACCTGCTCCTTTTTGGAATTCTGGAGGCAGCTGTCTCTAGAGTTTAGGGAGGGCTGTCAAGCTATAGTCCTGACTGATGACCTGATCTTGCCAGATCTCAGAAATTAAGCAGGGTCAGACCTGGTTAATATTTGTGTGGGAGACCACCAAGGAAGTCCAGAGGCAAGCGGTGGCCCATCATCTCTGAATGTCTCTTACTTTGAGGGCCCTATGGGGTTACCAGAAGTTGGCTGTGAGTTGGTGTGCTGCCCTACCCAGGAAGGAGTTCAGGTTCCAACACCCTCGGCTGGGAAGCCGAGACCAAATTGTGTTCCATAAGCCAAATCCTAGTCCGGTCTGAGTCTTAGTACCAACCGGGCAAGGATCTGAAAGGTGAGCCAAGGAGGTAGTTGTAACACAAGACAAGGTTGGAAACCAAAAGAACCGAATCAAAAGTCAAGTCCAAGTAGCAGAGCCAAAGTCCAGAAGCCGAAATCGAAGTCAGGAAACCGAAGAACAAACCAGCAGAGCTTTGCTGAAGTGAGGGAGAGACAGGAGCCAGAGTTCAGGGTGATGGGTAGGGAGCTGCAGGCGTTGTGTGTTGAAGTGCCCTCACCTGGGCCCAATTGACTCTGACAGCACACCATGAGCCAGGTGCTCTGGTGGCATTCTGAGAAGTCTGCTCGTTGTCACCACCTTCGGCATTCAAGTGAACAGTCTGGGCTGTAGTGGGGTGCAATCGGGGGCAAAGCTGGCGGGAACGGCAGAGTGTTAGCCTGGCTGGTCCCCTGTTTTTCCTTTTGATGGGGACTTGGATCTTGGTGTTCCCACTCCTGCACCTCACCGCTCAGCACTTTCCCCTCCACCTCATGCTCTGAGAGCTAAAGCAGCAGTGTGGAAACCGAAGGCAGGGGCATGAGAGTTAGTAGCATTTTGCACCTCCACCATCAAGCAGACACAATAAGCCTGTTATCAGTTTCTGCTCCACTGACCTACTCCTGACTTACTGTCTCTCCCTCCTTTCCCCTTAAACCTCCTGCCAGCTCCAAAATATGTATTTTCCCAATTAAGTGGGGAAAGTACAGTTCATATTTTAACTTCATTTGCTGCAAGCATTGTACAGTTATAACCTTGGAGGCTATAGACTAGGGTTATGCAGGAGTCCAGTGGTAGCCTGAAGTCCAACAGTTTATTTCAACATATGCTTTCATGAGTCAGAATACATTTATTCAGGTGCATAGATGTGAACATTAGGATAAGTGAAATCCTTCTCTCCAGCTCTGGGTGGAGTTTTGATGGGTAGAGAGCAGGAATTAGCCAATAGCAAAAGGTATAACAAAAGAGGTAAAATCAAAGAATGTAGTAAGATTAATTTTTAAGACAATGTTGTTATTTCAATGCAAACTTGAATAATCTGGAGACCAACATTTATACTTTTTGTGTGTCCATGGTGTATGTCTCAAAAACTGAAAAACATACGAAGTTAAGAGTTGCCAGCTCTGGAACGAGAAATACCTGCACACTTTGGAGGTGGAACTGAGAGTGGGTTGAGCTGTAAAACTGGGGAATCCCCAGATCTCACCTGGGAACTGGCATCCCTACATAAAGGGAACTTGACTGAGATATTCATTTGTGAGACCTGTTCTGGGATTTAGATAATATATTCAGATAATATGTAGTATAAGAAAGAAATAAAAGGGGGAAAGCTCAACTTGTGACAAACGCTTTGAGTACAGTGAGGTTTCCTCTGCTGGTGCCCATGGTGATTGTGTGGCCATGTAATAGGGTTGTTCTGGGCTGGAGTTTTCCCAGAAATGCAACTCATATTCAGACTACAGTGATCTATGGCTACTTTGGAGGTTGGACTCTCTGTGCTTCACTGAATTCCCTAGCCTCCCCACATACTTCCCTCTCAGGCTCCACTCTTATATCTCCCGGAATTTCCCAACTTAGTGGGCAGTCCTACCCTAGGCACACAAGAAGGGGAGTCTAGGAGAAGAAACTTGAGTTAAACTAAGAGGGGAGGGCTGCCAACCTCCAGACAGGACCTTGTGATCTCTACTATAATAATTGATCTCCAGATGAGAGATATCAGTTCCCCTAGATACATTGGCTGCTTTGGAGGTTGGACTCTATGACCCTGAACCCTGCTGAGGTTCCTCCCTTCCCCAAATCCCATTCTTTCCAGGCTCCACCCCCCAAATCTCTTGGTATTTCCCACCCATAGCTGGCAACCCTAGGAAAGAGCCTTGAATTAAAGGATAAGGGCTGAATCCCAGTGGAAGATTTCTTCCTGCACAACAGCCCTTAAACAAGCAAAGGTCCTAAAGTTACTCTTTGTCTGCTTGTATAAAGTAAAAGTGATTGTGTGTTTGTGTGTGCAAAGTATTTCTTCTGATACAATTTCCAATCTAAATTAAATCAAACTGAAACATCTATTGTACAGTCCATCACTCCTCGTGGGCATTGTTATTGCATTAAAAGGCCTAGTCATACTCTCTCTGTGTTGCTCCATGTCTTGTAGCCTGCATGGTTAGAAAGACCCCAGCAGTGAACAAGAAGGAGCCTTCACTTTACCAGAGTACACCTGTTCAGTGTCCCACCCCCCATTCACAATGTGAATTTCATGCTGAAGATGGGGGAGGTTGGTTATGATCAGGAGATGGCCATGAATCTCTGTCATTAAAAAACAGCTTTGAAATACTCCAAACATTGCTTGAGAAGCCAGAGGAATGGCCACGGGAAATTCTTCTTATATGGAAGATATCAGCAACAGACATCAGTTCCCCAAAAGGAAACCATATCTCACCATACCACATAGTTCTGCAAGCAAAGAGAAATAAGAAGAAACATTTATGAACAGCAAATTGCAATGTTGCACAGATGTTAGCATTTTTTAAATGCAAGGTGCCTAGACCTCTGAAGCAGGTTTTTTCAACCAGGGTTTTGTGAAACCCTGGGGTTTCTTGATGGCGCTGGAAGGGTTTCCTGAATGGGTGGGAGTTAATGAATTTTTAATATATTTTTTTACATTTGTTAAAAATTTATTGGGTGATATGAGCATATATGGTCATGTCAACTCCCCCTCCCCAAATGACCAATGATGGCCCGTAGGGGGTTGGGAAGAGGAGGGGCTCTGTGTGGGCATGTGCACAGCAATGCTTCCCAACCATATTCTGCATAATCGCACCACTTCTGAGGTTTCTTGAAGCATGAAGAATGTTTCATGGTTCTCCATGGTAAAAAAAAAAAAAAAAGTTGAGAAAGGCTGCTCTGGAGTTTGGGTCACAGGAAATTCATACTCAAACATCGTGTTAATTATGACAGAACTTCAAAACAGAAAGGAAACAACTCAGGCAAAGCATTCCATCCTACATTCTTTTGATTTTAAGGGCAGAGACAGAATAATGTGCTTAACATGTCCATTTATTAGCCTTTCCTTTTGCCTTAATTGTGCCCAAATTGTTTCTGAATAAAGAATTGTCTGCTTATATATACAAGCCTCACAATAATTGTATGTGTGTATGATGGTTTGTAGGCTTTTGAACTCTGGTGCTGGAGAAGACTCTTGCGAGTCCCTTGGACTGCAAGGCGAACAAACCAGTCAGTCCTAGAGGAGATCAGCCCTGACTGCTCTTTAGAAGGCCAGATCCTGAAGATGAAACTCAAATATTTTGGCCACCTCATGAGAAGGAAGGACTCCCTGGAGAAGAGCCTAATGCTGGGAGAGATCGAGGGCAAAAGAAGAAGGGGACGACAGAGAATGAGGTGGATGGATGGAGTCACTGAAGCAGTAGGTGCAAACTTAAATGGACTCCGGGGAATGGTAGAGGACAGGAAGGCCTGGAGGATCATTGTCCATGGGGTCGCGATGGGTCGGACACGACTTCGCACATAACAACAACATGATGGTTTGTGGCTCACCCCAGTTTGGACACAAGGCAGCCGCATCAGTCTCCTCTCCTCTATTTTATCCACACAACAACCTTGTGTGTTGAGGCTGAGAGTGTGTGAATGGCACACTTCCATGGAACAAGTGTGGTTTCAAACCTGGATTTCCCTGATCCTTGATTGACACTAACCATTCCACCATTCTGGCTCACAGCTTCTCAAAACAAAATATTGAGGACCCCATTTGGGTAGAAAGGCAGCCAGAAAATGTTTTACATATAATAAATGACTTTCCTATGCCCAGGTTGCATATTTTCTGCAAAGAAATGCATTCCATGTGCATTTCAATGAACCTTTAAATAACCACACAATTTACTACAAATTAAAATTCCTGGCAGATGGACTATACTTCTAATTCTCCCATATTCCAACAAACCTCAAAGTTCTTCACCTGTATTTTCGGAACAATTCTTATTCTCAAAGAGTTCTGTTGAGTTCAGAGTTCTTTATGTTGCAAAGAAGCAATTGTGAGACCCTAAGCTATCCACTCTTTGTATTGTAAGCTTTCAGATTCTGATGGAGAAATGTTTGTCATTGAAATAAAATAATACTTTGCTCTTCCATAACCTGACTCTAACATTTTAAAGTGTTAGAATATGTAACATGATACTATTTGCAGAGTTTCCATTTAAAGACCTATTTTATAAATGAATGTCTTCCCTTAAAGTATATATAATGGGTGAAGAAACCTGGAAGAAACAGTTGGTGCAATTCTTGGTTGGAACTCTGAGTGTCGCTGTTAGCTCATAAGAAGAAGGGCTACGAATACTAGTCAGCTCAGCTCTTCTCTCATTCAATAGAGAGTACTCAAAGCTCAGACTCATATTCCACTGTGTCTGGATCTGCAAACAACAATTCAGTTTATTTTAGGCAATCTTTGTAGCCCTTCTACAGAAAAAGAGACTAAATCCTGCAATCTGACAGTGACTATCCAGAAATGGTTGAAAGGAAACTCCACTCTCAAGAGAGAATTCTGCTTTGCTTTATCCTGGTCAGTGTCTGGGATGCATCTTCTGGGCAGATCCATTATGTAATTCCTGAGGAAATGGAGAAAGGCTCTTTGGTTGGAGATATTGCAAAGGATCTTGCACTGAATATAAAGGAGCTGTCAAGGAGCAAAATCCAGATAATATCCAGAGGTATGGACCAATATTTTGATCTTGATTTACGAAATGGCCATTTGTTTGTTAATGAAGTAATCGATAGGGAACAGATTTGCCACCAGATGGAGAAATGTCTGTTAAATTTTCAGATCCTTGTTAAGGACAAGATGAAGTTTTTCACCATTGAAGTTGAAATAACCGATATTAATGACAATGCGCCCAGTTTCCCTGTAGAAGAGCTGGAGCTTAAAATGGCTGAAAGCACAAGTCCTGGGGCTAAGTATCTTTTACCAGAAGCTCAGGACCCAGATCTAGGGACAAATTCTCTTCAGAGCTACCATCTCAGTAAGAACAAGCACTTCTCTTTGGATGTACAAACAGGAGTGGATGGACTCAAATATGCAGAGCTGGTCCTTGAAACGTTATTGGATCGAGAAGAACAGAAAATGTATCAGCTGGTTCTCACTGCAGCCGACAACGGAGATCCCATCAGGTCAGGTACTGTGCAAATCCGTGTTGCGGTTACAGATGTAAACGACAATGCTCCTGTTTTTACTAAGTCTCTATATGAAGCGAGTGTTATGGAAAATATCCCCAAAGGGTCACAGGTTCTTACTCTGAATGCCACTGATGTTGATGAGGGAACAAATTCAAAGATAAAGTATTTATTTAGAAAAATTTCAGACAAAGCTTCAAAAATATTCCACTTGGATTCTTCTACTGGACAAATTTCAGTCATTGGGAGTTTGGACTATGAAGATGCTAAATTACATGAAATGGAAGTACAAGCCCAAGATGTGCCTGGATTGTCTACTCGTGCGAAAGTGGTGATAAGAATCTTGGATGCCAATGATAATGCCCCAGAGATCACAATTACACCACTTTTCAGCAAGGTTCCAGAAAGTTCTTCTCCGGGAACTGTTGTAGCCCTGATAAATATAAATGACAGAGATGATGGGAGAAATGGAGAGGTTATTTGCTCCATACCAGCAACGCTTCCATTTCTGCTAAGGAAATCCTTTGATAGTTATTATAGTCTAGAAACCGATCAAGGCCTAGACAGAGAGAAAGTTTCAGAATACAATATCACGATTACAGTAACAGATCAAGGGACACCTTCTCAATCAGCAACAGCATACTTCTCATTAGAAATATTGGATGAAAATGACAACCCACCCATCTTTAAATCTTCAGACTTCACTTTTCAGATTGCAGAGAATAACCAAAGAGGTGATTTGATTATTACTTTAAAAGCAAATGATCCTGATTTTGAAGAAAATGGCAGAATAACGTATTCCATTATTGACACTAACATTGGAGGTGCCTTGCTTTCATCTTATCTTTCTATTAATTCTGAAATTGGGGCTATCTATGCCTTGAGTTCTTTTGATTATGAGGAGTTCAGAGAGATTAAATTCCAGGTCAAGGCCCAAGATGGAGGCTCCCCACCACTCAGCTCCAACATCTCAGTGACTCTCTTCATCCTTGATCAGAATGACAATGCCCCCCAAATCTTGTACCCTTCTACTCCTAATGATGGCTCCACTGGAGTAGAGCTGGCTCCTCGTTCCTCCGAGGCTGGCTACCTGGTCACTAAAGTGGTGGCAGTGGATGCAGATTCTGCCCAAAATGCATGGCTCTCCTATCAGTTACTGAAGGCCACAGAGCCAGGGCTCTTCATCATAGGTCTCCACACTGGAGAGATTAGGACAGCCCGTTTCTTTCTGGACAAGGACGCGCTCAAGCAGATTCTGGTGGTTTTAGTGAAGGACAATGGGCAGCCCCCTCTGTCTGCCTCAGTCACTGTCACAGTGGTGCTGGCCGACAGCATCCCTGATGTATTGACTGACCTGAGCAGTGTGCCAGCTATAGCAGAACCCGAGTCGGACCTGACTTTCTACCTGGTAGTTGCTGTGGCTTTTGTCTCCTGCTTGTTTTTCACTTTTCTCTTTGTATTACTGGTCATCAGGTTGCACAGGTGGAGAACTTCTCATCTGTGTGACCCTCAGAGTGTGGATTTCAGTGGAGTCCCTGTTTCACAGTTTGTGGGCATTGATGGAGTAAGAGCTTTTCTGCATTCTTATTGCCAAAATGGTTCACTGACCACTTGCTCCCGGAGGAGTCAAATTCTTTTTCCCATTGGAAGTTGTACAAGTACTCTTGTGCCCCAGCAAACATCTGACAAATCAGGTCCTTTATTATTGCTGGAAGATTCAAGCACTGCTGAAGAACTACAGAACCCTGAACAGGTGAGTTTCATTCTCTACAGTTGTGTGAAAAAACTGCTGCAAGGCACATAAAGTTGAATTTGTTAAGGATTGTAGTGTCAATCTGTCAGTGAAAGCTGAGCTGTGGAAGCACTTAAATTGGTTCAGAGTAATGGATGTTTTGGGATGTGTTTGGTGGGATTTGCAAGTTTGTCATGGCTCAGCTATGCATCTCCAGTATCATGCCACTAAACGGCAGCCACTCTGCACTCCAGAGAGAAAATGGGTTCACTCTCCATGTTCTCAATAATGTATTTCTGATCATTTATACAACTACCCAGCAAGTAGGGATTGTAGCTGAATGTATTGGTTATTGGTAACCAATGGAGAAGGTTAGATGTAAATGAATTCGTTTTTGATTTCGTTTTTGATTCTTTTACAGTATTTCCATAACCGATGGCAGTTAGGTTATTGCTGGTTTGTATTTGTCCATCTGTGTTTCCGGTGCGTTGTAAGCGAAAACATGTTCTGAGTGATTAACCATTTTAGAAATCTAGCTGTGTCTCTGAGGCACCAAAAGATACGTTTCATGGGATTCAGCCCCAGAAACAATTTGTATCATAGTTTAACAGCTATGGTTATAGTACTGACTACTATTTCTACTACTGTGCAATCTGTATAAAGGCAAACAAAATGCCTAGCACGGAATAGGGACTTGTTCTGCAAATAAATGAATGGAAATCTAAAGCAGCTCAGTTGATCAGTTCATCCACTTGGATATGGATTTCTATTGGATTCATCCTATGGATATGATGTACAAACAAATCTGAAATTTGATGATTTGTCGCACCGGATGTCTTGAAGATACTCAAGACATCCTTCACCGGCTTAATAAGGATTATAGCACAACAATACTAAGGGATACAGGAATCAGTTTGAAACTGAAACAACATACTATATTACAGGCTATATATTTGTAGGCATATGGAGTGGTAAAGATGGCATGGGAGAATATGGTTTCTTTAACATTATAGAAAGCAGCTGAATCCAGTCCTGCATAACAATTCAAGAAGGTTCATAATCTGGTAACTCCACAGTCCACCACCACGTTGAAGATGTTTAGGTCCAACAGGGTGATATTTTTGATAGCATCTTTCAGATCTATTCTAATTAAGCCAGTTTCTGTGTAGATCAAATTCCAGAGTTATCTGAGGCACCTGCGTATCATTTTCTATGAATAGCTTCAGAACTGATTTTCCTGGACAATATGGAGAGGGGGCCTTGACTAGATTAGATGTATGCCCATCTTGGCTGATTATATGTTGCAGCGATAGTTTGATAGTGTTGTTAGCCAGAATTTATTTTTTGCTATATTTGAAGATCATTTTCTGAAAACTTTGAAATAAGTTATTAGACTAGTTTTTTGGGGAAAAGCACAACTGTGGCAAAGGAAGATCATAAAATCATAGAGTTGGAAGGAGCCATCCAGGCCATCTAGTCCAACCCCCTGCTCAATGCAGGATCAGCCTAAAGCATCCAGGATGTCCAGCCGCTGCTTGAAGACTGCTCACTGCCTCCTTAGGCAGTCTATTCCACTGCTGAACTGTTATGTACTACAGGTAATATTTAATATTTTATTTGTTTTCTAGGATTTTTAAAAATCATAGTAATGTGCTACTTAGAAGCCACTTCAGTAGTTGATTGGACTAAGTATGGGGCATGTACATATTTTAATTAAATGGTGAAAAAGCATTAGAGCTACACAAAGCCCAGTTAGATTCTGGGTCTAATTAACCAAAGCCTATATAACTGCAATTGTATATCTTTACTTAGGAGTTTGGGGTAAAGTGCTTGTATGGGTGGTGGCAGAGGGATATCTGATATGTTTTTGACCACTGTCAGCTGGATTTCAGGCCTGGCTGTGGGACCTGGATGGTGTTGGTTTCTTTGGTGGATGATTGATTACAAATGTATAGCCAGCTGATATGTTACTGTAGATCTAGTAAGTGATACTTTGAACCATCAAATATTACTGAACTATAGTGGAAAGGAGATAGAAGTTAGTGGAACTGCTACCCAATGGGTTGGGTGGATTTTTTATTTAACATTTGGTATCCTTCGTAGTACTGTTTTTTCCAGCAGTGCTCCTTAACATCTGTATTACATGGCTGAGTGAGATCCTTGGTAGCTGTGGGATTGGGTGTCATCTGTATACCTGCCATTAACTAAGCCCCCAGAAGCAGCAATCTCATTCTTTGGTCAGTGTCTGAAAGTCTACTGGGTTAGGGTGAACAATCTGAAATTCAGCCCAAACAGGACATAGGTAGCGATGGCTGAGCCAATATTTTGAATGGAATTAACCAGTGGGAGTTTAGCTGGCTTTGGCTTACAGGTGAAATGTTTCATGATACTCTAACCTTGAAGATTAATAAGCAGGCCAGCTCAGTTGCTTAGAGTGCCCTCTTCATCTTGCCCTGTGATTTTCCTCCCCTTTGGACTAGGCTGATCTGGCTACACTGGTCTGTGTTTCCATAAACTTAAGACTAAATTACTGTAACATGCTCTGTGCAGACTACTGTTGAAGATAAATCAGACACTTCATTTTATAACAATGTGGCATCCTCTGTACTGACAGAGCCTAGTCACTATGTGCGTGTTTTATTTTATTCCTACATAAATAAAAGAAGAGAAGAACTGGAGTTTGGTACCCTGCTTTTTACTATCCAAAGGGGTCTCAAAGTGGCTTTCAATTGTCTCCCCTTTCTCTCCCCACAGCAGATTCCCTTTGAGTTGGTGAGGCTGAGAGAGGGTGGCCCAAGGTCACCCAGCTGGCTGCATGTGGCAGAGTGGGGAATCAAACCTAGTTCTCCAGATTAGGGGCTGTACTATCTACTGCATTGTCTATCCAGTATGCTTCTGGTTCAACATCTGTTAATGGCCTGGATTTTTTAAAGCTCTTAATGGCCTGGATACCGCATATCTAAAGGACTACTTCTCCATTTATGAACCCACCACAATATTTCATGATGAAAGAGCTCCTCTTAGTCATTCTTTTGCTGAGAGGCATGCATTCCCACAGTCCATACCAGATTACTAAGACAGCCATGAGAGAACACACAGTGGAACATTCAAAGAAGGTTGTCCTGTTGTCACTCACATAACTCATTTAAGGAAAAGCACTTATGGGATACAGCAGAGAGGGTTGAATTCTGCCAAAGAGGAAGCTGAAAATCAGGCAAAGCTCTCGTTTTCACTAGCAACAAATTGAGCAGTAGCAAAATAGATGGCAGAAGCAGGACTAGAACCCACATCCTCTGGAACATTAACCAGATGCCCACCTGGACACACAAGAAAGAGAACCATCAAGTGGCATGTGGAATCCTCTACTGGTCCTGTCAATATTAGCCATATATAGCAGGGCAGATAAGACAGCAGAGACAGACCTGATGCTGTAGAACGTGCATGAGATCCCTGATTCATGGTTTTCTTGAGACTAACTATAAAACAGCCAAGGTTCAATCTTCACTTTCAAATACTGAGAATGGCCACCTCAAACTGACTGGCTGCCCCAGAGACCAATAATATTCCTTAGGTCCTTACTATGGGGCCATCTTTCTGCTGGACATATGAGGTTCTTGGACACCATCTTATGCAATTCATTCCACTTGCCCTTGTTCTCCCTCTTGCCTCCCTGTCTTGTAGCCTGCATGGTTAGTAACACCCCAGCAGTAAACAGGAAGGAGGCTTCCCTTTATCATGGGCATGGACCTCTTTCATTAAAACACAGCTTTGAAATACTCCAAACATTGCTTGAGAAGCCAGAGGAATGAACACAGGAAATTATCCTGTTTAGACTGCCAACAACAATAATTCATGAAATGGAAGGACCACAAAGTTTACATCTTATGTCTTCGTACTTCCTGCATTGGCTGATAACATTTCCAGGGGGGCCTTTTCCTCTTGCATTGTCCTCCCCATAACCATTCATGAAATGGGGAGGTGTTCAGGGGGAGGGGTACCCGAGGAGTTGGAAGCAGAAGAGCTGCTCCATGGAGGAGTGTGTGTCATCGTTTAGGTCTCAGTAAAGGTCTCAGTTTTATGAAGGATTCTTACTGGCAGCAAAAATATAAAAGCACATTCCAGAAATGACTTCGAACTCACACGGAGAATAATGTATAAATGTATGGTCTCTGCTTCATTTTACAACGAAAAGATCAGAAATTGAGAAATGGGAATAACAGTGCAGAAGACTGATAAACCAAGATGGTATAGAGTGACTTCTATAACTCACATATTTGTAACTTTAAATTTGGGGCATGACCATTTGTCCTTTATTTATAAAGGACATTTATTTCGTAGAAAAATAGGAGAGCATTTTATGGAGCTGAAATTACTGGATGTGGCTCTGGGCGGCGCTGTTCATCCATTTTTAAAAACAACCTGCTAGAAAATTAGCCTGCCCACCTCTGCAGCTGGAGAGGAGACATAGGCATTCGACTTGAGCTACCAACATGCACATCATGGGGGACGGTCATCTTTACAAAGGTAGATAATATGCTGGTTTTTAAACGAATGTTTGGGCCTCTGTGAAAATAGCTCTGCTGCTGCTTCAGAATACAGAGTTGTCTAAGGGGAAAAAACAATCTGTTAATAGAGAAGCATATTAGGCATTCAGAGATGGCAGAAAATCACAAATCTCAATACCACAGAATTGCCACTCTTATTTGGCTCATGAAGACGATAATCTGGGAAGCTGCTTCTGGACAACTTCGCTATGTGATGTTCGAGGAAACCAAAAGCGGTTCTTTCGTAGGAAATGTTGCAAAAGATCTGGAGCTGGATGCAGATACATTTTCTAACAATGGAGTCCATGTCATTTCCACAGGTAAGACTCAATATTTTGCTCTCAACATGGAAAACGGACATTTATACACTAGCCAAAAAATTGACAGAGAAACGGTCTGTGGTCAGATTTTGAAATGCGTGCTAAAGTTTGAGATGCTGGTTCAAGAGAAAATGAAGGTTTATAACATCGAAGTTGAAATAATAGATATTAATGATAATACCCCAAGATTTCAAATGGAAGAACTGACCCTTAGCATCAGAGAAACGACTGCTCAAGGATCCAGGTTTCTCCTTGCAGACGCACTCGACCCAGATGCAGGGATCAATTCTGTTCAGAGTTATGAATTAAGTGATAATAAACATTTCTCCTTGTATGTACAAGCTGGAGAAAGTGGAGTTAAAAATGCTGGCATGATCCTTGAGAATTCCTTGGACAGGGAAGAAAAGCCTTTTCATAATCTAGTCCTAACAGCCATGGATGGGGGAGACCCAGTAAGGTCTGGGAGCATGCAGATTCATGTTATTGTGCTGGATGCAAATGACAATGCCCCTGTTTTCACCCAACCCATTTATAAAGTCAGTATATTGGAAAATATTCCACTAGGCTTTGTTCTGACTACAGTGAAAGCTATAGACATTGATGAAGGAGTTAATTCAGAAATAGCATACACATTTAGAACAAAATCAGAGAAAATTTCCCACACCTTCCAGTTAAATTCACAAACTGGAGAAATATCGGTTCAAGGGGATTTGGATTTTGAAGACCAGGAATTTTTTGAAATAGATGTCCAAGCTCAGGATCCAGAAGGCTTGTCCTCTCTTGCTAAGGTGTTTGTGACAGTCATGGATGCAAACGACAATGCTCCGGAAATCACCGTTTCGTCATTCTTCACTTCCGTGCCAGAAAATTCAAAGAGCGGAACTGTAATGGCTCTGTTGCGGGTCAAGGACAAAGACTCTGGAGAGAATGGGAAGATCACGTGTTTGATTCCTCCAAACCTTCCATTTCAGCTGCAAAAGTCTGTAGAAAATTATTATACTTTGGTGACAGATGGCAATCTGGACAGAGAGGTTGTGGAGCAGTATAATTTGACAATTGCAGCAACAGACAGGGGGACACCTGTACTCTCCTCAACTGCCTACTTTCCAATAAAAATACTAGATATAAATGATAACCCACCCATCTTCAAAGAAATATTTTATAAGTCGTATTTATTTGAGAATAACCCTACTGGAGCCTCCTTGATGATGCTGGAAGCAAATGACCCGGACTGGGGCACTAACAGTACAGTGACTTATTCCATTTTTGATGGGAATGACCCTACAGTTTCAGTTGCCTCCTTTCTGTCAGTTAACTCTGAGACAGGGATTGTCTATGCTCTGCGACCCTTTGATTATGAAGAGTTCAAGCAGATGAACTTCCAGGTCAAGGCCCAGGATGGAGGCTCCCCACCACTCAGCTCCAACATCTCAGTGACTCTCTTCATCCTTGATCAGAATGACAATGCCCCGCAAATATTGTACCCTTCTACTCTCAATGATGGCTCCACTGGAGTAGAGCTGGCTCCTCGTTCCTCTGAGCCTGGCTACCTGGTCACTAAAGTGGTGGCAGTGGATGCAGACTCTGCCCAAAATGCATGGCTCTCCTATCAGTTACTGAAGGCCACAGAGCCAGGGCTCTTCACCATAGGTCTCCATACTGGAGAGATCAGGACAGCCCGTTTCTTTCTGGACAAGGATGCTCTCAAGCAAATTCTAGTGGTTTTAGTGAAGGATAATGGGCAGCCCCCTCTGTCTGCCTCAGTCACAGTCACTGTGGTGCTGGCTGACAGCATCCCTGAAAGCCTCTCTGATCTGAGCAGCATCCCCGTTCCTGCAGACCCTCAGTCGGACCTCACCTTCTACCTGGTGGTTGCTGTGGCTTTTGTCTCCTGCTTGTTTTTCATCTTCCTTCTTGTGTTGCTGGCACTCAGACTTCACAGGTGGAGGAATTCTCAGTTATGTGATTCCAGGAGTGGGAATTTCAGTGGCGTTCCTGTCTCACAGTTTGTGGGGATTGATGGGGTCCGAGCATTTCTTCATTCCTATTGCCAAGAAGTCTCTCTCACCACTGACTCTAGGAAAAGCCAGATTTTATTCCCTATTGGCAGCTGTACAAATACCCTCCCACATCACCAAGGTTCTGTGGAATCAGGTTTCAAATATCTTCCAGAAAATGTAAACATTGCAAATGAAGCACAAGCATGCCAGGAGGTAAGCTGGTATTTCTAATTTTAATGTAGATTGAATTCCTAGATTTTTAGATTTTTTTTTTATATTCCAGGACGAAATTCTACTCTTTGTATATAACTACCTGCACTGGTTCATCCCCTTTGTTTGTGTGAATATAATACCCTGGATTGGGTTTCTTATGTATTTATAGAAAGATTCCTTTTGTTAGAGGTCCCTTCTATAAGTTGAATGTTTGGGATCCCTTTGTTTGTGTCTATCTAACTCAGTTTTAAATACTCTGTGTGTCTGTGTCAATATTTCTACATGTTTAAATGTACCTTCCTATTTCTATAGTCACAGTATTATCTGAACCTGATTCTTTATAATACATTCATGTTTAAATGACATTATCATGCAATAACCAGTCATAATAATGGACTGCAAGATCAAAGAAGGGCTGTAACAGACAGATTCCGACCATGTTTACACGATAAATCCCTCAGGCTGTCATGGAAATTGTCCAATGGCCTGTTCCCCATTTTGAGAAAAGAGAACTGTTGTTTGATAAATCCTCAATTTAAAAAATAAAGTCATGGCTCTTTCATAGGGTAACTCAGCAGTTTCATTGACGTACAAACCACTGGGTACATTTGCAGGAGAAGAAGAGTTGGTTTTTATATCCTGATTGTCACCACTTGAAGAAGTCTAAAAGGGTCTTACAATCACCGTCCCTTCCCTTCCTCTCCACACTATAGGCACCCTGTGAGGCAGATAGGGCTGCGAGAGCCCTAAGAGAACTCTTGTCCAAGATCACCCAGCTGGCTACATGTGGAAGAATGGAGAATTGAATCCAGCTCTCCAGATTAGAGTCTGCTGCTCATCACCACTATACTGCTATGCCCTTGAGACAGCCCCTTTGGCAGTCCTGCCCCTCTCTCCCTCCCAGTTGTGCTGTCTGGGCATACCTGGTCAGTTCAGAGCCATGCAGAATTTTTTGGGAGACTTCTACTAATTGGCTTTGAGAAACTCTTGTTTTTCCATCAGCTCCATAGTGTGAAACGCCTTGGAAACATAGAAGTGAGTATGCCTGGTCTAAGGAGTCTAGCAAGGCCTTAACCAAACTGGAAGGTTTAGTGTTGTCTATTTGTTATTAATGTTATTAATGGGCAAGCACTCTGAGGCATCCAAGGAAAAGAAAGAAACTAGATGTTCTTCAACACAGGTAGGATTGCCAATCTCCAGATTGGGCCTGAAGACCTCCTGGAATCTTAACTGATCTCTGGTAATTCCCCTTACAACTTTCCAGATGTATCGGAGGGGGGGGGTAGATGAGAATGTGCATCCCCTGTTGGGAACATTAGTTCCACTAGTCTCTGCTACAACTATTGAATTCCTCAGAGATTATATCCTTCTCCCAGCATCTCTGTGTTGAAATGGTCATCCTGTTCATCAGAAAAATGCTTGCCCAAATTCATAGACAACTATGCCAGATAGGGCCATGATTATGGTAATGAATATATTTAAATGGTAATATATAAGTTGAATTTTGCTTGAATTTTGCATGCATTTTAAAGAACGGAGAAAATGCATGAATCTCTGGAATTTGAGTGGCCACCCCACATAATGACTGAATAAAACATTGTCACATTTATGAAAAGTTTGTTTTACAGACTTAAAGCTTTTACGCAAAAATAAGGCAGTCAATGTATTTCTTTACTGGGGATGAGTCTTAATATCAAAATGCAATTGATATGGTTTTTTTTTTATTCCTTAATTTTAAAATGAATGTTTAACTTGTATTTTGTTTTTATGGCTATACAATAAAATAAAGACAGAAGGCATCTATTGCTTCTTAAAACTTCAACTAAAACCACATTGCTTCAATTGTAAAAAAAATTCTGCACTTACTTTTTGAGACATTGGGTGTCGCTGTTCACCAGTCAGGAGAGAACATTGTAGGAATTATTCTCGATAATCCACTATGACACAGAAAGCACAGAAGGTTTGTACTGTTCTGTAACGAAAGATTTTGTTGGAAGAGCTACACAAGCAAGAACTAACTCACTGTATTCTTCCTTGAAAAGAGCTCAATTTAAACATCTGTTTCTGTTGAAATAAAGAAGATAAACCTATGTCTTTTTGGAAAGGAGGAACAAAGCCTTGCAGAGTTTGAAATGGCTGATCTACAAATACCATCAGATGTTACAAAGAGAGGGTTATTCTTCCTTGTGCTGGGATCTCTTCTACAAGCAGTTTCTGGGCAGATCCATTATTCAGTTCCTGAAGAATTGCCAAAAGGCTCCTTTGTGGGGAATATTGCAAAGGACTTGGCAATGGATTTGAAGCAACTCTCGCATGGGGGCATCCAGCTGATTACAGGAGGTAGGAGACAATATTTTGACCTTGATTTCCAAAATGGCCATTTATGTATTCATGAAAGAGTGGATAGAGAAGCAATATGTGGGCGACTCTTAACATGCATGCTGAAGTTAGAGATTCTAGTTCAGGAACAAGTGAAGGTCTACACAGCTGAAATTGAAATTGAAGATATTAATGACAATGCACCAACTTTCCAAGTAGAGACAGTGCAGTTAAAAATCTTAGAAAATACAGCCACTGGGTCCCGATTCCTTCTGCCCGATGCACAGGACCCAGACTTAGGAAAAAACTCTCTACAGACCTATCAACTCAGCCCCAATGGGCATTTCACTCTTGGTGTACAAACTGCGGCAAATGGAGGCAAATACGTTGAACTTATACTAGAAAAGTCTCTGGACCGGGAAGAAGCAGCTTTCCATGACTTAATCCTCACAGCCACTGATGGGGGACATCCGGTCAAATCCGGAACTGCACGCATCAGGGTGGTTGTTGAAGACGTGAATGACAATGCACCAGTTTTTTCGCAGTCTGTTTATATTCTCTGTTAGTAACAGTAAATGCTACCGATGTGGATGAAGGCATCAATGCAGAGATCATGTACACATTCAGGCAAGCATCCGAAAAAGCTTTAAATATATTCCACCTGGATTCCAGGACTGGGGAAGTCAGAGTGAAGCAGAATTTGGATTTTGAAGAGAATACGATGTACGAAATGGAGATCCAGGCCCGTGATGGAAGGGGTATATCAGGCCGTGCCAATGTTTTGGTGACTGTTATTGATGTCAATGATAACGCACCAGAGATTGTGGTCACCTCCCTCACCAATGCTGTGAGCGAAGACTCCCCTCAAGGCACGGCAGTCGCACTGTTAAGAGTAACAGACAGGGATTCCGAGGACAATGGGAAAGTCTGGTGCTCCATCTCTGAGATGCTGCCGTTTCGCTTAGAGAAAACCTTTGACAATTATTACAGTTTGGTGACTGACAGATTCCTTGATCGAGAAATGATATCAGCTTACAATGTGACTGTAGTAGCAACTGATAAAGGAAACCCACCTCTATCCACAACAACCATCATTTCCCTGAAAATCTTAGACAAAAATGACAACCCGCCCACCTTTCAAGAGAAGTCCTACATGTCTTTCATAACAGAAAACGCACTTGCTGGAACATCTGTGTTCACATTAAAGGCAAACGACCCAGACTGGGAGGAGAACAGCAAGATTACTTATTCTATCATTCAAGACCAAGTGAAGAATTCACATTTCTCCTCTTACCTTTCTATAAACACTGAGACCGGAACCATCTATGCCCTCTGCTCCTTTGATTATGAAGAGTTCAAAGAGATTCACTTCCTAGTCAAGGCCCAAGATGGAGGCTCCCCACCACTCAGCTCCAATGTGACAGTGACTCTCTTGATTTTAGATCAAAATGACAATTCTCCCCAAATCTTGTATCCCTCCCTGCCCAGTGATGACTCTACTGGAGTAGAGCTGGCCCCTCGTTCCTCTGAGCCTGGCTACCTGGTCACTAAAGTGGTGGCAGTAGATGCAGACTCTGGGCAGAATGGCTGGCTCTCCTATCAGTTGCTTAAGGCCACAGAACCTGGGCTCTTCACTATAGGCCTCCACACTGGAGAGGTCAGGACAGCCCGTTTCTTTCTGGACAAGGATGCTCTCAAGCAAAGCCTGGTGATTTTAGTGAAGGACAATGGGCAGCCCCCACTTTCTGCCTCAGTCACCGTCACTGTGGTGCTGGCCGACAACATCCCTGATGTACTGACTGATTTGAGCAGCATCTCCATTCCTGCAGACCCCCAGTCGGACCTCACCTTCTACTTGGTGGTTGCCGTGGCTTTTGTCTCTTGCTTGTTTTTCACCTTCCTTCTTGTGATATTGGCACTCAGACTTCGCAGGTGGAGAACTTCTCAGTTGTGTGAGTCTGGTAGTATCAGTTTCAATGGCGTTCCAGTTTCACAATTTGTGGGGATTGATGGAGTTCGAGCATTTCTTCACTCCTATTGCCATGAGGTTTCACTAACTTCAGGCTCTCGGAAGAGTCAAGTTCTCTTTCCCGCTGAGAGCTGTACAAACACCCTGAGAGCTCAGCAGGATTCTAATAGATCTGAACCTTTTTTTGCTGCAGAAGATTCAAATATGAACCAAGAAGGGCAAGCGTTTGAACAGGTGAGTTTTGCTTTGTCTTTTTACTGAAAGCTGAAAAATCATCTTACTGTCCCCTATTGGTGAATTTCTACCCAAGATGTCTCTAAAGAAACAAATTTTGTGTTTCTTATTTTCCCTGCATATTGTTATTGTATAATTGCAATTTACAATGTTGTAATTCACATTTTGTTAGGAACCTTAAGTAGAACATATTGGAGTCTTATGCAGACACCTGCATTTGTAGAAAACATGCTGAATGGGATGGTATCATTTTCTTATCTTGATCATCTGGAAAATAATTTTGCACATCACAGTTGGCTGTGGCATTTTGATGTAGTTCCCAAGAAAGTCTCTTTATTTTTAATAATGTTCAACAATGGTAAGCCCTTGTATATTAAGAGGACAGAAACTGTCATTTGCCTCCTTCAGTGGCCCATTGTGGTTTTCTGAGCACAATTTATTCTGAAATTAGTGCTCAGCCTTGGCTTGTAGACTACTGTGTATGTAGAAGATTCCATATTCCCTCCTCACCGCTTATAAATAAAAATGTCTCTCGTAGTAGGGCAGGGAGGAAAAGTTCCTTTATCAGTTTCATATGTTACAGAGAAAAGTAACCAAAAATGTAGGTTGCTCCTTCATTGCAATGTAGTCTAGTGTTGCATGGTTAGCTACCTTGTGTCAGAGGAGATAAGGCCAGATATAAATGCTTTGAATAAATGAACACGTTTGCTTATAACCTAAATTCAACAGAAGCAAAATGAGATGAGAGAACTCGAAGTTTAAGAAGGCCAGACAACAGAAGGTTGTTGGAATAAATGTCGGAGACAAATATGAGTCAGATACAGACAGGAGTATTGCAATGATCTGGTGTTTGGCAGAATATGTCTGAATGAACAAGAAACTAAAGACTTCATGTTTGGTATCTGCTGCCCTTATTAATTCAAGGTACTTTGGAATATCTAAAAAAGTCTACAGGCTCTTACAATGAACCTTGAAATCTGATACATTTTGTTCTGACGATGTTAATACGTTGTACAATAAATATTGTTATCCATTGAGTTTTATCCTTGGAAATTGTTATCTATTTAGCCTATCATTAATTAAATGTGGCACAGTATTTTTAAAAGTGAGCTATGCCTGTGTCCTGTTGAACTAAATGGAACAAGTTACTTAAATAGGTCAGTATTAAAGGAAACCTGAAGTTGAATCCACTGATCAGCCCCATGCCCCGTGGTAGGTATCACAGAACTGTGTTTTGTTGACAGAAGAGGGATACAAAAACCGTACCAAAATCACCCCATTCGTTCGTTCATTCATTCATTCATTCATTCATTCATTCATTCATTATATTATATTTGTATACCGCCCTCCCCAAAGGCTCAGGGCAGTTCTGTATTGGTTCTGTAAAATTATTTCTTATCTTAAAATTGTAGAATATACCTTCACCTAAAGGCTGGAGCTAACAGGCTTTCCAATGAGCCTTGATGTTCTTCCAACATCCAATTGGTGTCCTCCTTGTTGGACACATCCCCGAATAAAAATTTCCTAAAAATACTCGGAATATTGCAGGTAGTTGTACACTAACCTTCATTCTTCCATTTTCACGTGCTTACCTTTTCATTCTTACATTGCCCACGACCTGGAGTTTTTGCTGTAAATGTTTTTTGATCACTGGCTATACCTAATACTCGAAGCACGGAGGAACACTATGGTGTGTTTCTGTAGTTTGGCAAACAGCGGCCTACTATATGTTATCATATTTATAGTTAACTATACCGTATGGCTGGCTGGCATAATCTCTAATTTAGACCTATTTACAAATGCCTGATTCTTGGAATCTTTTCTTTCCTCAATGATGGGTCTCTAGAGTCTCCATAAAAAAAAAAAAACATTTTACATCTGCCATGCAAATGGAAGGATTTGAGGAAGGGTTGCGTTGCCCCACCAGTATTAATATTTTTAGGAGGTTATTTACAACTTTTCCCTTGTCATTTAGTTAATTCATTTTGCATTACAAATGTAGAGTCCAGGGGCACCTTTAAGACCAACAAAGGTTTATTCAAGGTATCAGCTTTCATGTGCACACACACTTCCTCAGAGACAATGCGAATTTGCATTATTATCTTTGGAAAGCTGGTATGATTTGCTGTCCAAACTATTGTCGATCTTGGTTGGATATTTCTGACTATGTAAAAAGACCTTTTGCTTTGATAGGCCTGTGACTGCAGGGTATTGATTTGATGTGTGCATCTTTTGTGCTTGTAGTTACTGGAATTTTGATTGCAAATATAAATGGGATTTCATCATGATAACCCTACATAACCCCTTTGAGACATATTTCGATGATCACTGATCTGTCACAGTTGGATCTGAATATAAAGTGAAATTTTAAATCAAAGTTTCAAAGTTTTAATATTACAGGGCCAGTCCAGTCTGTGGTTGCAGAACTCCTTCCTGCCTCAGTTGTGTTACTTCATGTGTTGACTTTGTAAAAATTGCTATATCCTCCCCATCAAAAATATTTCTGTGCATATGGAGCTGTGCTACACGCTGGATCCAAAATACTTAGATTTTAGCACATTTCATCACATCGATGTCAGTAAATAAAGTAGGATGGAATTACACAAAAGACTACTGATTTTAGGTGTATTCTGCCTTATGCTACCTTCTGTTTAAATCTAACTTTTGGCTTCAAATCTAACTCTGTCTAAGAATTTAAGAACAATAAAAGCAGATGAGTTTGTTGTTTCTAGGGGCCATTACGCACGGCTTCAAAGTAGCAGGATGGTTGCCAATTGGAAACGCTACAAATTTGCCATAACCCACGACGTCGTACACAATCTGCAACAGTCCTGCAACCGACCCGCAAAAAGCGCTTCGTTGTAGCGCTTCTAGGGGAATCCAGAAAACTGGATTCACCCTCCGGATAGCGATACACTCCCGCAACCAATCTGCAACAGTAGCGCCACAGACTTGTGCGTTACCATTGTTGCGGTTTCTTCAAAGTCCCTCCTCCCGAGCCTTTGCTCCTAACTTCCGGCGAACTGTCCGCCATCTTTTTTCTCCGAGCGAGCGGGGATCTACGAGGCAACGAGACAGCGACTGGCTTTCAAGCACGGTCACTTTCTTAAATTCTGCCCGGACACCACAATAGTTTTCCAAAAGCACAGTGGCACACACCGTCAAGTTCCAAACATTTGCCCATAGCTTAAAACCCCGTCTACCGTAGGCCAGTACTAGCGGAGTCAACGTACGGGGATCATTTTTAAAAACTTTCCTCTGAGCGTGCCAACGAACGTTCGCCGCTCGCAGGCTCCTGTTTAGATTACTGGGGTTCAATAGATATGATTCGAGGTGATTTCAAGAGGGGCGGTTTATGTGTAGTGGGTCTTTGTGTGGTTCCGGGTGCGTGGTTGTGCTTGGGTGCGGACAACCCCTTCCATCGGCGGCTAGACCTCCGGCAAGCGGAGTCGCCGTCCGCCGTTCATTTTAAAAAAACTTTCAGCTGAGCGTGCCAACGAACGTTCACCGCTCGCAGTCTCCAGTTTAGCTTACAGGGGTTCAATAGAAATGATTCTAGCATGAGGGGCGGTTTACGTTTAGTGGGTCTTTGTGTGGTTCCGGGTGCGTGGTTGTGCTTGGGTGCGGACAACCCCTTCCATTGGCGGCTAGACCTCCGGCAAGCGGAGTCGCCGTCCGCCGTTCATTTTAAAAAACTGTCCGCTGAGCGTGCCAACGAACCTTCGCCAGTTACATGTCATTGATTTATGCTTTGGTTGGTGAATATTATTGGGGAACTGTCGCGTACCACTGCAATTGCTCTCGGTTTTACACCGGCATGCGTTTTTGTAATGGCGGACATCTCACTAAAATGGCTCCCGCCGCATGTTCAAACTGCTCTTCCCGCGTGTGGACGAATCAGCGCATGCGAGAAGTCAAACAAAAGGCGCTAATCTGGCCATTAGGAGCAGATCCTGTTCCCGCGCGAGGAGTTTTGAACGTGACATGTGACCTAATGTGGCCAATGCGCGTGTCCCCTACTGCCCTCTACCAATCAGGAGCCGGCTAGTCCCTTTGTCTTTGTGTGCGGGAAGGTATATGATCCGTTGCACCCTGCACCTCGCACCACCATTTTGCTCAGCTACTAGCGAAAGCAACATGGAATCCTCTTCTCAAGCCTCGTCCGTCCCTGCAACCGGCCGTGGCCCAACTTGGAGGGACGCGGAGATCAGGGACCTGATCGCGATTTTCTCGGAGGAGAAAATCCAGGACGCGTTCCAGTCCTCCCACAGGAATAGGGAGGTCTTCGAGCAAGTGGCCATAAAGATGCGTGCCCTGGGCCACAACAGGACCGGCCTGGAATGCCGGTCGAAAACCAAAACTATGAGGGCCGAGTACATGAGAGCCGTGAACCATAACAAGGGTTCCGGCAACGAAAAGGTTACCTGCCCCTACTTCGAGGAGCAGCGCCAGCTGTACGGAGACGGGGAAGGAGCCGGCAGGCCGAAGCGCGTCGGGAGGAGCCTTAGGGTGGTTCGGAAGCCGGCTGCCCCGGTCGAGGAACCACCCGCTGAGGAGGATCCCGGCGAGGGAACCTCGTCCAGCTTTCTGCCTCCACCCCCCGTCCAGCAACGACCAGCGGAATTGGTCACGGTGGACCTGATGGCCATCGCTCCTGGGGAGCCGGAGGAGGTTCCTGAGCAAACGCCCCTTGCCTCCGGTAAGTAATTTTCTTTTTATTTTATATTTTATTGTTTTTATATTGAGCAAATGTGTGTTCTGACGTTTGGGGATCGTTTTCTCGTGTGTTCGTTGCTACGCATAATATGATAGGATGTTTGTGGATTGCTTTGGGTGGCTTTTTAAAACGGTTGTGTTTAAACAACTACCAAAACAGTTTTGCAGCATGCCTCAGCCATAGGCCTTCTGCAGCGCTCTAGCCACTACTTTGGGAACTTGATGTGTGGTTCAGGTTGTGTGCTTGCTCCTTTTTCACCATTGTATGCCTTGTGTTCGTTGCAACGCATGCTATGAATGGATTTTTGTGGATTGCTTTGGGTGGCTTTTTAAAACGGTTGTGTTTAAACAACAACCCAAACAGTTTTGTTGCATGCCTCAGCCATAGGCCTTCTGCAGTGCTCTAGCCACTTCTTTGGGAGCTTGCTGTGTGGTTCAGGTTGTATGCTTGCTCCTTTTTCACTATTTTCTGCTCTTGTCCACAGAGACACAGATGCCTGGGACGGTGGTCCTAGAGTCCCCTGCAGCAGTAGCAGAGGACAGTGATTCTGGGGCGTCCACAAATGTTGGTAAGTATCAGTTGCAATAAGGGGGGGGGGGGTTTAACTGCTTTGTGCTTTTCTGTTTGTGCAGGGCAGCAGCACTGCCAAGAGACAGAAGATAGTCCCTCAACGTTGCTGCTTTAGGGTTTGAAGCTTGCTTTGCCACACTTTGGTCCTTAATCATGTTCTTTGTTCCCTGTTTTCAGATTTCATACCCGGGACACAGGAGGAGGAGGAGCGTGGGGTGGCTGGACCTCCTGCCCTGCGCAGGCGGATACACATACAAGAAGGTGAGCGTGCATGAACTGTTCCTTTCGAGCCATGGCTGCAGGACAATGTCTGTGTGCAATAACTGTGTGCTTCCTTTTCATTTTTGTGCTCCCCTGGCATTGTTCTGAGTCTTGGTTTAACATGTAACCAAGACAGGCCACCATGGGCAAACAAACAACAACCGTGTGCTCCCCTGGCATTGTTCTGAGTCTTGGTTTAACAATATGTGACCAAGAAAGGCCACCATGTGCACCAGGGTGGGTTTTGACTGTCTCGTTGTTACTAACAGTTCTTTTTCTCTTTTTTTGCCAACAGAGGTCCTTTCTGAAGACGACGAGCCAGCTGGCTCACCACCCAGGGGCGCTCTCCCGGCTGAGGAGAGGCTGGCCAGGGAACGCGGCAGGCTGCGGCGCGTCTCCGTCCTCACTAGTGTGGGAGAAAGGATCCTGGAGCACTGCCAGGAGGAGTCCAGGCGTGCAGCTGCTGCAGACCAGGCGATGCTCTCCCTCGTGGCCCAGGAGGGCAAAAAATTCCGCGCCATCCTTAGAGATTCGAACAACTCACTACGCGAAAGCGTGGAGGAAGTTCGAATGATAAGGAGGCTGATGGAGAGGGCGGTCGCGGTTATGGAGGCGGCCCCCCCTCCTCAGATTATAGTGAACGTCCCCCCCACCCAACCCACACCCCCCCCACCACCTCCAGCACCCACCCCCCCCCCACCGCCTCCAGCACCCACCCCACCCACCCCCTCTCAGAATGCCGCGACCCAAACGAGAAGGAGGACTGTTCTCGGGAAGAGAGTCGTTAAACCCGCGGACAAGTTCTCCCCCTCCTAGTTTGGGCCATTTTGTCTGTTTATCTGTGTTTGCTGTTGTCTGTTCAATAAAGTTTATGTTTTTGACTCTGTCTCAGTGTACCCTCTCTAGTGATTGTGCCTGTTCTGGCACCGTTGTGTGGGTTGTAGGTTGGAGGGTGTTTTAAAGGTTAAAGGTGTTTTTGGAGTTTGGGGTGAAAGGTGTGCGAGTGCAAGGAGTCACACTGGAGTCTTTTTCAGGAAATTTACAACAAAATTTTATTTTCAGAAACAGTTCAACAGGGGGAAAAAACAAGGGAATTTAACTTGGACCCCCCCCCCCCCACCACCACCCCCACCCTCCAAGAAAGCCAACTTTTTTTAACAAATTCAAATATTTAACAGGGATAGAAAAATGGGCAAAGTAACTGGGAAACCCCCCAACACCCCCCACCCCAAAACACAAAAAGAAATAAAAACTTAGGTCCCAACGCTCCCCTCCCCAGCCCCTTCCAGCGCCCTCACTCTCCTGCACAGCCGTCCCACGGTCCCCCTAACTTTGCGGCGGAAGAGGTCTTCGTCCTCCTTCTTCTTAACTGTGTGGGGAGGGAGAAAAAGTACACATTAGTGCCACACATATTTTCCTATTTTTGTAGTTTACATGCATACACTTATTGGTGGCCTTAGCCACAGTGTGAGAAGAGTTGGGCAGTGGGGAACATAACCTACGTTCTTCCGCCTCCCTCTGCTGCCTTTGCTGCTCTAACTCCCCTTTGAGCTCTGCCACTTCGGCCTCTAAGGCAGTCACCCTTGCCTCCATGGCACGCAGCCTTGCCTCCATAGTTTCTGCTATAGAAATCAAACAAAGAATTTAATAACACCTCAAATGGGAGCATCACAGCAGGCCCCCATATGGCTCCATGGGGGTACACACACATGGGTCTCCCGCACAGGCATAAAACTCTCACCTGCAGCCTGTCCTGAGGTGGAAGGCCCCTCTTCCTCCTCCTCACGCTCAGGTGCTTTTCCCATCTTGGATGGTGATTGTGTGGCTGGGCAAAGAAAAAGAGAAATCATAATTAAAACCACACAAACCAGAGATGAAACACAGCTGGTAGACACACCACAGTTAGAGTCAAAGCGCATAACCAAAGTGGTTCCACACAGTACTGGCGGGCTAAGTCAGAGGGGGTTGACAGCATATAAATACTATTTCGAATTTCATTGGGGACAGTAGGGGAAAGAGGCAGCTAGTCATGCCATGCATGTTTAAGGGCAAAACACAACGAGGGCATACTTACCCATATGCCTCCTCATTTCCAGGGGGGGCTTCCCAGCCTTCTCCCATATTTTGACCATCTGGTCGTGGAAGACCGTCCTCCCGCTTGGCTGCGGGACCCCCCCCCACTGCTCCAGACTGTTGAGGAAGTCCAGCTTCACTCGCTTAAATTTTGTCCGGACCTGCTCCCAGGTCCGGACATAGCCCCTCTCCCTCAGCTTTGATGCCAACACCAGGTAGGCACCCTTGGTGTGGCAGTGGGTGCTGGCCATAAGGCGGCCAACACTTTTCGATTGGAGCACCAGCTCCAGAAGTGCCTCAGCCTCGGCGCGCTGCCAGAAGGAGCCCTTCCGTGGCTTCGGCATCTTCGGAATGACGGTTAGGGAACGAACGTGCGTTGCTCCGATCGACCACCCCTATTTTAAATGTATCAAAGCTGCCCACCAATAAAATTATTCCTTGGAACATAAGTGGATTGATCCTCCGGTTTGACAGGGGTCGCCAATACTTCCTGGCTACCCGCCTCCCCGAACTTTCCCCGCTCAGCGCTTCCGTGTTGTGTGTGTCAATTTCAGTGGGAGTTAGCGTTTAGGGCTGTCAAAGTGCTTTTGGACCAGAGAATCCCCGTTTTTTTGCTGGCAAAGTACACAAACCGCACAAGACAAGGTTAAACAAAGAACACTAAACTTTATTCAACAACAAGAGAGTGGGAAAAACAATTAAACACGCCTCCTGTTTCTGTAGATGTGGGTGGCTATGGCGTCCCGAACCTTGCACCCCTCTGCATAGATTCTTCTTCTCCTTGCTTCAGGGATGTCTTGTGTGTCCTCAAGGACAACAGGATCAGGTTCATCCACAGGGAAGGGGATGTTATGTCCCTTGTCCTCGCATATGTTGTGCAAAATGACACACGCGATGATCAGCGGAGTCACATTGTCTATATGCACGTGTAGTCGGGACATCAGGCAACGGAACCGGGACTTCAAACGTCCAAAGGCACGCTCCACTACATTCCTTGCCCGGGAGTGAGTGAGGTTGTAGTGGCTCTGCACGTCTGTCCTTGGCCGCTTGTAGGGAGTCATGAGCCAGCGTCGTATTGGGTAGGCTCCGTCCCCGAGCACCAACGGCGGCACACGCACGCCCTCAATGGTGGCGGTGGGGTTTCCTGGAACAAAGACCCCTTCGTCCATGGCTTTCCTGAGGTTGGATTCCCTGAAAACAAGGGCATCATGCCTCCTGCCACTCCACCCCACCTCGGCATCGATAAACCGGCCGGAGAAGTCCACAGTTCCTTGCAGGAGAACAGAACAAAAGTCCTTCCTGTTACCGAACTCCTTTATGCTTCCCCCGGGGGCACGGATAGGGATGTGGCTTCCATCGACGGCCGCAAAACAATGCGGGAATCCGAGCCTGGCAAACCCGTCCATACTCTGGAATAAGGGAAAGAAAAGAATATAAGCCATGGCATGTCAGCGTGGGGTGTATCGCGTCTTCGTTGCTGACCTGTCAAACAAGAAAAAAAATTTAAAGGGCAAAGGGGATCGAATGATACTCACCGCTCCAAGCCGGTCTCCGAGGCACACGACTTTGCTGAACAATTCCGCCTCCATGGCGAGGCAGAACTCCTTAAGGATATCGCCAACCGTAGTGACTCCGAGTCCGAATTGCTGGGCTACTGTCCGGAAGTACTGAGGGGTTGCCAAGTACCACAATGCGACCGCCACCCTTTTTTCCACTGGCACGGGGCGCCGCATGCCAGTGACTTGCCTCTCCATGCGTCCACGTAGAGCCTCCACGAGTTCAAAAAATGTCCCCCTAGACATTCTAAAGTTGGCAATCCAGTGGTCATCATCCCAGCGAGCCCACACAAAATTTTCCCACCAGTCAGAGGATCTTTCGTCCGCCCAGAACCGGGGGGGGAACCGGACCTCTGCCAGAGCTTGCCAGTGCCTCTTTGCCGCCATGGTTGCCCGTTGAGAACGTCTTGTGCTGCTGGTCATCGCTCTGGCAATACGTTCTCGGTATTCCTCTGAAGCAGCCCTCCTATGCTGCACACTGGTGCGGATACGCTGGACCAAGGCAATCACCCGAGCCAACAATTGAACAATAATCCTCTCCATTGCAACGTTAACCTGTGCTGCGGGCAGTAGGCTACGCAAACAAAGAGAGGCCGACCGCGTGTCTGCCCAGGTGCATATAAGCAGGTAACCTGTGGGCGTGTACTGTGGGCGGGGATTAACCTTTCAAACATATCAATGCATCAACCTCTGGTTCATAGAAAACAATAGAAAACACGTTCCAAGGGCGCCAATGATTTGACGATAACGCGTTGCTACGGGTTTTCCTGGGTTTTTTAAAAAAAAAGGGGACCCCGACAAGTCCGGCTTTAGGGTCGAGGTCAAAGGTGTGGCCGCAGTTTGATTGACGGGCACGGGAGACCAGAAGCGCTAAAAAGGGACCTCCTTTGTAGCGAAAAGACGGAGAACCGGAAGCCTGTGGGTTACGAAAGTGACGAGAAGTGAAAGTGCTAAATTCCGCAAAAACCGCAGCTGTGCGTTACGGGCACAGCTAGTTACATTTCGCTAGTTGAAGTAGCGCTTTCGCTAACAGCAACCAAATAGCAACTTTGAGCTCTGTGCGAAATGGCCCTGTATGTTACTTGTGGTAAAGAAGGAAAACCATGTATACCTAAATGAGAGTAATCCTACTCAGAAGTAAATCCCATGTTAATCCATGAGCCTTACTCCCAGAAAAGTGTTCTCAAAATGCCAAAAGGCCCCCTGAATTGACTGAAATAATGCTTTAATAAGATTAAATATAATTAAATGTAACTGAGGTTATCTTGCAATTTAGTTTAATGTTGTACCAGTCCCTTGGTCAAGAAAAATACACTCAAACTTGAAAGTAGGCCACAATATTCTATCTATCGCACTTTATATTTGTTAAAGGTATGTCTGTGGCTAGAGGAAATGGATATTGTACTTGAAACTGACTGTTTTTGGTGTATGCATTGTTCACCATGCACGTGTGGAGTCTGTAAGGATGATACTTTCATTTTGATGGAAAGGCAGCAACACACGGGAGAATGCTTTGCTCAACCACTGCTGTTCAGACTGTGGGCGACCCTGTTCACCAATGAGAAAGCAGAAAGCAGGAAAGGAAGATCCACAATGAGCTTGTAAGCTATATTGAAAATATACATATTCTCAGTGAAGCAGCATTGACTTACAAAGGATTCTCCAAAGACAGCAAAGGATTCTCCAGATCTAGACAAAAAGATCCTAGAAAGCTGGAAATGGCTTACTTGGATTTCCATTTGGCAGACAAATTACTGGCCAAGGTCACTACTCAATTCCTGAGGAAGCTCAGGTTCCTTTGTGGGGAATATTGCAGAAGATCTGGGACTAAGCTCTAAAGAGATCAGCAGAGTGCGTAATCTCTGACGGTTGTCAAGTGCAGTAGGAACTCACAACGAACTTCTATGAAAAGAAAGCTTTATTGATGAGTTACTTCAGTCACCTAAACTGGCGAAGTCAAATCTGCCCGTTAATACATTTGCAGACCCTTTTCAAGAGAATTCTCCTGCCCCAAACTTGAAGGTTCCCAAGGTAGGGGGGAAGGAGCACCAGGCGCAATAAACTAGGGAGTGTTATTTATCACACGTCCTTGGGCTGCCCACTGACAAGATAACTGTTTTTGTTACAAAGAGCAGGCCTTGCTGGCCGGTTCAAAAGACAAATAGTTCACAGCAAATCATGATAGCAGGGTAAAGCAGACAAGTTTCGATTTCAGGCAGACAGCTAAATATAGTGGGTCGAGGTTACACAGAGACCCAAAAGCGAAAGGTAAAAGTAAGGCTAAGCAAACATGGAGAGACCCAGGCTAATATAATGATTCATGGCAGAGAGCAGGCACTGATCCTGACAACGGTATGCTTCCATAATTTAGTTTGAATTTTAGGGATGACTATTTGTACATCTCAGAAAGGATAGACAGGGATGTAATATGTGGGTGGAAGGAGAAATGTATTTTCAGTCTGCAAATCCTTGTGGAGGATAAAGTGAAACGATTCACTGTTGAAATTGAAATGGCCGATATAAATGATCATGCTCCAATGTTCAAGCAGGAACAGTTAGAATTAAAGATAAGTGAATCAGCAACCTTTGCAAGAAGCTCATGATCCTGACATTGGAGAGTACTCTAGTCAGAACTGAGAAGCAACAAACATTTCCCCCTGGAACTCCAGCAGACAGCTGATGGGGACAAATATCCAGAATTGGTGCTCGAGAAATACCTAGACAGGGAAGAAGCAGCTGTTCACTTTCTAAAACTAGCAGCTAGCACTTTCTAAAACTAGCAGGTGGACATCCTGTCAAATCTAGTACTCTACAAATCTGCATAACAGTTCCGGATGTAAATGATAATGCAACAGTTTTCAGTCAGCCTCTGAATGTTTTGGAAAATCTTCCCATCGGGTCTCAGCTACTTGCTCTAAATGCTGCCAATGCAGATGAGTGACTAAGCAATACATTCTGAGATCACATATTCATTCCTAAAAGTAAAAGGCAGAGCCTTACAATTGTTCCGCATAGATTCTGGAAGTGGGGACCTATCAATAGCAGGAGAGTTGGACTATGAAGAAAATACAGTGCATGAAATAGAAGTTCAAGCAAAGGACGCTGGTGGCCTCTCGGACAGAGCCAGCGTTGATAATCCTTATTGACGCTAATGACGATATTCTCCAAATAACAATCACTACCCTTTTTAATTCAATCAATGAGGGAAACTCCCCAGGAACTGTGGTTTCTCTACTGAACATACAGGATAGGGACATGGATGAGAATGGAGAGTTTATATGCTCAGTCGCTACAGCATTTCCCTTCCATCTAGAGAAATCTTTTGAGAACTATGACCATTTAGTGACTGACAGAAACCTTGACAGGGAAGAGATATCAAACTACGGCATAACCATCACAGCTACAGATAAAGGGAAACCTCCATTATCTGGAACTGTGGTATTATTTGTACAGATTTCAGATATCAGCAATAACACCCCGAATTTCAGTAGGTCAAATTATATATGTTATACATCAGAGAACAAGCCCAGAGGTACTTCGCTTTGATCTGTGCAAGAAACTGATCCTGACTGGATGATAAAAAACACAATCACTTATTCCATCATTTTAAAAGGCACCAGTCTCCTCCATTCACTCTGAGACTGGGGTTCTGGATGCAATACAAGCGTTCGATTATGAACAGTTCCGAAATATCCAGTTCCTGATTATAGCTAAAGATGGAGGCTCCCCACCCCTCAGTTCTAATGTCTCAGTGACTCTGTCCTCCTCGATCAGAATTCTCCAGAAATCCTGTACCGTTCCACTCCTACTGATGGGTCTACTGGAGTAGAACTGGCCTCCCACTCTTCTGAGCCTGGATATCTGGTCACTAAAGTGGTGGCAGTGGATGCAGATCCTGGACAGAATGGCTGGCTTTCCTATCAGTTACTCAAGGCCACAGAACCAGGGCTTTTCTCCATAGGACTCCACACTGGAGAGATCAGGACAGCCGGTTTCTTTCTGGACAAGGATGCTCTTAAGCAAAGCCTGGTGATTTTAGTGAAGGACAATGGACAGCCTTCCCTCTCTGCCTCAGTCACAGTCACTGTGGTGCTGGCTGACAGCATCCTTGATGTATTGACTGACCTGAGCAGCATCTCAGTTCCTGCAGACCCCCAGTCGGACCTCACCTTCTACCTGGTGGTTGCTGTGGCATTTGTCTCCTGCATGTTTTTCATCTTCCTCCATGTCTTGCTGGCACTCAGACTTCGCAGGTGGAGGACTTCTCAGTTGTGTAATTCCGGAAGTATGAATTTCACAGGAGTTCCTTTCTCACAGTTTGTGGGGATCGATGGAGTCTGGGCATTTCTTCGCTCCTATTGCCATGAGGTTTCACTAACTTCAGGATCTCGGAAAGGCAGATTCTTTTTCCAATTGGAAGCTGTACAGATACCCTGACACCACAGCAGACTTGTGATCCACCTGATCCTTTGTTAATAGCAGGTGATTCAGCCATAATTGTTGAAGAAAAAGCAATCAGTCAGGTAGGCATGAAAATTCCAGTTATTTTTATTTGAAAGTCAATGGTTGGTTCTTAGTCTCTGGTTATAATGCAGTGTTATTGTGCTTAGGTATGTTTCTTTAATGAGAAAATGCTGGAGTTGTTTAAGTTTTTCATAAAGGTGAATAACTTTGAGCTGTTAATTATTTTATTTGTAACTCATGATTACTTTATTGAGAGTAATGATGAATATTATCTATAAATCTCATTGATGTTTATTTTTAAAATGTACCTTCCATAATTTCAGAGTTGATTTTGAAAATAACATGTATAATTATATGTAAAGTGTATGCAACCAATAGACCAGCATGAATCAATTCAGTTCAGCAGAATAAATGGTATAATCTTATAATACTTTGATCTGTATGATCAAAGCTTTGGATTGGTCTCCCTGAACAATAGCAACACCATCTTGTTTCTTGGACTCCTACCTTCACATTGGCTGTGCTCCATAAGCACTCTGTTGGTCAAAGGGGGTGACTAAGTGTTATGGCGTGTCTTATAGTGTCGAGGGTGTAGAGTTGGTGTGTTGATTCTTTGGCTTGTGCTTTACTTTTTGCTGTTGCTTGCATGCCTGACCTTTATAAGCAGTCAAATGCAGATAGTTGGGAAATGTGGGGTATGAATGCATAACTATCCCCATCAACTCAGATACAGATTTTGAATTGATAATACGAATTGTTTTATGCAGTTGCACTTACAGGCCAAGATGAGATTATATAAATTGCCAGGCTACAGAGTAAACTGATGGGATGAAAACACTGGTGACTGAGAAATATTCTTTTCTTGTGGGTTGTGGATAAATTATCTAGACTAGGATAGAATTGAAGTGTGAGACATTGAGGTTCCAGTGAATGGCTACTGCCCCAGGAAACAACTTCCACAAGAATAACACCTTGAATCTACCTTTCATGCAGAAATGCGTGGGCATAAATATAAATTTGCATTTGTCAGTTATAAAGCCAGTAAAATTTCTCTTCTGTCTTCAGAGCAGTTTTTAAGGACATAGTCCCCAGTAAAAATTCAGACTGTTGCCCATGCCTAAAAGCAAAAGGAGAATTTTAGAATGCCATCATGCAATTTTCACAATACTAAAAATCTTCTGCAGTTCTTATCTGAGACTCTGGGTGCCACTGTTCACCAACCTGATTTAAGTCTTGCAGTTCTTTAATAGGTAAGTGCAGAATGCAACACAGAGATCAGACTTCTACAGACATTTCAGGGAATGAAACACTTCGTCTGAAACCAAAAATCATTGCAAATTCTAAAGCTTTTGAGCTAGAATCAGTGTTTTGCATCCTGCTGCCAAGAAATGGAAGAAACTCAGAGGCTGTGGAACAATAAAAAAGGAATCCTACAATGCTTTATCCTGATGTACATTTGGGAAGCAGTTTCTGCACAGATCCACTATTCCATTCCAGAGGAGATGCAGAAAGGCTCTTTCGTGGGGAATATTGCAGAAGATCTAGGAATGGATGGAAAGCATCTTTCAGAACATGGACTTCGGATTGTCTCCCGTATAGGTACAAGTCAATATTTTACTTTAAATGTTGTCAGTGGCCATTTACAAATCTCTGAGAGAGTAGACAGAGAAGAAATTTGTGGAAGGGCAGAGGATTGCATGTTAAATTTCCAGGTGATTATTGAGAGTAAATTAAAGATCTATGGAGTTGAAGTGGAAATTATTGACATAAATGATAATGCTCCGCAGTTCCTATCAGGGAAACAGAAACTGAAAATAAGTGAGTCATCTCTGCTAGGATCTCAGTTTCCCCTTCCTGAAGCTCAAGATCCAGATCTGGGCATAAATTCTATACAGAGCTACCATCTCATGGGGAGCAGCCATTTTTCTTTGGATGTGCAAACAAGAGAAAGTGGCGCTAGGCATGTCAAACTGGTGTTGGAAAAAAGTCTAGACAGGGAAGAGCAACCAGTTCATGACCTCATCCTGACAGCTACTGATGGGGGTGATCCAGTGAGATCTGGCACTACTCAAATCCAAGTGATAGTTCTGGATGCAAATGACAATGCGCCAGCTTTCAGCCAGCCAGTCTACAAAGTTAATGTTGAGGAAAACATCCCTAAAGGGACCACTGTAGCCACCATAAGAGCCACTGATGTAGATGAAGGAATCAATGGAGAAATAAAATACTCATTCAAAAAAATCACTGAGAAAGATTCTAAAACATTTCTTTTAAACTCAACAACCGGTATCCTAACGCTCTTAGGCAACCTTGATTATGAAGAGTCTTCATTATATGACTTCGAGGTGAATGCCGAGGATGGGGGAGGGCTTAGTGACTGGTCACAAGTTGTGATTGCTGTTAGGGATCTGAATGACAATGCCCCTGAATTAGCAATAAACTTTTTGATCAACACCCTACCTGAAAACTCTCCAGTAGGCACGGTTATTGCTCTCTTAAATGTACAAGATCGTGATTCAGGAGTCAATGGGGAGGTAACATGCTCCGTTCCAAGCAACCTGCCTTTCCAGTTAAAGAAATCTGTGGACCACTTTTATAGTTTAGTGACATATGACAACCTTGACAGGGAGACGGTAATAAACTACAATGTCATCATTACTGCTGCTGATAACGGGACTCCATCGCTTTCTACATCTGTCCATATCTCACTGGAGATTCTAGATAAAAATGACAATGCTCCTGTATTTGCAGAATCATCCTACATGTCTTATTTCCTAGAGAATAATCCCAGAGGAGCTTCAATATTTTCTTTAACAGCAAATGATCCAGACTGGGAAGAAAATTCCAGAATAACTTATTCAATCATTGAAGGACACAAGAAGTCCATTATTTCATCATACCTGTCAATTAATTCTGAAACTGGGATTATTTATGCCTTAAACTCATTTGACTATGAAGAGTTCCAAGAAATTAGCTTCCTAGTCCAGGCCCAAGATGGAGGCTCTCCACCACTCAGCTCCAATGTCTCAGTGACCCTCTTCATCCTGGATCAGAATGACAATGCCCCAGAAATCTTGCATCCTTCTATTCCTACCGATGGCTCCACTGGAGTAGAGCTGGCTCCCCACACTTCTGAGCCTGGATATCTGGTCACTAAAGTGGTGGCAGTGGATGCAGACTCTGGCCAGAATGGCTGGCTTTCCTATCAATTACTCAAGGCCACAGAGCCAGGGCTCTTCACCATAGGACTCCACACTGGAGAGATCAGGACAGCCCGTTTCTTTCTGGACAAGGATGCTCTTAAGCAAAGCCTGGTGATTTTAGTGAAGGACAATGGGCAGCCTTCCCTCTCTGCTTCAGTCACAGTCACTGTGGTGCTGGCTGACAGCATCCCTGATGTATTGACTGACCTGAGCAGCATCTCAGTTCCTGCAGATCCCCAGTCAGACCTCACCTTCTACCTGGTGGTTGCTGTGGCATTTGTCTCCTGCTTGTTTTTCATCTTCCTCCTTGTCTTGCTGGCACTCAGACTTCGCAGGTGGAGGACTTCTCAGTTGTGTAATTCCGGAAGTATGAATTTCACAAGTGTTCCCGTTTCACAGTTTGTGGGGATCGATGGAGTCCGAGCATTTCTTCGCTCCTATTGCCATGAGGTTTCATTAACTTCAGGATCTCGGAAAAGCCAGATTCTTTTTCCAATTGGAAGCTGCACAAATACCCTGACACCACAGCAGGCTTGTGATCCACCAGATCCTTTGTTAATAGCAGGTGATTCAGCCATAATTGTTGAAGAAGCAGCAATCAGCCAGGTAGGAATGATCATTTCAATTATTTTAAAGTTTGGTTTTTGATCTTGTTTATAAAATAGAGATATTGTATCTATATGATCCCTCTTTAATAATAGGCATTTGACTTAGGAGTTGTCTGTATAATTTTGTGGTTACTGTTGTAGTCTGAGGATCTCTCTACCATACCTCATTTCAAATGGCTATTTCTACCTATCTTAGAGAGTAAAGAAATCATAAGACTACCTGGGCAGAACACATCCACTCTTACTACCTTTCACCTGTCCCCATTTACCCTACAATAGATCATTTGAGATGACAACTATCAATTCTCTGATATTCTACTGAAGGGGTCTGAAGTACCCTTCTTTTTACCTTGGTATCATAGCAATGCCTTCCTTATCACAAGGATGGTATTGCCTTAACAGCAGGCTAGCATGAGTTGTATATACATCTTAGCAGAACCTTAAACTTTATTGCATATCTGCCTGATAGTAAATGGCCTAAAGGAGAACGGTATCAATCTTACTGCAGTTAGCATACAGATCAGTGCTGGATGAGACGTATACAAATGCAAAGGTGAAAAGTGGTTGAGTGCCTTGACAGACCAAGCAGCAACACTGCTGCTATTGTAATGACTTTCAAGCAGATGCATTCGGCCCAAAGTAAAATCAAGGAAACTTTTCTGAGGCAGCCAGGCTAAAAAAAGACCAGGAAATTGCTTTATGAAGTTAAACTTAGATTTCTTTAAGAATAACTCATACTGAAATCCCAAAGTTTTTTCAGATTGACTTGAGGACTTCTCAGTGGTGTACTTACAAAAATATTGTTGACTACATCAAAGCATTTTAGTTTCTATTCTGGAAAAAAGTCATTAATTTATTGGGGGGGGGGGGGTTTAACACCACACATGCTGGCCCATTGTCGTAATATATCAAAAAAACCCAGTTGTGCTGCCATGGTGTTTCACTATCAGATTCAGACAGACTGGATATTGGACAACTTATTCATCTTTAAGGGATGAGAAATCTTTTTCATGGTGAATGATATCTTAGATATGAATTTTTCATCATTTGGTATTGTTCCAGATCACATATTAGGGGATAGTTGGAAATACACACTTACATACAGGAATATCAGGAAAATGATTAACTTAATTGACTTAGGGACCCCCCCCCAAATAAATCCCAATGGCATTCTACTTCACTGAGAAGGCTTTTGAAAGGAGTGAGTGGAATTTTCTGACTGCAACATTATATGCATCTGATTTTAAAGATCATTTCAAGAAGTAGATTTCTCTAACTTTCATCTTCCAGCAGTATTATTTAATAGGATTAGTTAATTCCAGCTATGATATTAGATAATGCCTATTTGCCCAGATATATTAGTGTCTGTGATGAGGTAATGAAGGCATGTATATTGTTGTTTAATCTGTGTTATGGACATGTTAGGTTCTGCCTCTCTCCAAGGACAACCAATGAGAGCTGATGGAATGTTGAGACACTTGGAAAACAGGACTAAAAATGACTGGGGTTTAGCAGCAGACAAGTTTTATGTATTGTTCCTTGTTATGATGTAAACCGCCCTGAGCCTCCGGGGAGGGCAGTATATAAATATGATAGATAGATAGATAGATGATAGATAGATAGATAGATAGATAGATAGATAGATAGATAGATAGATAGATAGATAGATAGATAGATAGATAGATAGATAGATAGATAGATAGATAGATAGATAGATAGATAGATAGATAAGTAGGCAGCTTATGCACTGAGGTGAAAAGAGATTTTCTGATTGAAGTGACCTCTATAGAAGAGCTTCTTGGAACAAGATGAAAAATAATAAATTTTAAAATAAAGGATACCAGTTGTTTTTATAGGACACTAGGGCCCCTTCTGTATGATGGAAAAGCTGATGAAAACTCACTAAATACATTGTGGTTTTTCTGATCTCTGCACAGGAGAGTGAATTTACTCCGCAAAATTGATTTTGCTCTGCATGGTGAACTACCTCTTCGGTGCTTTAAGCATCTTTTAAGTCTTGTTTGTGAAAGAAGCTTTTCACTGATTCATTTCTCTCCTGCCTGCCTCAGGCACTCTGTTAGTCATGCAGAGAAGCTCCTTGGTTATGCATATTAATGACTGCATTAGAGAAAAAAATATTTCACTGGCAAAATTACAGGGGCCAGATCTATGAATTGTTTCATGCTGTAAGCATTGCAATGTAGTTTTTCAACAGACTATATTCAATGCAGAACAACAATTGTAGTATAATACAGCGCTCTAAACTGGTTGTTTTTTAAACTGTTTTATTTGGCTCCATGCAAAATACCTCTAGTTCAAAATTTCAATAGTAGGAAATGTTGTTTCTTAGACTTCATTTCCTCAAGGTTTTGTTCTTATAAATAAACGTTTCTTGTTTTGAATAACCTTGTGGACAGCATGTTTAAGGAAAAGAAACATAATTTAATATATCGGTCTATACACATATATTACAGGATATGAATTAATGGTGGTAGCAAGTGATGGGAACATTGTTTGAGCCTGAATTCCAATAACAATGTATGGGTGCTGTATTTTAAAGGGGGCTTAGATACAGTATCTGTGAATGTAAAAATGAGAGGACCTGAGGTGTGACGTAATCATGACACTGCTAATTTTAAGAGACAAGAAGGGTTGTGAGTGTGATATCCTGACCTATATATAACCCATAACCTGAATAAGAGAGGGTGGTAGGCACTCAATGTCAGTGGAAAAGTGATGTTACAATCCATGTACAGAATTTTTGGTAATTAGATTAAGATATTCAGGATATTGGAGTAGTTCATTCAGTCAATAAAAATTGTTCTATGTAGATGATCTATATATTTTTTACTTTGTGTAACCCCTAAATATCTTTGCTAATGTGGTCAGACTATTGAGTGAATTTAGTATTAACTAAGACTATGAAATTAACACAGAGCAATTAGTATTGCTAGAAATCAATATGGAGGTGCATAAGCACATGAACTGGAAACATGATTGGATTCCAGTGGAATTTTGAAGGAGCTTCGCTTGTAGATAATGTGGATAGGCTAATGAGAGAGAATTTTTGGGCATTAGTAAAGGAAATGATTTTGACATGTCTAGCAAATTTGAAACTTTATGCTTGGGCAAAATGGCCAGTGTAAAAGTGAAAAGTGAAAATTCTGATGATTCTTCAGATTCTTGAAGTTTTGTTATAAAAGATAAATGTGGTAAATAAATGTATTTGGAATAACAAGTCTCTTTGCATGAAAGCTAAAATTTGAGTAAGGTAAATGCAGTTCTAAACATCACAAAAGAGTCTTATGCAAGCATTTTAGATGAGTTACTACAATAATTTACTTACAGTAGTATTTATCCTCCTTGAGTATCTTCTTGAGGAATTTGGAGCAAGTATAGAATTCTCTGCCTGGATGATTTTAAGCAAGGAAGCACAGATGAGATAAGCAAATCCTGGACTTGGGAACAGTGTACAGATAGTTTGGCATTTGGTAATGCGCCTTTAGCTTATTTTAATGTATTTAATAATTTTAATAAGAATTTATTAAGGACAAATGTATGTTGTTTTAAAGGGAGGATTTGTGCAATCCTGTTGAAACAATATAACAATTATTGGAAACTAATGATCAAAATATAGTGTGCAAGCATGCTCTAATGGAGAAAGTTCTACTAGGGATGTACACAAAGAAGTATCATACCATTTTAGATTTGACCAGAAACAATTTGGGCCGAACCTGAATTTCACTAATATCCCTTAACCTTTTTGGATTTGGTTGAATAGATTGAGGACAGATCCGAAAGGTTTCATGGGAGGGTGTGCAGCAGTTGCCTGAGAAGGGAGGGAAGATAATGCCCACCAAACAGCTGATAATGACAGGTGGGCATCCCTCCCCTTGTCTTCTGAAGCACTGCCTGAAAAAGGGGGATGTGTCAAATCATGGCTGAATCGAGAAATTGGAAATTGGCCACCCTGATTCCGACCATTTGAATGCAGGGAAAGGGCGGTTCAGCTCGGTTGAGCCAAAAGCATACCCAAATCAGCATTTAGTCAGGTACTTTTCATCTTGTCTGAGCTGAACCACCCATGCCTAAGTTCTACTGTTAGTGTTGAGTAAATCAGCCATTGCCTGATGTGCCTTAACAGGAAGATTCCATTCAAACATATGAACATTTTATTCAAACAAAGGAATCTCAGCAAGAATAGCCAAGAAAACGTTTTGTCAGCTTATATACTACAGAATACACCACATTCCAAGCATGCAGTGTTTAACTTTTGGTGTCCATGTCCATCTTATGCAGGATGCATCTGCCAAGCATGCACTTCCTCAGACTTCATTAGGCCTATCCACGAGCTCATCCCACTTCCCTTTATGGGCTTCTTCTCTATGATCAGCCTTTCCCTTTATCAGCTATATTCTGGTACATCCCATTTTCCTCATTTGCTGAATCCAGTAAGCTTAAACTTCATAGCCATCAATCCCTCCTTTGATGCTATATTTGCCCTGTCAATGTTAGCATCATTTCCTTGGCTCTAGCTGCCTTTATAATAAAAGTTTTATAATAATTCCCTGTTTTTGGTCACATTGGTTTTAAGCAACTTAAATACATACTAAAAAGGTTGGGATACGTTGAATATAGAAACACAATACTATTAACATTGTAATCCATATCCTAATCTGTATAACCTTTCCCAACCATCCTCCAGTATTGGGCACCCAAGACCATAATCCTTCCCACCAAGTGGTATTAAATCCCTGTTGATTCTGAGCTTTGGTCACAACATGCTAAATTATATTATTAATTCCATCATAATTTCATCATAATGGTTAGGGATATACACACAACAACTGGGCCCCTGCAGCACTTGAGAATTTAGTTGTGACAACTGCTCTCTGCCCACAAAAGTCATATTGGATGGATGCAGGCCTGATTTGGGGGGAACTGTCATGTCTAGTTTGGCCTTAAGTGCTCCAACATCAGACTTGTTAATACATAGCCCTGTGCTGGCATATATCTGCTTTGGGTGTCCACTTTAGAACTTATATGTTTTGAATGGCTGTAACCAGCCATAGATTCAGTTGGTATACTCAGCTCCCCAAGCCATTGAGGTGGGATGTAAAAGGTGTGAGAGTTTTGCACTGGCATGAACCTCCTGGAATGTTTCAGAAATATGCCAAGGCTTTTGGTGGTATAACATCTGCACTGGGACTGGGTTGTAGAGGCTTAGGAAGTTGACTGAACCCTGGCCTGTGCATGATATGGCCCTGCTGCCACCCTATATTACATCAGATGGGTTGGGGGCATGCCTTGACCTGGGAAGGCTTAAGATAGTGACTAAATCAGGGGTAGTCAAACTGCGGCCCTCCAGATGTCCATGGACTACAATTCCCAGGAGCCCCCTGCCAGCATTCGCTGGCAGGGGCTCCTGGGAATTGTAGTCCATGGACATCTGGAGGGCCGCAGTTTGACTACCCCTGGACTAAATCATGGTCTTCCCTGCTGCCATTCATTTTTATCCTGCCATGGTCCCAGCAGGGTCTGCCACCAGCACATCCTCAGGCTGCACTGATGGAGGACTTTGTTGCCATGCTAAAACTATTCAAGCAAAGACCTTGGTAGGCACCATATATGGCAGCAAGCTCCCTTTTCATGTTTTTTCCCCCCAGCAATTCTGGTTTATGATGTTGATTTATATACCGTCCTACCCAGTAAACTGGCTCAAGGCAGTATACAACATTTAAGCAATAACAATGAAAATTAAGATCATTCAATGGAATTAAAATAAATCAAATATTAAAATGAGTCACAATTTCAAACAGTATCAAACTGTGTCATCCAAACAATATAGACACATTGCCAGCATCCACAACTGGGTGATCTACTGCGTTCAGAGCTGGAGGTAGGCTCCACTTGAGTGGCTTTGATGAGCGGGGCAATAGATATGAGAGTATTTAAGTAATATAAGAACATGTACCCATTTTCCATGATACAATATCGCTTTAGTATTTTATATGCTTGAGAGAAACAGAGATGGTTTTCCATTGCCTTCCTCTGCTGAGTCGTCCTTCAAGTATTGACCTGCTTAGCTTCTGAGATCAGGCTTCCTTCTCTCCCATTCCATGAGTACAAAGAATTAAATATAGTGAACTCCAATAACTTTAAATAAAGAAATGTCAGGAAAAACTGATGGGTTTTGTCTTTTTTAAATATTTGGTGATAGTAACTTACACAGGAGATCAGCCCTGACTGCTCCTTAGAAGGCCAGATCCTGAAGATGAAACTCAAATGCTTTGGCCACCTCATGAGAAGGAAGGACTCCCTGGAGAAGAGCCTAATGCTGGCAGCAATTGAGGGCAAAAGAAGATGGGGATGAGAGAGAATGAGGTGGCTGGATGGAGTCACTGAAGCAGTCAGTGCGAGCTTAAAGGGACTCCAGGGAATGGTAGAGGACAGGATCATTTTCCATGTGGTCGCGATGGATCAGATAAGCGCCTAACAACAACAAAACTTACACAGAGTAATTACACATTTGGTACAGCTATTTAACCATGTCATTTCTATTGATTTTGTAATAAATAGAATTCTGCAAAGATCTAGCATGATCATCTAGTTTTCTGTTTCTTAATGCACACTGTTGCTATCATTAATAAATAGTTCCATTTCCATATTCCTCATTCATTACTTAAGAGGAAATACAACTAAACACTATATGAAATGTTAATATATCTTTGAATACTCTGAAATATTGAAGGAGGATGGAACTGTAGTGCTTTCTGTTCCATTCCTCTGTCAGTCTTTTTACCAACTATGCCCCTTCAGTCCACTGTCAGAAGAAGGTCTCTGTTTTTCCCTGAAGCTACAGAGGGGGCAATGCCTTCTGAGAAATACATACTAGCTCTCTTCCTCTCAATTCCTAGATTTCATTGTTTAAAAGGCAATTATCAAGAACTTTGTGGAGAGGAGATCTAAGGGAAAATAAACTAAGTCATTGTTCATTATATTGCCTTTAGATTAGATGTCCCTCACATTGTTTCAGGTTATTAGTATTAGTATAACTGTATACAATTTCTAAAAAGAACATAAAGCATTTAATGGAGTAAATAAGGTATGGCTGCGTAGTATCCTGTAGCATCATACCTATCTTTAGCCCTGTCATCTGTGTTTCCTCCTCCCAACATTTAACTAAAAACCTGAATTCTCAGGTGCTCCATTTGTGAAGAAATTCATGAATGCACATTTCCACTTCTGCATTCTGCCAATTTGGTGTAGCGATTAGGAGTGCGGGCTGCTAATCTGGCATGCCGGGTTCGATTCTGCACTACCCCACATGCAGCCAGCTGGGTGACCTTGGGCTCACCACAGCACTGATAAAGCTGTTCTGACCGAGCAGTGATATCAGGGCTCTCTCAGCCTCACCCACCTCACAGGGTGTCTGTTGTGGGGAGAGGAAAGGGAAGGTGACTGTAAGCTGCTTTGAGCCTCCTTAGGGAAGAGAAAAGCAGCATATAAGAACCAACTCTTCTTCTTATTCTTCCTCTTCTTCTTCTTTAGAGGGCTTTGGGTTCCTTTCCATGTAACTAGATGAAACCCTATTACTGCCTTTAGTGAAATTGTGGCTTTATGAATGTGAAGTGCCAATATGGTTTACTCTGATAATGGAAAGTGGATGGATATAACCTCTTTTTTATGAATATAGTTCCAGTCATTGATCAATCTTGAATGAAGGGCGCACATACAAACTTGGATACCTGGTGTTTAAATTGAATTCTGTTTAAACTTATAAATCAACTTGAGCATATTAAACTTATGTTCTGGTTGTTGCAGTTTCAAACTTGTCCCCCTCACTGGACTCTCATATGATAAAAATTTCAAGCTACAGGCCTTCTGTTGCCCCATAGGGGATATACAAGCAAGGTGCATCAGAAGACCAGTCGGAGGAAACGCACAGGACAGATTGGTAGCCTCAGAGAATCCTAAGGTCTAAGGATAATATCTAGTTGAGTGTTCCGTTATCTTTGTTCCTGTAAGAGTTTTATTTTCAATATAAATCTCTTTTCCTACTTGCATGGATATATTGATCAACCTAACAAAGAAAAAACAAAAACTCTAATGTAATCTACACTCAGATGTAAAGATATGCATCTGTAACAGAAAGTGAATTAAAAGATTTTAGCAGAACACTTCTATAAGCATAGAATGTATTTGAAACTGTTGGGGTCAGCTTATCCCATTCAAGAACATTTGCTCAATCAGATTCGGAATGCGTAGACTGTAAGTTCAGATTTTTTTGTTGAAGAATGACCAAAGATATGAGAATAATTTCAGGACAAGAAGCAACTGAACTTCTGGGATGAGACTCTGGGTGTCACTGTTTACCAATTCAGCAGAGAAATGCACCCAAATCAGCCAGTTCAGCTTCATGATTCTTTACTATTCAGAGTAACAGAGTGATCAATTGTGGATCAGACGTGACATTCAGTTGAAGGGAAAACAGAGGAACCCTGTCCGTTTCCAGTGAGAACGAGTGCCTTTTACCTTGCTGCCAGGAGATGGAAAAAACACAGAAGTTGTGGAACTGCAAAGAGAAGGGAATCTTCCAATATCTAAGCCTATTGTTTGTTTGGAAAGCAGTTTCTGGACAGATTCGTTATTCCATTCCTGAAGAGATGCAGAAAGGCTCTTTTGTGGGGAATATTGCAGAGGACCTGGGAATGGATGGAAAGCATCTTCCAGACCGTGACCTGCGGATAGTTACTAGAACAGGTATGGTTCAGTATTTTTCTTTAAACATCCACAATGGTCATTTACAGACCTCTGAGAGAATAGACAGAGAAGCAATCTGTGGACAGGCAGAAAAGTGCATCTTGAATTTTCAAGTGATTGTTGAGAGTAAAAGAAAACTCTATGGTGTTGAAGTGGAAATTACAGATATAAATGACAATGCTCCTCAGTTCCCTTCTGGGGAACAAGAACTGAAAATCAATGAAATATCTATCCAGGGGTCTCGATTTCCGCTCCCTAAAGCTCAAGATCAAGATCTTGGCATGAATTCTGTGCAGAGTTACCAGCTCACAGGCAGCAGCCATTTTTCTCTGGATGTGAAAATGGGAGAAAATAGTGCCAGGCATGTAGAGTTGGTATTGGAAAAGAGTCTTGACAGGGAAGAGCAATCAATGTATGAACTAATCCTCACAGCAGCTGATGGAGGTGATCCAGTTAGGACTGGCACGGTTCAAATCAAAGTAATTGTTTCCGATGCAAATGACAATGCTCCAGTCTTTAGTCAACCACTTTATACAATAAGCATCGAGGAGAATATTCCTAAAGGGTCCACAATCTGTAGAGTTAGAGCTGTTGATCCAGATGAAGGAATCAATGGAGAGCTGAAATACTCCTTCCAAGAAGCCACCAAGAAGGACTCTCAAATGTTTCTTTTAAACTCAACAACTGGTACAATATTAGTCATAGGGGATATTGACTTTGAGATATCATCTTTTTATGAATTGGAGGTGCACGCTGAGGATTATGGAGGATTGTTTGACAGGGCAAAGGTTGAGATCACTGTTACAGATCTAAATGATAATACACCTGAATTAACTGTAACTTTTCTCACAAAGTCCATCAAGGAGAACTCACCAGCTGGAACTGTTATTGCTATTTTAAATATAGAAGATCAAGATTCAGGAGTTAATGGTGACGTCACATGTTCGGTTCCTGAAATCCTTCCTTTTCAACTTAAAAAATCCACAGATAACTTCTACAGTTTGGTAACAGCTGAAGTCCTTGATAGGGAGCAGAGAGAATCATACAATATCACTGTCTCTGTAACTGATCATGGGATACCTCCTCTTTCTACAGCCATGGTGATATCACTTTACATCGTAGATACAAATGACAACCCTCCACACTTTTCAGATTCAGTGTACATATCTTATTTCATGGAAAATAACCAAAGAGGAGCTTCAGTCTATTCCCTAACAGCAAGTGATCCAGACTGGGAAGAGAACTCCAGAATAACTTATTCCATCACCAAAAGGGATATCAATGATTCCTCCCTTTCTTCCTACATTTCCATTAATTCTGAGACTGGGATTATTTATGCCCTTCGTTCCTTTGATTATGAAGAGTTCCAGGAAATTAACTTCCAGGTCAAGGCCCAAGATGGAGGTTCCCCACCACTCAGCTCTAGTGTCTCAGTGACTCTCTTCATCCTTGATCAGAATGACAATGCCCCAGAAATCTTGTATCCTTCTACCCCCATAGATGGCTCCACTGGAGTAGAGCTGGCCCCTCGCTCATCTGAGCCAGGTTACCTTGTCACCAAAGTGGTGGCAGTAGATGCAGACTCTGGCCAGAATTCCTGGCTCTCCTATCAGTTACTCAAGGCCACAGAGCCAGGGCTCTTCTCCATAGGCCTCCACACTGGAGAGATCAGGACTGCCCGTTTCTTTCTGGACAAAGATGTTCTCAGGCAAAGTCTGGTGGTTCTAGTGAAGGACAATGGGGAACCCCCTCTCTCTGCCTCAACAACAATCACTGTGGTATTGGCCAACAGCATCCCTGAAAGCCTCTCTGATATTAGCAGCATATCAGCTCCTGCAGACCCTCAGTCGGACCTCACCTTCTACCTGGTGGTTGCTGTAGCATTTGTCTCCTGCTTGTTTTTCACTTTCCTCCTTGTGTTGCTGGCTCTCAGGTTGCACAGGTGGAGAACCTCTCAGCTATGTGAGTCTGGGAGTATGAATTTCACTAGGGTTCCTGTCTCACAGTTTGTGGGGATTGACGGTGTGCGAGCATTTCTCCACTCTTATTGCCAGGAGGTTTCTCTCACCACAGACTCTAGAAAAAGCCAGTTCAACATTTCCAAGGGAAATTATTCCAATACTCTGACGGACCACTTGACTGGTGAGGTAAAAGATCCTATCCTAGTTGGTGAAGATTTTAATTTAACAACTGGGGATCAAATCACACTACAGGTGAGCTACTTTTTTGTTCTTAAATTGCTAGGTAATTGTTAATGTTATACTCAGCTTTTAAATGCAGTATCTTGCCTTTTATCTTTTATTCAGTTTTGTGTTTTTCAAATGGTCATCATCCAATATCCCTGAAATGCCTTAGCATGAAACCCTCAAGTAATAACAGTGCGTTGATGTAGGAAATTATTTGTCAATAACCATTAATCATTTGGCTAATGGAAAATATCACTAGCAAGTCTAACAAGTTCTTTAAAGATACTTTGATACTATTTCCAAATATGCCACTGAAAGAGCAAGTGATACTCTTAATTCAGATTTTAAACATCATTTGTTTAAGAAGCAGTTTCATTGTATCAAAGATGTGTGGAAACTAAAAAGACATATGTAATACATATATAGTTACATGGGGGAAATGAGTAGTGAGACAAATGTAAAGGTCCATATTTAAGCAAAAAGTGTCAAAATGGACACTGATGGGCCGGAAGGGGGTAGGAAGTAGAGGGGTCCCCTGTGGGTGTGTCCACAGCTCTGCTTCCCAACCATATTCTGCATCATTGCATCACTTCTATGGTTTCTCAAAGTCTGAAGAATAATTCAGGGGTTTCTCAATGATAAAAAAGTTGAGAAAGGCTGGTTGACTATCTAAAAAACACTTCGCAGATGCCAGGAAAGGTGTCTGTTGGCACTGTGGTGCCCATAGATGCCATGTTGGGCATACTGGGTTAGACTGCTGGGCAAGGTCTGGGATACCCAGGTTTGAATTTGAATCCTCATTTTGATGTGAGAGCTTTAGGCCAGTCTTTCACAAGGCTGTTGTGATGATAAAATTGAAGAGGGAAAAACAATGCTGTCAGCCACTTGGGGTCCCCATTGGGGAGACAGACAGGATATAAAGGGGGTAAATACATTAATGCTTCAGTCTACTCTGCACTAGCGCACCTTGTCTGGAGAGCTGTCCATTACAGGGCACCTTTAGTAATGTATGGAGCAACTGGAAGGGGTTCAGAAGAGGGCAGCAAAGATGAAGAGATTGTTTTAAAAACACGTTGAAGGAAGTTTTGAGGCCCTGGATCTGTTTAGCCTGGAGAATGGAGATATGATCACTCTTCAGATACCTAAAGTGCACTCTGCTGTTACAGAGGGCAAAACAAGACTGGATCTTATGGACAGGCTACAGGAAAGTAGATTTAAGCTGTACATTAGTAGAAATCTCCTAATTAGGCTTGTGCGATTCGGCCGCCGAAGCAGCCATTCCCTCCGGGCGCAGCCAGCGCCCGGAGGGAACGGCCGCTTCGGCGGCCGAATCGCACAAGCCTACAATACAGGAGCAGTTCAACAACAGGCCCATTTAGCATGATGTCTAGGACACCTCTGGTTTGCTGAAGGTCTACAGGCAGAGGCTGGATAGCAGCCTGTAGGAATAATGTGGGCTTCCTGCATTGTGCAGAGTTTGGAAAAGGTGGCATATCAGATGCCTTTCAACATGACGATTCTATGAAATGAAGCACAGAAAACAATATCGGTACATATAATACTGTTTTATGTAGAACCATGTCTGATCTTGACAACACTATCAGGTTTTTTTAAAGTATCTGCTTATTATTCATAATAAAAATTAAGCAAGTTTGTCTTGAACACTTTTGTAATAGAGAAAAAGAAGAATTTGATCTAGCAAAACTGAAGATTACATTTACTATTATATGTAATTTCTAGTTGGGTCTCTGGGTGTCGCTGTTCACCCATAAGGAAACATTTTTATTCCTAAAAGATCCAGCTAAAGTAGCACTGCCATTTTTTTTTAAGAACGAAATAGCAGTGAGATCAGCCCTGAACTGATGTTAAGGGGAATAAAACAACTCAGATATATATATTTAAAACAACCCAGAAGGACTTCCTTTCCTTGGATTTAAAATCAGAAGAATAAGAATCCCTTACCTTGCTGCAAAGCGATGGGAGGAACACAGAAACAATGGAGCAACGAGAACAAAGGCATCCTCCGATCCCTACTCATGCTGCTTGCAGGGAACGCAGTTTCTGGGCAGATCCGCTATTCCGTTCCTGAAGAGATGCAGAAAGGCTCCTTTGTGGGGAATATTGCAAAGGATCTGGGAATGGATGGAAAGCATCTATCAGAACATGGACTCCGGATTGTTACCAGGTCAGGTACAATTCAGTATTTTGCTTTGAACTTCAACAGTGGCATTTTACAAACTTCAGAGAGAATAGACAGAGAAGCGATATGTGGACAGGCAGAGAAATGCACCTTAAATTTCCAGGTTATTATGGAGAGGAAATTAAAGATTTATGGAATAGAAGTGGAAATTACAGATATAAATGATAATGATCCTGAGTTCCATCCATGGGAACAGGAGCTTGAAATCAGTGAGACATCTTCATTGGGATCACATTTTGATCTTCCTCGAGCTGAAGATCCAGATCTGGGTATAAATTCCATACACAGCTACCTGCTCACAGGTAGCAACCATTTTTCCCTGCAAGTCCAAATGGATGAAAATGGCATTAGACGCACTGAATTGGTGTTGGATAAACCTTTAGACAGGGAGGTGCAATCAGTTCATGATCTAATTCTCACAGCTTTGGATGGGGGAGATCCCGTTCGATCCGGCACTGCTCAAATTCACGTAAAAATTCTAGATGCTAATGACAATGCTCCAGTTTTCAGCCAACCTGTTTATGAAACAACTGTCATAGAAAATATTCCTAAAGGGTCCACAATAGTAACAGTAAAAGCAGTGGATCTGGACGAAGGAATTAATGGGGAGATAAAATACTCTTTTCAAACACCAGGGAAACGTAACTCTCAAACATTTCTCCTTAACTCTACATCTGGTGAAATAACTCTTGCAGAAAACCTTGATTATGAGGATTCTTCCTTGTATGAATTTGAGATACAAGCCAAAGATGGGGGAGGCCTGAGTGACAGAACAAAAGTTGTGATTTTCATTACGGACTTGAATGACCATGCACCTGAATTAGAGATAACCTATCTCACCAATGACATCCTTGAGAACTCACCAATTGGGACCGTTGTTGCCATTCTAAATGTGCAGGATAGTGATTCTGGAAGTAACGGGGAAGTCACCTGTTCAACAGATCCAGGCCTCCCTTTTCAGCTGAAAAAATCCATGGATAATTTTTACACTTTGGTGACTGATGATATCCTTGACAGAGAGAAAGTCGAATCCTACAATATCACCATCACAGCTACTGACCATGGGATCCCTTCTCTTTCAACAGGCACTGTGATAGCTTTAAGGCTTTTAGATACAAACGACAATCCTCCCCTCTTTGCAGAATCGACATATACATCTTATCTCCTGGAGAATAATTTTAGAGGGGCTTCCATCTTTTCCTTTAGAGCAGATGATCCTGATTGGGAAGAGAACTCCAGAATAACATATTCAATCTCAGCAGTACACAATCAATCCCTTCTCCCATCACATCTCTCCATTAACTCTGAAAGTGGTGTTGTCTATGCTCTGAACTCTTTTGATTACGAAGAGATGCGGGAGATCAGTTTCTGGGTCAAGGCCCAAGATGGAGGCTTCCCATCACTCAGCTCCAATGTCTCAGTGACTGTCTTCATTTTAGATCAGAATGACAATGCCCCCCAGATCTTGTACCCTTCTATCCCTTCTGATGGCTCCACTGGAGTAGAGCTAGCCCCCCACTCTTCTGAGCCTGGATATCTGGTCACTAAAGTGGTGGCAGTGGATGCAGACTCTGGCCAGAATTCCTGGCTCTCATATCAGTTACTCAAGGCCACAGAGCCAGGGCTCTTCTCTATAGGACTCCATACAGGAGAGATCAGGACAGCCCGTTTCTTTCTGGACAAGGATGCTCTCAAGCAAAGCCTGGTGGTTTTAGTGAAGGACAACGGGCAGCCCCCTCTGTCTGCCTCAGTCACAGTCACTGTGGTGCTGGCCGACAGCATCCCTGATGTATTGACTGACCTGGCCAGCATCTCTGTTCCTGCAGATCCCCAGTCGGACCTCACCTTCTACTTGGTAGTTGCTGTGGCTTTTATCTCCTGCTTATTTTTCACTTTCCTCCTTGTGTTGCTGGCCATCAGGATGTACAAGTGCAAAACATCACAGCTATGTGATTCTAGGAATGTGAATTTCAGTGGAGTTCCAGTCTCACAATTTGTGGGGATTGACGGTGTGCGAGCATTTCTTCATTCTTATTGCCAAGAAGTTTCTCTCACCACAGACTCTAGGGAAAATCAGATTAATAGTCAACAGACCTGTGACACAAATGATCCTATCCTAACTTTTGAAGATTTAAATGTTAGCAGTGGAGACCAAATAGTCCAGGTGAGTCATGTATGTGATTAAAAAAAATTATATCTGTATTTATATCTGCATTTTTAACTCTTGTCAGGGATTTCCTTTTGGATTGTTCTGTCAATGAGGATTGAAGTGTCTCAGTTTGTTTTTTCCTTATTACTTTGTTAGGTTCTTTGACTTATCCCTAGAGATTTATCAGTGAAACCACACTTGTTTTATAATTTATATATGTTTTAATCAGCAGCATTTACCTGATATGAACCAGGGAACAATTTGTTTAATACGTATCTTCATCTTGGTGTCGGATTGGTAAGAGTGGTGGCATCTAAGAACTGCACATACATGAAGGCTTCTGACCCTCCTTTTTCAGTCCTACCTTCCATGGATTGTATGTAAATCTTATGTAACTTTATATATCCTATCCATTTTAGTGTCCTCAAAGCAATCAGTATCTACTGTCTTGTCATAATCCTTAGTTGCAAAGGAGGCCTGTTCTATTTCTCTATATTGCAGGGAAGGTGGCTTGGGATGACTGGCTTGTTGAAGGCCATATCAAAGGGAAGACATACACTTTTGATTCATACACTCATCATGTGGTATCTTAGCTAATATTTCACACCAGCTGTTAATGTTTACTAAACATGACTTGAATATGTTTCTTTTATGTGCTGTGCATTTTCGCTTTCACTTCACTCGAACTGTGTTGGCAGATTTTATTGGAATGTTTATTTATATGATCATAGACCAAAATACAAGATGATAAGAAATAAAAAAAACTTGTAGTATTTTAGAAAAAGGTCATAATCTGTGAAATCAGTCTATGGGCTAGAACACAAATCGTCTTCACTGTGGAACCACCTTCCAGAGAAAATGAAAGCAACAGAAATGCTGTTTGAGATAGAGAAATATGAAGGCCAGTAAACTGAAACTCAGTCCAGATGAGGTGATGTTGATTGATAATAAACCAAATAAGGCTCCTCAGAGTAAACCTGTATTGGACAGAGGTGCACTTCACCTTCAGGAGCAGGTTCACAGTTTAGGGCAGGCTTTCTCAACCAGGGTTTCATGAAACCCTGGGGTTTCTTTTGACAACCCTGGAAGGGTTTCCCAAACGGGTGGGAGTTTGTTAATTTTTAATATACTTTTTAATTTTGTGAAATATTTATCAGATGATATGACCATATATGGTCATGTGGACTCTCCCTCCCTGCCCAAATGCCTAATGATGGGCTTGGAGTGGGTGGGAAGGGGAGGGGAGCGGCCCTCCATGAATGCGTATACAACTCTGCTTCCCAAGCATATTCTGCAAGATTGCAACACTTCTGGGGTTTCTTGAAGAGTGAAGAATGCTTCAGGGATTTCTCAAGGGTAGAAAAATTGGGAAAGGCTAGTTTAAATGCAAGTTTAAAGAAGGAAGCTCAGAAATTCTTTGTGATGTGTGTTGCCTGTAACCAGCTTCAGATGGCATGCTAGTTTTGACCTTTCCTTGAGAGTTGACCTTTTATCTATATACTGGTTACTTCAGTACAGTTTGCATGGGGATGTTTTCGGATACAATTCCAAGACTGAACAGATTTAAAATGTGGCAGTAAGGCACATAGCAAGAGTCAGTCAAAGAAATCACATCTTAACCAGTTTTTGAAGTTTAGTCTGGGACTACCTGAAGGACCAAATCAAATTCTTTGGCCACCTCATGAGAAGGAAGGACTCCCTAATGCTCGGAGTGATTGAGGGCAAAAGAAGAAGGGGAAGACAGAGAATGAGGTGGCTGGATGGAGTCACTGAAGCAGTAGGTGCAAACTTAAATGGACTCCGGGCAATGGTAGAGTACAGGAAGGCCTGGAGGATCATCGTCCAAGGGGTCGCGATGGGTCGGACATGATTTTGCACCTAACAACAACAACCTGAAGGACCATATTTTCCCACATGAGCTTGCCTACTGATTAAGATCATATTCAGGAACCTTACTCTGAGTGCAACCAATTGATGCATCAAGGAGAGTGAGCACCATAGATAGGTCTTTTTCTGTCTAGATGCCAAGATTATGAAACTCCCTGTCCACACATTGCCTCCTGTTACCAGATCTGCATCCTTTTAGGCAATGTTTGAAACCATAATTTTTCTCCAAGCTTTTTTGCATTTGGTACTTTTTTGTTGTTATTTTTCTCTCTTAATGAGGAATTGTTTAATAACTTAATTCTAATTATTTCACGTGCAAGACTGTCTAATGTCCATATATGCTTTTATTTTGTTCAGTGGATTATTGAAAGCTGGAAACATTTTTCTGGAGAAACATTTTAATCATAGCAGCAGTGATCCCACTTTCTCAAATCACAAGGATCTAAAAGGACATCTGTCACAATCTCATTGAAAATGCATGTTGCCAAAAAGTATAGATTAAACTGATCCCATGGTACTAATCTTACGATACAAACCTGATAATCTTTCTTAAACTAATGTTTGCACAAGATGTTGTTCTGGCAGGGGCACGCATGTGAGTGTATTCTAATTTACTCACTTCATGTGATATCCTGATTTTTTTTATTTTCAACATTTAATAGAAGCACCGTATTACAAAGAAGTTCAAAAGGCTGAGGTTTTCCAGTCTGCATTGCAGCCAATATACTGGGAGATAGTTTTAAAATACAGAGGAAACATATAAAGGAAAATTACATAGGATGTTTCATATTATATGGAAATATTTTTAATTCTTTAAAAATGTGTATGCATCTAATAATGTATTTCTTGAAACATTATCCTTTTGGGATAATAAATGTTACTTAGATTGAGAAGAAAAAGCAGGGAAGTGCTGTTCTCCTTGTGAACTCAAGGTGTCACTGTTGGACAAGATAGGAGTAATACTGAATAAGCAGTTGTGGTTTCTGCAGAATTATCCAAATGATATAAAGAAGAGGTGAGCTGAAGGAGGCTTCTTTATTTTTAAAACATCGCCAGAACTGAAATCCTCTTCCTTTCTCAGGGACCATCAGGTAATAAGAACTACATTTCAAGTATTTTATTGCAAATGATGGAATGTTTGCAGATACTAGAATCTGGCAAAGCAGCAGTGAAAATGAGGGTGATAGAAATTAGATATGCAAAGAGAACAAGGGAGATCAAGAAGCAAGTACTCTTTCTGTGCATATTCCTGTCTTTTTTCTGTCGGGTGAGTTCTGAGCAAGTTCAGTATTCAATTCTGGAAGAAACAGAAAAGGGATCAGTTGTGGGGAATCTTGCCAAAGATTTGGGATTGAATGCAAGAGAACTATCAAAGCGCAAATTCAGCATTTCTTCAAAAAAGCCATATTTCATGCTTAATGAACAAAATGGCAACCTGTATGTGAATGAGAGGATAGACCGGGAAGAAACTTGTGGGAAATCACCCTCTTGTGTCCTAAAATTAGAGGCTGTTGTGCATAATCCTATGAATATTTTCCATATACATGTTTTCATTGATGATATCAACGATAATGCCCCCCATTTCCTAAAAGAAAATATTTTACTTGAAGTGAGTGAATCAAATTTGCCAGGAGCTCAGTTTTCCCTGGGAAATGCCGAGGATGACGATATTGGGACCAACTCCCTCCAGAGTTATCAGTTGAGCTCAAACCCTTATTTCAAACTCAATGTTAAAGAGAGTGAAGATGGTGATAAATACGCAGATTTAATATTACTGAAGCAACTGGACAGGGAAAAAGAACATGTACTCCACTTGGTCCTTACAGCTCTGGATGGGGGCAAACCAGCAAAAACTGGATCCACCAACATTCTGGTAACAGTGACTGATAGTAATGACAATACACCTGTTTTTACTCAGGAGGTCTATAAGGTTAGCTTGAAAGAGAACACACCCAAAGAAACGACTGTGTTGCAAGTTAAAGCATCTGACCTGGATGAAGGATCAAATGCTGAAATTATTTATTCTTTCAACAAAATCCCAGAAAGGGCCAAGCAGAAATTCTACCTGAATGCGCATGATGGAAACATTATACTTACAGATATGATTGATTTTGAAGAAAGACAAAGTTATGTGATGATAATACAGGCCAGAGATGGAGGTGGCTTAGTAGCATATTGCAAAGTGGAGATTGTGATTCTTGATGTGAATGACAATCCTCCAGAAGTGGTACTTACTTCTGTATCCAGTACAGTTCCTGAAGACTGCATGCCTGGAACTGTTATTGCTTTGCTCAAAGTTCAGGACCTAGATTCCGGAGAGAATGGAGAAGTCACTTGCCATCTCAAAGATCTTGTGCCTTTCCAGATAGATTCATCTTCAGATAATTATTTCAAACTTCTCACAGATAGTTACCTTGATAGAGAAAGGACTGCAGAATACAATATTACAATCACAGCAACAGACAAGGGCATCCCTCCTCTCTCCACATACAAAACCATCTCTCTACTGGTCTCAGATATCAATGATAATCCTCCAGCCTTTGAAAAGCCTTCCTATACTGCCTATGTGCCAGAGAACAACCCATCTGGATCTCCCATTTTTAGTGTCAAGGCCTCTGACCCAGATGAGGACCACAATGCACAAATCACGTACTCCATCATTAAGAGTAATTTTGAAGACATGCCTCTTTCCTCCTATCTCTCTATTAATTCTGAGACTGGTACCATTTATGCCCAGCGCTCCTTCGACTATGAGCAATTCAGGGAGTTTCAGATTCAGGTGCAGGCCCAGGATGGAGGCTCCCCATCCCTCAATAGCAGCACCACGGTGAGAGTGTGTATTCTGGATAGGAATGATAATAGTCCACAGATCCTCTATCCTTCCCAAGGGACTGAAAGTTCCTCTTTCTTTGAGATGGTGCCTCGGTCAGCTGAATCGGGCTATCTGGTGACCAAAGTGGTGGCAGTGGATGCTGACTCTGGACACAATGGCTGGCTCTCTTTCCACCTGCTGCAGGCCACAGAGCCCTCTCTCTTCACCATTGGGTCCCACACAGGAGAGATCAAAACAGCCCGAGCATTACTGGAGAGGGAAGCTATGAAACAGAGGCTGGTCATTATGGTGAAGGATAATGGCCAGTCTCCTCTCTCAGCAACTGTGACGCTGAACCTTGTCTTTGCGGAGAACTTCCAAGAGGCACTTCCAGAAATGGACACTCAGACCAAGGACTCAGACAATCAGTCTGATCTCCAGTTTTATTTGGTTCTGGCCTTGGCCTTGTTGTCCTTCCTATTCCTTGTGACAGTAACCCTGGCCATTGTGATGAAACTCCGGCACTCAAGGAACCCCACCTTTCTTCAATGCTTTGTTCCTGATGCAAAGACTGGTGCCATTTTTCCTCCCAATTATGAGGATGGAACTTTGCCATATTCCTACCAGGTCTGCTTATCTTCAGAATCTAGGAGAAACCAGTTAACTTTCCTGCAGCCCACTATCCAAATAGCAGAGAATATCCTCAGCGGTTTGCAACCTGATGATCCTTTGATGTTTAATGGAAAAGAACATTTGGATGGTGAGAAGAATATAGGCATGGTAAGTCTATTTTCTTTTCTTTATAACTTAATGTTTGGCAAATGTTTTATTGTTGCAGAAACACTTCCAGAATATATGTGCATATAAATTTGGCAAAATTGATTGGAAAATATCTCTAAACTAAGAGAAAAGAAATACTAAGCTTAGCTTTGAGTATTCAATGACAATGAAGTATGAAATAGAATGAAACTTGTAGCTTAGTTTTTTGGAATACTGGGGCCCATTCCGCACAAGGACCAATGTTGCCAGTTGGTTCCTGAAAGCGGAAACGCTATTTTTAAAAGTGCAATTCGCCATTATGCATACCTGCCTTTGTAGTGGAATCCAGTAGCGTTTCAATAGTTTCGCACAGGTTTCCAGTCTCGCCAAAAATAGCTAGAAAGGAAGCGATTTTTCTGTGCTTTGTCCCGCCCCTGGCTGTCAATCAAACAAACAGCCAATGGGCGGCCGTTATCATGCTCCCGAAAAGCCCCTTTCCCTTTAAGAACAGGTTTAAAAAAAAGAAAAAGAAAAACACGTTGCAACGAATATGCCTTGATTAATTGATTCCTCCTAACATAGAGAACCATCTAGCTGGCAGCTGGCATGTGAGCTGCCAATTCATCGTTACCACGCTCCCCCGAGTGAAAAAAAAAATCCCCCTCCCCTGTGCACGGGCGCGATTTTCAGCCAAAAATAAAGGGAACTTGCAAACGGGGCTGTGTTATGCTTGGTGACTTCGGGGAGCTTTAAAGCAGCTCTGTGGAGGGACTGTAGCCGGAGAAGCCTCGCTGGGTGAATGAAGGCTCGTCAGTTCGTTGCTTTCTGCTCTCTCCAAGAAAAAAAATGGCGATCGCTTCGCCGGAAGTTCGGAGGAGAGAGCCAGGGGGAGGGACTTGGCTGGAACCGCAACAATGGGAACACACAGGTCTTTTTCACTACTGTTGCAGATTGTTTGCAAGAGTGTAGCACTTTTTGGAGGGTGAATCCACTCTTCTGGATTTCCCTGGAAGCGCTACAATGAATCGCTTTTTGCGGATCGGTTTCAGGAGTGTGGCAGATTGTGTGCGACGTTGTGCATAACTGCAAATTAGTAGCATTTACAATTTGGAAGCCTTTGGAACATTGAAGTTGTGCGGAATGGACCTAGTTTTATGTATAGATGGTGTAAATGACTGTGAATGGTAGCTTGGAAACTACAGTCTGTTAGAACATTTCATATTACTCCTCATATTATTTTCTCAGTGCCAGTCTTTGGACACGTATGTAAGAATCCCAAATGAATTTGCTGGCATGTACACTATATTCTCAAGTCCGTAACTGCAATTCTGTGCATATTTGCTATAGAGCAAGCAGCAGCTAGTGCCTGTCAAGATGACAGGGGGATAGGGTTGCTAGCTCTGGGTTGGGAAATACATAGATTTTGGGGGTGGAACTGGAGGAGGTGGAGTTTGAAAGAAATTTTAAGTTTCATTTTAAAGATTTGTCTTAATTGTTTTCTACCTAATGACCATTCTGTTTTAGTCTGTTATGATTTTGTTTATATAACTTGGCTTGAACGACCCTAATAATAAACTTTGAAACTTTGAGGGTGGGGTTTGGGGAACCGGACCTCAGTAGAGTATACTGCCATAAAGACATTTTCTCCAGGAGAACTAATCTGTCAGGATTTAGGCTGTGCCCAGCCTGTGGAGTCCTGAGTAAAAGCGCATCAAGAATCCAACAGTCGGTTGCAAATTCCAAAGTAGAGCTTTATTAGGCAGAGTCCACAGATAGCTAAAGCATGCCAAGATCTTCCTAAGCAAAGATCTTGATAATAACAAAGTACATGGGGGACATGTGGGGTAGATATAGGGCTCACCAAATAAGGGAGGGAGACCCAGCGGGTTTCGGCGGGAGAGCGGATAAAGGTAACAAAAGGGATCCTGTTCCCAGGCTGCCAGATGGCCAGGAGTCTTATCGGGAGGTTGGCACATTGTTGAGACTTTGCTGTCTCCGCAAGGACACTTACAGTAGATTGATACATTTGTTGGAGCTCCTCACCCGCTGGGAAAGGAAGGGAGTGAAGTTCTCAGAAGACAGGTTTATTGCTTTATGGCCTTGGCCAGCATCGGCCGGAGAAGGCATGAGAGTGTGAGAATATGCAGGGTCGGCGGGGAGCAAGATGGCATGAATCAGGGGGGTTCATGACATAATCTGGGTCATCTAGAGATCTCCAGAACCCACCTGGAGGTTGGGAGTCCTGGAGGAGGAGGCAACCCTGCCTGACTAATCTGTCATACCAAAATTGAAAGTGAACTACTTTTGTCTGATACTGTACTTTGATACACTGAGTTCCTCCTCAGAAGAGATGTATTCATAATTCAGCTATAATTTGACTTTTATATGCATTGGCTGAACTGAGTGAAAGGCCCTCCCCCCCTCCACACATCAACAAACTTTAAAGCCAATCCTCTCTGATGTAATGTAAACAAGTACCCCTGAGGAGCGAGTTTCTGCTTTGCATGTCCTTGCAGTTTGGCCCAGCAGGGGATCCTGTGTGTGACTTGTTGAGGAAGCTGGATGAGAGGCTGATTAAAAAGGAGGCCAAGCCAGAGAGCTATTAAAAAAAAACTTCTTAAGTTAAAACAAGGGTAATATGGCCTGTTATTCAAGATACTACCCTTCCACCTCTCTACCTCAGCAGAAGCAAAAGCCCCTGTCTAAGCAGAGGGGGACAGCTTCTCCTTGACTAGAGACAGCAAAAAGAACACCAGCAACCATGTTTGCTAGGCCAGAACATGCCCATCCAACCAGCAGACTAGCTCCTCATCAGTTAACCTGAAGGCCTGGGTTGTGCTTTTGAGCCCCTGATTGGTAGTAGGAAGAAGTAATCAACCAGGCCTGTCTATCTTTCCTGAGCTTCCACAGGACTCTTCCTCCTCCACAGTCACTGCATGGCTGAGGGTACTAACATCTATGAATTTAGGCAGATTGTAAATGGGTGGGCAGATGGGATTCTATTAGTGCTCGGCTCTTGTGACCCTTTCTTGCATGCCAAGGGTAATGTTGATCGCTATTTTGGGGTCGGGAAGCAAATTTCAGACTGGCCAGGGATTGTGGGTTGTTTTTGGGAAAGGGGGCATCATCGGGACATGGAATTGGGTTCACTGTGGGTGGGCAGGTAGTTATGAATTTCCTGCATTCTGCAGGGAGTTGGACTAGATGATCCTGGAGATCCCTTCCAGCTCTATGGTTCTATAATTGTCCCTGCCCATCGAGTGCCTTCCCTTCCCCCACCACCTGTCTTTTTGAGAAGAAAAAGTTTTGCATGTGATGCTTTCGAGGAAGAGGTTTGCTTTCCAGTTCCACCAAGGCAGGACTGGAACTCTATAGCTGCCCTGTGCTAAACAAAGTGGTAAGCAAAGAGGCAGGCAAAGAGGCAGACAGCTAAACTTGGTGGGGCAGGGTTCAGCATTCCCTGCTTCCCTCCTGGATAGCTCAACTTCCCCAGCAAGCTCTGGTCCCCTATTCATTCATATTTTCCATTGCCCTTTTCCCCGTGCTGCTTTTTGTATTTCACCTGATTCTTTTTATTCCTTCTTTTATGATTGCTGCCATGTTTTTGATAATTAATTTAATAACTCTTCTAATGTGCATATTTAATAAATATCTGGTTCATTTGCAAAGGAAGTTAAATATGAGTCTGTATCTGTCTAGCTGATGTTATTGAGAAAAAAGTAGAAAGTCTTGATTAGGCTTGTGTGATTTGCCCACTTCGGCGTCCGTTCCCTCCACCACATTCCCCCCCCCCCGCGGCGCGGCGCTGGCTGCGCCCGGAGGGAACAGCCACCAAAGCAGCCGAATCGCACAAACCTAGTCTTGATATCCAAATGCTTATTTATATGATTTCCAATAAAATTATCTTCTTACATACACGGATATCACATGCTCATCACTGATGAATAATCACAAAAGTTCATTGCATAAGCACCAAAGTATGATCTGCATGGCCACTGCATGAAATAGGATGCTAGATGAAGCAGACCATTAGTCAGATTCAGCACAATGGATCTCATTCGCATGTGTCTTTAAAACTTGATGATACTAAATTGCATTGCATCAGCCCATCTGGAAGAAGAAGAAAAGTGGAAATTCCTGCACATATTTTAAAAAATCACACAGTTGATTCACTCTACGTTTCAAGATAACAGAGATATATGACTATTCAGTAATCCGGTATCATATAATCCCATGAGGGCCGATGGGTAACTTCTGAGAAAAGTAAAGAGACAAACATAGCATTCATCCGATACCATATTTTTACATGCTTTTCTGCACGACCATTAATAAACTAGACAAAGGATCAGTCATTATTAAAGTTAGAAAGTAGTAGTGAATAGGTAGGGCTTGGAAGTAATTTGTTTCAGTAAAATGTAGGCTGGTTCATGAAACTCACTAATGATGTGATAAATGTAGTTTCCATTTAGGACTCTGGGTGTCGCTGTTCACCAAGAAGGAAATTTTTCCCCTAAAAGATCCAGCTAAAGCAGCACTGCTGTTGAAGACAGGATAACAGAACAGCAGAGAAATCAGACCGGAACTATCATTACAGGGAACAAATAACATATTTTACTAATAATCTAGAGAGACCTCCTTTCCTTAGAACTAGAAGAACAAGAATCCCTTGCTGCAAGGAGATGGGAATACAGCATTTCTTTTAAAAATAGAGGGACCTCCTTTCCTTGGATTTAGAACCAGAAGACCAAAAATCTTTTACCTTGCTGCAAGGATATGGGAGAAACACAGAAGCAGTGGAGCAGCATCAACCAAAGCATCCTGCAATACCTTATTTCACTGTTAGTGTGGAAGGCTGTTTCTGGGCAGATCCGCTATTCCATTCCTGAAGAGATGCAGAAAGGCTCCTTTGTGGGGAATATTGCAAAGGATCTGGGAATGGATGGAAAGCATCTATCAGAACATGGACTCCGGATCGTTACCAGGTCAGGTACAATTCAGTATTTTGCTTTGAACTTCAACAGTGGCATTTTACAAACTTCAGAGAGAATAGACAGAGAGGCGATCTGTGAAAAGGCAGAGAAATGCATTTTAAATTTTCAAGTTATTATAGAGAGGAAATTAAAGATTTATGGAATACTAGTAGAAATTTTAGATATTAATGATAATGATCCTCATTTCCCTCCATGGGAAGAGAAGCTGGAAATCAGTGAGATGTCTACATTGGGATCCCATTTTGATCTCCCTCAAGCTGAAGATCCAGATCTGGATACAAATTCTATACACAGCTACCAACTCACAGGTAGCAACCATTTTTCCCTGCAAGTCCAAATGGATGAAAATGGCATTAGACGTGCTGAATTGGTGTTGGATAAACCTTTGGACCGGGAAGTGCAATCAGTTCATGATCTGATCCTCACAGCTTTTGATGGGGGAGATCCCGTGAGATCTGGCACCGCTCAAATCCACGTAATAGTTCTAGATGCCAATGACAATGCTCCAGTTTTCAGCCAAGCTGTCTATGAAGCAACTGCCATAGAAAATATCCCTAAAGGATCCACAATACTTACAGTAAGAGCAGTAGATCTTGATGAAGGAATTTATGGGGAAATTAAATATTTCTTCCATAAAATTACAAATAAAATTTTCCAGACATTCCTCCTTAACTCCACAACAGGTGAAATAACTCTTGCAGGAAACCTTGATTATGAGGATTCTTCCTTGTATGAATTTGAGATACAAGCCAAAGATGGGGGAGGCCTGAGTGACAGATCAAAAGTTGTGATTTTCATTACGGACTTGAATGACCACGCACCTGAATTAGAGGTAACCTATCTTACCAATGACATCCTTGAGAACTCGCCAATTGGGACCATTGTTGCCATTCTGAATGTGCAAGATAGTGATTCTGGAAGTAACGGAGAAATCATCTGCTCAATAGATCCAGACCTTCCTTTTCAGCTGAAGAAATCCATGGATAACTTTTACAGTTTGGTGACCGATGGTGTCCTGGATAGAGAGAAAGTGGCGTCCTACAGTATCACTATCACAGCTACTGATCATGGGATCCCTCCTCTTTCTACAGCAACCAGGATCGATCTGAGGCTTTTAGACACAAATGACAATCCACCCCTCTTTGCAGAATCAGCGTACGTATCTTATCTCCTGGAGAATAATTTGAGAGGGGCCTCCATCTTTTCCTTTAGAGCAGATGATCCTGACTGGGAAGAGAATTCTCGAATAACATATTCTATTACTGAAGGACATATTCAGTCCGTTCTCTCATCATACCTTTCTATTAATTCTGAAACTGGTGTTCTTTATGCACTGGGATCTTTTGATTATGAAGAAGTGCGAGAGATCAACTTTTGGGTTAAGGCCCAAGATGGAGGCTCTCCACCACTTATCTCCAATGTCTCTATGACTCTTTTAATTTTAGATCAGAATGACAATGCCCCCCAGATCTTGTACCCTTCTATCCCTTCCGATGGCTCCACTGGAGTAGAGCTGGCCCCCCATTCTTCTGAGCCTGGATATCTAGTCACTAAAGTGGTGGCAGTGGATGCAGACTCAGGGCAGAATTCCTGGCTCTCCTATCAATTGATCAAGGCCACAGAGCCAGGGCTCTTCTCCATAGGACTCCACACTGGAGAGATCAGGACAGCCCGTTTCTTTCTGGACAAGGATGCTCTCAAGCAAAGCTTGGTGGTTTTAGTGAAGGACAACGGGCAGCCCCCTCTGTCTGCCTCAGTCACAGTCACTGTGGTGCTGGCCGACAGCATCCCTGATGTATTGACTGACCTGGCCAGCATCTCTGTTCCTGCAGACCCCCAGTCGGACCTCACCTTCTACTTGGTAGTTGCTGTGGCTTTTGTCTCCTGCATGTTTTTCACTTTCCTCCTTGTGTTGCTGGCCATCAGGATGTACAAGTGCAGAACGTCACAGCTATGTGATTCTGGGAATGTGAATTTCAGTGGAGTTCCAGTCTCACAATTTGTGGGGATTGACGGTGTGCGAGCATTTCTTCATTCTTATTGCCAAGAAGTTTCTCTCACCACAGACTCTAGGAAAAATCAGATTAGTAGTCAACAGACCTGTGACACAAATGATCCTATCCTAACTTTTGAAGATTTAAATGTTAGCAGTGGAGACCAAATAGTCCAGGTGAGTCGCTGAATGTGGTTTTCTTTTATTGTATCTATTAATCTTGGGAGGAATTTCTCATGGGATTTTCTGTTGGTTACTTTGAAGAACAACAAAGGATCATTTGTGTTTCTGTTCTTATTCATAGGGCCATGGCTGTGAATATTTTTGAATTAGTTTTTATGATTCATCTGTAAAAACTCAATCACAGAACTGCCCATGGACTAAAAGTCTTTTCAGTGTTTCTGTCTTGCTGCAAAAATGTATTGCAAATAATATTAAGTAAATGTGCATATATAGCATATTGTATTGTTATTGGATCTCTCCACATCCTTTACTTGATTGCAGTTCTCAGTGAGTTGCTGGTCTGTTTTATTAACCTTTATTACAAATCAAGAGCCAAGCTAGATGAAGGCCAGTAGACTGAAGCTCATTCTACATAATACTGAAGTGTTATTTGTTAATAACACTCACAGTTGGGATTTGTAGAGTAACTCTGCACTGGACATGGGTCTACTTCCTAATTAGGAGGAAATTCACAGGTTGGGACGCTACTAGACCCATCCCTAGAGATAGAGGGAATACCATATATGGAATACCATATATGGTAGCTTTAATTGGCTTCAGAGGGCATGTCAGTTGAGACCTGTCCTTCTGAGAGGTGCTTTGAATGTCCATGCACTGATTACAGTGCTAACTGCAGCATAGTCTGCATAGGGATAACTTTGAAGCCTGTTTAGAGAAGTCAGTGGGTTGGGATGTAGCAGAAAGGCTGCTTGCAGAAGTTTTGGAAGATTTTTGCGGATGTGTTTTTTTTCTTTTCTTTTATGCTGGTTATGATTATACGTTTTGGTGTATACCATCTGGAACAGTGGTAGCTAAAAGAATACCTTCTTGCCCATGACTCTCCCTACTGCTTTGAATCATGTTCTTGGCTCCTATTTTGAATGCTCCCAATGGAAGAATCAAGGAGGGTAAACACCAGAGATGGGTCCTTTTCTGTTGTGGCATCAAGAGTATGGAACTGCTTCTCTGCCATTTATCATTCAAGACCAGATTTGTAGTCTTTTAGGGACTGTGAAAATATCTTTATTTTTTTAAGTCTATTTGTAACTGTACTCCTCATAGAATTTCTTATCTATTATTTATTATTTATTTATATGATTTCTATACCGCCCTTCCATATTGCTCCATATTACATACAACATGTGGGATACATAGAACGAATTAATATATAACATAAACCAATACAATAACAACAATAATCTAAGCAACACAATTTTAGTGATCTTAAACAACAATATAATAGGAACAGGAACTTACCTAAGGCCCATAGAGAGGACAGACTCGTTCAGGCCATGGAGGGGATGTCTGAGGGGGGACCTGTTGTCAGTCACAGGTAAATGACTGGTGGAGGAGATCCCTTTTGCAGGCCCAGCAGAATTTTGGGAGTTCGGACAGGGTCCTGATCTATTCAGGGAGCTCGTTCCAGCAGGTGGGAGCCAAGTTCTGCCCCTCATTGAGGATCAACATGCTTCTTTGGGACCAGGGATCACTACCCAGTTGGCGGTGGCAGAGTGTAATGCTCTTTTGAGGGCATGGTCTCTTAGGTACACTGGGCCCAGACCGCAAATGGCCTTGAAGGTAAGAACCAAAACTAAAGCCTCATCAGGAATTCAATTGGGAGCCAGTTGAGTTGTTGAAGTATAGGGCGGATGTGAGATCTCCACGGTGTATTGGTGAGAATCCTGGCCACTGCGTTCTGCACCAATTGCAGTTTCCAGATCAAGGATAAGGGTAGGCCTGCATACAGCAAGTTGCAGAAATCCAGTCTAGAGGTGATCGTCATATGATCACTGTGGTTAGGTGTTCTGGTGCCAAGTAGAGCACTAGTAGCTTGGCTTGGCATATGTGGTAGAAGGCCTGCCATGCTACTCTTGTGACCTGTGCCTTCACATCCTTTACTTGATTGCAGTCGAGGAGGGTCAAGGATCACCCCCAGGTTTCTTGCGGAGTGGGCTACTGTTAGACGCACTCCGTCCAGGTTGGGTAGGTGTGCTTCCTCGCTTGGTCCCTTCTTACCTAGCCACAGGACCTCTGTCTTTGAAGTGTTGAGCTACAGAAGACTCCTTTCTACGCCTGCCTTTCTATTGTTAAAGCGTAGATACGTGAAATTTTATTTCTTCATGATGATTAAGCAGCTAATGAGATACACTTAGAAAATAGGAAACACATGTGATGTTCTTTGCAACAGTCCTGTATACACTTACAAGGAAATCCTGTATTGAACTCAACTGAGTTTACATCTGAATTTAGGCATGCATGTCATATCAGGTATTATAAAATTACAGATGAACATTTTTACAGTGTTCTTGGGAGTGAACATAATAGTGGGTCTCCCTGCCAACTTTACTCACTTTCTCAAGCTGCAGGAATCTCAAAGGATCTCTGTTCCAATAACTTCCTTGCCATCCCAACTATCTTTGAAAAATACCTGTAACTCCTGATATATTTGTTCCTCCAAAATCTGATAAAGGTAAAGGTAAAGGTATCCCCTGTGCAAGCACCGAGTCATGTCTGACCCTTGGGGTGACGCCCTCTAGCGTTTTCATGGCAGACTCAATACGGGGTGGTTTGCCAGTGCCTTCCCCAGTCATTACCGTTTACCCCCCAGCAAGCTGGGTACTCATTTTACCGACCTCGGAAGGATGGAAGGCTGAGTCAACCTTGAGCCGGCTGCTGGGATTGAACTCCCAGCCTCATGGGCAAAGCTTTCAGACGGCTGCCTTACCACTCTGCGCCACAAGAGGCTCTTCCAAAATCTGATATTGTTCATCAAATTGCAATTTTCACAGGCTGTATTTACATATGTTCTAGGTATATTATTTTTAATTATCCCTCCTTGTTCTAAATTCCTGTGCTTATTTAAAAATGTAAATATCATTCATAACCAAAGAGTTCAGAAGTCCCATGTTTTCTGCTGTGTGTATTTCAAGTAATGTGCAGTCAAAGTGTTACAAAAATCAAGTGAAAATGTACAGGGGAGTAAGTCTATAAACCACTATATCTTTAATAAAAGCATGAATATCTGTCTGGAAATTTACATCTTGAAAACTTGTCCATTTGGGGAAATATATGTCAAAGAGATTGACGGGGAAAATAATGGAAAGAGCTATTCTCTGAATGAACTCAGAGTGTCACTGTTGTACAAGATGAGGCTCCTGCAGTATTATCCATTTGTTACACAAAAAAGGAAAGAGGAAGGAAAGTGCTTTATTTCAAATATTCCTACAGAGCTGAAATCATCTCCCTTTCTCAAGGGCCATCAGTAATAAGAACTAAATTTGAAGTATTCTACAACCAAGGGGTGGATTGTTTACAAATACTTGAATTTGGAAGGCAGCTCTAAAAATGAAAGTGATGATGGAAATTAAACATCCAGAGAGAACAAAGGAGATGAAGAGGCAAGTACTCTTTTTGTTTGTATTCTTGTCTGTGTTCTATTGGGTGAAGTCTGAGCAGATTCACTATTCAGTTCTAGAGGAAACAGAAAAGGGATCAGTTGTGGGGAATCTTCCCAAAGATTTGGGATTGGATGCAAGAGAACTATTAAAACGCAAGATCAGCATTGCTTCAAAAAAGCCATATTTCATGCTTAATGAACAAAATGGCAACCTGTATGTGAATGAGAGGATAGACCGGGAAGAAATTTGTGGGAAATCACCCTCTTGTGTCCTAAAATTAGAGGCTGTTGTGCATAATCCTATGAATGTTTTCCATATACATGTTTTCATTGATGATATCAACGATAATGCCCCCCATTTCCAAGAAGAAAATATCATACTAAAAGTGAGTGAATCAAGCCCACCAGGAGCTCAGTTTTCCCTGGGAAATGCTGAGGATGTTGACATTGGGATCAATTCCCTCCAGACTTACCAGTTGAGCTCAACTCCTTATTTCAAACTCGATGTTAAAGAGAGTGAAGATGGTGATAAATATGCAGACTTAATATTGCTGAAACAACTGGACAGAGAAAAAGAACACACACTCCACTTGGTCCTTACAGCTCTGGATGGGGGCAAACCAGCAAAAACTGGAACCACCAACATATTGGTAACAGTTATTGATAGTAATGACAATATGCCTATATTCACCCAAACTGTCTATAAAGTAAGCTTGAAAGAGGATGCACCTAAAGGAACTTCTGTATTGCAAGTGAAGGCATATGACCTGGATGAAGGATCAAATGCTGAGATTGTTTATTCTTTCAACAAAATCCCAGAAAGGGCCAAGCAGACATTCAACCTAAATCCTATTGATGGCATTATTATTCTTAAGGAGATGAGTGATTATGAGGAAAGTCCAATGTATATGTTGACAGTTCAGGCTACTGATGGAGGTGGCTTAGTGGCATATTGTAAAATTGAGATTACGATTCTTGATGTGAATGACAATCCTCCAGAAGTGGTACTTACTTCTGTATCCAGTACAGTTCCTGAAGACTCCATGCCTGGAACTGTTATTGCTTTGCTCAGAGTCCAGGACCTAGATTCCGGAGAGAATGGGGAAGTCACTTGTCAATTTAGAGACCTTGTACCTTTTCAGATAGTTTCATCGTCAGATAATTATTTCAAACTTCTCACAGATAGTTACCTTGATAGAGAAAAGACTTCAGAATACCATATTACAATCACTGCTACAGATAAGGGCTTTCCACCTCTCACCACATACAAAACCATCTCTCTACAGATCTCGGATATCAATGATAACCCTCCAGCCTTTGAAAAGTCTTCCTATACTGCCTATGTGCCAGAGAACAATCCATCCGGATCTTCTATTTTCAGTGTCAAGGCCTCGGACCCAGATGAGGATCACAATGCACAAATCAAATACTCCATCCTTAAGACCAACATTGAAGATGTGCCTATCTCTTCCTACCTCTCTATTAATTCTGAGACTGGTACCATTTATGCACAACGCTCCTATGACTATGAGCAATTCAGGGAGTTTCAGATTCAGGTGCAAGCCCAAGATGGAGGCTCCCCATCCCTCAATAGCAGCATCACGGTGAGAGTGTGTATTCTGGATAGGAATGATAATAGTCCACAGATCCTCTATCCTTCCCAAGGGACTGAAAGTTCCTCTTTCTTTGAGATGGTGCCTCGGTCGGCTGAATCGGGTTATCTGGTAACCAAAGTGGTGGCAGTGGATGCTGACTCTGGACACAATGGCTGGCTCTCTTTCCACCTGCTGCAGGCCACAGAGCCCTCTCTCTTCACCATTGGGTCCCACACAGGAGAGATCAAAACAGCCCGAACATTACTGGAGAGGGAAGCTATGAAACAGAAGCTGGTCATTATGGTGAAGGATAATGGCCAGTCTCCTCTCTCAGCAACTGTGACGCTGAACCTTGTGTTTGCAGAGAACTTCCAAGAGGCACTTCCAGAAATGGACACTCAGCCCAGTGATTCAGGCTCTCAGTCTGACCTCCAATTTTACTTGGTTCTGGCCTTGGCCTTGATATCTTTCCTATTCCTTGTTACAGTAACCCTGGCCATTGTGATGAAACTTCGACAATCAAGGAACCCCACCTTTCTTCAATGCTTTGTTCCTGATGCAAAGACTGGTGCCATTTTTCCACCCAGTTATGAGGATGGAACTTTGCCATATTCCTACCAGATTTGCCTGTCTTCTGAATCTAAGAGAAATGAGTTAACTTTCCTGCAACCCACTGTCCAATTATCAGAGAATATCCTCAACAGTTTAAACTCCGATAATCCCTCAGTTTTTAATGAGAAAAAACATTTAGATGGTGAGGCGAATGAGGGCATGGTGAGTTTATTGCCTTTTCTTTATATTTTAATTTGATACTGTATCTCCCATTTGCAGATATTTGTAGTGGAAACTCCCTCACAAAATATGTGTTATCAGGGCAGAAGAGATTGAAAACAAAATCTAGAAATCAATAGAAAAATTAACATCAAAATTAATCAACTCGGATTTGATTATTCAATGATTTAGAAATATGGAAATATTAACAGGTTGGTGATCCCTGGCCCGCATGAGGCTTGTCTGGCCTTGGGCGGGGCCTTTTCAGCCCTCTCCCCTGCCTTGTGGAATGAGCTCCCAGAAGAGCTATGGACCCTCCTGTGAGACAGAGCTCTTCCACCAGGCTTTTGGGTGAGTCTTGGATGAGGGGACATATTGGGCCCCTTCTCCAGTGTCCCCTAGGATCCCTATCTAGGTAACATCTTTTACTGGGCATTGGCAGCCAGAGGGATTATGTGGGTAGGAGGTAGAGGGGGATGTTGTTGTTTTTAATTCATTACATTTTGGTTAAATTTTAACTTTCTATCTTGAATCTGATTTTAGCAACTGTGAGCTGTCCGGCCAGGACTGGTGGCCTATAAATATGATTGATTGATTATATAAATAAGTAAATAAAGTGAACTTGATTTCATGGAATAATGGCATACAGATGGTACTAAAATCTGTGAATGACTCTATTAATGGCTTGTAGGAATATTTGATGTTCTCTTTCTCATATTCTTACTACTGACTATGAAGAACCATTGAATTCAGTGGGAATTACTTTTGAGTTATGGTCAAGCAACACATCCTTTTCTTTAATTGTGTTAAATAACTGGCATCAGTTTCTATTTGGTGTTCAGAATGATAGCACTCTCTGTTTCAGTATAAGAGAATGAATGATACTCAAATTATATTGCTTGGGCATGCTGAATAACAGAAGGACATTGTCATGTTGAAACTTTAAAGACCAGAAACTGTTTGTATTTGTACTAGGAAAAACTCGCAGTAGTTTTTGGAATGCATTGAGTGAGTTATGCTTGATATAGCCTTCTTTGATTTGTCAAAGACTTTAAAGACCCGAGACAGTTTGTATTCCTACTAGCAAAAAAACTACAGTAGCAATGGAATGCATTGTGAGATAGCCTTTGTATAGCCTTTATCAATTTAAGGGGTGCATTTGATTCTATACCTACAAAGTGCCTGTGGACCAAACTTCATGCCAACTTTTATTTATAATTTGACTTTTATACTGCCCCTCCTTGCACACAAGCTCAGAGTGGTTTACATAATAAGCAATAAAACATCATGATTTGAAGAATTCAATAAATACATTAAAACATAATAAAATCCAATACAACAAGCACACACCATTCCCACCACTCCTGCCCACCAATATATGCCCCTATAGGAAAAAGAAGAAAAGGGGGATATGGAGAGGAGTAGGGGGAAGTCTACTTAGTATTTAAGCTTTCATGACCTCAAATACACTCCTGGCAAAAGAGTACCATTTTATAGGCCATGCAGAACTTTGACAGTTCTGCTAGGGTCTGGAATTCAGCGGGCAGCACATTCCACCAGATCAGAGCCCTGGCTCTGCAAGACTCTAGCTCTAGTTGAGGCCAGACAGACATCTTTGGGGCCAGGGATCACCAGTAATTTGTATTCACTGACCGTAGTGCTCTGTATTATGTAACAGCCCTGTTGTTTCTGTTCATTTTGTCCTTGAGAAGCAACTGATGAAGGACATCATTTCATCGTTGATAGGGAACCAGTGTTGCCTGTTGGTTCCCCTGCTAATTATTCTCTATGTTAATGACATTGTAAGGGCCTTAGCAGTGGTGTATTTCCATGTCCCTGTCTAGTTACCACTTGGATCTTGTTACTTTATGCAGATGATGCTGTCCTTCTATCTATATCAGGCTTTCTCTGAGGTTTCTCAAAGCCTGAATAATGTTTTAGGGGTTTCTCAATGGTAAAAAAGTTGATAAAGGCTATTGGCCCATAGGCTGCTAGACAATCCTTAGGCTAAGCACTGGAGGTGTTTTACCATCTCTTGTTAGGGCTCTGTGTTATTTTATGATATTGCACCCACTATCAATCTTATTTTCATCAACAAAGAAAACAATCCTAAGCACGTCTGCACAGAGTCCTACTCATGTCTATTTGCTGGTTCTTATTCCCAGGAAAGTGTTCTTAAGATGACACTAAAAACGTCCCAACCCGACAAGCTAAATACTTTCCTGATTAAGTGCCTTAATCAGATAGATTTGGACAATTGAAACTTCATCCTATATTGTCTTTATGTGTTGATTGCCCCTTTGAAAGAACTGTGGATACAGCCAGTGATACTTCCCAAGGTTCCCCTTGTTCTGATGCCTTTCTTGCTCATTGGGTAATTGGTATTGCTTTGGCTCTGGTTAAATTGATCACAGCAGTGGCTTCTATGGGATGAATCCTTTTAAAATCATTCATTATGTAACTTAGTTTGATTTCAAGAAATTAAGAAATCTAGAATACCTTGGGTTCTCAGCTTCAACACTATTTGGAAGCAGTATAAATCTGTTATATGTCTGGGGGTTTTTTTGTTTACTCTTAACATGACTTTTTTATAACAATTACTGGTTTCTACAGCTTTGGGAGATGCATAATTATGTGAACTACAGATGTCAATTATTTTATAGGACCTTTTTAAAGATAGGCATTTTCTGCCTTATGATGAAATTACAGAATCCATGGGGAGAAGACCTTTAATTTTTTACTGGTAACAACATTGCTGTATTGATTTTACATTGTTGGAAATCGAGTCAGTATTAAGAAGCAAGGCAGAGTTTGAGAGAATGATGGAGCCCAGCTTATAAGAGACCACTGAAGTATATATAGAAAAGATATCGCACAAGAAACAGCAAAAGCTGAATAGGACTAGGTTTGGAGAAATGTTTGGTCAAGCCTAACATCAATGGATAGCCTTATCAAAACATGATATTGGTGGTATTGTACATCATAGCATAAGATTTATATTATATTATATTATGTTATGTTATGTTATGTTATGTTATGTTATGTTATGTTATATATTATATTATATTATATTATATTATATTATATTATATTATATTATATTATATTATATTATATTATATTATATTATATTATATTATATTATATTATATTATATTATGCATGATCTCAAAAAAATATTGGGTGAGTGGAAAAGAGGGTATCAGAAGTAAAGATGGACAAGTATGCCAATAATGCATTGACTAATCAAACCTCAGAAAATACTGAACAGAATGAACATCAGGCAGGAAACATCCCCACCCAGCTTCTTACAGCAACAGGCATTCCTCTGCTGTCCTTACTAGAGGGTAGCCACCTCAGCAGATGGAAAGACTCCTGCCTAAATGGAGGAACAGGCATTCCTCTGCTGTCCTTACTAGAGGGTAGCCACCTCAGCAGATGGAAAGACTCCTGCCTAAATGGAGGAACAGCGAAAGCAGCACCATGAACCAAGGTTGATAGCCAAAACACACCCATCCACCCAGCAGGCTATGTCCTCATTGGCCAATGTGAAGGTCTAGGTTGCTTTCTGGGTCCCTGATTGGATGTAAAGAATCCACCTACCAGGCCTGTCCATCTTTCCTGAGTTCATCTAGGACTGTTCCTCCTCCACATTCACTGCATGGCTGCAGGTTGTCTCTACCCCTAGAGGCTTCTGTTTCCATCACCTGCCTTTCAAAGAACCCTCCCCCCTTGCAGGTGACAGTTACCCCAGGTGCACTGCTCACTGAATTCTACAAAGATAGGACTGGGATGGTATAGCTGCCCTGTACCATCCCTCCGGCTGATGTTTAGCCAAAAAGCATGCTGGTGGGCTAGGGGACAAGTGATTTTGTTAGGACAGTGCCCATTTGGTCCAGTGGGCCAGCAGCTCCTGCTTTCCTCATGAATAGTTCTTCTTTCCCAACAAACTCTATTCCCACACTTACTTTTTACTTTCCACTGCTTTGCTTTCCTGCACTGCTTTTTATATTCCACCCCTTCTGCTTTTTTCATACCTCCCTTTATCGACTGCTGTCCTGTTTTTGATCATTCATTTGAGAAAAATATGAGCCTCTTGTGGCGCAGAGTGGTAAGGCAGCTGTCTGAAAGCTTTGCCCATGAGGCTGGGAGTTCAATCCCAGCAGCGGGCTCAAGGTTGACTCAGCCTTCCATCCTTCCGAGGTCAGTAAAATGAGTACCCAGCTTGCTGGGGGGTAAATGGTAATGACTGGGGAAGGCACTGGCAAACCACCCCGTATTGAGTCTGCCATGAAAACGCTAGAGGGCGTCACCCCAAGGGTCAGACATGACCCAGTGCTTGCACAGGGGATACCTTTACCTTGAGAAAAACACATGCAATGTACATATTTATTTCATATCTAGTTGATTTGCAAAGAAATAAAACATTGACATTAAGAAAATAGTAGTTGGGAAGCTCTAATAAAAATATTAGTTATATAATTTTCCACAAAAGGATCTTACATATATCAGCAACAAATGTACATAAATGACAATGTAACTACAGAAGTTCACCACAGATGCACCAAAGGACTTCAGAGATATTGAAATTCAACAGAACCTTGTAAGCTTCCAATGGGTATCTATCTACATGACCAGCAGCCTGAAATGGGATGCTAGATTGTTAGTCTGATCCAGCACAGCTGATCTTACCATCTTTTGTTCTAAAACTTGAAAACATGAACCATATCAACAGATCGCAAATAAATTTGTGGGATCAAAATTCCTTCACATAGTCAATTTCAAAATTAATGATACCTGCTTTTCAGGGAAGCAGAGATCCATAGTAGTGTACATTTTTTGGTTGGACAATACTGAGGGCTGTTGAGAAACTGCTGAACAATATGATAGAAAGCTACATCAACATGATATTTTATGTATATTTTATATGGAACTGTTTCTCATTTTATATGGAACTGTTTCTCATTAATACAGTTAGACAGAATTGTCCTGAATCTTTTATTGTTGGATTTTTGTAATTTTTGCAATTTTCACTATACAACAGAATTTAAACTTGGGGATAAAAAACATAACCTGTATATCCTTTGTGTTCATGTAATTGCTAGTTTGGACTCTGGGTGTCGCTGTTCACCAAGAAGGAAATTTCTCCCTTAAAAGATCCAGCTAAAGCAGCAGTGCTGTTGAAGACAGGATAACAGAACAGCAGAGAAATCAGACTAGAACAATCATTACAGGGAACAAATAACATATATTTTACTAATAATCTAGAGAGACCGCCTTTCCTTAGATCCAGAAGAACAAGAATCCCTTACCTTGCTGCAAGGAGATGGGAATACAGCATTTGTTTTAAAAATAGCTTAGAGGGACCTACTTTCCTTGGATTTAGAACCAGAAGACTTTTTACCTTGCTGCAAGGAGATGGGAGAAACACAGAAGCAGTGGAGCAGCATCAACCAAAGCATCCTGCAATACCTTATTCCACTGTTAGTGTGGAAGGCTGTTTCTGGGCAGATCCGCTATTCCATTCCTGAAGAGATGCAGAAAGGCTCCTTTGTGGGGAATATTGCAAAGGATCTGGGAATGGATGGAAAGCATCTTTCAGAACATGGACTCCGGATCGTTACCAGGTCAGGTACAATTCAGTATTTTGCTTTGAACTTCAACAGTGGCATTTTACAAACTTCAGAGAGAATAGACAGAGAGGCGATCTGTGAAAAGGCAGAGATATGCATTTTAAATTTTCAGATTATTATGGAGAGGAAATTAAAGATTTATGGAATAGAAGTGGAAATTACAGATGTAAACGATAATGATCCTGAGTTCCATCCATGGGAACAGGAGCTTGAAATTAGTGAAGCGTCTGCATTGGGGTCCCGTTTTGATCTCCCTCAAGCAGAAGATCCAGATCTGGGTATAAATTCCATACACAGCTACCAACTCACAGGCAGCAGCCATTTTTCTTTGCAAGTCCAAATGGATGAAAATGGCATTAGACATGCAGAACTGGTGTTGGATAAACCTTTGGATCGGGAGGAGCAATCAGTTCATGATCTGATCCTCACAGCTTTTGATGGGGGAGATCCCGTGAGATCTGGCACCGCACAAATACATGTTATTGTTCTAGATACCAATGACAATGCTCCAGTTTTCAGCCAACCTGTCTATGAAGCAACTGCCATGGAAAATATCCCTAAAGGATCCACAATAGTTACAGTAAGAGCAGTAGATCTTGATGAAGGAATTAATGGGGAAATTAAATATTTATTTCATAAAATTACAAATAAATTTTCCAAAATATTTCTCCTTAATTCTACAACTGGTGAAATAACACTAGAAGGCAAACTTAATTTTGAAGAATCATCTTCATATGAATTTGAGGTACAAGCTAAAGATGGGGGAGGCCTGAGCGACAGATCAAAAGTTGTGATTTTCATTACGGATTTGAATGACCATGCACCTGAATTAGAGGTAACCTATCTTACCAATGACATCCTTGAGAACTCGCCAATTGGGACCGTTGTTGCCATTCTAAATGTGCAGGATAGTGATTCTGGAAGTAATGGGGAAGTCACCTGTTCAACGGATCCAGGCCTCCCTTTTCGGCTTACAAAATCCATGGATAACTTTTACAGTTTGGTAACTGATGATACCATGGATAGAGAGAAAGTGGAATCCTACAATATCACCATCACAGCTACTGACCATGGGATCCCTCCTCTTTCTACAGCCACTGAGATAGTTTTAAGGCTTTTAGATACAAACGACAATCCTCCCCTCTTTGCAGAATCAGCGTATACATCTTACCTCCTGGAGAATAATATAAGAGGGGCTTCCATCTTTTCCTTTAAAGCAAATGATCCTGATTGGGAAGAGAACTCCAGAATAACATATTCCATCATGGCAAGGCATGATCAACTCCCGCTCTCATCTTACCTCTCCATTAATTCTGAAAGTGGTATTGTCTATGCACTGAACTCCTTTGATTATGAAGAGGTGCATGAGATCAGTTTCTGGGTCAAGGCCCAGGATGGAGGCTCCCCACCACTCAGCTCCAATGTCTCAATGACTCTCTTAATTTTAGATCAGAATGACAATGCCCCCCAGATCTTGTACCCTTCTGTCCCTACTGATGGTTCCACTGGAATAGAGCTAGCCCCCTATTCTTCTGAGCCAGGATATCTGGTCACAAAGGTAGTGGCAGTGGATGCAGACTCTGGCCAGAATGCCTGGCTCTCTTATCAGTTACTCAAGGCCACAGAACCAGGACTGTTCTCCATAGGACTCCATACAGGAGAGATCAGGACAGCCCGTTTCTTTCTGGACAAGGATGTTCTCAAGCAAAGCCTAGTGGTTTTAGTGAAGGACAATGGGGAACCCCCTCTCTCTGCCTCAACAACGATCACTGTGGTATTGGCCAACAGCATCCCTGAAAGCCTCTCTGATATTAGCAGCATCTCAGCTCCTGCAGACCCCCAGTCGGACCTCACCTTCTACTTGGTAGTTGCTGTGGCTTTTGTTTCCTGCTTGTTTTTCACCTTCCTTCTTGCGCTGCTGGCCATTAGGATGTACAGATGGAGAACTTCACAGTTGTGTGATTCTCAAAATTTCGATTTCAGTGGGGTTCCAGTCTCACAGTTTGTGGGAATTGATGGTGTGCGAGCATTTCTTCATTCTTATTGCCAAGAAGTTTCTCTCACTAGAGACTGTAGGAAAAACCAGTTTAGTAGTCAACAGACCTGTGACACAAATGATCCTATCCTACCTTTTGAAGATTTAAATCTTAACAATGGAGACCAAGTTATCCAGGTGAGTTGCAAGTTTATTATATTATTATATCTGTACTTGGCAGGAGCCTCCAAATGGGCTGTTCTGTGAGCTATTCTGAAGAGCAATGAGGTGTCTCTACAATTCTGTTCTTATTTATAGAGTGTCTTTGATTCAGTTTTGGAGATTCATAATATTATAATCGGATACTCTGGGTTTTGCCGCCGTTGCGTTCCATCCCGTGCGTAAGCGGTTTGCTTCGCTTCTTTCTCCTCCGCGTTCTCCATGCTGCCATTTCAGCGGCCGTGCATAATAGGCCCACGTGATGTGTATTTTTGCTTATACTTCAGGAAAACTGTTGGAATAGAATGTAGTGGAAAGTAACAGGCCAGCTTTTTATTTAGCAACGCAGATGCCATAGCGCAATTGGAGTCATCATGCAGAGATCATTCCCTCCTCAGAAGTTCGGTTGTAGGACTAGAGAAAAGGTGAAATCAGTGCATGGTCCAGAACAAAACACTTCATTTTGGTCCCACCTTCTAGAGAAAATGAAATGGAGAGAAAAGTAGTTCAATGCAGAGAAATGTAGTGAGCTAGATAAGGGACAGTGAAATGAAACTCAATCCTTATAGGGATTTTCAGAGTGAACCTGTATTGGATGGAGGTGTCCTCTCCTTTCAAGAGTTGGCTCACAGATTGAAGTAATGCTACGGATTAAAGCACAGATCTTTCTAGCTTGTAGAGCTTTAGCCAGCTTCACATGGCTTCCTTGAGAAGTGTGATTTGCCTTACTTCTATGCTCTGATTATACTGACTACTACAGTACAGTTTGCTTGGGGTTGCACTTTGAAGACAGTGCAGAAAATATAATGATTCAAAATGTGGCAGTAAGGCTGATAGTAAGAGTCAGTCACATTAAGGTAGGAGGGGAAAGGCCACAGACCCCCTCTGGAGCTCCCACAAATCCCCAGGGGTCCACAGATCCCTGGTTGGGAATTCCTGTTCTAAACATTTCAAACATATCTGCAATGAAACAAATGGAATAAGAAGTTATTTTATCAAAGAGGGGATAGGTTACACCTTGAATGGTTAAGCAAAACCTAACCACCGAGTCTCCCCAACAGGGTATTTTAAGATTGCCCAGCATAACATCTTGTATAAAGCTATAGATCAGGCTTTGTCAATCAGGATTTCATGAAACCCTGAGACTTCTTCAAAGCCCTGGAAGCTGTGAATTATTTTTATAACATTTATAACGTTTTTGAGTGATATGACCATTTATGATCATATCGACCTGCCCTCTTCTCCCAAAATGGCAAATGATGGGCTTGGAGGGGGTGGGAGGAAGTGGGCCCCTGGGTAGGTGTGTGGCACATCTATGTTTCCCAACCGTATTCTGCACAATCACGCCACTTCTGGGGTTCTTCTAAGTCTGAAGAATGTTTCAGGGGGTTCTTAACTATAAAAACATAGAGAAAGGCTGTTATGGATTAAAATTTTACTGTGTGCTTGGGAGTGAACAAGATGGAGGAACAGCTTTCTCCTCTTGACTGAGTTTCTCACATTGCAGGAATCTCAAAGAATCTCTATGTGGACCTGTACTTAGCCTTGACCCAAAAACTTCAGCTGGTACAAAATGCTTCAGCTCGGGTCTTTACTAGGACACCATGGAAGGCCCATATATGACCTACCCTTCAACCGCTGCATTGGTTGCCGGTCACGTTTAAGATGCTGGTCCTAACCTTTAAGGTCATACGTGATCTGTTCCCTGCATATCTATGGGGCCACCTCTCCCAGTATGCCCCCAGGAGAACTTTAAGATCTTCTAGTACCAACATGTTGGGGGTGTTGGATATTAAGGATTGGTAAAGTCTTAATATCCTTAAAGTTAGCAGAGTGCCTTGATGAGGCAAGTAACACAGTGGCTGGCAGAGTGCATGTGGAGTGAAAACAACAAACAAAGAAACACATTCCCAAATGTGGTGCTTAACTTAATATAACAACTATTTAATAAAGAACTTAATACTACATAGAGGTAAAGATAAGGTTCCTATTCTATTCTAAATAATTGGATGGAGAGAGATGCTTGAGGCAACTCCCTGCCATCATGTTGCTCTCAGGAGAGATGGAGGAGAAGGAATGGGGACTGTGGAAACCGGAAATTACCCTCTAGGGACAGGTCAGTGAGATTAAAGGTGAGAGTGGTCAGTGTCCTATCTATCTCACTAACTCTATGGCAAGAGAGACCCTGTTTACACCCCCACAAGTCAGGAGACATTGCATAGAGAGCTGTTTTCCAACTGGGGGTACCCGAAGGAAGTGCATCTGGCTTCAACAAGGGCCAGGGCCTTTTTGGACATGGCCCCAGCCTGGTGGAACAAGCTGCCAGTTGAGACCTGGGCCTTGACAAACCTACCTAAGTTCTGCAGTGCCTGCAAAATAGTGCTGTTCTGTTAGGCCTTTGGTTGAGGCCAGAACAAGATTGCAGCCGAGAAAATCTACAGGCCTCACTCTATTCATCTCCGGATATTCCTTCCGCCAAACCAGAACCCAGTTGAAGTGGACTGGGGTGGATTGATAAACAAACAAGGAGTACTATGGAGCACTATTAGTTTTAATAATATTTTAACTGTGATTTTTAAATGTTGTATATGCGTGTTGTGAACCGCCTCAAACCTGCTTGTGGGGAGGGGCAGTATATGAAAACCAATAAGTATCAATAATATTAGTAGCAATGACTTCCTTTAATATTACTTAATAATGTAAACTTTTTCCTGGTATACATGTCAATTCAATAATTATTCTTGAAAGTACAAATCTCATAAGCTGTGTTTATGCACATGTACCTGTTTTCTCATCCCACATGATATATTCACTATGATCTTTGGAGGCCCTGAATTGGGTGCCCCTCCCACCTGAATCTAGACAGGTGGCAACCTAAGAAAGAGCCTTCTTGGTTGTGGCACCAAAACTTTGGAACTTCCTTCTCAGGGAGATCAGTCTGTCTGCTTTTGTTACTGATTTCTGCCAATGAGTGTAGCTTTTTTTGTTTTGCTTGTCATACCTCTAATAATTGGCAATCCTCCCTGGCTTTCTGTGCATTATATGAACTTATTGAGTTATTTTATATATTTTTTATTTTAAATGTATTAATGTTGAAATGTTTTAATATTTTGATGCTCACTGCCTGGGGGCCTCTCTTTGGGTGGAAAGGCAGCACAGAAATGTTTTAAATAAAATAAATACTCCTAATAGGAACACCACTCATCTGAAAATTTCAGGTTGTCACTCTGTGCATTGCAACCAATATACAAAGTGCTCTAAATTAGAATGAAACTGTTCAGAGTAAAAGAAGTCTGTAGATCTATTTTAATCCAACCAGGAAAAGGCATTATGGAATCTTCATCTTGAAAACTTGTCCATTTGGGGCAATGCATGTTAAACAGGCTCAGAAGAAACAGATAGAGAAGTGCTGTTCTCCCAATGAACGCAAAGTGTCACTGTTGGACAAAGATGTGAATAATACTGGATCAGCAACTGAAACTCCTGCTGTATTTCCCATTTGTTATACAAAAGAGAAGAGATGAAGGAGACTGCTTTACTTTAAAGACTCTTCCAGAACTGAAACCCTCTTCATGTCTCAGAGGCCAACAAGTCAAGGGAACTACATTTCAAGTATCTTATTGCAAAAGGGTGGAATATTTGCAGATATTAGAATCTGGAAAGGCAGCTTTGAAAATGAGGGTGATGGAAATTAAACATCCAGAGAGAACAGGAGAGACCAAGAGGCAAGTACTCTTTCTGTGCATGTTCTTGTTTTTTTCCTGTCAAGTGAGATCTGAGCAGGTTCACTATTCAATTCTGGAAGAAATGGAAAAGGGATCAGTTGTGGGGAACCTTGCCAAAGATTTGGGGTTGGATGCCAGCGAACTATCAAAACGCAAGCTTGGTATCTCTTCAGAAAAGCAATATTTCACTCTTAATGAGCAAAATGGGAACCTTTATGTGAATGAGAGGATAGATCGGGAAGACATTTGTGGGGAATCATTCTCTTGTGTCCTAAAAATAGAAGCTGTTGTGCATAATCCTTTGAATGTTTTTCACATCCACATTTTTATCGAAGACATCAATGACAATGCGCCTCATTTCCAAGAGGATAATATCAGACTCAAAGTGAGTGAATCAAACTTGCCTGGAACTCAGTTTTCACTTGGAAATGCTGAAGATGAAGACGTTGAGATGAACTCCCTCCAGAATTACCAGTTGAGTTCAACACCTTATTTCAAACTAGATGTTAAAGAGAGTGAAGATGGTGATAAATATGCAGACCTCATATTGCTGAAACAACTGGATAGGGAAAAAGAACATGCCCTCTACTTGGTCCTTACAGCTCTGGATGGTGGAAAGCCAGCGAAAACTGGAACCACCAACATATTGGTAACAGTTGTTGATGTTAATGATAATGTGCCAGTTTTTAGCCAGGCAATCTATAAGGTAAGTTTAAAGGAGAATGTACCCAGAGGGACTTCTGTGCTGCAAGCAAAAGCATCTGACAGTGATGAAGGCTCAAATGCTGAGATTATTTATTCTTTCCACAAAATCCCAGAAAGTGCCAGGCAGAAGTTCATCCTGGATCCCCACGTTGGAACAATCACAGTTAAGGAGATGATCGATTATGAGGAAAAACAAAGTTATGTAATGATAATACAGGCAAGTGATGGGGGTGGTTTAGTGACACATTGTAAAGTGGAGATTGAGGTTTTAGATGTGAATGACAATCCTCCAGAAGTAGTTCTGACTTCCGTATCCACTCCAATTCCTGAAGATTGCATGCCCGAAACGGTTATTGTTTTGCTGAAAGTTCATGACAAGGATTCTGGGATCAATGGGGAAGTCACTTGCCATCTGAGAGACAGTGCACCTTTCCAGATACATTCATCTTCAGATAATTACTTCAAAGTCCTTACAGATAGTTATTTAGATAAAGAAAAGATTCCTGAGTATAATATTACAATCGTAGCCACAGACAAAGGTATCCCTTCTCTCTCTACACAGAAAACCATCTCTCTACATATCTCAGATATCAATGATAATCCTCCAGCCTTTGAAAAGTCTTCCTATACTGCCTATGTGCCAGAGAACAACCCATCCAGCGCATCCATTTTCAGTGTCAAGGCCTCTGACCCAGATGAGGATCGCAATGCAAAAATCACTTACTCCATCCAAAAGAACAACACTGAGGACATGCCTCTTTCCTCCTACTTCTCTATTAATTCTGAGACTGGCACCATTTATGCACAGCGCTCCTTCGACTATGAGCAATTCAGGGAGTTTCAGATTCAGGTGCAAGCCCAAGATGGAGGCTCCCCATCCCTCAATAGCAGCACCACGGTGAGAGTGTGTATTCTGGATAGGAATGATAATACTCCACAGATCCTCTATCCTTCCCAAGGGACTGAAAGTTCCTCTTTCTTTGAGATGGTGCCTCGGTCGGCTGAATCAGGTTATCTGGTGACCAAAGTGGTGGCAGTGGATGCTGACTCTGGACACAATGGCTGGCTCTCTTTCCACCTGCTGCAGGCCACAGAGCCCTCTCTCTTCACCATTGGGTCCCACACAGGAGAGATCAAAACAGCCCGAGCATTACTGGAGAGGGAAGCTATGAAACAGAGGCTGGTCATTATGGTGAAGGATAATGGCCAGTCTCCTCTCTCAGCAACTGTGACACTGAACCTTGTCTTTGCGGAGAACTTCCAAGAGGCACTTCCAGAAATGGACACTCAGGCCAATGACTCAGGCAATCAGTCTGATCTCCAGTTTTATTTGGTTCTGGCCTTAACTTTATTGTCCTTCCTATTCCTTGTGACAGTAACCTTGGTCATTGTGATGAAACTCCGGCACTCAAGGAACCCCACCTTTCTTCAGTGCTTTGTTCCTGATGCAAAGACTGGTGCCATTTTTCCTCCCAATTATGAGGATGGAACTTTGCCATATTCCTACCAGGTCTGCTTATCTTCAGAATCTAGAAGAAACGAGTTGACTTTCCTGCAGCCCACTGTCCAAATTGCTGAGAATATCCTCTGTAATGTAAAACCTGATATTTCCCTGATGCTGAACGGAGAAAATAATTTGGATGGTAAAACCGAGACTCTGGAGAAGGTAAGTTCTTGATGGGTTTGGTTCATAAGCAATTTAAGTGATATTGCTTCTTTGACTGTAATTTGTTGCTGATATAGTTGCTACTCCTGCATGGGCTTCCTCATTTAAATATAACTATGATTCCTAGTAAGGGACATTCTCAAGGGCAAATAATCTACCATATTCCTACCAGGTCTGCTTCTCTTCAGAATCTAGGAGAAATGAGTTGACTTTCTTGCAGCCCACTGTCCAAATAGCAGAGAATATCCTGTGTAATGTAAAATCTGGTTTCCCTGATGCTTAAAGGGGAAAACCATTTAGAAGATGATTTGGAGAATTTGGAGGAGGCATGTTCTGTGGTTATATTATAATCAAAATAATGGATGTGGGTTGTTACAGGTGCATTGTCAGAGGCAATAATCTAATTATTTTCTGATTAAATCATCTAATGACTTTCATTGATTCTTGTGATCTTATGAAATTGTGAAATAACTCACAACTTGTTGGAGTACTAAATTGCATCTCCTACCTTATCATATGCTCTGAAATAAATCTTCTGTACTAAGTTTCCATGTTTAAAGGGAGTGTAGGTATGAAAGGTATATCGGTTTTAAGTGGTAGACACTTCATTTTGCTTTGCAACTGAATCATGTGATTATTTCAATATTCTGCCTTTTAGGAGCTTAAAAATGAACTGCCAAGATTTGCATATATTGTAATACAATCCTATGCTGAGTTATCCTAGTCTTAGCCTATTATAAATGGGAACATTGAATATGCAGGGATGAATTGGGCCTTTATTATAGCTCAGGAATCAGCTGAGCAGAGCTGAGGAATTACATATGAGGTTGCTTAGCTCAGATCCAGTCAATCACAGTAATAAACATGGATGTAGGGTCACTTATGGCCACCTCTTGCACTGCTGACTAATTGCAGCTGATTATCCTCTTGTCCACCAGTGGCTTTCCAAAGCAGCAAACTATCGATAATTAAAGGAGCAATCCTGAGTCTGAGATATTATTGTTCTTATCTCTGCAGATAAATGGATGAAATTCAGGAAAGTGATAAGGAACAGTTGTGTTATAGAGCCTTCATTAGACTTTCTATAGTTGTGCAGGAGAGCAGATTTTGGCAAATAAGCCTCTCCCACTCCCAGAGGTGTTATGATGAGATATAGCTCCCAACATTCTTTATATATATTGATAATTCTGAAGAAGTGGCAGTTGTATCTTCAGGTATGGTGGATCTAGCTTGCTTTTCTTGATACTGTCATTTTCTCTCCCATTAGAATGGGAGAAATGTTCTAGCTTCCATTTTTTTTTCTTTTTAAACACATATTTACTTGGAGACAGCTTTCCTGCTGTCTGATATGCTACTGCCTTTACCTAAGAGACAGTTAAATTACAGTGTTATAAATGTTTTGGATACTTTGGAATACTTGGAAAAGCATAATGAAAAGCAGGCTGCACTGGTTTTCTTAGATGTTGAGAAAGCGTTTGATAATGTAAATGGATCTTTCTGTTCTAAGGTTTAAGAAGACATGAATTTTAGAGATAATTTTATAACATGGGTGTTAACTTAGGAGGATCCCTTAAAAGAAATTGAAATATTAATGGGTGAATTGAAGGATTTTGGCATATTAGCTGTTTTAAAATCAATAAAGAAAAAAAAACCAAAGATGTTAATAAAAATATGAATTTACAAGAACAGATTGAATTTATGAATCAAGGACTTTAAGATTGAAAAGAAATTTACATATCTGGATGTTACATTGTCAAATAAGAATTGACTGTTATTTCAGAATAATTATGTGAAGATATGGAATTAAGTGAAAAAAGATGTCAAGATGGGATGAAATACAATTGACATTATATATGTTTGCGTGTCTATGTGTGTGTGTGCATGCAGGCATGCATGCATACACTAGCAAGAAAGCCCATTGCAAGCAGGAATGGAATGGGCACTAGGACCCCGGGGACACTGGGAGATGCAGATCTCTCTCTATGTCTCTGTCTCTCTCCTTCTCACTGCGTGTCTCCTGTCTTTCGGTGTGCCTCACAGCAGGAGGCAGAGCAGGTAATGAGGGCTTGTTCTTAGGAGGGAAGGAGGGCTGGTGTGCCTCTGTCTCTCTCTCCCTCCATTTCAGCAGGAGTGGCTCTCTCTGTGCCTCTCTGTGCCTCCCTCGCAGCAGGAGTGAGAGGAGGGAATGAGGGCTCATGTTTGGTCTGGCAGGACTCTGTGTGTCTCTCTCTGTCTCTGGCATGTCTGAGAGGAATATGGCTAGTGTCCAAGAGGGAAGGCGGGAGCTGTAGGAGCAGGGCCAATCAGGGTGCAGCCAGCATTGGCCCTATTCCAACTTGGACAGCCGGACACATTCCACCCACCAGGCTGTTTCACAAATATATAGAGGAACCATGGATAAACACATACACACACACACATACACACACACATACACACACACACGAACTGGCTCACACACACCACTGTGAGCCAGTTCGTTGGGAGCGGCGGTCATACAAATCCAAATTATATATATAACTTTCTGTATTACACACACACTACAATGCAGAATGTTATTTTATTTCATATCTCTTGAAAAATATATTAACTGCAAATTGGAAACCTCTTCTAGACTTTTTGAGTGAAATGGGAGAAATGAACTGCGGGAGCTTTCAGCATTCTGCAGGGCCTGCAAAACGGAGCTCTTCCGCCAGGTTAAGGCCAGTATGGCGAGAAAGATCTGATGGGCCCCCCAGCGTTAAGAGCGTAGCACTCATCATGTGATCTACACTCTCTCTTCCCACTCCTATATTATATTTTAGGGGCTAGCAGGTTATTGACGGCCATGCTTTTAGGAGTCTGTTTTGGGAGTTGCATCGATGATTGTCCGGATGGGTTTTAATGGGGATTTAAGTGGACTGTTGTAACCCGCCACAATCTAGTTATGAGAGTTATTAGAGTGGCAGGCAATCAGTCAAAATAATAGTAATAATAATAAAGATAATAAAAGATTAAGTGGAAAAATAAGTTTATAGAAAAAGAGGGGCTTCATTTTTATGTGTAGCTGGTAACCAATTTAATATATACATTTTATAGATAAAATCAGAAGCCTTTTTATGCCTCTTTTTATGTCTCTCCCTCCCTCCCTCCTATTATCTTTCTTTTAAAATCTTCAATAAAAATGTTTCACACAAAAAAATGCCACCATCTATTCAATTACCCTAGGTAAAGTTAAAGGTATTCCCTGTGCAAGCACTGAGTCATGTCTGACCCTTGGGGTGACGCCCTCTAGCATTTTCATGGCAGACTCAATACGGGGTGGTTTGCCAGTGCCTTCCCCAGTCATTACCGTTTTACCCCCCAGCAAGCTGGGTACTCATTTTACTGACCTCAGAAGGATGGAAGGCTGAGTCAACCTTGAGCCCGCTGCTGGGATCGAACTCCCAGCCATGGTCAGAGCTTCAGACAGCATGTTGGCTGCCTTACCACCCTGCACCACAAGAGGCTCATTCAATTACCTTAAGACTCTTATTATCTCATTGTAGGGCAGATGTGGTTTAGCCCCAAGAATGACCTACATCAATTCTCTGGAGTTTGAAATCTGCCTGTCTTGTTTCCTCTGTGCATAATATGTAGCTTGTGCTGCATAACAGAAAACCGGGTGGGGGAGGTGCATCTCTCTGGTAATATGGATTTAAATCTGCATTGGATTCTCCAATGACATTTGATTCTAATGACAATAAAGGACCAATTGGTGACTAAAGGTCTGGAAATTATCTGATTTGATTACCCTCAGTGTTTCATTTCTGAGTTGTTCTGACCAATGAGGCTTACAACCTGGGACAGTTTGGGGGGGGGGGCAGCAGGTGAGCCTTTCTGTGGCTGTGTAATAAACACAACAAAGAAAAACTGCATCTATATGGAAATGTGAATAAAGAAAACATTTTCTTTCTTGCTTGAAGTCCTTGTTTATTTTGCTTGTAGTGGTTGCGTGTAGTTTCAGTGTTTTCACCTTTTTCACTAAGCTGTAAATAGTTATATAAATGAGTAAAGAAACTCAGTATAAAATTATTCAATGTGACAGAACTTCTAGTTCAGGGGTGGTCAAACTGAGGCCCTCCAGATGTTCATGGACTACAATTCCCAGAAGACCCTGCCAGCGAATGCTGTTTGACTACCCTTGTTCTAGTTCCACAAGAGTACGTGACCTCCAACTGCTATAATAGTTATTGGCAATGCTCTACTGTCATCCAGTACATCAGATCAGTTCAGGCAGGTTTAATAGTGGAGAAAAGTTGATTGCACATGTGGGATGACATACTGGGGTTTGCTATATTATTTTGGCTTTAATAACTGGAAATGTTTTAGAACTATTATGAAAGATCTGGGCTGTTGGAGCTAGTACAGTTCTGCAGGGCCTGCAGAATGGAGCTCTTCTGCCAGGCATTCAGTTGAGGTCAGTGAACCGACAATATCTATTGAGCCCCTAGAACCCCCTCCCATTCAGATATGCCCATTAATCACATCATGGGGCAATCCCAACCTATCTAACCCAGGGGTAGTCAAACTGCGGCCCTCCAGATGTCCATGGACTACAATTCCCAGGAGCCCCTGCCAGCGAATGATGGCAGGGGCTCATGGGAATTGTAGTCCATGGACATCTGGAGGGCCGCAGTTTGACTACCCCTGGTCTAACCTGAGAGGTTATGGTCGAAATGTTATCCAGTGAATAATCAAATGTTCAATTGCTGTTGCTGTTGTTATTATTGTTGATTGATGTAGGTACTGAACTTTGGTTGCATCTGTCATACGGTTTTCGTGTTCTCTGTAAACTGCCCTGAGCCACAAGGGAAGGCGTTATATCAATGTAATAAACAAACAAACAATTGTAAACTGCCTTGAACCACAAAGATAGATGGAATATAAATCTTTTAATTAAAAAGTAACAAAACAGCCTTGGCTTGCTGCTGCCTTCACGTGTTAAGGTACTTGCTAAACTACAAACTACAGTTGATGCTGCCTTCACTTGTTAAAAACCACCAACCTCACAGGGTTGTTGGAAGGATTGAACATGGAGGAGATGAGATCCATGCACATCACTCCAAGCTTTGGGGGAAAAAACAGGGTAAGAATGCAACTAATAAATCCTTTCAAACATGTCACCTCAACAACATTGATCATTCTGGAAAGTTATTTCTGAAATGCGTATCAACTATTATGCATTGAGTAGACTGTCTTATAAACTTTAATGTTAGACGTACTATTGGAAGAGACATTTAAAGAGGTACAAAAAAACCTGATAATAGATTTAAGTATTAAAAAAGAGAGAAACAGCCTTTGGCTGAGCTCTTAATGTATGGTTTTCTCGTGTGGAAGGAAGATGGGTCAATATGCATAAGGTTTACAGCAATACTTTTTATTTATATAGACATGTTTGCATATCAGACAGCGTAGCACAATTTTAGCAGCCATACTCAAAGGCTTTGCCTTTCCGTAAAATGGTTTGGGTCATTTAGCACAAAAGGTGCCTGTGTGTAAAACATGTTTTCAGTTTTTCAAAATCAGCAGATGTTGTTTTCGGTTGAGCCCCTTGGTGTCGCTGTTCGCCAATAAGGAAAGAGATGAGAGATCCAAGTCAGTACAGCATTGCCGTTTCTATGTGCAACATAGCAGAGAGAAGCTGTGGACTCCTGCTATACGAAGTAGAATGGAGGTACATTTTGTTTAGGGGGGAAAGTAAGATCTTTTGAACCAGAACTAGCACTCACTGACCTCCTGGATCATGGAAGAAAAGCAGAGGTCAAGGAACTATAAAAAAGGAATCCTGCAATGCTTTATTATGGTGTATGTTTGGAAGGCAGCTTCTGCACAGATCCACTACTCTATTCCAGAGGAGATGCAGAAAGGGTCTTTTGTAGGGAATATTGCAAAAGATCTGGGAACAGAAGGAAAGCAACTTTCAGATTATGGACTCCGCATTGTACCCGCTATAGGTAAGGTTCAGTATTTTTCTTTGAATGCCAACAATGGTCACTTACAGATCTTTGAGAGAATAGACAGAGAGGCAATTTGTGGGCAGGCAGAAAAGTGCATCTTGAATTTTCAGGTTATTGTGGAGAGTAAAAGAAAACTGTATAGAGTTGAAGTGGAAATTACAGATATAAATGACAATGCTCCTCACTTCCCTCCTGGGGAACAAGAACTGAAAATCAATGAAATATCTATCCAGGGGTCCCGATTTCCTCTCCCTGAAGCTCAAGATCAAGATCTTGGCATGAATTCTGTGCAGAGTTACCAGCTCACAGGCAGCAGCCATTTTTCTCTGGATGTGAAAATGGGAGAAAACAGTGCTAGACATGTAGAGTTGGTATTGGAAAAGAGTCTTGACAGGGAAGAGCAATCAATGTATGAACTAATCCTCACAGCTACTGATGGAGGTGATCCAGTTAGGACTGGCACAGCTCAAATCAAAGTCATTGTTTTGGATGTGAACGACAATGCTCCAGTCTTCAGTCAACCAGTCTATGCAGTGAGCATCGAGGAGAATATTCCTAAAGGGTCCACAATCTGTAGAGTTAGAGCTGTTGATCTGGATGAAGGAATGAATAGCGAGCTGAAATATTTCTTCAAAAAAGCCACCAAGGAGGACTCTCAAATGTTTCTTTTAAACTCAACAAGTGGCACAATAACAGTCACAGGGAATATTGACTTTGAGGTATCAGCCTTTTATGAATTGGAGGTGCATGCAGAGGACTATGGAGGACTGTCTGACAGAGCAAAGGTTGAGATTGTAGTAACAGATCTGAACGATAATGCACCGGAATTAGCAGTTTCTTTTCACACAAACTCCATCAATGAGAACTCACCAGCTGGAACTGTTGTTGCTATTTTAAATGTAGAAGATCAGGATTCAGGAATTAATGGTCAAGTCACATGTTTAATTTCCCAGATTCTCCCTTTTCAGCTTAAAAAATCCATTGATAACTTTTATAGTTTGTTGACTGTTGGCATCCTTGACAGAGAGCAGGTAGAGGCCTACAACATAGTGATCATGGCCAAAGACCATGGGACACCCTCCCTTTCTACTTCCATTATCATTCCACTCCAAATTTTAGACATCAATGACAACCCTCCCCTCTTCCAACAACAATCCTATACCTTCTACGTCATGGAGAATAACCAAAGAGGTGCTTCTGTCTTCTCACTCAAGGCAGATGATCCAGACTGGGAGCAGAACTCCAGAATAACATATTCTATTCTAAAAAGTCAGGTGGGTGATTTCCCCCTCTCTTCCTTCCTCTCCATTAATTCTGAAACTGGGATTATTTATGCCTTGAGTTCCTTTGATTATGAAGAGTTCCGAGAAATTAACTTCCTGATCAAGGCCCAAGATGGAGGCTCTCCAGCACTCAGTTCCAATGTCTCAGTGACTCTCTTCATCCTTGACCAGAATGACAATTCTCCAGAAATCTTGTACCCTTCCACTCCCACAGATGGGTCCACTGGGATAGAACTGGCCCCCCACTCTTCTGAGCCTGGTTATCTGGTTACTAAAGTAGTGGCAGTGGATGCAGACTCTGGGCAGAATGGCTGGCTCTCCTATCAGTTACTCAAGGCCACAGAACCAGGGCTTTTCTCTATAGGACTCCACACTGGAGAGATCAGAACATCCCGTTTCTTTCTGGACAAGGATGTTCTCAAGCAAAGCCTGGTGGTTTTAGTAAAGGACAACGGGCAGCCCCCTCTGTCTGCCTCAGTCACAATCACAGTGGTGCTGGCCGACAGCATCCCTGATGTATTGACTGACCTGAGCAGCATCTCAGCTCCTGTAGACCCCCAGTCGGACCTCACCTTCTACCTGGTAGTTGCTGTGGCTTTTGTCTCCTGCTTGTTTTTCATCTTCCTTCTTGTGTTGCTGGCACTCAGACTTCGCAGGTGGAAGAATTCTCAGTTATGTGATTCTGTTAGTATGACTTTCAGTGGAGTCCCTGTTTCACAATTTGTGGGGATCGATGGAGTCCGAGCATTTCTACATTCTTATTGCCAAGAAGTTTCTCTCACCACAGACTCTAGGAAAAGCCAGTTTAACATTCCCCAGGCAAATTATTCCAGTACTCTGAAAAATCAGTCGACTGATCATCCTGTTAAAACCGCTGATGATTCACATTTGAATAATGGGGATCTGATTATAATCCAGGTAAGTTAAGAATTTTACATTCATTAGATTTTTTTCTCTTAGTATGTGCATATATTGTCATTTCAAGAGGTGTTTTCTTATCTGCCTTTATTCTCTAGCAATTTGCAAATATTTCCTCGTATTCTACCTAGTGCTTTGGCCATATTCTCTTTTCCGCCTGTGGCAAAGGTTAACATCCAGCATCTGAGAGCAGAGCATGGCATTATATTTGCTGCGTCAGAGTTGTTCCTGTTGAATACTCTGAAGGCTCTCCCACAAGAAGAAAGAAACTAGAAGGGATAGAAATCACACTGAAGAGATGTAGGAACAATTTTGCCTTGGAGACCTATAGACTTGGTCAGATAATCAGAGCCAAAATAAATCATGAGTTGATGGTGTAACTTGAGTTATACTGTTGTAGTAATTTTTAAAATATTGTTTTGTTTCTTGGTTAGTAAGCCAGCTTATAAGCTTCAATTGACCAGCCTGGCAGGATAAAAATGCTTCAAGTGAATTGAAATAACTATTTGCGTCTCACATAGGAAACTGGCTTTTGGACCATGAATGTCTCAGGGACACTATTTCCACCAGGAGGTAGATAATCTTGTGTGTACTACTTACATAATGGTGAAGTTCTGTAATTCATATGTGCCCTAACTAAAATCCATTTAACATCTGCCTTTTTAATAGAAATAGCAGTCATGAAGAACCATTTGAATTGGGGCTGTGGTGTACAGGGTAGTAACTCTTTTCCCCAGGCAAATTTCACAAAATCAGTAAGACTCCTAGAGCTGCTGTTCATCCCATGGGCAAATAAAAATTGTGGCCTAGTGCTTAAAGTGCTGGAATAAAAACAGGGAGGTCCAAATTCCAACACAGGCATTGAGCTCACTCAGTTATCTTGGGATTGATGTTCTCTCTCATCATAGCTTAATCTCACAGGAATGCCGTGAAGTTAAAATAGAGGAGGGTCCATTATGCACATGTTGGATAATGCACTTCCAATGTGCTTTTACGGAACAGGAAAATCGACTTCTAAAATACATTGAAAGTGCATTATCCAATGTTTGCATAATGGTACGAATAGAGTATCATGTACAATGCTTTGAACTTCTTGAATGAAGGCAAGATAAAACTTGAGGAAATGATATATGGGGGAGAGCAGGGAATTGGTTACAGGTGGGGTTGCCAGTTCTGAGCTGGGAAGTACTGGGAGATAATGGGGGGCTGGTGGGGACCTCAGCAGAGTATAATGCCATAGAGTCATCCTTCCAAAGCAGCCATTTTCTCCAGAAAAACTGAGCTTGGTCATCTGGAGATCAATTGTAATGGTGAGACATTTATAGGTGTCACCTTAATTACAGCCCTCCTGCCACACATGATGATTCCATTGCAAGTTGGGACCCCATGGAAGAGTCCTTCAAAGATCTCCCACTGTCTCATCTACAGAATCAGTATCATGTGCTGAGTTTCAAGTGGAGACTGAACAGTAATTTACAGTTTGTTGTATCACAAGGAGGCATGATGGCCCTAGCCAGTTATTTCAGTTTCTGGCAATCAGTATTCCAAGTGACAAATTTGCGAGTCCTCTAGTGAGGTAGGAGCCAGAGGCAGTAGTGTGGCAAAGTCAAGCAAAGATCAGGTTCTCATAGGTGTAGGTATTCTAAGAGAAGAAGCAGAAGCTAAGACTCGTAGGAGGCAAATTGTTTAGAATGAAGAGCAAACTGAGATTTTATAGAGCCAGATGGAGCTGTGTTGGGACCGTGGGTCACCTGGTCAGATACTGTCTCAGCTGGTGGGGCTTCATATTGACTGTTCTAACAGTGGCTTCTGGTGTGCCAAGCCTCTTTCCTGATGAAGAAACCAGTTGGAACTGAAATAAGGCAGTACCATTAGCGCAACATATGTATAGGATCCAGCCTCGTGTAACACTGTTTTTGAACAGCGGTCCTGGTTGTCACTTCATTTCTACAGTAGATGAAATTCATAATATTAGCTTTGGCCTTTAAAACTATATCAGTTCTGGCAGCATATAGGGCTGCCAACACTGGGTTGGGAAAATTCTGAATATCTGGGGGGAGGAGCTTGGGGGGGAGGGTTTGGAGAGGGGTGGGACCTCAGTGGGAGCTAATGCCATGGAGTCCACCTTGCAAAGCAGCCATTTTCCAGGAGATCCGCAGCTATCACTTAGACAATGGCATCCTTATCTACATATCTATGAAGTGCATGTTACCGTATGATTGCCCACCTCAGGATTTAGAATCATAGAATAAAAGAGTTGGAAGGGACCTCATGCATAATCTAGTCCAACCCCCTGCAATATGCAGGACACTCACATCCCAATCGCTCATCTACTGTTACCTGCTACCCCTTTGCCTTCTTTTGAAACCTATTGAGAAGGACCTGCTATAACCTATACCTTACAAAGAGGCTGAACTGATCTCCAGGCAGAACAGAGCCTTCTTGATGCACCAGCGCTTTGAAAGACCTTTCAATACCATTGTTTCAAAGGCAGTTAGCCTTCAGTTAACATTTCTTTGGCTTCAGTTCCCTGGATTCGTTTTGCAATGCTAAGCTATATATTGTGCTGATACTGAAATATAGCAGGAATCCAGAGATGACCGAGGGACAGGTGAGCTTAATTAGGTCCTTAGTGTAGACATGGGGGGTAAACGGTCATGACTGGGGAAGGCACTGGCAAACCACCCCGTATTGAGTCTGCCATGAAAATGCTAGAGGGCGTCACCCCAAGGGTCAGACATGACTTGGTGCTTGCACAGGGGATACCTTTACCTTTACCTTTAGTGTAGACATGAAAGGTTCAAGCTTTATTATTAATGTATCTTTTATTGTCATTGTATATTTAAAATGTTGTTCACCACCCCAAGACAGCTCGGTATACAAATCTATATAATAAATAAATTAATAGATCTGTGGGAATGTACAGGTGCATATAATTAGAGCAAGTCAGGGCATATGGGGTGGGAGGAAGGAAATGAGGAAGGAGATGAGTAAAGAATAGAATCTGCAGAAGCAAGAGAGAGAAAGCAAAAGAAAGATACAAGTAAAAACGAGCTGAGAGCTGAATTGCACGGAACAATTCATAATAACCTACCAAATATTTGATTGTAGCATGCTCATTAATATTCATTTTAAAGGGCAGTAGTATTCTGTATTCCTAGGTTCACTAAAAGGCAACTGACTCAGGAGATTAAAAATGAAGATACAGAGGAGACAGGAGCATGTTTGCTGTGTTCTTAGCGGGTAGGTGCAGAAGGCTAAATAAATATTCAAGATATATATGCAATAACATTTTCACTTTTTATGCTGGGAAACATCTTGAGCTTTTTTTTTCTTAGTCTGGTGATGTTGCTTGCTTGAAATTTTTGTTCTTGATTCTTGGGTACAAATAAAATATATTTGAAATAAACAGAATTAAAGTTTCATAGTAGCAAATGTGTGTTTGGTATTCTAAATGAGATTCTTCAAGTTTCTGCTTGAGCCTCATGGTGTCACTGTTCACCTACAAGAAACAGAACTGAAATACCCAGCAAGCTAGTTTAGCTTCTTTTTGTAATCAACCCGCACAAAAAGCTGAGAAGACACTGTGAAACGGAGGGGCATTTGCTTAGAAAACGTTTAGATGCAAGATTTGTGCCGCCAAGACAATCACTTGGGCTATTATCCTGCTTGAGGAGAATGCAAACACATCAGGATCTGTGGAGCTGTAAAGGAGGAATCCTACAATGCCTTCTTATGATGCACGTTTGGAATGCCGTTTCTGCACAGATCCGCTATTCCATTCCAGAAGAGATGCAGAAAGGATCTTTTGTAGGGAATATTGCAAAAGATCTGGGAATGGACAGGAGACGACTTCCCAACCACGAACTCCGCATTGTCCCCGCTATAGGTAGGATTCAGTATTTTGCTTTCAATGTCAACAATGGTCATTTACAAACTGCTGAGAGAATAGACCGAGAGGAAATCTGTGGTGAGGTAGAGAAATGCTTCTTAAAGTTTCAGCTTATTATTGAAAGCAAATTGGAGCTACTTGGAGTTGAAGTGGAAATTACAGATGTAAATGATAATGCCCCCCAATTCCTGCCAATGGAATGGAAACTGAAAATCAGTGAGACTGCTACCCTTGGAGACCGACTCCTTCTCCCCAAAGCTCAAGATCCAGATCTGGGTATGAATTCGATACAGAGCTACCAGTTTGCAGGTAGCAGCCATTTTTCATTGGAAGTACAAATGGAAGAAAATGGCATGAACCATGCAGAGCTGGTGTTGGAAAAAATTCTTGACAGGGAGGAGCAACCAGTTCATGACCTCATCCTCACAGCTACTGATGGGGGCGATCCAGTGAGATCCGGTACTACTCATATCCAAGTTATAGTTCTAGATGCAAATGACAATGCACCAGTTTTCATCCAGCCAGTCTACGAAGCAAGTGTCATGGAGAATATTCCTAAAGGGTCTACAGTCTGTACCGTGCAAGCTACTGATCAGGATGAGGGAATCAATAGTGAGATCAAATATTCTTTTCAAAAAATCACAGAGAAATATTCCAGATTTTTTCTGCTGAATTCCACAACAGGAGAAATAATCCTAAGAGAGACCCTGGACTATGAAGCTTCGTCCTTGTACCACCTTGAGGTGCAAGCCACTGATGGGGGAGGTCTGAGTGATATGTCAAAAGTTGTGGTCTCTGTTATAGATTTGAATGACAACACACCAGAATTAGCATTGACCTTTGTAATCAGTTCAGTCCCTGAGAATTCACCAGCTGGAACAGTTATTGCTATTTTAAATGTACAAGACAGAGATTCGGGACTCAATGGGGAGATTCAGTGCTTCATTCCCAACAACTTTCCTTTTCAACTGAAGAAATCGATAGACAATTTTTACTCCTTAGTGACAGACAGCACTCTCGACAGGGAACAGGTGCCGTCTTATAATATTACTGTTACAGCTACTGATCATGGGACTCCACCACTCCGTACATCTACCGTTATTTCACTCCATGTGTTAGACAGAAATGACAACCCTCCCCTCTTTGCAGAATCAAGCTATACATCTTATATTGTAGAAAATAATCTGAGAGGAGCTTTGATCTTTGCTTTAAAAGCCGATGACCCTGATTGGGAAGAAAATGCCAGAATAACATATTCCATCATGGAAGGAGTCATGAAAATTCCCACTCTCTCTTCTTACCTATCTATTAATTCTGAATCAGGGGTGGTCTATGCTCTGAATTCCTTTGATTATGAAGAATGTCGGGAGATTCAGTTCCTGATCAGGGCCCAAGATGGAGGATCCCCACCACTCAGCTCCAATGTCTCAGTGACTCTCTCCATCCTTGATCAGAATGACAATGCTCCAGAAATTTTGTACCCTTCCACTCCCACAGATGGGTCCACTGGGATAGAGTTGGCCCCCCACTCTTCTGAGCCTGGATATCTGGTCACTAAAGTGGTGGCAGTGGATGCAGACTCTGGGCAGAATGGCTGGCTCTCCTATCAGTTGCTTAAGGCCACAGAGCCAGGGCTATTCTCCATAGGACTCCACACCGGAGAGATCAGGACAGCCCGTTTCTTTCTGGACAAGGATGCTCTCAAGCAAAGCCTGGTGGTTTTAGTGAAGGACAATGGGCAGGCCCCTCTGTCTGCCTCAGTCACAATCACTGTGGTGCTGGCCGACAGCATCCCTGATGTATTGACTGACCTGAGCAGCATCTCAGCTCCTGCAGACCCCCAATCAGACCTCACCTTCTATCTGGTGGTTGCTGTAGCTTTTGTATCCTGCTTATTTTTCGCCTTCCTACTTGTCTTACTGGCACTCAGACTCCACAAATGGAGAAATTCTCAGTTATGTGATTCTAGGAGTATGAATTTTACTGGTGTTCCTGTTTCACAGTTTGTGGGGATCGATGGAGTCCGAGCATTTCTTCACTCGTATTGCCAAGAGTTTTCTCTCACTACAGACTCTAGGGAAAGCCAGTTCAACATTTCCAAGACAAATGATTCTGATATCCTGACTCATCAGTTGACTGATGAAGTAAAAGATCCTATCCAAGCGGTTGATGATTTAAATTTGAATAGTGGTGATTTGATCATAATCCAGGTGAGATAAAAAATTTAAATTTACAAGACAATCATTTTCCAATATGTTTTTAACTTCAGTAGCTAATTAATTGCTATCAGACTTTGCTGTTTGGTGATTAGCAAAATGATCTCATTATTCTAACTATTCAGCCTTTTCTTCATTCATTTTGCAATTTGGGGACTCTGTTTTCTTCTCTTGTCTCTGGATATTCAAAGGGGAACTTTAAAAAAAACTTATTCCTTTTTATGGTAGGTATGTAAACATCCCTTAACTTTAATCTATTTTTGACAAAGGTGCTAAAGGATTGTAGAAGTTTAGGATTGTAGAAGTTTAGCCTGCAGGAATGGGTACTCAATTGAGGTAATATTCTTCCTTTAAAAAAAACACTGTTTCAATATAAATATGAACATAGGAATAAAAATATAATAACTACTATATCTAAAGCAGGTGTATTCAACCAGAGTTTTGTGAAACCCTGTGGTTTCTTGATGGCCCTGGAAGGGTTTCCTGAATTGGTGGGGAATAATTAATATTTAACATATTTTTTATTTATTAAAACATTTATTGGGTGATATGACCATATATGGTCATGTTGATTCCCCCCCCCAAAAAAAAATTATCAGGAGGAGGGGAGGGTCCCTGGGTGGGCATGTACACAGCTCTGCTTCCCAACCATATTCTGCACTATTGCGCCACTTCTGGTGTTTTTCAAAGTCTGAAGAATGTTTCAGGGGTTTCTCAACATAAAGAAGTCGAGAAAGGCTGTTATAAAGAATAAATCATGAACAATAAAGGATATTATATCAACTGAGTGCATATTCTACAAACTACCTTACTGATGTTAGATTCCCTATATGGAGAATTAGAATTACTCATCCATCTGAGGAGATCTAGCCTACAGATGCATCTCTAATTCAGTGACAGATTACAGTTTGATCACCCCCATTCACACACTTCAGTCTATCAATGTGCCCTTTAATTTAGGGCAGGCTAGTGATAACGCAGGCTAGTAATTTTTTTGTGGGCAACTAAAGTCAGTGGAAATATTTACCAGGATTTACTTTACAGGGACTTCTCACAGACTAGGCTACTCCCCCCCCCCCAAAAAAAAAAACACACACACTTCCACTAACTGCCTTCATGCTTATATTCTTGGTATCACCCAGGCGTCTGACCCTTATCAAACGTAATTACTGGATTGTGAATAGGCACTTGTGTGCCATAGATGTTCCACGGAGAGGTCCCTGCACACAGTAGTCTGATCTGCATGATTCTTCTCTCTCAACAAGTAGATAAATGTTTTGTGTCTTGGGTCCTCATAGGACCAGGCCTGCACTCTAAATCCCTGGTTTTCTTGGAGAAGAACAATTACCAACAAACACACACCACATTATGTTGTGTGAACTGGAGTGTAGTGAGTATTCTATAGAAATGCAAGCAGCATTTTATTGGCTGAAACTTGAACAGTGGAGCTTTTCATGTTCAATGTTGCTTTTCCCCTCCAACTCTTGGGATATACTGATCTATAGGTACAAATGGACAGCTGTGAATTCTTGTGCATTCTGTTGAATTAATCAGCCAATTTTGATGTTGTTAATTTTGCTATCTTGTTCAACCATTGGAGCAATAGTTTGATGTGTCAGGATCTAGTCAGTGATGATTTAGAATTTTTATTTCATATGAATAGCAGAGTGATTTCACTGGATGTTTCAGATCCTCAGCCTGAAGACTGTACTGGAGAGCATTTTGGGATCCATCCTATCCCCTGTGCTGTAGAAATGAGCAAGAGTCCAGTTGCAAATTAAAGACTAACAAAATTTGTGGCAGCGTATGAACTTTCGTGAGTCACTGCTCCCTTTTTCAGATACAGCTAGAATGTGAGTTCTTCTGTCCTATATCTAGGAAAGTGGAGTGATTTCAGATGCCAAATGACATTGGTAGGCAAATAACAATAGCAGGGGAATAACAATAGCAAGTATGATTGAATTAGGTGTGATATGCAAAACTGTTGTAGGAGTGGAGAAATCATCATTGGCAATGAGACAGGAAACCTAGGTTTTGATTCAGTCCAGGAAGAGACATTGTCTTGAGCTTTGTCAATCAGTTACAATTCAGCAGCCTTTCGAATCTCCCTTTGAAATTCCTATGTAAGAGAACTGCAGTACTGTTCAATATCTGCACTGGTTTCACTACACAAAATGGTCTTACAAACTTGCTTGGACAAATGATTCAGGACTGTTGACTATACTGCTGCATTTAGCTTAAGGTAAGTAGGTTCCTGTTTATGTAATTGCTGTATTACTTAATGTGTCATGCTTCAGTTTTTTTCTGGTGGTTCCAGACCACTAAAGTTCAAATGCATTGGTTATTGAATATCCCATTTTTGTGATTGTTATGGCTCAGTAAGTGTAATCTGCTTTGAGTCTGTGACAAAGGCAGACTATAAACAGTGCAAATGAATGAATAAATAAATAAATAAGACAATTGAATCCAAATATGCAAATATATTAGTCTCCAACTAAGCTGTGATGTGACTCTCATCATGGTCCAGTACTTAGAAACCATGGCTGAATGATGAAGGGGAGCAATCTAAAATTTAATCCAGAAAAGGCTAGGTAGGAGCACTGTTGGTGGGAAAGTTGATGTCATGGATGGATCTGATGTTATGGATGGAAAATTGATGTTCTGGACTGATGTGCCTAAAGTCTGGACTGACATCTCAGTGTTAAAAGTCTGGACCCGGATTTGTTCCTTGAAGATCAAGTTGCCATAGTTCCTAGGAGTGCTTGCTGTCTTTTACATCTAGTAGTTTTCTGCCTTTTTAGATTCGGTTGACCTAGTCACTGTAATCCAGGGGTAGTCAACCTGTGGTCCTCTAGATGTCCATGAATTACAATTCCCATGAGCCCCTGCCACATTTCTGTAACTTCTGGGATGACCTCTGTACTGTACTCTATGTAGGGCTTCTCTTGAAGGCAACCTGAAGACTCCAGTTGGTACAAAGTGCCACGTTTCATTTGATAACTGCTTTAGTTACTCATGCAAGACAGAAATATGTGGGCATATTTGTTTTGATCTCCAGACTAAAACAGGCAATGGGGAGTATGTTTTAGTGCTCATGTTCTTTTGTTGATACCCAAAACTTACTGTGGTGCAAGTCACCTATTCTTTTTTTTTTGACAAAAAAAACAAACAAACCTGAAAATGATTCATAATTTAAATCTCACGTGGTTAAATTAGATATAATGATGATATCACTTTTGCGTGTAATTTTAATTCAGAATGTAATTTTAAACAATCTAAAGAATGAATGCACTAGTCCACATTGGGAAAAAACCTCATGAGGTTTTCAAGTCAGGAGGTAAGCAGAGGTGGTTTCCCATTGCCCGCATCAGCATAACAACCTATGTCTTCCTTAGTGGTCTCCCATCCCAGTAATGGCAGTGGCCCCTCCTGCTTCATAGAATCATAGAATAACAGAGTTGGAAGTTACCACTTGGTTCATCTAGTCCATACAGGACACTCACAACCCTATTGCTCATCCACTGTAACTTGCCTCCCCCTTGAACCTTCACAGAAGGTTCTCTGTCAAATGGCTATCCAGCCTCTGTTTAAAAATTTCCTCCCATTGGTTCTGGTCCATCCCTTAGGGGCAAGAGTGAACAACTCTTCTCCATCCTTTACCTGGCAGCCTTTTAAATACTTGAAGATGGTTATCAGATCCCCTCTCAGTCGTCTCCTCTCCAGGCTAAACAGACCAAGCTCCCCCAATCTTTCCTCCTACGTCTTGGTTTTCTTCTCTGGACACACTCCAGTTTGTCTACATCAGGGGTAGTCAAACTGCGGCCCTCCAGATGTCCATGGACTACAATTCCCAGGAGCCCCTGCCAGCGAATGCTGGCAGGGGCTCCTGGGAATTGTAGTCCATGGACATCTGGAGGGCCGCAGTTTGACTACCCCTGGTCTACATCCTTCTTCAACTGTGGTGCCCAAAAGTGAACACAGTTAATTTCCAAGCTCTGGTAAGCTTGGGCTAGTCTGGGCTTTATAATATTAGAAGAATATTATAGGAAGTACAGTAAGTAATAAAGAAGCGTCCAGCGAAATGCATCTGGGAAAAGAAGGCACAGATTTATGTTTTGAATATCTCTATGTGGATATATAAGATAAACTATCATCATGCAGTTCTGCATGTGGACTCGTGGTGTCACTGTTGGACAACAGGGAAGCACTGCTGAACGCATTTGAGGCTCCTGCGACAGTATACGTTTTCTTTGACTGGAAAACAGATTCTGAAGGCAGCTTTGTTTTAGAAGCTCGTCCAAAAAGGAAGTTTTCTTTATTTCCTAAGGATCAATAATCGACTACACTGCTAACACCCTCCTGCTAAGATATTGGATATTTTAAAATCTGAGGGGGGAAATCTCACGAAAGGCAATGAATGAAATGAAGGTGATGGAAAATAAAAATGCAGAGACGACGCGGGAGATAAGGAGGCAAGTACTCTTTCTGTTCATATTCTTGTCATTGTCCTGTCAAACGCTGTCTCAGCCAATTCACTATTCAGTTTTAGAGGAAACAGAAAAGGGCTCTCTTGTGGGGAATCTTGCAAAAGATTTGGGATTAGATGCTAAAGAGCTGTCAAAACGCAAGCTTGGCATCTCTTCAGAAAAACAGTATTTCACTCTTAATGAGCAAAATGGGAACCTGTATGTGAATGGCAGGGTAGACCGAGAAGAAATCTGTGGGAAATCAACCTCTTGTGTCCTAAAATTAGAAGCTGTGGTGCACAGCCCTTTGAATGTATTCCACATACAAGTTTTGATCGAAGACATTAATGACAATGCCCCACATTTCCAGAAAGAACATCTTGAACTTAAAGTGAGTGAATCAAGTCTGCCAGGGGCTCTGTTTGTCCTTGGAAATGCTGAAGACAAGGACATTGGGGTCAATTCTCTTCAGAACTATCACTTGAGCCCAACTCCGTATTTCAAGCTAGAAATTAAAGACAGCAAGGATAGAGGCAAATATGCAGAATTAATATTGCAAAAACAACTGGATAGGGAAAAAGAACCAGCACTCCACTTGGTCCTTACAGCTCTAGATGGGGGAGATCCAATAAAATCCGGGACAGCAAATATACATGTTACTGTTACTGACATCAATGACAATCCACCTGTTTTTGACCAGGAAACCTACAAAGTAAGCCTGAAGGAGAATACACCCAGAGGAACTTCCATAGCTCAGGTTAAAGCATCTGACAGTGATGAAGGATCAAATGCTGAAATCACTTACACTTTCAGCAGCATCCTAGAAAGCAACAAACAGAAATTCAACTTGGATCCACATGATGGAACAATTACGCTCACAGAAAATGTTGATTTTGAGGAAAAGCAAAGTTACATGGAGATAATACAGGCCATTGATGGGGGTGGTTGGGTGACACATTGCAAGCTGGAAATTGAGGTTTTAGACGTGAATGACAATCCTCCAGAAGTGGTACTTACTTCTGTATCCAGCCCAATTCCTGAAGACTCCATGCCTGGCACTGTTATTGCTTTGCTGAAGGTTCACGACAAAGATTCTGGGGACAATGGGGAAGTCACTTGCCAACTTAGAGATATGGTAACTTTTCAGATAGTTTCATCTTCAGATAATTACTTCAAACTCCTAACAGATAGTTATCTTGATAGAGAGAAATTTCCAGAGTATAATATTACAATCATAGCCAAAGACAGAGGCATCCCTCCTCTTTCCACATACAAAATCATCTCGTTACAAATCTCAGATATCAATGATAACCCTCCAGAATTTGAAAAGCCTTCCTATACTGCCTATGTGCCAGAAAACAACCCATCTGGATCTTCCATTTTCAGTGTCAAGGCCTCTGACCCAGATGAGGATCACAATGCACAAATCACGTACTCCATCATTAAGAGTAATTTTGAAGACATGCCTCTTTCCTCCTACCTCTCTATTAATTCTGAGACTGGCACCATTTATGCACAGCGCTCCTTCGACTATGAGCAATTCAGGGAGTTTCAGATTCAGGTGCAGGCCCAGGATGGAGGCTCCCCATCCCTCAATAGCAGCACCACGGTGAGAGTGTGCATTCTGGATAGGAATGATAATAGTCCACAGATCCTCTATCCTTCCCAAGGGACTGAAAGTTCCTCTTTCTTTGAGATGGTGCCTCGGTCGGCTGAATCGGGTTATCTGGTGACCAAAGTGGTGGCAGTGGATGCTGACTCTGGACACAATGGCTGGCTCTCTTTCCACCTGCTGCAGGCCACAGAGCCCTCTCTCTTCACCATTGGGTCCCACACAGGCGAGATCAAAACAGCCCGAGCATTACTGGAGAGGGAAGCTATGAAACAGAGGCTGGTCATTATGGTGAAGGATAATGGCCAGTCTCCTCTCTCAGCAACTGTGACGCTGAACCTTGTCTTTGCGGAGAACTTCCAAGAGGCGCTTCCAGAAATGGACACTCAGGCCAATGACTCAGACAATCAGTCTGATCTCCAGTTTTATTTGGTTCTGGCCTTGGCCTTGATATCTTTCCTATTCCTTGTTACAGTAACCCTGGCCATTGTGATGAAACTTCGACAATCAAAGAACCCCACCTTTCTTCAGTGCTTTGTTCCTGATGCAAAGACTGGTGCCATTTTTCCTCCCAATTATGAGGATGGAACTTTGCCATATTCCTACCAGGTCTGCTTGTCTTCAGAATCTAGAAGAAACGAGTTGACTTTCCTGCAGCCCGCTGTCCAAATTGCTGAGAATATCCTCTGTAATGTAGAACCTGATATTTCCCTGATGCTTAACGGAGAAAATAATTTGGATGGTAAAACCGAGACTCTGGAGAAGGTAAGTTCTGGATGGGTTTGATTCATGAGCAATTTAAGTGATATTGCTTCTTTGACTGTAATTTGTTGCTGATATATTTGCTACTCCTGCATGGGCTTCCTCATTTAAATATAACTATGATTCCTAGTAAGGGACATTCTCGAGGGCAAATAATCTGTTTACGTTCCATTGCTTCTGATGATCTGGAGATGTGAGATTATGAGATAATTAGTAATTCATAGTCCTTTCAGAAGCAGGATTAAACACTTTTATAAAATTCGTTATCTTCCTACAATCTCAGTATACATCATTAGTCAACTGTAAACCACTTTGAGACTCCTTTGGGTAGAGAAAAGTGGCATATAAGAACCAACTCTTCTTTCTCTTCTTCAGTAATATCAGGGCTCTCTCAGCCTCACCTCCCTCACAGGGGGTCTTTTGTGAGGAGAGGAAACAAAAGGCGATTGTAAGCCGCTTTTAAACTCCTTTGGGTAGAGAAAAGTGGCATATAAGAACCATCTCTTCTCCTTCTTCAGTAATGTCAGGGCTCTCTCAGCCTCACCTTCCTCACAGGGTGTCTGTTGTGGGAAGAGGAAAGGGAAGGAGATTGTAAGCTGCTTTGAGACTCTTTCTGGACTGAGGAGGGGGTGGAGATTTTCTTACTGTTAGAACAGGCTTCCTATTTTCTTGCTCTGAGATAGTTTACAATGGTTGCTCTGATTTATTTATGTAAAACTCTACCCATTCAATTCTGCTTGTTTTGTGTTTAATAAATCTCAATGTTTTTTTCCCATATTTGCCTAGAGTTTATGTTGTTTTGCTAGTGAAGAAATCAGAATAGGTTTGGTCTCCAGGTGTCAGTTTATTGATGCACACCATCCCATAATTGGGTGGGTTAATAGGCTGAAGCTTCTGTTTCCAGGGAGATGGTAAGACTCCTCTGGGTTTAAAAAGAGGGTCTTACCGGTGGCGGCAAAAAAGAAATAACTGGACAGGGGGAAGTGAGAATGATTGTTTCAGGATGGCATTCAGTGGACAGCACTTACCCCCAGTTCACTACAGCATGTGACAATATGGACGGTGGCTCATGAAAGCTTATGAAAAAATAAATGGGTTATAAATTAGGTACATTGTACTTTTTTGCTTTAGCCAGCAATGTTATTGATCACTTAAGAACTTAATGACAATCTCCATGTGAGTCAGAGGCTGAGAAAAGACACATATACTGGGGAGGGCTGTATATAAATTAAATAAATAAACAAATGATGATAAACTTTTCCTTGGCTTTGATGATGTACTTAAAACAGGTATGAGAAATTTTCTGGGCTAGATTGATATTTCAGTCAAAATAAATGTACCTCAACAGCAATACTTCAGTATATCAAACTAGAAAGGAGAATCTGACTCATTTCCAAAACAGACTTTTGTGTTCCTTTGAATTCATTATAATATAATATTAACTGATTTAAAAGGTAAATGCACAGCTAAAGCCCAAATACTGTTTAATGATAACTTTAAAAATTGTAATTCCAAACTGTAGGGGCATGATATCGTTGATAGCTTTGCTTTGAATTGAACAGGAATTTCATTGAATTGCTTTTTTGAGGTGAGGCAAAAATGTATTGATTTTATTTGTTCTTGAATGGCTGTTCCAAACACAAAACTTTTAAGTGTTAAACTACAAGATCCCATTCTACACAGTCTTTGGCTTTTTTCTGCATAAATCATTGTGAGAGTAGCTTTGCAACTTAAAAAAGAATTCTAAAATACAAATTAATGCAAGTTACACAACACACAAATATACCCAATATTCTCATTATATAAGTGGGGGATATATATAGCCAAACATGTTATTCAGAAAGATTGGGCAACCCCCCTAAATAATATCTAAGTTTTCAAGAAAATAACATACCTGATGGTGCACATTTTAACACTTCATTCTTAACTTCATTTAGTGAATTGTCCAAAGGGCACCACTTTTTCCTAATCTGTCTTGAGACCAGTCTTTTCTCTTCCATCTATACTTGCATGTTGTGAATTTGGCATTTGCCATTGGCATCACAAACCCAATCACAAACCCAATTCTCTAAACAACTCCTTTCTCTTTATAATAGCCTGTTTGAAATACAAAATCCCATTCTACATAATCTTAGGCCTTTTTCTGCATCAGTAGTTGTGAAAGTTGCTTTTAGCCTTTCCCATTGATGTAATAATTTACGTGAACTATCTCTCAAGTAGTATTGACTAAAAGAGCTATCCTAAGCAGGTCTAGTCAGAATCCTACTCAAGTTTTTTCATTGGGATTTACAATGGAATCCTAACAATATTTTCCTAGGAGCAAATTCCAACTCTGAAAAAAAAAATTCCTGTTCTCTCAATACTCTAAGGCTGAATTCCTAAAGGCACTTTTATGGAAGCAATCTCTATTGTATAACATGAGATTTACTTATGAGAAAACCTGCTTAGTCTTCCTCCCAACTAAACTTCATCATTATATTTAATAACTGAGAGAGAGTTATATGACGCAGAACTTCATTGGGTTTCAGAATATATGGACTTGAAGGATCCTTTCATGTTTTAGGAATTCTACCTTCCAAAACTGTGGCATTCATAGTGTCACTTAATGGCTTGTAACTTGAAAAGACAAAGACCTTATTTTAAAAAGGGAACATAACTGGGGGAAACCTAACATTAGATGGATTAACTCAATAAAGAAATGTACGGCATTCAGTTTGCAAGACCTGAGGAAGGCAAGGGCAATTGATATGAAATTTTGGGGGTCATTAATTCATTTGGAAGAACAAACAGCATATAACGCACACATCTGGACATGCACCTTTCTATAAATGTGGTTTGATTACTTTTTCCACAACTTGGGTTTTTAAAAAAATCTCACAATTGAAGCATATAAATTAGAAATCTAGGTGGGGGTCAGGACAGAGAAGGGTCTGGCCCTGCTTGAGGTCAAGCGGGCTTATTTTGGGCCAGGGATCACTAGCCAGTTGGATCACTAGCCAATTGGCAGAGCACAAAGCTCTTTGAGGGGCATAGGCAGAAAGGTGATACCTCAGGTACACTGGACCTTGACCACATATGGCCTTGAAGGTGATTACCAGAACCTTGAGCCTGATCCGTAATTTGACTGGTAGTCACTGTCAGTATTATAGGATGGGCCAGATGTGGGACCTCCATGGTGTTGCTGTGAGGGCCTTCACTGCTTCGTTTTGGACCAGCTGTAGTATCCGAATCAAGGCTAAGGGCTAAGGTTAATGTTAAATATTATTAAATTGTTTTATATTTTGATTTTCAACTGAAAATCAAAATTTATTTATCAAAATTTATTTATCCTAGAAACTCCATGACAAATTAGACAGTCTCCAAGCATCTTCTTCACACATTCCTAATACAATCCTCCCACTTTTTAGATATTTATGTATATATATGATGATTAGATAGGATACCAAGTATCCATCCACTACTAAGCTCCACTGAACACAGCCTTGCACCTCCAGTGGATAATAGATGACTAGAAACATAATAATGGATGAACCTTGTTATATGTAAGGGAAAAGCCTTTCCCATCTCTCTCTGTGATGCATCCCCCATTGTTTTAAATGGTTGCACTGGTGTTTACGTTGATCCAAAATAGTATTTACTCTATAAAGCTTTAAAAATGTCGTTTTAATTGTTTGAGTGTCATGGTGTATTGTTGGGCTTGGAGCATTTATTACGCATTCAAAATAATTATTTGATAATTACAGTTTGCAGAATGGTGTTACATTCTAGATTGGAGCACAATGTTTTATGAAAAAATAAATGATAAGATAAATTGTTAAAATGTAAAATTTGAGTGGAAATATTTTGATTTCTGAAACATTTCCTTGAATGTGAAAGTGAATGTGAAAAATTGTGAGGCCCAGTGGAAAGACAATAATATTAGCTCTGAAATTCTGCCCTTGCGACATGACTTCCATGATGTTTCTAGAGAAGGTTCTGTCTTCCTCCTCAACCAGTCTGTTCCATAGGATGGGAGGTATAACGGGAGAAAAATATTGGCTTTGTTCAGTGTCAGGTGATCCTCCCTAAAGTGAGAGAATAACCAGCAATGGGCAGCCTGAAAACCATGGGTGATACACAAGGGTGGGATCCTAGGATGTAAAGGTCATAATCTGCACATTGAATTGACCTCATAAACAAAGCAACAGCCAATGTAACTGTTTTAAAATAAATGAGATTTGTATAAGTGGCCTGCTGCATTTTGAAGCAGCTGTTATTTCCAAGTTGCCTTCAAGGTTGAGAACATTACAACTAACCTCAAGGTTACAAACGCATGGCTCAGCTTGGCCAAACTGGCAGAGACTAACCAAGAGATTGTTAGTAAACCAAACGAAACAAAGAGGAGGCACTTTTGGCCACTGCTTTCTGACTAGCATCACCTCCATCTTGTCTGGACTCCGCTTCTGCTGGTTTTGCTTTAGCCAACTGACCATGCCCTCAGAACACCAGTTTGGAGCCAAGACCAACACATTCGGAAGCTTAGATGATAACATATAGAGCTGAGTTCAGCTCCATATTGATAATATCAATCCCCAATAATCCTCAACAATCTAGACAATCTCATTCAGCTGTCTCACTGAAGCATATGGGTGAGACAACAGAACCCCAACGTGCTCCACAGAACAAAATCCAACCCACTGATTCTGCTCCTCCATTGGAAACAAAACACCTCCCCTAATAGTAACAACATAGCTGATTGATGTCATATGTCACCAAGTCTATTTTCCTGTTCTAACATAGGATTGTGATTTGCAAAAGCATCGCTGATGTATGCCTCTGATGTTTTCAAGGAAAGTGATCTCTTCATTTTTAGTGCCTTGTTCAGTAGTCATCAACATTTTTCAGCTTTTGATAGAACTGTGAATTCAGGATTTATCATTGCTGCCCTCTGATCTAGTGGAGTATTAACTACAAGAGGACAGAATTCTAAATTGCTGACAATTCTGACATAATTACTATTTGAAAAGTTTGCTGTTTGCTGGCCACCAATAATTAACCTGGTTTGGTTTAAATGTCTGTAGGAAAATATTTTAGGAATTGATCAAGCATCTTATGGTGCATTAAATAAGTCAGTGGAAGGGATTTTTTAAATTATGAATATGAATTAATTTGTTCTGGTGTTGTGGTAGTGCCAGTGTGGTGCAGTGATGAAGCAAGTTGGACCAGTATCTGGGAGACCTCAGTTTAAATCCTCGCTGGTGCTACTCGCTGAGTGATCTGAATCCAGTCACTCGGTCTCAGTGCAGTCTACCTCACAGGATTGTTGTGAGGATAAAATAAAGAAGAGGAGAGTGGTGCAAGCCACTTTGAGTCTCTCTTGGGGAGAAAGGTGGAGTACAAATGGTGTAAATAAAGAATCATCATCATCATTATTACATTTATAGTCTGCCTATCAAAAAAAATCTCAAGATGGCTAAAAAAAAGACCCTCTGTTCTCCCCAGCAAGGGTTTGCCTGATGGTACAGTGTAGCCTGAGGGGGGTCTATTGGGCTTAAGAAACCCAGCCTCAACCCAAGACCTGGCGGAAGAGCTCCATTTTACAGGCCCTGCAGAACTCTGACAGCTCTGTCAGACCCTCAGCTCTCCCGGGAGCTCATTCCACCAGGTTGGGGCCAGGACTGAAAAGGTCCTGGCCCGGGCTGAGGCCAGGCATATCTCTCTGGGGCCAGGGACCACCAACACATTAGTGCCTGCAGAGCAAAGAGCCCTGCGGGGGGCATAAACAGACAAGTGGTCCCTCAAATAAGCTGGGCCCAAGCCACGGATGGCCTTAATGGTTAAAACCAGGACCTTGAACTTGATCCGGGCTATCATGCCAAGCTTACTAGAGACAAAGTTTAAGTTTTCAACTGGGCATATTGAACTGTTGTTTTGTGTGTTTTGTACATTTTTCATACATTCATCCCTATGGCTAGATAAACATCCTCTCTGCATACTAGTAGTCATTTTGTTTTCCGCTTTGCTGAAACTCATTTCTAATTCTTCATTAAAATTTGAAATGAAATAATTTTGGGTTACATCAGAACTATCTCATTTGCATATTTCTTGTAAGGTATAAAGGAGGACATGGGTACAAGAGTGCATGTTTCAATTTTAGCCTGCCAGGTGGTGAAAAAGTGAGCAGTTTACTTTCTTGCTGCATTTAATTTAGCATGTATGTCTTTGTTTTATGTTCTCTATGTAACTTTTTAATTTAACATTATGCATTTTCCCCTGATTGGAGCAGAACTTACATAAGTTCCTCCTGGGAACCACACTATGTAACTTTGCCTGATTCACAGGACAGCCAGTTTTCTGTGATCAAATCCACGCAGGTGGGATAACATTTAAGTGATACCAGTATACGAGTAAGCATTTGCACCACATCCCATCTGTTAGCAGCATCAGTGGAAAATGGGGCTCGTCTTTACAGAGTTGCTTTTATATAGCGATCATCAGACATCTCAAATATTTCTGACATAATTTGGGCACGAATCAAGTATTTATCCTTAAAAGACACAAATATTTTATGAGAGAGATGAAATTAGAGTTTTGGTAAAGAGTGTTTGCAGTACTTGGTTTATCCTCCGAGTGCCACTGTTTCCCCATCTTCTGAAATTCATCCAATCTTGCCTGGCTGCTCAAGTACAAAAACAGATCAGATTTGCACTGACAGATCCATTGTGAACCCAATGAAGGATAATCTGCAGCAGAACATTCACAGGCATTCTTGGCAGCATTTGGCTGAAGATAACTTTACATTCCTTTGTGAAGTGGGGGAGATGAGAACAGGAAAAAGATTCCAGTGTTTAGCCAGAAGAGGCTTAATTTTCTTTATGATTGCAGTATTGGAGGTTTCTGGACAGCTTCACTACTCAATACCTGAAGAAATGCAGAAAGAATCATTGGTGGGAGACATTGCAGTAGACCTGGGAATGGACATAAAGGAAAAGGGCAACAAAATCCAAATTGGTTGTGGAGGTAGGATTCAATATTTTGCTTGGAATTATGACAGTGGCCGTTTATACACTGCAGAAAGAATAGACAGAGAGGAAATCTGTGGCAGAATGCAAAAGTGTCTGTTGAAGTGTGATGTGATTATTGAAAATAAAATGAAAGTGTATGCAGTTGAAGTAGAAATTACAGATATAAATGATAATGCTCCTCACTTCCCACCGGGAGAACAAGAACTGACTGTGAGTGAGACTTCTACTCCAGGATCTAGATTTCCTCTCCCTGAAGCTCAAGATCCAGACCTAGGTCTAAATTCTGTACAGAACTACCAGCTGATTGGCAGTAGCCATTTTGCTTTGGCTGTTCAAATGGGTGAAAATGGTGCCAGACATGCAGAGCTGGTTTTGGAAAACTCTCTGGACAGGGAAGAGCAATCAGAGTATGAGCTAATCCTAATAGCTTCTGATGGGGGTGATCCAACCCGATCTGGAACGACTCGAATTCAAGTCAGTGTTCTGGATGCAAATGACAATGCTCCAATTTTCAGTCAACCTGCCTATCAAGTGAGTGTCAAAGAGAATCTACAGAGAGGATCCACAGTCTGCACAGTAACCGCCACTGATAAGGATGAAGGCATCAACAAAGAGTTGAGTTATTCCTTTAAAAAAATTGGGGAGGCTGCTTCTCAAATGTTTGTCCTAAATTCCACTACAGGTGAAATAACATTAGTGGGGACCCTTGATTATGAGGAATTGTCTCTTTATGAATTTGAGGTACAAGCAAAGGATGGAGGAGGGTTGTTTGACAGATCCAAAGTACTGATAGCAGTTCTTGATGTGAACGATAACATACCCCAGATAGACATAACTTCTCATCTCAATGCAGTGTCTGAGGATTCCCCACCAGGGACAGTCATCACCCTTTTAAAGATACAAGATCAAGATTCGGGAGCCAATGGGCAAGTCTCTTGTTCCATTGACACCAACCTACCTTTTCAGCTGGAAAGGACTTACAATAATTACTACAGCCTGATGACAGAGAGAGCTCTGGACAGGGAGCATATGCCATTTTACAGTATTATCATCATAGTCACAGATCATGGGATGCCCCCACTTTCAACAAGCTGCACACTTTTACTCGAGATTTTAGACACGAATGACAATCCTCCCCTCTTTACAGAAACAACCTATACCTGCTACTTGATGGAGAACAACCCAAGAGGAGCCTCTGTCTTCTCACTCAAGGCAGATGATCCAGATTGGGAGGAGAACTCCAGAATAACTTATTCAATCATTGAAAGACAGATGGGTGACTCCTCTTCTTATCTCTCCATTAATTCTGAGACTGGGGTAGTCTATGCCCTGCGTTCCTTTGATTATGAAGACGTGGTGCAGATGTATTTTCAGGTCAAGGCTCAGGATGGAGGCTCCCCACCACTCAGCTCCAATGTCTCAGTGACTCTCTTAATTTTAGATCAAAATGACAATACCCCCCAGATCTTGTACCCTTCTCTCCCCACTGATGGTTCCACTGGTATAGAATTGGCTCCCCAGGCTTCTGAACCTGGATATCTAGTCACTAAAGTGGTGGCAGTGGATGCAGACTCTGGGCAGAATGGCTGGCTCTCCTATCAGTTGCTTAAGGCCACAGAGCCAGGGCTATTCTCCATAGGACTCCACACCGGAGAGATCAGGACAGCCCGTTTCTTTCTGGACAAGGATGCTCTCAAGCAAAGCCTGGTGGTTTTAGTGAAGGACAATGGGCAGCCCCCTCTGTCTGCCTCAGTCACGATCACTGTGGTGCTGGCCGACAGCATCCCTGATGTATTGACTGACCTGAGCAGCATCTCAGCTCCTGCAGACCCCCAATCAGACCTCACCTTCTATCTGGTAGTTGCTGTAGCTTTTGTCTCCTGCTTATTTTTCGCCTTCCTACTTGTCTTACTGGCACTCAGACTCCACAAATGGAGAAATTCTCAGTTATGTGATTCTAGGAGTATGAATTTTACTGGTGTTCCTGTTTCACAGTTTGTGGGGATCGATGGAGTCCGAGCATTTCTTCACTCTTATTGCCAAGAAGTTTCTCTCACCACGGATTCTAGGAAAACCAAATGTACATTTTCCAAGGCAGATAATTCCAGTACTCTAACTGGTCAACAGCTAGAGGATCCCATCCTCATTGTCGAAGACGTTGATACTGGGAATCAGGCCTTTGTCCAGGTAAGCGAAGAATATATGATTTTTGTGTTGTATTAAGATCTTCACTTCTTCATATCCAGGCTCCTTTTTGTTTCCAGTGTCCATTTATATTCTGTCACCATACATTCCGTGTTAGTTAATACTATATGGCAGACTTTCACAACCAGAATTTTGTGAAACCCTGGGGTTTCTTGATGGTCCTAGAAGGGTTTCCCAAATGGTTGGGAGTTAATTACATTAAAAAAAATTTTTTTTTTAAACATCAGGTAATATGACAATACATGATCATGTCGACCCTCACCCCCTCCCAAAATGATCAGTGATGAATCAGGAGGGGATGGGATGTGTACACTATGCTTCCCAACCATATTCTGTACGATTGCACCACTTCTGGGGTTTCTCAAAGCCTGAAGAATGTTTCAGAGGTTCTCAATGGTATAAAAAAGTTGAGAATGGCTGCTATTTGGAAACACATCGTTGTTATTGTAGAAAGTGCAACATCTAGGTGATCAGTGGTATGAAAGTATAGTGCAGCAGCCTGAAGGTATTTGATACTGTGTTATGGCAGCTTCCCCAAGATTTGACTCCTTTCAGAGGGTTTTCAAACATGTTGCCAGTCTACCCATCAACCATGATTTTGTGGGCATTTAAAGTAGTATGTTCCTAATTTCACACTGCAAACGTGAAGTTAATGAAACTTGTGTTAATGAAACAGACCCAGCAAAATATCAGAGTGAACAGAATAAATGATAAAATAGATTGTGATTACTTACCTTGGCACATGACCGCCATTGCTGGGTGAAGGGGGGCTCTGGCAGAATAAAGGAGGTGAATCATGCCTATGTGCTTTATGTTTAGTGAAAGTGTTCTATTTATTTGTACATTAATATGATTTTCACCATTGTTCAAGATATATGAAGTAGCAGTGGGGACATTTGATTCAAATTACTGATTTAAGGATCCCCCCCCCCAATCCTTAAATAAGCACCTTATTTACAACAGTTCCTATAGATAAGTCTAATAATTCTGCTTGAAATTATGAGATATCCCTTAGCATTTCAGGGAAAAGGTTATTGAAACTGATGTTTTGGAAATTGATAAAGAAGAAATGGACACTGACGTGGATAAAGTTTATTGAATAAACTCACGACTTGCCGCATTTCTGCCAGGCATTTGATTGAGTTTGATTGAACCAACAACCATCTACTGCGCCCCCCAGAACCCCCCTCCTGAACTGAATCCTGAACTGACCCACTCTTGAGGTTATAGTTAATATGTTAATGTTTCTATGTTAAATCAGTTATGAATTATTATGCAACTGTTGTTACTACTGTTTGTTTCTTTGCTATTACTCTGGATTATAATGTAACCCTCTTGATTCCTGTGTTATATGTAAACTGCCCTGAGCCACAAGGTTTATGAATGAATAAACGAACGAATGAACAAGGTGGTTTTTGTTAGGAAAGAAGAAGAAGTTGGCTCTTATATGCCGCTTTTCTCTTCCCGAAGGATGCTCAAAGTAGCTTACAGTCGCCTTCCCTTTCCTCTCCCCACAACAGACACCCTGTGGGGTAGGTGAGGCTAAGAGAGCCCTGATATTCCTGCTCGGTCAGAGCAGTTTTCTGAGTGCTGTGGCAAGATTTGAGAGAATGGGATGAAGCAGAGACTCCTGATGAAGGACCCACAGCAACTCCAGATGTAAAAAGATTATCCTGATTCAAAGGAAACAAGCCTAGACTCTACTACAACTGGAATTTTACTATGAATTGCAAGCTTAATGTGGAATATAAATGGAGCAAATGCTTCCCAAGAAAGGGGGGAATTTATTATTGGAAAAAATTATTGGGGAAAAAATTAAATCCAGATATTAACTCTCTCCAAGGGATTCATATTAGTTACAAAATATTTGATCTCTAAATCATGTCTTATATATTAAACCCCACTCAAATCCAGAATTGGTATTGGACACACTAGATATGGGAGAGTTGAAATTAACTTTTCTGGGGTTCAGACATTGATCTTGGGAATCTGTGCCTTAAATGGAGATAAAGAGATGTTTTATAAGCAATTAATCGAGAGTTTAATAAACTTTTTAAAGAAAAGTTGGTGTCTGATGGATGACTGGGATAAGTGATACGATAACATTTATTGTATGTAGCCAAAGGCCGTTACAAAACACAATTAAAACAATATGGCACAAATATAAATAAATCAATATTTCTCCAATATTGTATACCTAAAAATGTAAACATGGACTACTAAGTTACAATAAAAGGGATTAAATGGTGTATCAAGGTGGAGGCTCCTGTAAAAATGCATTAGCTCGAATCTTCCTGGCAGCCAGAGCAAAAAGTGCCACCCTATATGAGATATAGATGTCGACATCTGATAACAGATAGGTGACTTTGTTAAAATTAGAAATAGGGTGTGAGTTTGGTAATAACTTGGCAAGGAATTTACCCCTGGGTTCAGAGTACAGGGGACAAGCCAAACCATAGTGGGACAGGTCCTCCACAGATGGATTTTCACATATATACAGGCGTTGGGCTGTGGGTATTCGGAGATATCGCCCAGAGAGCATGGCTGATGGCATCATTTCAAACCGCAAAGATGTTTGAGCCATTCTAAGATTACGTGTTGTTATATTTACTAAATATGATGCTCTAGAATGGTCTTTTTAAATTGTTTTATACCATGGGGCTGATTGTGATAGCTGAATTGAAGAGTGGTCAATCAGTGAGTCAGTTTTGTATACCCAATCACGTAAATCAGAAATATTGGCTGATGTATGCAGTAAGTCATCTGGTATGGTATAGTGTGAAAGAGTGGAGCTAAAAAAATCAGACCAAGTCCTGTCTTTGCTCAATAAGAGCTTAAAACTGGGATAAGTGACTTTGCTGCAAATGTTGTTTTTTTTTGGGGGGGGGGGTAAAATTACATATGGAAAAATCCCTAAAGGATTTTTTGATTTGTTGGAAAATTGGAATTTACTGGATATATGGAGACAAACAAATGGTACCACAAAAGTATTCACATACTTTTCAGAAAGACATTTTTTTTTAAATCAAGGATAGAATTGTTCTGGATTTCTAGTTATTAAGAGATATGATAATTTGAACTGATCTTTTCTTTTTAATATTTTAAAAGAAATGAATTTTGGAGATTTTTTTAATTGGTCAATTTATCCTTTACAGACTGTAAATTGAAATGTAACCAAACCATGTGTAAGAAAGTAGGCAAGGTTGCCCTTTGTCACCTCTCTTGTTTATTTTCACTCTTGAAATTTTGAATAGACATTTAAGACATGATGAGAGGATTGGAGGTTTTAAGATTAAAACAGAGAGCTGTAAAGAGCTTTTATAGATGACTTGGTTTTAAATTTTACAGAGAATAGTGGTACAAAGGCTAAATTGAAAGAATTTGGTTCCGTTGCAGGATTTAAAATTTAAAATTAGTAAACAAAACATGTTAACTAAATATATGGAAGTACAAGATCAGGTAGACAATGTAAAGAACTAGTTTTGAAATTGAAAAGAAAATAAAGTGCCTGAGTATAATCTTGACAAGTATAAATTGCATGCAGTTTTAAAATGACTATGTTAAGACATGGAATGAAGTTTTAAAAGATTTGTTAAGATGGAATAAACTGCAGTTGTCTTTGTTTGTCAGCTTATCTGTGATTAAAGTGAATGTTTTACTTAGAATCTAATTTTTTCAGACAATACCTGTATTGTTATCAGACATACTAATTAAACAGTGGTAAAAAGATATATCTAAATGTATATGGCAAGGAGGAAAGTCTTTTGTTAAATATAAGGTATTGCAAGATGCAACCTAAAGAGGAAGATTTGGTTTACCTAATTTGAAAAAAAAATTGCACGTTGTCTTATCTGGATGAAAGAATAATTGTTGTTGAGAAATAAAAGGTTATCAGAACTGAGCTATGGATGGCATGGCTGTTTATGAAATCATAAAGTTGAGGGTAATGTAAACTTTAAGAATCATTATATTAGACATGCATTTCTGAGGATATGGAATAATTATAAACCCAGGCTATGTCCAAAAAGATAGTCATGACTGTCAATACCAGAAGCAGTTTTATAGATATGAAATGTTAATTAAAGAGAAATAACATTGTGATTTATCAGGGCATTTCTGCATTATGCCAGCTGAATGGTGTATCACTAAATATTATCATGCCTCTCAGCTACTCCACACCTTTTTGCAGTCTCACTCCAGTCTGCCGCCTTTTCACGCTTCTTACTCTCCAAAGTGATGCTGGAAATAGAGAAGAGAGCAACGCGGTTTATACGCAGCTCTCTTCTGCATGCCAATCAAGCCAGGCAGCCAATCCCCTTTCTCCATGTTTTAAAGGTCCTGCGATGCCCGCTACTTCTCTGTTTAAATGCCTGTGCATCTAATCATAGATGCATAGTGCTTTCTGAACACCACCCCTTATGGAATCACAAGTTTTGATACTTAAAAAAATAATCTCATTCCTGATTTGTGGGGTAGGGGACTTTAGAGAGGCATGCGTTGTGTTACAATTTTGGGAGAAAGTTATTTCTGGCATCACCTGCATGCTTGTATGCCTATTTATTGCTCCAGGCGGTTCTTAATTTTTTAAAAAGCACTTCCCATCCCTCAGAAGAAAGGAGAGAGAGGTGGGTGTGAGGAGGGAACATTGTAGGTGAAGGTAGCACTTCACCTCCACACATTTCTTTGGCTGGTAGCCTGCTGGTTGCTCTCCCTTAGCTAGATCTAAATAGGCTGGGGAAATCTACTTTATGTGATTCCACAACTAGTGCTTTAAAATGGAGGATGTAGTGAGCAGATTCCTTGTAACCTGCCATGAGCCGTCTTCGGAAGTGGTAGGAAATAAATAGAAATTATAAATAGAATGAATGAATGAATGAATGAATGAACGAACGAACGAACGAACGAACGAACGAACGAACGAACGAACGAACGAACGAACGAACAAACAAACAAACAAACAAATAAATAAATAAATAAATAAATGTATTAATGTCAAAGATTTTAAAGACTAATGTATAGTTGAAACCAGAAGCATTCTTTTTGGGATTGATATACAGCTTGAAAATAGCCATAGATCTTTGTTCTTATATATATGATAATGGCAGTAAGACTATTAGATACTCAGAAATTGAAAACATCAATGATTCCTACAGTAGAAGAATAGATGTTGAAGATGTTGGAATTTGCTGAGATGGCTAAAATAAATTGTGATGATTTTGCGATGATTTTGTAATATCAGTGTTACTACTGATTAATTTTAATTTGGATCAAAGTAAATGTGCCACTATTTGTTGTCAAGAAACTTAGAAATTTTACTGTTTTGTTTCATTTATTATTTTTCCTTTTCTTTCCCTTTACTTTGAACTTTTATTTATTCCAAAGAATTTAATTAAAAATTAATTTTAAAATTGAAAGTGCCTTCATGTCTCCTTATATATTTTTGCAGTATACTTATGCAAATGTTCCCTGCTTATGTTAATCATTTATTTGATCACATTGGTGCAGTACACTACCACTTCTGTTGCTTGCATGGTAACTTGTTATTGGGATCTTGTAGAGCCATTAAAAATATTTCCAGAAGTTGCTTGGGCTTTGAGGAAGAAAGAGTTCTGTATTTGTGATCTCTGTGTTGAAGCTTGATTTTTGGCAAAAGAGTGAAAGTAAGAAGGACTTTTTAGATGATCTCTGATATAGTGAATGAATTGGAAGGGAAAGTAATCAGCATAATGGTAATGAAAACCAACTAATAAATAGTTTTGAGGCATTGTTTACTTTTCAAGGCAACAGATTGCTTACATATTATTAATAGTGATGATGAAGCTAGGGGGTCAAAGCTCTCCCCTGCCCTCTAAGAAGAGGCTAAAAAATGTTTGTGGGTAATACTAATCAGGACATGAAATTTCCTAGGCCAAAAAGGCTTATCTTATCAGATGCAAGAAACAGATAATGAACAGGACATATGCATGAGTTTATGCCCCTATCTTTGAGGTGTTAGGGAGGATATGTTCTCTAAGATAAATTTAAAACCAAACAAACAAAACCTTATATGGATATATATAGAAAGTTAGAATAGTACACTTGAGTGATGACACTTGAGTCAATAGGTCCTTTAATAACTCTCTTAGAGGAATTAGGGACATAATGACAAGCCTCACCCCCTCATAACCCCCACATCTTTCATTGTAAGTTCTGAATAGAGTCTACATACATAAGTAAAGATAAAGGTATCCCCTGTGCAAGCACCGAATCATGTCTGACCCTTGGGGTGACGCCCTCTAGCGTTTTCATGGCAGACTCAATACAGGGTAGTTTTGCCATTTCCTTCCCCAGTCATTACTGTTTACCCCCCAGCAAACTGAGTACTCATTTTACCAACCTCGGAAGGATGTAAGGTTGACTCAACCTTAAGCCGGCTGCTGGGATCGAACTCCCAGCCTCATGGTCAGAGCTTCAGACAGCATTACCACCCTGCGCCACAAGAAGCTCTACATACATACATGCATATAATTCTCCATGCAACTGAGAAGGCTGTTTTTGCTGTCAGCTGAAAACATCTCATTTGTAGGAAGAGTAGCACTAGGTATGATGGGTGCCCCCAACGCAACCCATCTCCTCTCTTTATGTTTCTCCTATAATCTGAGTAAAGCATAATCTGTGTTGTCATCACATGTCTGAGTGTGCTTAGTCTGGCAAGAAGCAGCCAATGAAATGAAGAGTGTATGGGAGTATGGGCGGAGGCACCTAGGGAGGAATGACAACACTGCTCACATGTTATCTGTGTTACTGGAAGAGGAAACCAGAACAGAAACAGGGCTCTGCTTTTCTGTGACAGCCCTGCACATCTGTTTGCACCTGGCTTCTTCTGAGCAAAGTATAATAGCAGTGCTCTGTTACATTTTCTATATTTAGCTGGAAATCTTAAAAACTGTTAGTAATTTGGATTTCTTTTCCATTCTACTCTTTTAATCATCACTATGCATCATTTCTGGCATACAAAACTATAGGACTAAACATCCCTCCCCCTCCTCCCCCCACTCTAATATCATCAAAATATTTGTGGGAGATCCGAGCTGGAGGTAGCCTTAACTATGTATTGCAGGTGGAAAAAAGTAGGGAAATACCAAAGAGATTATATGGTAATACAAGAAAAAACATACTTTTCTCATTTTACTGTTTCACTGTTCTAGCTCTAATTCTACATTTTCTTTGTGTCAAAGTTTAAATGAAGCTGTGTAATCTCCATATTTTTACACTCACACTTTTAATGCCTGTTTGTTTTTAACAAACCCACAAGCACACATATCCCCATAATGTCTGCATTTCCAATAGAATGAGAGGACTCCCTTGCAGTTCCCTGTCAGAGCCTCTTAGTGTCACTGTTGGCCAACCTAGATAGTGGTCCAGAAGTGCCTCCCTTTACAGCTACAGAAAAAAACAGACGACCATCAGTAGTCTTGCTGAGAAGGAGGACATTTTCCTGATTGTAAAGATTAAGAAAAAGAGGAGCCTTTTCTTCCTTGTGGAAATTCCTTTTGTTTTGGTGATAATTTGTTCTCTGCAAAACAAACTGAAGAAGGAACTCTTTTGACAGAGCCTGATGAACAAAAGGCATGAAGGGGATTGTTGGATACTCAGAAGGCAAGTACTGCTTCTTTCTCTGTTGTCTTTGTGCTGCCGGGCTGCGTCAGAGCAGAGTCGTTATTCCATCCCCGAAGAGATGCCAAAGGGATCAATTGTGGGGAATCTCGCCAAGGATTTGGGATTAGATGTCAGAGAACTAGCAAAGAGCAAACTGCATGCTGTATCTGTGTCCAAAGTACAATATTTCAGTATCAATGCAGAGAATGGAAACCTCTTTGTAAATGACAGAATAGACAGGGAGAGTATTTGTGGTAAAAATCCACTTTGTTTAGTTAATTTTGAAGCAGTAGTTGAACATCCTTTGAATATTTTCCATATCACTGTAGCAATTCAGGATGTGAATGATAACAAGCCACATTTTTTAAAAAGCAATATCAACTTAGAAATTATTGAATCTAGTTTGCCAGGGACCAGATTTCTCCTTGGGAAGGCTGAAGATCCTGACATTGGGATGAATTCTGTCCAGAACTACCAGCTCAGTCCCAACCAGTATTTCACTTTGGAAGTTAAAGAGAGTCAAGATGGAAATAAATTTGCAGATTTGGTTCTGCAGAAACCACTGGATAGAGAAAGGGAACAGGCCTTCTGCTTGGTTCTTACAGCTGTAGATGGGGGTGAGCCAAGAAAAAGTGGTACTGCAGAGATATGCATTAATATCACTGATGCCAATGACAACCCGCCCATTTTCACTCAAGAGGTCTACAGGGTCAGTGTGAGAGAAAATGTTCCCATTAACTCTCTTCTGCTCAACGTTCTTGCAACTGACAGGGATGAAGGTTCCAATGCCCAGATCAGGTATAATTTCATCAACATTCCGATGAATGCTATTGAGAAATTCAGCCTGGAAGCAACCAATGGCTCAATTATTCTTACAGAGACGTTGGACTTTGAGGAAACCGAAGAATATACCATGACAATAGCAGCAAAAGACGGAGGTGGGTTAGAGACACAGTGCAAAGTTGAAATAACGGTTGTCGATGAGAATGACAACTCTCCAGAAGTGAATCTCATTTCTCTGTTTAGCCCAGTTCCTGAAGATTCTTTGCCTGGAACTTTAATTGCTCTGATCAATGTGCATGACAGAGATAATGGTGGAAATGGGAAAGTAACATGCACACTTCAAAATGATTCGCCCTTTAACATTCTTCCATCTTCTAATAATTACTACAAGCTTCAGACAGATAGTCCATTAGACCGAGAGAAAAAATCTGCCTATAATATTACAATCATAGCAATTGACAAAGGGACCCCCACTCTTTCCACAGAAAAAGTACTATCAGTAAAGATCTCTGATATCAATGATAATTCTCCCACTTTTGAGAAATCTTCCTACACTATCTACGTGCCAGAAAATAAACCTTCTGGTACTTCCATTTTCACTGTCAAAGCCATGGACCCAGACATGGACCAAAACTCACGGATCACATATTCCATCCTCCACAGCAACATCAAGCAGTTTCCCATCTCTTCATACATCTCCATTAACTCTGAATCTGGTGCTTTGTATGCACAGAGGTCTTTTGACTATGAACAGTTCAGAGAGTTCCAGCTTCAAGTGAAGGCCCAAGATGGCGGCTCTCCCCCTCTCAGCAGCAATGTCACAGTGAGGGTGCTCATCATGGATCGGAATGACAACAGCCCACAGATCCTGTCCCCTTCCCAAGAAGCCAAGGGCTCAGCCTTGTTTGAGATGGTGCCCCGTTCAGCTGAGGCAGGTTATCTGGTCACAAAGGTGGTGGCGGTGGATGCTGATTCTGGACACAACGCCTGGCTTTCCTACCACATCATTCAAGCCACGGAACCGGGTTTCTTCATGGTTGGTTCTCACACTGGAGAGATCAGGACCTCAAGGGCCTTTGTAGAGAAAGATGCTGCTAAACAGAAGCTGGCCATTTTGGTGAAGGATAACGGGCAGCCGTCTCTCTCAGCCACCGTGACGCTGAACCTGGTGTTTGCTGAGAACTTTCAGGAGGCCCTTCCAGAAATGAAAAACCAATCCAGCAGCCCTGACTATCAGTCCGACCTGCAGTTCTACCTGGTGCTGGCCTTGGCTTTGATGTCCTTCTTGTTCCTCCTGACAGTGATTCTGGTCCTTCTCATGAAACTTCGTAAATCAGGGAATCCCAAATTCCTGCAATGTTTTGGTCCTATTCCACCTTCAAAGGCTGGTGCCATCTTCCCACCAAATTTTGAAGATGGGACTTTACCATATTCCTATCAGCTGTGTCTATCCTCAGAATCCAGGAAGAACGAGGTCACTTTTCTGGCTCCCAGTGTTCAGATTGCAGACAACATTCTTTGCAACCCTACACTTGGTGCACCATTGACAGGAAATGAACCAAACAATTTAAATTCTGAGATGGAGAACGGTGACAAGGTAAGCTGGAATTATTTGCATTGCAGATCCCATTATCTTTTACTACCTTTGAAATGGAAGCATGCATATCCTGTCACTGGTTTCTCAGTGTAGGCAAGATCCATTAGGGATTATATAGATTGTCAGTTAGCCTGGATTTTGTATTTCTTCTAGGGGCCTTCAAAATATTGATGTAGACCTTTTGCTATTCCTAAATCACAATGCATTTGGAGGCCCAAAGTTTTAATGTGAGAGAGTTATTTTTTACAACTATGTCAGTTTTGGACTGACTTTTACTTTTACTTTTACACACCAAGGAAATGCATGAAAATGGAAAATGTGTTAATGAGACATTTTTATACTTCTTACAAGTTTCCATATTGTTTGCTTCACATGACTTCTGTATCTTGATAAGCCGTCATAGCTAAAATAAATCAGACAGTCCTTTTTATACTCCTCTACACACTGTGCTCTTAAACTGAGAAAATCCACACTTTCATCGCCAGATGTTTAATAAGTTTATTATTTTCATCATGATAAGCATTCAAAACATATGCGTTCTTTTGAATTTCTCATTGCTGCTGTAGAAAGTTCAGCAGCCAATCAGGAAATGAACAAGATTTTTAATCTTTGACAACCAATTATTCTAGCTGATGGGGGAGAATAGAATTATCAGTTTTTAATTACTGGTAAAGTGATAAATGTCACCTTTTAAATCTTGCTTAGCAGCTAACAAACCTCAGATACTTCTTTGTGCACATTTCATAAGGGCATCTTAAGAACCTATAATTATCTGCAGAATCATCACATGATAAAGTTATAATTTGTCTAGGTTAGTGGCTGTCACTTATCTATAAGATCACACAAATAATTTATTAGGCTTCTGCAAAAGGTTTGTCAAAAGGATGTAGGTAATATGTGTCTCTCCCCCTCTGTGTATGTGTGTGTGTATTGGACTTCCAAAGCTTTCTAAAACACTGTGAGATAGTTATTTAAAATCTGATATACTCTTAGGCTTATATATTCAATTATGCTTGAGAAATGTTATGAGATTTGATTTTCCTTACTTGCAAGTGTTTGGGGTTTTTAAATATTTTTTTTAGTACTCTTTAGTACTCTTAGGGTTAACTTTTACTTGCTTCTCTTAGTGGGTCTTGTATATGTAGATCTAGCAGCTGTCTAGCTAAGGAAAATAATTTTCATCCTAGCTAAGTAGCACAGGCTTAACAAGATGCAAGAACATTATCTCATTACATTGTAATAAATCCTTTGACAAAAGTTCTTGAGAAAAGCCAAAAATACCATGTGAAAGACAACAACATTAAAATACAGCATAACCCAGAGAATCCGTAAGTGCTAGAAATTTGGCAACAACATATTTCTGGATTGGCCAGCAAAAAAGAGATTGTGTGGAATTCAATAGGCAGCTGATATTTACTCAGGACATGTGTAATCCAGAGGCCTCTGAGTGCTGTCAATCCCAGAATAAGCTCCAGATGCACAACAACAGCAGAAGTCAGAATATGGAAATTTGGTGAAGCCTTCCCTGAGCTCTGTAGGTGACAGGACCTTCAGTCTTGCTTATCACAAAAGTGCAGCTATGACCAGTTGGAAGGAGGCTCAGATACAGAGAGAGGGTCAAAGAAGTGGGAATCTCCACTGCAAAAAATAGTGTATACACACCATGCGAGGGCCTGACTCTCATGTGACTCATGATTTACCATAATGTTTATTAAATATAATCTAGTCCAGCACTTTGAACTCAGTATATCCTTCTTTGTCTGGAACAAGCTTAAAGGCGAAAGTGTGAAAATGAAGGAGTTTTCAAAATGTTTGTCTTTCCTGCTCACCAGATGGGGAGGGATTGTGGGTCAGTGATAGAGCATTTCCTTGGCATGCAAGTTCAATTCCCAGCACCTCCAGTTAAAAGAGCCTGACATTCTTTCACTGACATGCCCTTTTATAGTAAATAAAATACTTGAAGAGCGTGCAATTTTCTTTCTGCTATCTTGCTCTCTAAAACTACCTCTTTATCACTATATAAGCCGGACAAGCCATCCTTGTGAACCAAGGAAAATGACTTATCACAGAATCTTTAGTCAAATTATGGCTCAGAACCTAGAGCTTTATTTGTTTGTTTATTTGTTTGTTTATTAGCTCAGTACAATAAAAAGTCTTCTGAGTAGAGGTGCCCCTGGGCCAGAGGCTGTCCTGACCCTAAATGGAAAAACAGCCACACAGCTGAGCTGATGGAAGGGCTGCTCCAGCAGCCAGTCAGCTTTCAGAGTGGGGAAGGAATGTTGGAGGGAAGCACAGCAGGAGCTAGTCTCCCTCAGGGAGAGGGTGGAGATAGTTTTGAGGCCTGCCTCAGTTAAGAGAAGCCAGTTTGGAGGGTAGCTCTGCCTTGGATCGTGGCAGCGGGACTTAACAATGCCTGTGGGAGAGGATGGAGTAGCCTGTCTCTGAAATCATCAGACCTTGCACTATTTAGTCTTACCATTGAGAGATGGCGGGCTGGTGTGGACAGAATTCTGTCAGTGTGAGAGGATCCAACCTAGAGGCTAGTCCAGGGGTAGTCAAACTGCGGCCCTCCAGATGTCCATGGACTACAATTCCCAGAAGCCCCTGCCAGCGAATGCTGGCAGGGGCTTCTGGGAATTGTAGTCCATGGACATCTGGAGGGGCCCCAGTTTGACTACCCCTGGGCTAGTCAGTAAAAGCCTGTTTGTGCCTGAAAGGACTGAAGAAAAGTTAAACCACCTTCGGCAGACATAACTAGCTTGAATTTATGCGCCTCGGCCAGGTCTTTCCACTACCTGGAGACCTGTGGCACTGATCTGTTTGTTGAAATCAACCTGTAAAAAAAAACCCTCTGTTGTTTATATATAATTCCTGCCTCATTGATCTCCGTATTCTGCTTGTGCACCGCAAAACTTACCTCATGGCAGTGAACCTGTTCCTGTACACTTATACCCTAAGAACTGAGGGAAGCTTATAGTTTAACATGAACCTTGTTCCTCAAAAATTATAGATGGCTAACTGAGTCCCCTCAGATGGTAGAAGAGGCCTGTCACAGAGTCCCACTTCGGTCAATACATATTATTTAGATCAGTCAACTTTTTGGTCCATTCAGAATAAAGGAAGGTTATTATGCCTTTCACGGTAGTTTACCAAGCCTCATTGGAAAATTGTTTTTCTGCACACTAAGAGAGTTTTTTTAAAGAACATATAGAATCTCAGGGCATGGGAAATGGACCAATATGGTTCTTTATCACTGCTAATAGGATTTCAATGGAAAGAGTTGGTTGGCTTTTATAATAATAAAACAAACACACAAAACTCAAGGTTTTACATATTGAATTTGAAAGTGCTACCTGCATGTTAAACTTGAGAGGGAATAAAACCCTCTATTACTAGAAAGATACCAATTGCAGTACTCCATTTGAGACTCAGAGTGGCGCCATTGGACAATATACTTGTCATGATGGCGCTGAACACTGAATGATTCCCTGTGCTTGCTCATTTGTGGCTTACATATCAAGAAAACAGCAGAAAACAGACCTTTTCCTTCATTCTTTTCTGGAGAAAAGACAATTTTTAAAAAGAAATATGAACTAAACAGAAACTAGTCACTCTACAGCATCCTGATGAGGATCTGAAACGTCTCAGCTGACCAAAATAAACAAGAAAAGGATGGAAATTGGGATGGAAGGAAGACACAAAGAGAGCAATTGGTTAATAAGAAGGCAAGTACTTCTCTTATTATTGTCTTTGTTCGGCAAAACTGCCTCAGAACAGATTCGGTATTCAATCCCTGAGGAAATGGGAAAGGGTTCTGTTGTGGGAAATCTTGCCAAAGATTTAGGACTGAATAGTGGAGAAATAGCAGATCGCAATCTTCATGTACTTTCTCTAGGTAAAAAGCAATATTTTACTGTCAGTGAACAAAATGGAAACCTATATGTGAATGAGAGGATAGATAGAGAGGAAATCTGTGGGAAAACTGCACTCTGCCTAATTACTTTTGAGGTCATGGTTGAAAATCCCATGAATATTTTCCATGTAAATGTTGCAATCCAGGATATTAATGATAACACTCCACGTTTCTTAAATGAGGACATCAGGCTAGAACCCAGTGAATTAACTTTGCCAGGAGCCAAGTTTGTTCTCGGGTATGCTGCAGATCCAGATGTTGGGATCAATTCTCTCCAGAATTACATACTCATGCCTAATCAGTATTTCACGCTGGAAACTAGAGAGAGAGAAGATGGAAATAAATATGCAGAATTAGTCCTGAGTAAACAGTTGGATCGAGAAAGTGAAAGCAGTTTCCATATAACCGTTATGGCGGTAGATGGAGGGAAGCCTGCCAAAACTGGCTCAGCCAAAATCTGGGTAAATGTCATTGATGCCAATGACAACACCCCTGTTTTTGTGCAAGAAATATACAAGGTCAACTTGAAGGAAAATGCCCCCAAAGGAACTTCAGCAGTACAGGTGAAAGCCACCGACAGAGATGAAGGTTCCAATGGCCAGATCAGCTATAGCTTCAGCAGCATTGCTGAAAGTGCTCGCGAAAGGTTTTTGCTGGATCCCCAAAATGGGACAATTACAGTTATTGCAACACTGGACTTTGAGGAAGCAGATGCATACACTATGACAGTAGAAGCCAAAGATGGTGGTGGATTGGTTGCGCATTGCAATGTTGAAATAAAGATATCAGATGAGAATGATAATGCCCCGGATATTATCCTTGTCTCCTTATCTAGTCCTGTACCTGAAGATTCCGCATCTGGAGTATTAATTGCTGTCTTCAATGTAAATGATAGAGATGTTGGAGAAAATGGAAAAGTCACTTGCCAATTACAAAATGATCTGCCCTTTAAAATAATATCAACATCTAGTAACTACTATAAACTTCTTACAGAGGGTACCCTAGATAGAGAAAACACACCTGAGTATAATATCACAATTACAGCTACAGACAAAGGCATTCCGTCTCTCTCTATGCAAAAAACTATCACAGTAAAGATTTCTGATGTTAATGATAACCCACCTGTCTTTGAGAAATCCTACTATACAGCATATGTACAAGAGAACAACCTCTCTGGAGTTTCCGTTTTCAGTATCAAAGCCTCAGATCTGGATCAGGATCACAACTCAGAAATCATTTACTCTATCCTTAACAGCAAGATCAAAGAGCTGCCTATCTCCTCTTGTATTTCCATCAACTCTGAAACTGGCACAATCTATGCACAACGATCCTTTGACTATGAACAATTCAGAGATTTTGAGGTTCAAGTGAAGGCCCAAGATGGAGGCTCTCCTCCCCTGAGCAGTAATGTCACAGTGAAAGTGTTTATTGTGGACCAGAATGACAACAGACCTCAGATCCTCTACCCTTCCCCGGGAGTGGAAGGCTCCGCCTTGTTTGAAATGATTCCGCGTTCAGCTGATGCAGATTACCTGGTGACCAAGGTGGTAGCAGTGGATGCTGACTCTGGGCACAATGCCTGGCTCTCCTACCACCTGCTACAGGCCACTGAGCCAGGACTCTTCACAGTTGGACACCATACTGGAGAGATCAGGACATCTCGAACTTTTTTAGAAAGGGATGCTGTGAAGCAGAGGGTGGTCATCTTAGTAAAAGATAATGGGCACCCATCACTCTCTGCTACAGTGACTCTGAACATGGTGTTTGCAGAGAACTTCCAGGAAGCCCTTCCAGAAATGAAGAACCAATCCGTTAGTCCTGATTATCAGTCTGATCTACAGTTCTATCTGGTGTTGACCTTGGCTTTGATCTCATTCTTATTCCTCTTGACAGTGATTTTGGCCATTCTGATGAAGCTTCGAAAATCAGGGAATCCCAAATTTTTACAGTGCTTTGGTCCAGTTCCTTCAAATACTGGTACCATCTTTCCACCAAACTATGAAGATGGAACATTGCCTTATTCCTACCAGGTTTGTCTGTCCTCAGAATCCCAAAAGAATGAATTTACATTTCTGACACCTAGTGTTCAGATTGCAGACATTGTTCTTTGTGGTGACAAATCTGGTATGCCTTTTATAGGCAATGAAGCAAACACTTCAAATTCTGAGATACAGCATGGTGACCAGGTAAGTTTTCTTTTTAGAATCAATTTATGTTGTATATCCATAATCCTTTTTAGAAAACGGGTATGGTTGCTTACAACGGGTATGGCGGGTAATGGCGGGTATGGTTGCTTACAACTCTCTTCCAATGGCCAAGTTGAATTTTCTTATAAACATCTTTTTCATAATATGATTAAAATATTTCATAAGTAAGATCACCAGATTTTAACATTGGTAAAGCGGGACACCATTGACCGGGGGGGGGGGGTCTTGATTAAAAATTTGGTCTATATGGAGCAAAAAAAAGTTTTATAGAATGCATAGAACACAGAAATATTATTGTAATATATATTTTTTTAAATTTCAACATAAGTACAATTTGCCAGGTACCCACAGATGTCCCTCTGGGATGGACTAATGGACTAAGTGGAATAATCTGGTCACCTTAGTCATAAGAGAATGAGAATGAGAAATCTTACTGTATAGTGATGCAGTGTTTGAAGAGTCTGTCAGTTTACTATATACAGTTAATATACAATGTTTTGATACCCTGAGATTGCTCTATTTATGTTATTTTATTTATTATTTTATTTAGATTTATATACCACATTCCCTTGTGGCTTTACTAGAAGGGCTTAATTAATTGCTTGCTGTCACATCTAAGTTTCACAGCCAAATGTGTGAAAAGTCTGCAGTGGGAAGTAATGTACTTGTGTTGGGTTTGGGTAATATGAAAGCATTATCTCTGGTCACTAATCCATGACAGTTCACTCCCATGTGAAGATCTAAATGTAGCTGGCCTCTGAGAAGATTTTCTTCCTTCTTATCCTGGTATTTAATTGATTGTTGTCGTTTTAAGAGTATAATAGAAAGGAAAGGAATGGATGAAAGTACACAAATGATAATAGTACTCTAGTAGTTTAGCCTTCGAAAACCAATTATTTGAATGGATTTAGGTGTAACTCTTCTTACACTTCAAGTCATGCACATTTATTCCAAATGTAAAGAAGAAAGTATAGTAACAGAGTAATAAAGGCAGATAATTACATGTATTTGGAATGGAAAGAAACCAAGAATAAGTTTTAAAATACTTCAAGATGAGAAAAAGAGAGGAGCGTTAGCAGTACCAAATACAAAATTATATTTTCAAGAGACATGTTTGGTCTGGACTGTGGACGGGATTAAAAACCTAAGACAAAGAATAGTGAAACTTAAATCAGCAGACCTAAAAGTAGTTCTTTTAAGGATTATACTATTAGTTTGTGGATTGAAAAGTTGAATTGTTTGAAAATATCTTCTTGGATTAAATAAAGCAAGCTTCATATGTTCATGTTTCCTCATATTTTCGATATTAAAATTCCTATGATGTTTTCAACATGGACTGTTTGTTATAACATAAACAGTAAAGAATATTGGATGGCATCATATTTTTAACAGTTTTGAATACACAAAAACCATTAGAGTGGAACATATTAGAAAATGTGGATCCCTTTCAAGATATCAAATTAACAGAAGGAAAACAAAAATGATAATGAAATTCTTAATGCAACAACAAGAAATAGATATTATAAAGAGGGCAGTAGCCACCAATCCTGTTAAATATCTAGGGATAAATGTGACTATACAGAATTGTAGTCTTTTCAAAAATAATTATTTGAACACCTGGAAACTGATACAAGCAGACTTCTTGGCTGGGTAGACTTTCATCAATCAAAATGAATGTTTTGTCCCCCAAAAAATATTTTAAATTCCAAATGCTACTGATACTTAAAGAAGAAAGAATAGTGATGGAGTAGCAAAGTCCAATAAATACAGGTTTTTGGAATGGAAAGAAATCAAGAATAGGTTTGAAAATACTTCAAAATGAGAAAAAGAGAGGATAGTAAGCAGTTACAAATATAAAATTACATTATCCAGAAGCACGTTTGGTCTGGATTGTGAACTGGATTAAAAATCCAAAGAATAGTAGAATTTGAATCACCAGACCAAGGTTTACATAATTATTGATAGATGAAGAAATCAACCAAAATGATCACAAAAAACGAGTCATATAAGCAGGGGTGGACTTTAGATAATGATTCACAAACAAGAATTTATTGAGTCCTCCAAATTCTCCACTTATGTCTCCAAAGAAGCTGCCATTATTATTATTATTATTATTATTATTATTATTATTATTATTATTATTATTATTATTATTATTATTATTATTATTATTATTATTCCCTGCCACTCCCATAGGCCGGCATGTGGCGAGTTACAACAGTCCTTGATAAAAATCCCAAATAAAATGCCCATTAAAACAGGATACAACAATAGTACATTATAATAAAACATAACATGGTGGTAATAGTGCACAACATCCATCCCCCCCCCCGAGTATCTAGTAGTGGGGGTTGGAAGAGGGCCATCAATATCACATTGGCCCAGGGTGCTATCTAGCACTAGCACTGGCACTGGGGGAGCCCAAATCGATCTTTTATTTTACAAGAAATAAAAGTAGATTCTTAACATATGGCAATATGGTAAATGCTGAGGGAAAATTCAAGTCCTCGCAAGATATAAGATAAAGTAATCAATATCCAATGGCTATTGGATTACCAATCAGTTTCATTATTAAAGAAGATAATCAACATGGAAAGTGGAGCTCTAAGAGAGATGGCTGAGTTTGATCAGCTGATTGCAAAACAAAAAGATAATTTACTATAGTGGTTATATGAGCTATTCTATTTGAAACATAAGAACATTGAAACATAAGAAATCTGTGATTCAATACATGCAGAATTTTAGAGAATAAATACATGTGCACTAATGAGAATGATTTTATAGAAAAGAAATTAAGTTCTCAGCCATTCAGATGTCAAAAGAAAATTCGTATTAAATGTTTTCAGATAATATATTACTCCAAATGATATTGAGAAAAAAGATGAAAACTATAAAGGAAAATGTAGGCAATGTCAAGATATAAATCTTTTACCATAAGTGGTGGACTTGTAAAAAAGCCAGCATTGTGTAGTGGTTAAGAGTAGCAGCCTCTAATCTGAAGAACCGGGTTTGATTCCTCACACCTCCACATGCAGCCAGCAGAGTTACCTTGGGCTGGTGTGGTGGCAAGTCCCTGGCTGTGCTGAAGTCCCAGGGAAACCAGGAGATGCTGGCTGAGATTGGCCTTGTGCTGGCCTTGGAGCTCACAGAATTCCCAGCTGTGCTTGCTGTCAGTTCTGGCTGGAGGCCAACTGCACATTGAAGGAATGTTACACAGCGACCAATTATACATAGTGGCAGCCATGCCAGGCCGCCATCAGTTCCATGCAGCGGGGCAGCATGCCTCATGGCTTCCCATGTACACAGAGGGGATGAAATCCCCTGGCACACATGGTCCACCATGGAGTTGTATAGGCACAGATACAACTCCAGGGCAGACAGGTTCCACCATGCAATGGCAGGGAGCATCCCTGCACGAGGCTGGGATAGCATGGCAATGCTATCCCCCCATTGTGGGGATCAGTGAATGCCCACTTTGGATTTACAAAGCTGTGTCCCTGCTGGGACACTGTAGGCGGGGAGGAGCCGGGCCTAAATGGCCCAGCTCTTCCTCGTATGCACAGGCCTGGCCCAGAATGGGCACCATTGGTACCCACGTTAAGAATGATGATGCGTGACATCAGTGGCCCTAAAGCAGGCCAGGACTGGGAGGGAGCTGGGCTGATAGCAACATTGTGTATCTATGAGGATTTGTCCCACTGACATGCGAGCACTGGCCCAGCATACCCCTTCTGGGCATAATTTGTCATAGAGTCCAGGCAGTGATTTACCAGTACATGGGCCAAAGTCAAGGGGGATGTGGCAAGGCAGCATAGTCATGAGGTGGCCCAAGGGTCAAGGCAGGCAATTAAGAGTGGCCATTGAGAATGACAGAGCTGTGAGAGTTAAGTTAAGAGGATCACGGAGCATCATATAGGGAAGTGGGACCAATAGTACTTTTCTGAGGGAAATAGCTCTTAGTAAAATGGATCAATCCCTTTCAAGTGTTTATGAAGAAAAAATTGGAACTTGTGTGTATGTTCATGCCTTCACAAATCTAAATATTTTTAGACAAAAAGTTTACTTAATTACTGACTTAGAGATCTCTCCCCAATTTTAAAGACCTATCCATAGAACCAAACAACTGCTCTATTGTGACAAATTATTTGTCGTATATAGTTATACAAAGTTACTTCATTCCTACTGCCTGTTCACCTGCTAAGTTTAAAACCTGAAACCTGACTGACATCTGACGACCTTTTCCCTTCAAAAAGGAAACAAAGCAGTTCATTTGTTTTGCATTACTATTAGTTTTTGTTGCACCTTAATCTGATTCCTACAAAGGATTTTTTTTCTAGTTCCTGCATTCGCTAGACTGGGTCAGAACATATCTATATATATTTAAACAACTGGATTGGACAGATAAAGAAACAGAGAACAAGAAAAGGGACTGTCCAGAAAAGCAAAAGGGAAGCAGGAGATCTTAACTCAATGGTGTAATAGAGATAATTCAAACTCCCAAGTACCAGGCTTGTTTTTGCAGCAGAATGGGTGCTGATGAATTTGTCAGGCAATTTGTATGTAAAACAATTAACTGGTAAAGAAAAATAAATGACATTTCCCCAATGAAGAGATATTATTATGTTGTGCAAATGATGTGCAAATAGTAAAAGTAACTTTACCAGGATTATACTTGACTACGTATATTTATTGTGTTTTTTGCTGGATTATTTTTCTGGATTACTGAGGCCCTGCTAAATGTTGCTGAACTGGGCTGTGAGTCTCAGAGGCCTATGACAGAATAAAATATGTTTGCCTTCAGGGTGCCACAAGACTCCTGCTCATTTTTGCTACTAGCATGGCCATCCACCTGTAAGAGTAACTGTTCATTACAGAAAAACAGATGGAGAGGAAATATGTGATAGAACAGAAAACAAATTCAAGTGTAAAATCACAGTTTCTACTCTGGAATTCAGTAAAATCATAGGTGAAAAAAATTGTTAAATGAAGTTTATTAAAATACATGGATGCATAAAACTGCCTTTACTGAATCAGACCATTAATATTGTCTATTCAAACCGGTCATCGTTCTCCAGGGTTTCAGATGTAGGTCTTTCTCATCACATGATGCTTGGTCCTTTTAGAGATTCCAGGGATTAAAACTGGGACCTTCTGCCTGCTGCAAATGCTCAGCAACTGAGCAATGGCCCCTCCCAGGACTGCTTCTCAAATAGTGCTTTTTTTCTTCACAGTTGGAGAAAAACATGCTTTCACATTGTGTATATTCCTAACATAACCCAAATACGATCACATTCATATCTAGGTTTCTTTTCTATTGCATGCTTTATGAGAAGCAGTCCCTTGTAGTTCTCCATCTTGGCCTCGCAGTGTCACTGTTGGCCAATACACTAGTCAGGTAGGGGGTGGCTATCCATGATGCTCTCTCCAGTATGCTTATTTCATCGGCATCATGCAGATCTTTTGTTTAAAGAAAGCACCAAGACAGAGCAATCTTGCTGCAAAAAGAAAAATGGCTGTGGTCTGTGGAATTTAAACAGAAAGGCAGTATCTGAAATTTCCTGTGGAGAATTTTATCTCAACCAAACAAGCTGAGGGGAAAGGAAACAGCCAGTTCCTCAGATATTCAGATGGAGAGAAGGCTCGGAGACAATGGCCAGGCATTTGAATGGCAAGTACTGCTTCTCTTACTGTTATCTTTCTCCTGCTGGGCTGCTTCAGATCAGTTTCATTATACAATCCCTGAGGAGTTGCCAAAGGGCTCTATTGTGGGGAATCTCGCCAAAGATTTGGGACTGAATGCTAGAGAACTAAAAAATCGTAATGTGCATGTAGTGTCTTTGACTAACATGCAGTATTTCAGCGTCAGTGCAGAAAACGGAAACCTCTATATAAATGACAGAGTAGACAGGGAGGAAATTTGTGATGCAACTTCACTTTGCCTTCTTCATTTTGAGTTAGTGATTGAAAATCCTTTAAATGTTTACCATGTAACTATCACAATACAGGACATTAATGATAATGCACCACATTTCCTCAGTGAAAATATCAACTTGGAAATCATTGAATCTACTTCACCTGGTACCAGATTTCTCCTTGAAAAAGCTGAAGATCCCGACATTGGGATCAATTCTGTCCAAAATTATGAACTTAGTCAAAATCAGTATTTTGCTTTAGCTGTTAAAGAGAGTCAGGATGGAAATAAATTTGCAGATTTAGTACTTCAGAAACCATTAGATCGAGAAAGTGAACATACCATCCACATGATCCTAACAGCTATGGATGGGGCAGAACCTAGAAAAACTGGAACCACCCATATATGGATTAATGTCACTGATGCCAATGATAATGCACCAGTCTTCACCCAAGATGTTTATAAGGTCAGCCTGAAGGAAAATGCTCCAGTTGGGTCTTTTGTACTTCAGGTTGTGGCCTCTGATAATGATGAAGGTTCATATGGCCAAATCAAGTACAGCATACCAAGGAATGACTACCAGAAATTCAGCGTCGATTCAGCCAGTGGCAGAATTACGCTTATAGGACCACTGGATTTTGAGGAGACCAAAGAATACACCATGACAGTAGCAGCAAAAGATGGGGGTGGCTCAGTGACACACTGCAAAGTTGAAATACAAGTTCTTGATGAAAATGACAACTCCCCAGAAGTTACTCTAGTTTCTTTATACAGCCCAGTCCCTGAAGATTCCCTGACTGAAACCTTAATTGCTTTGATCAACATACATGACAAAGATACTGGTGATAATGGAAAAGTTACTTGCTACCTATCAGAACACAAGCATTTTAAAATTGTTCCCTCATCTAATCATTATTACAAACTCTTTTTAGACCGTCCTCTAGATAGAGAAAGAACTCCTGAGTACAATATTACAATCATTGCCACAGACAAAGGGAATCCCTCTTTGTCAACACACAAAACTATCTCACTACGTATTTCGGATATCAATGACAATTCCCCTACCTTTGAGAAATCTTCCTATACTATCTATATTCCAGAAAACAACCCTTCTGGTACTTCTGTTTTCAGTGTCAAAGCTGTGGATCCAGACATGGACCAAAACTCACAAATCACATATTCCATCCTCCACAGCAACATCAGGGAGCTCCCCATCTCTTCATACATCTCCATTAACTCTGAGACTGGAGCTCTCTATGCCCAGAGGTCCTTTGACTATGAACAGTTTAGGGAGTTCCACCTTCAAGTGAAGGCCCAAGATGGCGGTTCTCCCCCTCTCAGCAGCAACGTCACAGTGAGGGTGTTCATCATGGATCGGAATGACAACAGCCCACAGATCCTGTCCCCTTCCCAAGAAGCCAAGGGCTCGGCCTTGTTTGAGATGGTGCCCCGTTCAGCTGAGGCAGGATATCTGGTCACAAAGGTGGTGGCGGTGGATGCTGATTCTGGACACAATGCCTGGCTTTCCTACCACATCATTCAAGCCACTGAACCAGGATTCTTCACGGTTGGTTCTCACACCGGTGAGATCAGGACAGCAAGGGCCTTTGTGGAGAAAGATGCTGGGAAACAGAAACTGGCCCTTTTGGTGAAGGATAACGGGCAGCCGTCTCTCTCAGCCACCGTGATGCTGAACCTGGTGTTTGCTGAGAACTTTCAGGAGGCCCTTCCAGAAATGAAAAATCAATCCAGCAGCCCTGACTATCAGTCCGACCTGCAGTTCTACCTGGTGCTGGCCTTGGCTTTGATGTCCTTCTTGTTCCTCCTGACAGTGATTCTGGTCCTTCTGATGAAACTTCGTAAATCAGGGAATCCCAAATTCCTGCAATGTTTTGGTCCTATTCCACCTTCAAAGGCCGGTGCCATCTTCCCACCAAATTTTGAAGATGGGACTTTACCATATTCCTACCAGGTTTGTCTGTCCTCAGAATCCAGGGAAAATCAGTTTACTTTCCTGACCCCCCATGCTCAGACTGCAGAAAATTTTACTTCTGGTAACAAATGTGGCATGCAGTTCCTAAATAATGAAGGAGACAATCTGAATTCTGAAATGCAGAACTGTGACAAGGTAAGTTCCCTATTTTGATCCCTCCCAATTGTGTCCAATAGTCCTTGAAATGTGCTGATGTACTTTGTTTACCTGAGAAAAACCTACTTAGAATTAAATGGATGAATTAATTGTGTTGATTATTGCCTGTAAATTAATCCAATTTATTTTATATCGTTCCCATGATGACTACATTAAGATTTGAGGGGGTTTTCCTGTTTTAAGTTACATGGTTGAAACCAGGACCTAGTCTGCACACAATAGATAATGCACTTTCAATGCACTTTCGAAGTAGATTTTCCTGTTCCGCACAGGAAATCCCAGCTGCCAAAGCACATTGAAAGTGCATTATCCTGTGTGTGCAGACTAGGCCCAAGAGAATAAAAGTGCTTTATCCTTTGTTAAGGTGTTTGAGCTCCTATGTATGGTAGAAGTGATACTTAAGATTACTTCATGTTAAAGAAAGTATAGTGTAAACAAATTATGGTGATAACTTTCATATACTTCTCTTTCCCTAGTTGTCTGTATAAACTCGTAATTGGATTGTTCTTGTGTCATTCATAAAAGTACTTTCTCCCTCACCCATACTCACCAAAAACCACATTGCAAGCAAAAAAACAACAAAAAAGAGTAATTGTTGTCGTTTTTAAAACAGAAGTGTCACAATATTGACTAGATCATGTCAGGGTTCTGGAATTTTTTAAAAAGCCAACTCCTACCTGAAACATTGGGAGAGATGTGGTGGGAGTAAATCTTGTTTGTGAGCAGATAATCCCATATCTCCTCACTGAAAGAAAGATGCCTGTGCACCTCTGAAGTTACATCTGGAAACATCTGCTAGTTCTTGGAATCCCTTGCATCAGTTCTCTCCTATATTGCTGTTAAAGTAAAGCTGAAATAGAAAAATGGAACTGTGTGATATCTGTTCTCTACTGGAAGTATTGTAAAGAGTTATTCATAAAACTGAAAACAAACACACAATCATGGTTTTTATAAAGCTAGATAATATTTTATACTGTGACTTCTTCGGGTAATACATTGCATCTGAAGACTCTGTAAATAAGCATGAGAAGAGCAAGAGTCAAAATTCTTTCGAGATATATGTGGTGAGGGGGGTTAAAAGAAAGAAAAGTAGATTTGATTTTACATTACAGAATCAGGGGTAGTCAAACTGCGGCCCTCCAGATGTCCATGGACTACAATTCCCATGAGCCCCTGGCAGCGAACCCCATCCCAGAGTCTCTCCTCTCTTCTCCAAGTCCTTTAGGATCCATGGCGCTATGTAATCATTATTAATATTAATAAAAAATAAAGTCAATAAATAGAGTTTAAGGAAGATGCTAGTTTTTTATACCCTGTATTTCATTACCTGAAAGTGTCCCAAAGTGGCTTACAAATTTTAGTCCATGGACATCTGGAGGACCGCAGTTTGACTACCCTGGACAAGGTAATAACTGAATACTAGAGGACTACATCCCTGACACATTTTTATGACATTCAGTGGTGGTCATCTGGTAGGTATTGGGTGAAGGGAAAGTTTTCCTTTACTAGCAAGCATTAGGCAGCAGTGGATTCAATGGGCAGATCAGGCTAGACAATGAATAAAGCAATTTAGGATTCAGGATTTCTCTCTTAGGATCTAGTGTAGAGTAATGGTTCTGCCCAAAAGGAATGCTGATTTGAATGTTCAACTTGCATGTTTGTAAATAAAGCAAATAATTTTAAAAAATGCTTACATTTCCAGTGCTCAAACATGGTAGCTCTTTGAAGCCAAATATTGTAGCTCTTCCCTTGGGAGGGCAGATGGGAGGAGGCTTCACAAAACAACTGCTTTTAGGATACTGTTTCATTGGTGAGAAACGGTGAGCAGGAATGATTGACGCTTCTAGCACAAATGGAGGCTTTGAACCATACGACAATCTTAACACCATGTTACAAACATACATGAAATTGCTTTGAGAATGCTGTGAGGAAACATGGCTCATCAATGATGTTCAAGATGAATGGATTTGGGCTAGCACATCTACTCACATATGGGCAAAAGATTGGGCTTTTCAACATCAAAAGGAGGATTAGAAAGGTATAATGATCCTTTGAGTCTCCAGTCTAGATCTCTATACGAACTTCGTTGCATTCTTAAATCTATTAAGAACATGTGGTGCACATGGGTTTTTATATAACTGATCTGAAGCAAGTAGCTTTTGGGTCTGTGGAAGGTCTGTATTAGACTTCAAAATATTGTGGATGAAGCAACATGTATATGATATCTCTTTCTTGTCTCAAACATCTGATGGTCTCCATTTGAATTCCCAACAACTCCATCTATTTCTCCTTGGATAATGCCCCTTGTACCTGGAAATCCATCCCAGAGTCTCTCCTCTCTTTTCCAAGTCCTTCAGGATCTATGGCGCTATGTAATCATTATTAATATTAATAAAAAATAAAGTCAATTAATAGAGTTTAAGGAAGATGCTAGTTTTTTATACCCTGCTTTTCACTACCTGAAAGTGTCCCAAAGTGGCTTACAAATACCTTTCCCTTCTTGTCCCCCAACAGTCACTCTGTTGTAGGTGGGGCTGAGAGAGCTCTAAAAGAAATGTGACTAGCCCAGGATCACCAGCTGGCTGCCGCTCTTTAACCATTACGCCATGATACTATTCTTAACCATTAGAATATAGAATATGGGCTTCAAACTTTTTGATTTTTGTATCCCATCCTCCTCTTGTTGATTCAGCTGATATATAAAAATGTTATAATAATTTACCTTAAAGGATTTTCAGTTCAGGGCTGGGCTATCTACGTTAATGAAAGACATCTTTCAGTGTCCAGGGGTTTTTTAGGCTTTTGTACTGAAGGATTCTTTAACCTGGCATGTGTTTCTTTTTTTCCATTCTGGAGAACCTGAGAATACCAGAGAGCTAACTGAATAGTAAGACGTTGATCGTGTGTCCACAATGCAATACAGAGTTCAGCACACATAAGCCCACTGAAATCAACAGACTGGAGCTTGCTTAACACTGTCTTGGATTGTAGCCAGTATATGTTGTTAGGAATAATTCTATAGGTCAGTTCAAATTTTGGCCAATAGCTAGTTCACTTCTAATTTTAGAAAGGGGATATATTTTATCCCAAATAATGACAAATTTGACTTTCATTGGAATATAGAACTTGTTTCTTTTGCTTGAGGGTTCTGAGCTAATTTTCTCCTCAGGTACCTTTCTACAGGTCAACCTTTTTCCATTTGGTGATCTTTGGTTGCAAGAATAGGATAATAAAGGTTTAATGATGGGATTTTCGCTCCTTGTGGCTTATTGTGATAAATTGGACTAAATAATTTTTGAGGGAAATCAGACTAAATACATTTTGAAGCCATTCACCTTAGTGATTTTAATTATGTTTTGGTTTTTCAGTTCTAAACTAGTGGTGCTGGGGTTTCTGTGGTGGCAGTGTATTTGCCATACCTCTCCTGTTGTAGATAGCTAAAAATGAATTGCACAAACTATTTAAACCTGTGAGCACTTCAAAAACAGGCATCAGAAGCTCTTCCATTCTAAGACTCTGTTTATTCTGCTTCACTATAATTTACTTTGTTTCATTAGGAAAGCTATTTATATACAACATTAGGAAAGCTATTTATATACTACAGGAGTTGGGAAGAAACAGAAGATCTGTGGTCAAATAAGTCTGATATGCTACGAGATTTTCTGAAATCAACTTTGAAGTAACTGTACAGTGTCCATTGCTCGAGGAATTAGAACAACAAAAAAGGGACAAGAGTGGAATGTTTGTGATTTCTCTTGTGTGACTCTCAGAAGGTATCACAAACATTGCATTTAAAAACTCTGACATAGACAATGAACTGTTATAGCAACAGAAGCTTTCCAGTCTTTTTTTCTTAAGATTAAGTCCAAGGAGGTGGTTTTTTAAATGAGCTAGACAGCAACACTTGCAGTTCTCGGTTTGAACCTCAGGGTGTCACTGTTGGCCAACATGGCAATCCAGAAATGGCTGATGCATCTTCAGAGTATGATTGCTTCAAACAATGCTGCATCAACTAGGGAAAGTGCAGAGCACGGGGACACAACAGTCCTGCTGAAAAAGGAGAAACAAAACCAGGGATGGCTTGTCAGAATTGAGCTTCAAGGCAAGAAACTCCCATCCTGTGATTTATTGCACCCAGAAGAGAATTAGATCTGATCTGGGGGGAGAAAGGAGACTGCTCATTTATCGGAAGCCATATGGAGAGAAGGCAGAGAGGGAATGGCTGGGCATGCAGAAGGCAAGTACTGCTTCTCTCATTATTGTCTTTGTGCTGCTGGGCTGCTTCAGAGCCAGTTCACTATTCAGTGCCTGAAGAGATGCCAAAGGGTTCTGTTGTAGGGAATCTTGCCAAGGATTTGGGACTGAGTGTCAGAGATCTAGCTAAACGTAACCTGCATGCTGTCTCTGTAACTAAAATGCAATATTTCAGTATCAATGCAGAGAATGGAAACCTCTATGTGAATGACAGAATAGACAGGGAGGGAATTTGTGGCAAAATTCCACTTTGCCTTGTGAATTTTGAGGCAGTGATAGAAAACCCTCTCAATGTTTTCCATATAACTGTGGCAATTCAAGACATTAATGATCATGCACCACAGTTCCTCAGTGGTGATATCCACTTGAAGACAAGTGAACTAACATTGCCAGGCACCAGATTTCTTCTTGGAAAAGCTGAAGATCCCGACATTGGAAGGAACTCTGTGCAGAATTACCAGCTCAGTCTCAATCACTATTTTAGCTTGGAAATTAAAGACAGTCAGGATGGAAATAAATTTGCAGACTTAATACTACAGAAACCATTGGATCGGGAAAATGAACACACCATCCACTTGATCCTAACAGCCCTGGATGGGGGTGAACCTATAAAAACTGCTACCACTCAAATATGGGTTAATGTTACTGATGTCAATGACAACCCACCCATCTTTACTCAAGAGTCCTATAAAGTCAGCTTACAGGAGAAATCTCCTCTTGGGACTTATGTTCTCCAGGTTTCAGCTACTGATAATGATGAAGGTACAAATGCCCAAATCAGGTACTATTTTAGCAATGTAGCAGCAAATGGCAAACAGAAATTCAGCCTAGATCCTGTTAATGGAACCATTGCTCTTGTGGAGCTGTTGGACTTTGAAGAAACGAATGAATATACTATGACAGTTGAAGCCAACGATGGTGGAGGGCTGGTAACTCATTGCAAAGTTGACATAAGCATTCTTGATGATAATGATAACTCACCTGACGTGAGCTTAACCTCTCTGTTCAGCCAAATACCTGAAGATTCCATTTCTGGAACTCTCATTGCTCTAATCAATGTAAATGACAAAGATACCGGGGACAATGGTAAGGTTACTTGCAGCATACAAAATGATTTGCCCCTTAAAATTCTGTCTTCATCTCATAATTTTTATAAACTCATGTTAGACGGACCTTTGGACAGAGAAAGAACGCCAGGGTACAATATCACAATCATTGCTACTGACCAAGGAAAACCTCCACTTTCTACATGGAAAACCATCTCACTATTTATTTCAGATATCAATGACAACTCCCCTGCTTTCGAGAAATCTTCCTATACTATCTATATTCCAGAAAACAACCCTTCTGGTGCTTCCATTTTCACTGTCAAAGCCATTGACCCAGACATGGACCAAAACTCACGAATCACATATTCCATCCTCCACAGCAACATCAAGGAACTTCCCATCTCTTCATACATCTCCATTAACTCTGAATCTGGTGCTTTGTATGCACAGAGGTCTTTTGACTATGAACAGTTCAGAGAGTTCCAGCTTCAAGTGAAGGCCCAAGATGGCGGCTCTCCCCCTCTCAGCAGCAATGTCACAGTGAGGGTGCTCATCATGGATCGGAATGACAACAGCCCACAGATCCTGTCCCCTTCCCAAGAAGCCAAGGGCTCGGCCTTATTTGAGATGGTGCCCCGTTCAGCTGAGGCAGGATATCTGGTCACAAAAGTGGTAGCGGTGGATGCTGATTCTGGACACAATGCCTGGCTTTCCTACCACATCATTCAAGCCACTGAACCAGGATTCTTCACGGTTGGTTCTCACACTGGTGAGATCAGGACAGCAAGGACCTTTGTGGAGAAAGATGCTGCAAAACAGAAATTGGCTGTTTTGGTGAAGGATAACGGGCAGCCGTCTCTCTCAGCCACTGTGACGCTGAACCTGGTGTTTGCTGAGAACTTTCAGGAGGCCCTTCCAGAAATGAAAAACCAATCCAGCAGCCCTGACTATCAGTCTGACCTGCAGTTCTACCTGGTGCTGGCCTTGGCTTTGATGTCCTTCTTGTTCCTCCTGACAGTGATTCTGGTCGTTCTGATGAAGCTTCGACGATCAGGGAATCCCAAATTCCTGCAGTGCTTTGCTCCTATTCCACATTCAAAAGCTGGTGCCATCTTCCCACCAAACTTTGAAGATGGGACTTTGCCTTATTCCTACCAGCTGTGTCTTTCCTCCGAGTCAAGGAAGAATGAGGTCACTTTCTTAGCCCCCAATATTCAGATTGCAGAAAATGTTCTTTGCAGTCGCATATCTGAGGTACCTTTCACGGGTGATGGAGAAAATTATTTAAATTCTAACTTGGAAGACAGTGACAAGGTAAGCTTCCTTTTCAGCTTTGGGGGCTCTTTCTTTTTTGTATTGTACACTTAGTAACAGCATAGTAATATAAATAGCTGTCAAGTCTCAGCAAGCTTACAGTAACCCCAGCAAGGGGCTTTCAAGGCAAGTGAGATGGTTTGCCATTGTCTTCTCCTGTATTATCTTCCTGGAAGTTTTCCCAACTGACTATATCAGATGTGGTCAGGCTATACCATGCCGTCTTCCCACTCTAGGAACTTCTTACCACAAATGAAATGAATATATGTGCTTCTTTGGGGGGATTTTCTTCAGAAAAAACATTGGATTTGATGTGAGGTTTTTGTTCCACTTGAGGCATTTGCAGTATAAATGAGTCTGGGAAATTAGAACCATTATTGTTGTGTAGCTCTGCAGTTGCAAGAATCTTCTGACAAAAAAGTACGATAAAGCTCAGTTGGAATGACCTTAAAGGACATAGTCCAATTTTATGATGTTTTTATGACAACCTCTCTTCCAACATGAGCTTTTAAAGCAGAAATACGCATACCTCTAATATGCATACCTCTCGTATGCCTGGTTGACCATCTAGATTCATTATTTGATGACTGCTGCACTTCCTCCTGTACCTTATACCTGAGTAATGACTTCCATAAGCAGAACCCATCACAGAACTCATATCAAAAGCAGAACTTTTGTGCTACTTTTCAGATGAGAGCTTACAAATTAATAATTGGGCTCTCAAGTAAAAACTCAAAAGTTGTTCATAGAGGTCCCATATAACAGAACATTTATGGCATCTACTGTAGTCCAGCCTTTTAAAAATGGAGATGCCAGTCACTGACTGAGGAAGTTTATAAGTACAGGGTTATATTGGAACTGAGGATCCTCTTGCATCTGCAGAGGATGCCTTGCACCAGAGTAAAGAGCTACAACTGGTGGAACTGATTGATTTGGTCCAGTTTATAAACTATTGGATTAAGCACCCATTTGATCTATAACCCCCAACTTATACTACCATTTATCCATCTAAAGCAGCAGTTCTCAACTGCCCTAATGCGACTACCCCTTCTCGCAGCCTCAGTGAATTCCAAAGTGGTGCAGGGGAGGTCAGCGCCATGCCACCGCCACTGCCCCTGCTTGCCGTGGCACTGGCCTCCTCCACACCGCCTTGGAGCTCACTGAGATGGCGCGGAGGAAGCCAGCGCCATGCTGCCATGGCCACCACCACTGCGACCCACATGAAAGGGCCGAACAACCCCTCAAGGGATCACGACCCCCACCTTGAAAACCACTGATCTAAAAAAATACCATTGTATCATCATAGGTCTTCGAGCTAATCTGCATACTCAGAAATATACCCATGGATGCTAACTGTTCTAGTGCAGATACTGGGGGCAGGATTGCTCATTTAAATGTTCTCATTCCCTTCACATGTAAAGCTAGCACACCAGTGTTCTAGCATGCAGTCCTCTCACACACCAGTGTTCTATGTGCAGGACATAATTATTTTTAAGGACATTTAGAAGCAGGATTCACCCATCTGTGTTTTGAAATGATACTGTCGTGGGAGAGCTATGTCATATGCTTTTACTGAACGTGTAGATTGTGTGGTAATACTAATGCATGATGACTTGAGAAGTGCTGCTACTTCTACTCTCAGTATTCTACAACTAGTATCCTAGTGTTTAGAATTTGTACTAGTGAATGAGGATTATTTTTTTATTTTTTCAGGATCAAATTTGGATTCATTCATTCATTCATTCATTCCCTCCCTCTTCTAAATGGTTGATAAAGGGAAAGCTGCGACAGAAAATACGTTTCAGAATCCATTATATAGATATTAAAAACATGTTTCTAAGATTCCAAATTATTATGGGGTTCTATATACTAATAGTAAAACAGTAATGACTGGGGAAGGGAAACCACCCTGTATTGAGTCTACCAAGAAAACGCTAGAGGCTGTCACCCCAAGGGTCAGACGTGACTCAGTGCTTGCACAGGGGATACCTTTACCTTTACATACTAATAGTACCATTTAAATGGAGTGGGAATTCTACATTTATTGTGCGTGAGTTTTCTTCTGGAGTGATTTTTCACTGCAGGTCAGACTATGCTACTTGGTTGACTCCAGCAATTTCCTTAAAATACGTTGTCTTCAGCTTTTTCTAAGGATTATCCTTATTTCTGTTAAGGTTATCAAGACTCATTGCACAGATTTTTATATGTAAGCTTCAGATGACATGTGTATCCAAGTTTTCAATACCCCCCAAACCATTGGCATACACAGGAGTGGTTTAAGGATTCACAGGGCCCATAGAACCAGACCCAGTTTAAGGATTTGCAGGGCCCTAGTAGAGTACAATTGCAGTGGGAGCAGTCAAACTGGGGACAGAGGGCCCCCCCACAGCGGAAAGGGGCATCACTCGGAGTGCCCTTAAAGAGGGAAAAGGGGGGAGGAGAAAGGCTCTGGCCCTGATCCATAGGGGAAGGTACCACGTGGGGCCTTTTGCAGTGCGAGGCCTATAGCACATGCTAAATGTGCTACATGGATAAATCTTCCCAAGACATACATATATTTGCAGAGGTGAACTTATCACTGCATGTACCCTTGGTTTCAAAGCTGCTATGCTATGTATAAAATAACCGTAAAAGTTTGTAAAGAAGCTGCATTAATTTACTAGAAAAGTTGCAAATATTGCAAGTTCTTTGCATCAGTTCCTCAGAAATACTGGTTAGAACAAGATAGAAATGTATTGTTGTTTGTTCTGTATTGCTAGTAGCATTCTAATGAAGTTGAGTTGATGCTTCTTCCATCAACAGAAACATTCTACAACTATAGTATTAGTCAAGTAAAAAAATGTGTAGCGTACTCTTCCTGAAATGATTGTTAGGTAATAATGAGAGAAGTAAAACAGACTTTCCATGGTTTTAACTTGGAAGTCAAAAGAACAGTTGCAGTTCTCCATGTGAGACTCAGAGTGGTGCTATTGGCCAAAGCAGAAATCATACTGGATAATCTTTGGTGCTCCTGCTCAATTCAGTCACAAGACTGCAGATCTGGGGAGACGGCAGAACAAAGAGACATTAAAGCAGTTTTGCTGAGAAAAAGTAGATGCTGCAAGCTAGGGTAGACAGGCACGAGTAACAAGGTTTATTGTGGATTTCTGTATTCTGAAGGAAGACTGAATATCTTCAGTTTGCTAGAGCATAAATACAAAAAAAGAGTAAAGCCCACTTCTCACTGTCAGATGGACAGCAGGCACAAAGATTACAGCAGGACCGTAAGAAGGCAAGTACATCTCCTCTTATTCTTGTCTTTGATTAGCAAGAGTGCCTCAGAGCATGTTCAGTATTCTATTCCAGAGGAAATGGAAAAGGGTTCCCTTGTGGGGAATCTTGCCAAAGATTTGGGACTGAACACCAGAGAAATAGAAAATCACAATTTGCATGTCCTTGCTCTAGATAAAAAACAATATTTTGCAGTCAATTCAAAAAATGGAAATCTAAATATAAATAGAAGGATTGATAGAGAGGAAATATGTGGGGGAAATGCACTCTGCCATATCAATTTTGACATTATGACTGAAAATCCTATGAATATTTTCCATGTAACTGTAACAGTCCAGGACATTAATGATAATGCACCACAATTCTTAAATGGAGATATCAAGATAGAGGCAAGTGAACTCTCTATACCAGGTGCCACATTTCTTCTTGGGAAAGCTACAGATCCTGATATTGGGATGAACTCTGTCCAGAATTATCAGCTCAGCCAAAACCACTATTTTGTTCTAGAAGTTAGAGAGGGAGAAGATGGAAGTAAATATGCAGAACTGGTGCTGAATAAACAATTGGATCGGGAAAGCGAAAACAGTCTCCATTTAACCCTTCTGGCTGTGGATGGAGGGAAGCCTGCCAAAACAGGGACAACCAAAATTTTGATAAACGTCATTGATATCAATGACAACCCTCCTGTTTTCACTCAAAAAGTATACAAGGTCAGCTTGAAAGAAAATGCTCCAAAAGGATCTTCTGTGGCACAGGTAAAAGCCACTGACAGAGATGAAGGGTCCAATGCCCAGATCACCTATACCTTTAGCAGCATTGATAAAAGTGATCACCAGAAATTCCATTTGGATCCACAAGATGGGACAATCATAGTTATGGAAGCACTGGACTTTGAGGAACTAGGGAAATATTCTATAGCAGTAGAAGCCAAGGATGGGGGTGGATTAGTGGCTCACTGCAATGTTGAAATAAAGATAGTAGATGAGAATGACAATGCTCCGGAAATCCTTCTTGTCTCATCATCCAACCCAATACCGGAACATTCTGCATCTGGAACTCTGGTAGCTCTTTTCAATGTAAAAGACAGGGACTCAGGAGAAAATGGAAATATAGCTTGTAATTTACTAAGTAATTTGCCATTTCAAATTGTCTCAACATCCAGTAACTACTATAAGGTCCTAACCGATGGTGCTCTGGACAGGGAAAATACTCCCGAGTATAATATCACCATCACAGCTACAGACAATGGCAATCCTCCTCTTTCTTCACTCAAGACCATTTCAGTGCAGATCTCGGATATCAATGATAACCCTCCGGCCTTCGAAAAGCCTTCCTATACTGCCCATGTGCCAGAGAACAACCCTTCTGGATCCTCCATTTTCAGGGTCAAAGCCTCAGACCCAGATCTGGACCGCAATGCACGAATCATTTACTCCATCCAAAAGAGCAACATTGAGGACCTGCCTATCTCTTCTTATGTCTCCATTAATTCTGAGACAGGAATTATTTATGCACAGCGCTCCTTTGACTACGAACAATTCAGGGAGTTCCAACTTCAAGTGAAGGCCCAAGATGGAGGTTCCCCTCCTCTGAGCAGTAACGTCACAGTGAAAGTCTTTATTGTGGACCAGAATGACAACAGCCCTCAGATCCTCTACCCTTCCCCAGGAGTGGAAGGCTCAGCATTGTTTGAGATGATCCCTCGGACAGCTGATGCAGATTATCTGGTGACCAAGGTGGTAGCAGTGGATGCTGACTCTGGACACAACGCCTGGCTCTCCTACCACCTGCTACAGGCCACTGAGCCAGGGCTCTTCACAATTGGGCACCATACTGGAGAGATCAGGACATCCCGGACTTTTTTAGAAAGGGATGCTGTGAAGCAGAGGGTGGTCATCTTAGTGAAGGATAATGGGCACCCATCACTCTCTGCTACAGTGACTCTGAACATGGTGTTTGCGGAGAACTTCCAGGAGGCCCTTCCAGAAATGAAGAGCCAATCCATCAGTCCTGACTATCAGTCTGACCTGCAGTTCTACCTGGTGTTGGCCTTGGCTTTGATCTCATTCTTGTTCCTCCTGACAGTGATTCTGGCCATTCTGATGAAGCTCCGAAAAGCTGGGAGTCCTAAGTTCCTACAGTGCTTTGGTCCAGTCCCCCATTCAACCAATGGCATTATATTTCCACCCAACTATGAAGAAGGGACTTTACCTTACTCTTATCAAGTTTGCTTATCATCTGAATCTCGGATACAGGAGTATGCCTTTCCTACAAGCAGTGCTCAAACAACAGAGGACATTTCTTCTAAGAATACTTTTGAGGCACTTTTGACAGCCAGTGAGGGAAATATCCTTAATTGCGAGATGGATAAACCTGATACGGTAAGTTTATTTTGCATAGAACCTCATTTTCACTGTAGACATTTTGAATGTGATTGTAAATGGATACTTGTATAGATATAAATTCTCCCTACAGTCAACTAATATAGTTTTTTTCCCCCTTAGGTTCTAATTGATCCTGACTAGATTTAGCTACTTTCATTGCTTCAGCTTTACTGAAGGATAATTAACACTTGCATACCTCATGCAATGCTTTTTAGTAAAAAAGTAGGTTATGTATCTCTTATTTTATATCCTTCTTAGTAATAATACATTAATTAATACTAATGATAATAATAATGTCAGTAAGATTAGTCCAGTAAATCAAGCTAATATACATTTTTTACCATAGGGATGTATGGCCACACCTTTTCCTTCTGTGTTCTCTTTATGTCCATTTTCATTCCTGATGTTCTCAGTGTGGTGGTTTGACATTTATATCCCATTTACATTCAACTGATGCAAACATGAGATTAAAAATGGCTTAAATTTAATGGGGAAAGTGTCCATGAGGAAAGAAACAATGACACAACAATAGAAGAACAGAAGTGAAGTGGCCAGCTGGCAGGATACTGGGTTAGGGGGTATCATAATGATGGCAGCATGACATCATTTCTGGGGCAATCCCAGAACTCTGTTAGGCCCATTATGCACAGGCCATAATGCCCATGATGGCGGTGGCAGCGCTTCAGGGAAAATCCCTGATAATGCTCGCCGCCGCTGTCAACGCGGGCACGTCCCTGCCCAGGGGTATGGAAGGCAACGTTAAGCAAATGTGGGAACTTCCGCAGCTTCCTGGGTATGTCAGGGGTCTGCAGGGGCTGAGGCGGGCCGGCGCTGTGCATAATCACCAGAGCAGGGTCTTTTGGCCTGCCCAGCCCCAACCTGCAGTGTCCCTGTAGGGACACCGCATGCCCCTGTGGGCTCCGTGGCCCTCCCACTCCCCCCGGCCCCTCATCACCTCCACCCCTTCACCGCTTCAGCTTACCACGGCCTGCAGCAATCTGGCCTTCCGGGCTCCGGTGTAAAGCGCAGCGATCTGGCCCTCTGGGCTCCGGTGTAAAGCGTGTGCGTGCTACGCCAGGGCAGCCCAGCATGCCCCATCTTTATGTGTACATGGGGAACAGCGGGGCATCATGCCCCGCCGCAACGGCATGGGGTAGCTGCCGCTGTCCATAAAAGGTCTTATAGAGCTTCTGATGAATTCTAGAGTGCTGCACCAATAGTGATTTTCAGATTATTTTCCTCTGCCACCCTACCACGTGTCAGTGGGGGTCAAAGTCTATCTCCAGGAGTCTCTCACCATAGCAAAACCAGGCAGGCCAACCTAAGGGCTTTGACTCACTCAAGGAAAGAATGAAAACTAAGCAGTGATTTTTGAGTCAGAATTGTAAGGCTCAACATTCAATAGAATCCCTAATTATTACCAAGCCACACAAGTGGCCCTAAGATTACAAGGTCCTCCTAGCCTATTGGTAGAGGATGGCCAGTTGGGTAGCCAGATGCAGGTTGTGGAACCACTGGAGATTTGGTGATGAAGCCTGAGGAGGACAGAGTCTTTAGTGGGATACAATGTCATCAAGTTCACCTTCCAAAGCACCCATTTTCTCCAGGGGAACTGATCTCTGTAGTCTGGAGATGAGCTGTAATTCCAGGGGATCCCCAGATCCCACCTGGAGAGTTACATCCCTAAGTGGCTCCACAAGGGATGCTAATGAAATGATCTGAAATGAAAATTTAAGAGAAATGTAAAAGTAATGTAGAACATCTGTCTAAACTGCATACATCCCGTATTGAAATAGGAAATAATAGTGCCTTTTCTGTTTAAAATTTTGGTCTGATGATAAGCAAATGGATACTCAGCCTTTAAAAATGTATTTACCCATTCCATGTGGAAAAACATGGAAGTATGGTGACTTTGAATTACATTTTTAGTTACAGATGTGAGAAAGGTTTGGCATGGGTTTCTGTGTTTGATGGCAGACTTGTGCCTCTGGTTAACATGTAGTTTTGCCTCCACTGTTGATTATCTGAGATCCTAAGCAGGTCCACTCAGACTCCTATCTAATGAGTTTTGCCTAATCCTTGAAAAGTGCTCTTTGAATGGAGGCCTAAATGTACACAAACTTCCAAACATGGGAACCACATTATTCACCACAGTAGGACTGGTAAAGGAACTATTTGTGTACCACCCAAGGAAGAGATAGGAGATCTGTGGATAACAATTGACTTACCAGTGAGATTATTGGCAGGGATAGAGTGAGCCATTATGGAATTACAGTGGAAACTATTTATTTATTTATTTATTATATTTATATATTGATTATGTCTGGTCTCTCCACCAAATACCTGGCAGAAGAGCTGCTTTTTGCAGGGCCTGCGGAAATGTTTAAGCTATAAATAGATATAAATAGCAGCATTCCATATTCCAGCAACAGAAAACACATGGACGATAATACAGAGATCTATACATTTAATGTCCAAAAATCTTCATATTTGAAATAGCAATATTAGCTTTAAAAAATGGACCTTGATAAAGAAAAAGAACTTGAATTGTTTTAAAGACACTATTCCCAGCTACACCACTCAGGTAAAAAAGAAAACTGGGTGATATTTCTTACTAAACATAATCCCACAATGTTTGTTTGTAATCCACCAAAATATACCTGTCTTTTTTGGTTACATTTCTTTTTTAAACCAAATGGAAAAAGCAGCCATTGCAGTTCTCTGCATGAGCCTCAGAGTGTCGCTGTTGACCAATATCATAGCTAGATGGAGAATGAAAAGCTATAGATATTTGCTACAGTTCCTATTCCTTCATCAGTGCTATGTAGATCGGGGAACTGAAACACAAAGACAGAGCAGCATTCAAGAGCCAAAAAGAGCTGTTGATTAAGATTAAGAAGAAAGAGAGAGCATTCTTCCTAAGATTTCCTGCATCTTAAAGAAGATCTGACCTGTCTGGCAGGAAAGGAGGCAGCTAATTTGTCTGGGAGCCAGATGGACAGAAAGCACAGAGGGAATGTCCGGGCACTCAGAAGGCAAGTACTGCTTCTCTCTTTCTTGTCCTTCTGCAGCTGGACTGCCTCAGAGCAGATTCAGTATTCCATACCTGAAGAGATGCCAAAGGGTTCTATTGTGGGTAACCTTGCCAAGGATCTGGGTCTGAATGCCAGAGAACTAGCACAGCGTAATCTACATGCTGTCTCTGTGGATGATAGGCAGTATTTCAGTATCAGTGCAGAGAATGGAAAACTCTATGTAAATGAGAGAATAGACAGGGAAGGGATTTGTGACACAACTGCACTTTGTCTTGTTAATTTTGAGGCAGTGGTTGAAAACCCTCTGAATACTTTTCATATAACTGTAGTGATTCAAGACATTAACGATAATGCACCATATTTTGCAAATGGATACATCAAGTTGGAAGTCAGTGAATCCAGTGCCCTAGGTACAAGATTTCTTCTTGGGAGAGTTGAAGATCCTGACATTGGTATGAATTCTCTTCAAGATTACCAGATCAACCCCAACCAGTATTTCACTATAGAAGGTAGGGAGAGTAAAGATGGGAAGAAATTTGCAGAGTTAGTACTACAAAAGCCATTGGATCGTGAAAGGGAACAGTCTTTCCAGTTAACTCTTGTAGCGATAGATGGTGGAGAACCAAGAAAAACTGGTACAATGCAGATACGTATTGATGTCACTGACACAAATGACAATTTTCCTGTCTTCTCTCAAGAACTTTACAAGGCAACTCTGAGGGAAAATATGCCTGTTGGTTCATTTGTTCTCCAAATTGTGGCCTCTGATGATGATGAAGGTACAAATGCCCAGATCTCATACCATTTTATCAATGTACCAAGAAATGGCCAGGAGAAATTCAGCCTGAATTCAGTCAATGGTACAATAACTCTAAAAGTGCCTTTGGACTTTGAAGAAACCAAAGAATATACCATGACTGCAGCAGCAAAAGATGGAGGAGGATTAATGACCCACTGCAACATTGAAATAACAGTTCTTGATGAAAATGACAACTTCCCGGAGGTGACTATTGTATCCCTCTTTAGCCCAGTCCCTGAAGATTCCATTTCTGGAACATTAATTGCCTTGATCAATGTAAAAGACAAAGATACCGGGGACAATGGGAAAATTGCATGCAATTTAGAAAAGCATTTACCCTTCAAGATTATACCCTCTTCTAATAATTACTATAAGCTGCAGACAGACAGTCCTTTAGACCGAGAAGAACATTCTGAATATAATATTACAATCATAGCCACTGACCAAGGGACACCTGAACTTTCCACTCATAAAACCATCTCATTACTGATTTCAGATATTAATGATAATTTCCCTTCTTTTGAGAAATCATCCTACAGCATCTTTGTGCCAGAAAACAATCCTTCTGGTGCTTCCATTTTCACTGTCAAAGCTGTGGACCCAGATGTGGGAAAAAACTCCCGAATCACATATTCTATCCTTCACAGCAACATCAAAGAGCTCCCCATCTCTTCATACATCTCCATTAACTCTGAGACTGGAGCTCTCTATGCCCAGAGGGCCTTTGACTATGAACAGTTCAGAGAGTTCCAGCTTCAAGTGAAGGCCCAAGATGGCGGCTCTCCCCCTCTCAGCAGCAATGTCACAGTCAGGGTGTTCATCATGGATAGGAATGACAACAGCCCACGGATCCTGTCCCCTTCCCAAGAAGCCAAGGGGTCGGCCTTGTTTGACATGGTGCCCCGTTCGGCTGAGGCAGGATATCTGGTCACAAAAGTGGTGGCGGTGGATGCTGATTCTGGACACAACGCCTGGCTTTCCTACCATATCATTCAAGCCACCGAACCAGGATTCTTCACGGTTGGTTCTCACACTGGAGAGATCAGGACCTCAAGAGCCTTTGTGGAGAAAGATGCTGCCAAGCAGAAATTGGCCATTTTGGTGAAGGATAACGGGCAGCCATCTCTCTCAGCTACTGTGACACTGAACCTGGTGTTTGCGGAGAACTTCCAGGAAGCCCTTCCAGAAATGAAAAACCAACCCATCAGTTCTGACTATCAGTCCGACTTGCAGTTCTACCTGGTGCTGGCCTTGGCTTTGATGTCCTTCTTGTTCCTCCTGACAGTGATTCTGGTCATTCTGTTAAAGCTTCGAAGATCAGGGAATCCCAAATTCCTGCAATGCTTTGCTCCAGTTCCCCATTCTAAGGCTGGTGCCATCTTCCCACCAAACTTCGAAGATGGGACTTTGCCTTATTCCTACCAGCTGTGTCTTTCCTCCGAGTCAAGGAAGAATGAGGTCACTTTTCTGACCCCCAATATTCAGATTGCAGACAATATTCTTTGGAACAACACATCTGCTGTGCCTATCCTTAATAATGGAGAAAATAATTCAAATTCTGAGATGGAGAGAACAGACCAGGTATATCTTATTATTTTACTTCTGCAACACATTATCTTATATTGGGTTGATGCAACTGTTTTATTTATTGGACTTTTGATCTCTATCAACAGGAATGGGGAGGGGCTTGATGGTTATTTTAAGCAGAAAATATACTTGTACCACTTCCCAAAGTTTTCCCTGTTTCTTGTTATCTTTGTGACCTATATTATTACCTCTTGTTATTCTGTGGTTTGGAATACGATTTTGAATGTTTTTAAACCTCTTAAGTAAAAGTAATCTCTGGATATATATTGAATTATTTCATAAGAAGCCCTAAAAGAGCATTTTATCATTTATTTAATCTTTTTCTCAGTTATCTTCTTTTTATCTTCTATATTTATAAGAAGTTAAATATACATTTTTTCAAATTAAGATTCCCGTCCCCAGATTATAAAATATTGTATCTTCTTCATTTGCAGTACTAACACTCTGGCACCAGTTTGGAAAAAAAAGGGGGGAATTTCTTGAAGTGGCCTCACACATTAAATTCTATGGCAAAACTAGAGTTTACATCTTTGGAGGAAGGTCATGAGCCTCTTGTGGCGCAGAGTGGTAAGGCAGCGATATTCTGTCTGAAGCTGTCTGCCCATGAGGCTGGGAGTTCGATCCCAGCAGCCGGCTCAAGGTTGACTCAGCCTTCCATCCTTCCGAGGTCGGTAAAATGAGTACCCAGCTTGCTAGGGGGTAAACAGTAATGACTGGGGAAGGCACTGGCAAACCACCCCGTATTGAGTCTGCCATGAAAACGCTGGAGGGCGTCATCCCAAGGGTCAGACATGACCCAGTGCTTGCACAGGAATACCTTTACCTTTACCATGAAATCTACCTTTGCTTACTAAACTAATTATCTTAAGGAACACATATGCATTTCCTTTCTTGCTGCCAGTATGCTGTGTGCAGCACCAATTTGCCAGCTAGTCCCCCTTCCTTTTATAAAATATCGTCTCTTCTAGTGGGCACTTTGTCTTCTGTTTCTTTATCCATGGCATTCTAATTGATTCCATCAATGGATTTCATTGGGCAGAGATGGTACACTGCAGTGCTACTTCTGGCAGAACATTTGCATATGATATTTGTTGTATACTATTGGTGTACAGGATGTTATAGAATTTCATAAGCTGGTATAGGCAGGTCCCTGCTCTCAAGATGATTACAATCTGAGATCAACTATGGGGAAGATAACAGAGGGACAAGGGACAAATGTGAGTAAATGCAGTTACATGTGTTTAAACTGAATTACCAGTGTTGATATGGCATACTCTTCTACAGATTTGGATCAACACATAATATTATCTACCAAAACTCTGGAAATTAAGTGCTGTGAAGTGTGAATTATGCCTATGGAAGTTGAACATTTTGGGTGAGCTATTGTCCCTGTGTTTATGCAAGTAGAAATAGGCGTCCATGCAGTGCTTAAACTTTATGGATCCACGGAAAGCTAACCTACCTTTAATTAGGGTCTCTTTAGCTATAATTTTTGAAAAACTATAAAAGGACAAACTGAAAGGGTTCTGATATGGTGTTTCCTATGCATTTAATTAAGAGTTCTGTACTCCATCCCAATGGAAAAACATGGGAATGTTATTGCATGTTCCTAAAGCATCCAGCCTACCAAACCCCAGCCAGCCCTGATGGTGAGGATGCTAGCACTCAGAGCATATGCAGGTTCTGTCTAGAGCTTGGAGAAATTTTGGTAATGATTGGTGCAGAGCACTCATACATATCAAAGACTATGGGGCTGCCAGGATAAAGGAAGACACCAAATAGCACCTGGGTCTTGTTACCAGATACCCAAACCATATGTGTCCCTTCATCCATCCACTTCTTGGTCCATCCACCCAACGTCTTAGGCCACAACCTGAAGTACAAGATAATGGGAACAGAATTGATCCCAGGAAGCTTCTCCCAGGTGGAAGAGTGGCACATGTATACACTTACAATACTCAGTCCTAAACATTTCAGTTGAGTTTGAATGGGAGATGGGAATCTCATTCATGCTGCCATTCATGCTGAAGAAAAAAAAATGTGATTCTTAAATGTCTCTTTCCAGTAAGAATTAATTGAAAGGGAAAAAAGATTACTGTTGGATTTCTACATTTTGCAAACTTTCCCAGTTAACTGACCCAGAGCATGTTCCAGCTTTTTCATTGGTTGGCTTGTTCTCATATTTACCTTTGTTCTTTACTTGTCTGCAGCAACAACAAAAGCAATTCAAAACTTACTGGGGAAGCTTTGGATGCCCTCCAATTTTGTGTATGTGTTAGTATTCATTCATTCATTCATTCATTCATTCATTCATTCGTTCATTCGTTCATACTTTGATTTTTACCCCGCCACTCTCAACAATGTCGTCTCGTGTCGGCTTACAATATAAAATAAGAATACACAATATAACCCACATTCTCATTGCCACTCTTATGCATCCACAATGTATCTAGTAGTACCCCTGGTAGTCATATTTCATAGCAGTATCACAGGAGGTTTTAAGGGGGCTTTATTTTACTTACAGTAGTTCAAGGTATAATAGCTTGCTATTTAGCATTCATGCCCTTATGTGCACCTGGGCCTGTGCTTTAGTGACAAAAGAAATCTAGTGTATTTATTGCTATTTTGTTTTTCAATAGAAATGTCTGGTGTAATGTAGATCAGAGGAAACAATTCCATCATTTGAGGGATGTTCAATATATGAATATTTAAAGGGTTTTCTGTAATGGAATTGGTTGTGGTTTTTCACTTGTGCTTGTTTTACTTTATTGATACTGCTGCTTAATCATACTATATATAACACAAAACAAGTAATTTCAAGTACCATACCACACTTGATGTACTAGATTTAATTACTTGAGTAAAAAAAAATTGGTAGTGCCAACACAATTCCTAAATCCACACCTGCCTTACTTGATGTTAGCAACCCCTCATTATTACAAATTCACCTAGCCCTGCAAAATATTCCACCTTCTATTAAGCAACCCTCCAAAGCTTCAACCTGTCCAGAAGTTTAGTAGTTTTTCACTTATAATAATGTTTGAACAGGAGAGAAACCTCTCGAGATACATGGGTGGATTTATATTCAGGAATCTCTACTTAATGTTCATGTTTTTAATATTTGTTCAATCTGTTCAATCGGTTTGTTCAATCGGTTCCTCACCCTTGTCATCTCAGGCTAGAAGAACATTCCGTAATTTGTGAAAATAAGGTATTAGATCTAAACAAGTATGAGTGGAAGGGAAAGATTTGGAGATGCTGTTCCACAGGCACTAGCACAAGAGTACCTGCAGCTCTGTAACAACTAGGATCTATCAAAAGAGTTGTGCTTCTGCTTGTGTAAGCTCTTATGAAAGCAGATGAATGTTCTGTATTTAGTTTCATTTTTTCATGCACTGCTTTAGAGCAAAGTGTAAAATTGTTCTTATTTGAGTCGTAGACACCTTCTGCAGAGACTGGGTTAACTTTAGAAATAGCCCATTTGGGGTAGAATGTTGGGTGGAATGAAAGTGTGGTTTGTGAAAAGTGGACTCCAAAGAAGAAGGCAAAGTGAGTAAAGCATCATGTTCTTTGCTTACTGACAGCGTTCCCACCCAGTCTTTTGGCCATTTTTCTCGGGCTCAATAATGTCATTGATGTTTGCAATTTTATGCCAATAAAGGTACTCTGAATCTGAATCTAATGTCATTGATGGGCTGTGGTTCAGTGGTAGATCATGTGCTTTGTATGTAAAACATCCTGAGTTCAGAAAGCCTCTAGTTAAAAGGACCAGATACTGGATAATATGAAAGACCTCTACTTGATATCCTGGAGAGCTGATGCCATTCAGACCAGAGAAGACTAACCTTGAGAAACCAATGGTCTAATTCAGTAGAAGGCAGCTTCATGTGTCCATGTACTAAATCAAGATACTAAAACTTGACTGAAGTATCTGAAGAAATAAATTTTCTTGGGTAGCAACTGTATCCTTAGAAGTCCCAGTTGCGTATTTCCACAAGCACAGTCTTTAAAATAGTATAGGGAATCTGAGATGGCCTAAATTTCCTTAATATAGTTTGTTCCTCATTCCTTATAAACAGTAATATGTCTCATAAAATTCCATGAAATGAGTTTTAAAGTTGCATTTCCATTTCCACAAAATATTCTGTCATGTTGGGTATCCGTTGTATTAATTTCCTGTAGATCCCAAATAACAGAAAAGGACAGTAGTTTGTGCTATTTGGCTAAACCTGTTTTGGATGGATATGGTCACTCCACAAGTAAAACAAAACATAATGTAGATATACTATCAACAAAGCCAGAAAACTTTCTTCCCCAATTGAATAAAATTGTTCTCTATGTAGAAGCTTCAGAAAAAAACAAAAAGCAACTCTGGCAATTTTCTCCTAAGACGCAGAGTGTCGCTGTTGGCCAATGCAGCTCTCATATAGGCACTGGGAATCTACTGAACAATGCTTCCAGCACTGCGGCTGCTCATTCTAGGAATGTAGAGAGGAATACAGGAGACAACAGAGACAAGCCTCGGAAAAAAAAAATTACAACATACAGAAATTCAGCAAAAACCAGTGGCACTTGTAAGCTGGGGATCTTTTACTGGGGATCTATCTGGGGATCTTGTCCTGGGAACTGGAAACACCTCAGCTGATCAAGATACTCAAGAAGAAAAAGCAAGCTTCTCCAACTGAAGGATGAATGGCAGACACAAAGAGAAGAGTGGATCAGTAAGGTTATTGTTTCTCTTATTATTATCTATGTTCAACAAGACAGCTTCAGAGCAGATTCAGTATTCAATCCCTGAGGAAATGGAGAAAGGATCCATAGTAGGGAATCTGGCCAAAGATTTAGGAATTAGTCCTGGAAAAATAGCAAATCGTAATCTGCATGTCCTTTCTCTAGATAAAAAGCAATATTTCACTATCAGTGCAGAAAATGGGAAACTGTATGTAAATGATAGAATAGACAGAGAAGAAATATGTGGGGAAACTGTATTTTGCCTTATTAATTTTGAAGTGATGGCTGAAAATCCCATGAATATTTACCATGTAACTGTAGCAATCCAGGATATTAATGATAACACCCCACGTTTCTTAAATGAAGATATCAGGCTAGAACCAAGTGAATTAACTTTGCCAGGTGACCGATTTGTTCTTGGGTATGCTGAAGATCCAGATGTTGGAAAGAATGCTCTCCAGAGTTATCATCTCATGCCCAATCAGTATTTCACACTGGAAACTAGAGAGAAAGAAGATGGAAATAAATATGCAGAATTAGTATTGAGTAAACAGTTGGATCGAGAAAGTGAAAGCAGTTTCCATATAACTGTTATGGCTGTGGATGGAGGAAAGCCTGTCAAAACAGGGACAGCCAAAATATGGGTTAATGTCATTGATGTCAATGACAACCCGCCTGTTTTTGCGCAAGAAGTGTACAAGGCCAGCGTGAAAGAAAATTCCCCCAAAGGATCTTCAGTGGTACAGGTTAAAGCCACTGACAGAGATGAAGGTTCTTATGGCCAGATCATCTATAGTTTTAGTAGTATTGTTAAAAGTGATCGCCAGAAATTTTATTTAGATCCACAGGATGGGACAATCACAGTTATAGAAACACTGGACTTTGAGGAAACACAGAAATATTCTGTAGCAGTAGAAGCCAAGGATGGGGGTGGATTAGTGGCTCACTGCAATGTTGAAATAAAGATAATAGACGAGAATGACAACGCCCCAGAAATTGTCCTTGTTTCATCATCCAGCCCAATACCTGAAGATTCTGCATCTGGGACTCTGGTAGCTCTTGTCCATGTAAAAGACAGAGACTCGGGAGAAAACGGAAATATAGCTTGTAATTTATTAAGTAATTTGCCATTTCAAATTGTCTCAACATCCAGTAACTACTATAAGGTCCTAACAGATGGTGCTCTGGACAGGGAAAATACTCCCGAGTATAATATCACAATCACAGCTACAGACAATGGCAATCCTCCTCTTTCTACACTCAAGACCATTTCAGTGCAGATCTCTGACATCAATGATAATCCTCCAGCCTTTGAAAAGCCTTCCTATACTGCCCATGTGCCAGAGAATAACCCCTCTGGAGCCTCCATTTTCAGGGTCAAAGCCTCAGACCCAGATCTGGACCGCAATGCACGAATCATTTACTCCATCCAAAAGAGCAACATTGAGGACCTGCCTATCTCTTCTTATGTCTCCATTAATTCTGAGACTGGAATTATTTATGCACAGCGCTCCTTTGACTATGAACAATTCAGGGAGTTCCAACTCCAAGTGAAGGCCCAAGATGGAGGTTCCCCTCCTCTGAACAATAACGTCACAGTGAAAGTCTTTATTGTGGACCAGAATGACAACAGCCCTCAGATCCTCTACCCTTCCCCAGGGGTGGAAGGCTCAGCCTTGTTTGAGATGATCCCTCGGACAGCTGATGCAGATTATCTGGTGACCAAGGTGGTAGCAGTGGATGCTGACTCTGGACACAACGCCTGGCTCTCCTACCACCTGCTACAGGCCACTGAGCCAGGGCTCTTCACAATTGGGCACCATACTGGAGAGATCAGGACATCCCGGACTTTTTTAGAAAGGGATGCTGTGAAGCAGAGGGTGGTCATCTTAGTGAAGGATAATGGGCACCCATCACTCTCTGCTACAGTGACTCTGAACATGGTGTTTGCGGAGAACTTCCAGGAGGCTCTTCCAGAAATGAAGAACCAATCCATCACCCCTGACTACCAGTCTGACCTGCAGTTCTATCTGGTGTTGGCCCTGGCTTTGATCTCCTTCTTTTTCCTCTTGACGGTGATTCTGGCCATTCTGATGAAGCTTCGAAAAGCCGGGAGTCCCAAATTCTTACAGTGCTTTGGTCCTGTTCCCCATTCAAACAATGGTATTATATTTCCACCCAACTATGAAGAGGGGACATTGCCTTATTCTTATCAAGTTTGCTTATCATCTGAATCTCGGATACAGGAGTATGCATTTCCTACAAGCAGTGCTCCAACAACTGAGGACATTTCTTCTATGAATAAATTTGAAGCACTTTTGACAGCCAGTGAGAGTAATGTCCTTAATTGTGACATGGATAGATCTGAGATGGTGAGTTTATTTTGAGCAGTACCTCATTTTTTCACTGTAAACTTTTTCAGTGATTGCACGGTCATAAGTAAATTACTTTCCCCTACAGGCAACCAGTATATTTGAATTTTGTAGCTTCTTATTGATCCTGTCAAAATTTGGCTTTTTACTGAAGGATACGTATGCTTTGAATGCCTCAGAGTCATGGTTTTTGATCAGTAGGTTTTCCCAAGGTATGTCATGTTTCTCTTGTTTTATACCCTTCTTGAATAATACAATTACAACTAGTAATGGTAATGTGTGAGGCCAGTTCAGTAAATCTCTACAGTATACATTTATATATTAATAGTTATGGATGTCTTTTGTTTTGAAGAAGAGTTGGTTCTTAGATGCCGCTTTTCTGTACCCAAAGGAGTCTCAAAGTGGCTTACAGTCACCTTCCCTTTCCTCTCCCAACAACAGACCCTGTGAGGGAGGTGAGGCTGAGAGAGCCCTGATATTGCTGAAGAAGAAGAAGAGTTGGTTCTTACATCTGTATGTGGATTTCTGACATTTTATGTGATTGATAATGCTGTTTGTGGCCAACTGATGCAAACATGACATTAAAAACGGCATTAATATAATGGGGAAAATACTATGAAGAAAGAAACAATGACACAAATTATGTGGAAAAATACCATTTGGGTTTGTGGGGGAAAATATGAAGTTTAGTCACTTTGAATTGCTTTATTAGTTACAATTTAAAGAAGAATTTGGCACACATTGCTATTTTTGGTGAAAGAACTGTTCTTCTGCTTTAATGTTTAGTTCTTCCTTCACTGTTGATTCAGGGACTAAGCAGGTCTACTCGGAATCATATTGCAGTTTATTTAGTTGGTCCTACTCTTTGAAAAGGGATCTTAGGACAGCAGCCCAAGTACATATAAGCTTCTGAAATGGGGTCAATGTTATTTTCCTTGTTGGAACTCCTAAATTTACTCTTGTACCTTAAAGAGGCTATCCGTGCACTACTCAGAGAACAATTGATATCAAGTATGTGGCTGAGTAATAGCTCATTTATTTTTTTAGAGTACAGGTAGGGATACCATAGACCATTCTGGAGTTAGTGGTAATCATAGATATAAATTGAGAAAATGGCAGCTGCAGAATGTGGACTCTGTGGGGCTATATCCCTGCAGAGCTCTCCCCTCAAACCCTGCCATCCCTAAACACTGTTTCCAAAACTCTATTTCCTAAACTTGTGTTGGCCACCCTTACTATAAAGCTGATACTACTCCGTGTTGTCAAGTATAACATCCATACAACAGGCTTCTGTAGATCATTCATAACCATAAAATGTTAAGCCCTTTCTATTGATTTCTCCTCTAATCAATGCCTTGATTTAGGTATTGCACATACAATGGCAAATTGTCAAAACTGGTTGTCAAGTCTGGATATCGTTTGAGATAGTTTGGAATGTAAAATAACAAATAAAAGAGATCCAGAAAGAATGAAGAAAAATCATGAGAGTACTTTCCAAAGAAGAATCATTTTTGCATTTAAAAAACATATTTCATAAATGTGTGTGTGTGTGGGGGGGTAACCTACAAATTTTTGGTAACATTCTGTGAGAAGAGAATGGCTGTTCTGGATGGTAGACCTTTTCTGTTTAGAAATTTGGTCACACCTGTGTTTCTGGTTAATACTCTCTACTTTTGATTGATTAATGAATTAATTAACTTAGTGATTAACTTACTTATTTATATTTATATACCGGCCTTCCTTTCGGCTCAGGGTGGTTTACATTGCAAATAAATAGCAATACAATACAAGTTCTTGGCATCAGAGACTAAAAGTGAAATCCTTAGCAGATCTAATCAGAATCCTATTCAAGTCTATTCAGCTAGTCCTACACCTTGAAAAGTGCTTAGGATCGCAGTGTAACTCTGCACAAGCTTCCAAACTTGGGAACCATGCTGTTTCTCATAATGGGAATCCTAAATTCACTTTGCTATCTTAAAGGGCCTATTAATGCAGTGCACAGAAAACAGATGGGAGATCTGGTGCTGAGTAAGTACTAGATTACTTTTGAGGGTACATAAAGATACGCTAAACTATTCTGGAACAATCACATATAAACAGCAACATCCCAATACTGCAGCAAGAAATATGCCTGGATGACAATGCAGAGATTTCCACACTTTGAAGATGATTATTTAGGAAGAAAGACTTGTCATGATTGGAAAAGTAACATCAGCTTTTATAACTAGACAGGATAAAGCAAAAGAACTTGGATAGTTTTTTTTTTTACATATTCCCAGCTACTCAGTTACACAGACAGGGGGATATTTCTTACTAAACATAGTCTTCAATCTTTGTTTGTAATCCACCAAAATACCTGTCTTTTTAATTACATTTCTATTTTAAACCAAATGGAAAAAGCAGCCATTGCAGTTCTCTGCATGAGCCTCAGAGTGTCGCTGTTGACCAATATCATAGCTAGATGGAGAATGAAAAGCTACAGATACTTGCTACAGTTCCTATTCCTTCACCAGTGCCATGCAGATCGGGGAACTAAAACACAAAGGCAGAGAAGCATTCAAGAGCCAAAAAGAGCTGTTGCCTGTACAGAATAAGAAAAAAGAGAGATCATTCTTCCTAAGATTTCCTGCAACTTAAAGAAGATCTGGCCTGTCTGGAGGGGAAAGAGGCAGCTAATTTGTCCTGGATCCAGATGGACAGAAAGCACAGAGGGAGTGGCCGAGCACTCAGAAGGCAAGTACTGCTTCTCTCTTTCTTGTCCTTCTGCAGCTGGACTGCCTCAGAGCAGATTCAGTATTCCATTCCTGAAGAGATGCCAAAGGGCTCTATTGTGGGTAACCTTGCCAAGGATTTGGGTCTGAATGCCAGAGAATTAGCACAGCGTAATCTACATGCTGTGTCTGTGGATGATAGGCAGTATTTCAGTATCAGTGCAGAAAATGGAAAACTCTATGTAAATGAGAGAATAGACAGGGAAGGGATTTGTGACACAACTGCACTTTGTCTTGTTAATTTTGAGGCAGTGGTTGAAAACCCCCTGAATATTTTTCATATAACTGTAGTGATTCAAGACATTAATGATAATGCACCATATTTTGAAAATGGAAACATCAGATTAGAAATAATTGAATCCAGTTTACCAGACACAAGATTTCTTCTTGAGAAAGCTGAAGATCCTGATATTGGTATGAACTCTCTTCAGAATTATCAGATCAACCCCAACCAGTATTTCACTGTGGAAGTTAAAGAGAATAAAGATGGGAGAAAAATTGCAGAGTTAGTACTGCAGAAGCCATTGGATCGTGAAAGGGAACAGTCTTTCCAATTGACTCTTGTAGCAATAGATGGCGGAGAACCCAAAAAAACTGGCACTGCTCAAATATGGATTAATGTCACTGATGCTAATGACAATTTCCCCATATTCACACAAGAACTTTATAAGGTCAGTTTGAAGGAAAATGTACCTGTTGGTTCATTTGTGCTCCAGATTGTGGCCTCTGATGACGATGAAGGTCCAAATGCCCAAATCACATACCAATTCAGGAACATTCCACTAAATGGCCTACAGAAATTCAGCCTGGATCCCAGGAATGGAACAATAACTCTAACGGGGCCACTAGACTTTGAAGAAACCAAAGAATATGGCATGCGTATAGCAGCAAAAGATGGAGGAGGGTTAGTAACTCATTGCAACATTGAAATAAAAGTTCTTGATGAGAATGACAACTCCCCAGAGGTGAATATTGTTTCTCTGTTTAACCCAGTCCCTGAAGATTCTCTTTCTGGAACACTAATTGCCTTGATCAATGTAAAAGACAAAGATACTGGGGAAAATGGGAAAGTTACATGCAATTTAGAAAAGCATTTACCTTTCAAGATTATACCCTCTTCTAATAATTACTATAAGCTGCAGACAGACAGTCCCTTAGACCGGGAAAAACATTCTGAATACAATATCACAATTACAGCAACTGATGAAGGGACACCTGCTCTCTCCACACATAAAACCATCTCATTACTTATTTCAGACATCAATGACAATTCCCCCTCTTTTGAGAAATCTTCCTACACCATCTATGTGCCAGAAAACAACCCTTCTGGTGCTTCCGTTTTCTCTGTCAAAGCCTCAGACCCAGACATGGACCAAAACTCACGGATCACATATTCCATCCTCCACAGCAACATCAAAGAGCTCCCCATCTCTTCATACATCTCCATTAACTCTGAGACTGGAGCTCTCTATGCCCAGAGGGCCTTTGACTATGAACAGTTCAGAGAGTTCCAGCTTCAAGTGAAGGCCCAAGATGGCGGTTCTCCCCCTCTCAGCAGCAACGTCACAGTGAGGGTGTTCATCATGGATCGGAATGACAACAGCCCACAGATCCTGTCCCCTTCCCAAGAAGCCAAGGGCTCGGCCTTATTTGAGATGGTGCCCCGTTCAGCTGAGGCAGGATATCTGGTCACAAAGGTGGTGGCGGTGGATGCTGATTCTGGACACAACGCCTGGCTTTCCTACCACATCATCCAAGCCACGGAACCGGGTTTCTTCATGGTTGGTTCTCACACTGGTGAGATCAGGACATCAAGGGCCTTTGTGGAGAAAGATGCTGCCAAACAGAAGCTGGCCATTTTGGTGAAGGATAACGGGCAGCCATCTCTCTCAGCCACTGTGACGCTGAACCTGGTGTTTGCTGAGAACTTCCAGGAGGCCCTTCCAGAAATGAAAAACCAACCCATCAGTTCTGACTATCAGTCTGACCTGCAGTTCTACCTGGTGCTGGCCTTGGCTTTGATGTCCTTCTTGTTCCTCCTGACAGTGATTCTGGTCGTTCTGATGAAGCTTCGACGATCGGGAAATCCCAAATTCCTGCAATGCTTTGCTCCAGTTCCTCATTCAAAGGCTGGAGCAATCTTCCCTCCAAACTTTGAAGATGGGACTTTGCCTTATTCCTACCAGCTGTGCCTTTCCTCTGAGTCAAGGAAGAATGAGTTCACTTTCCTGACCCCCAATATTCAGATTGCAGACAATATTCTTTGGAACAACACATCTGCTGTGCCTATCCTTAATAATGGAGAAAATAATTCAAATTCTGAGATGGAGAAAACAGACCAGGTATATCTTATCATTTTCCTTTTGCAACACATTATTTTATAAATGAGGTGATGCAACTGCTTTATTTGTTGGACTTTTGCTGTCTGTCTATCAAACAGGAAACCTGTGCATATGGAGGGCATGATGGTTGTTTTACCTTAGGGGGAAAAAAACCACACACACACACCACTTCCCCGAAATTTCCTTCTTTTCTTGTTACTTTTGTGCTCTTTGGTGAATCCTCTCCAACCTTTCTCACCTTACTATGAGATTCTGTGGTTTTGAAAGGAATTTTTGATTAAAAGTCACTTATAAAAGTAATATGGATGCTAAGGTATATACTGTAGCATTTCAGAGGAAGCCACAAAAGCGCATTTTGATCTTGTATTTCAATGATCCATTTTCTCTATGGTCTACTTTTTATTTTCACATTCATAGAAAGTAAAATGTACATTTCCTCAAGTTAATATTCTTATCTCCTGGTTGTAAAATGCTTTGTTATACCCCCCAAATTTTGCAATACTAACACTCTGTCACAGGTTTGCTGAACTGATGGGGTGTTTTGCAGTGGTCACACACAGTTTGTAGTCTATGGTACGGCTTTTATGTGCAGATAAAAATGGTTTATTCTGAAATCCATTGTGGAAAAGATAATACAGGGGAAAGGGACAAACATGAGTAAATGCAATTAAACTTACTTAAATTGGATCACAGTTTGGGGTATGGATTACTCTGCTAAACATTTAGATAAAGGCTTCTAACAGAAGCCTGAAAATTAAGTGCTATAAAACAGGCAAAAATGAATGAACTGGGATGGGTGGATCCCAGTGAAGAGACAAATATAGAATAGTACAGACGCACTGGGAAACCAATATGGCAATAAAAAAATATCCAAATTGGACTTATATAGAGTCATCTCTCTTCAGTTTCAGTTATTCTTTAATTCTTATTTCATACAAGTCTCGACGAGTTTTGCCTACAGCTTTTTCAAGGGACAGTTTTTATATTTAAGGACCAACTTCAACTTTATTAACTTCAACTTTATTGGATATTTTTTATTGCCATATTGGTTTCCCAGTGTGTCTGTACTATTCTATAAAACAGGCAAGGCTGTGATATTCACCATTATGACCCTTCCTTCCTTCCTTCCTTCCTTCCTTCCTTCCTTCCTTCCTTCCTTCCTTCCTTCCTTCCTTCCTTCCTTCCTTCCTTCCTTCCTTCCTTCCTTCCGATTTCTAATCTGCCACTCCTGGCAATGCCATCTCATGGTGGCTTACGGCAATTTAAAATACAATATTTATAATATAACCAACATTAAAACCCCCAAAATAGCTCAATACTATAAAATACATCTCAGCGGCATCAATAACAATCTGCAACCATCTCAGTGTTCTTCTCTGACTGTGGAAAGAATTTAGATTTAGAAGTTTCAAAGTTTCGAGGAGGGGCCCAAGGCGACACTGTCACTATGCAAGCACTATGTTAGCACTGTTATTCTCAGAAGCTGACTACTGTTATTCTCTGATTGCATACTTTTAAACAAGTGACTTCAGTTTTCTATTCAGAAGATCTGAAGAATGGGAGGGGCACTTTTATATGTCAAAGTCAGGGGTAGTCAGACTGCGGCCCTCCATATGTCCATGGACCACAATTCCCAGAAGCCCCTGCCAGCGAATGCTGGCAGGGGCTCCTGGGAATTGTAGTCCATGGACATCTGGAGGGCCGCAGTTTGACTACCCCTGGTCAAAGTCTATGGGGCTGCAGGGATAGAGGACCAAGAGCTTCTGGGTCTTGTTATCAGGTCCTGCCCCCAAACCATAAACCTCTGTTTGGTCCATCCACTCAGCGTTTTGAGGCTCAGCCTGATTTATAGGATAATAGGGACCTATCCCAGGGGCCTTCTTTTGTGTGGAAGAGTGGTGTGTGCACTTACAATACACTGAAGGCCAGGATAGTGCCCTTGATTTATATGCATGTTTTTCTTACCCTTTGGGGTAAGTTGGAATGAAGTAATAGATTTCATTTAATGAGGAAAAACTATCATTTTTTAATGACTCCTTCAAAAATCTCCCAGTTAACTAAAACAGGGTGTGTACTAACCTTTTCATTAGTTGCTTTGGTCTCAGATACCTGGTTTTACTAGTCTGCTGCAAAAACTAAGGCATTCCAGCACTTATTAAGGATGCTTTCAATGTCCTCCCAAGCACGTGTGGTTGTTGTTTGCCTCATGTGTATGGAGGGAACTGTCATCCCAAAAGAGTCCCATTGATCCATTATCCTATATTGTTATCAACCTTTAATGGCGATGGCTAAGGTCTGGTGCTGAAATACTTCCCAGCCCTTCTACCTGCACTCATTTAAAATGAGAGGCCCATCTGTTTGAACTATACATTCACTGCCATTCTTAGGCATCCACAATGTTAGTAAACCTACTAGTACCCATAGAATGTCATCTTGGTATTACAGGAGGTTTTGAAAAGGGGTTTATCAGGCTTGCAGCATTTCAAGCAGTAGCAGCCTGCTATTTAGTATTCATGCCCTTATGTAAACTTGATCCTGTGTTTAGTCCAGTAGAAATGTTTTATAGTAGACGAGAGGCAATAAGAAGAAGAGTCAGTTTTTATACCCAGATTTTCACTGCCCAAAGGAGTCTCAAAGCTGCTTACAATTGCCTTCCCTTCCTCTCCCCACAACAGACACCCTGGGAGGTAGGTGGGGCTGAGAGAGCTTGGACTGAACAGCTCTGTGAAAACAGCTCTGACAGGATTGTGACTAGCCCAAGGTCACCCAGCTGGCTGCATGGAGGAGTGGGGCATCAAGCTGATGCTTACATTTAGCCTCAAATGTATAGTGGTAAAAATCAAGAAGACCTGTGTTAATTTGAGTTTTCTTTATTTAAAGATTTTTTAAAGAAGGGGAAGGTGCTTGACTCAACTAGATGCTCTTTGATGTTTTGCAGTTAATGATCATGCTGTCATCTTTATAACTGCTGTATTGTATATGTTTTGGTATGGCTTGTCAAATAACGAATAAATAGAGCAAAATGAAATAGGGAATATGAAAGCATAAAAAGTTGATATCCTTATATATTGAATTATTCATGTCTTATAAATAGTAACACGTCTCAAAATATTCCATGATAATCACAGAAAAAGACTGCAAAACCACTTCCCCAAAACATTATTCCATGCTTCACATCCCGAGTATGGATTATGTGTTGAGCACCTGTTAAAAAACAGGCAGATGCTGGGAAATTACCTGAATGGCAGCTGTTAGAAGTAGCAAAATAAACACATACGAAAATGTAGATTATATATCTACAAAGCCAGAAAATGTTTCATCTTCCTTACCTGAAAACAGATTATTCTTTACATATAAGTTTCAGGAATAGATAAAAGCCATTCTTGCAGTTCCCTGCCTGAAACGCAGAGTGTCGCTGTTGGCCAATGCAGCACTCATGGAGGAGCTGGGAATTCACTGAACGATGCTTCCAGCAGAGTGGCTGCTCATTCTCAGAATACGGATCAGGGAAACAGCAGCCAAGAGAGACGTGCAAGCCTTGGGAAAGGAAAAATATTACAAAATATATAAATTCTGCAGAATCCTGGGATATTGATCTGCTTCCTGGCTGTGGATCTTGTATTGTGATGGCAATTTGAAAAGATCTCAGCTGATCAAGATACTCAAGAAGAAGAAAAGGCAAGCTTCTCACCCAGAAGGATGAACGGCAGACACAAGGAGAAGACAGGATCAGTAAGGTTATGGTTCCTCTTCTTATTGTCTATGTTCTATGAGACTGTTTCAGAGCAGATTCAGTATTCAATCCCTGAAGAAATGGAGAAAGGGTCCTTGGTAGGGAATCTGGCCAAAGATTTAGGACTTAGCCCCAGTGAAATAGCAACTCACAATCTGCATGTCCTCTCTCTAGATAAAAAGCAGTATTTCACTATCAATGCAGAAAATGGAAAACTGTATGTAAATGATAGAATAGATAGAGAGGGAATATGTGGGGAAACTGTATTCTGCCTTATAAATTTTGAAGTCATGGCTGAGAATCCCATGAATATTTACCATGTAACTGTAGCAATCCAGGATATTAATGATAACACTCCACACTTCTTAAATGAAGATATCAGACTAGAACCAAGTGAATCAACTTTGCCAGGAGCTCGATTTGTTGTTGGGCATGCTGAAGATCCAGATGTTGGAAGTAATTCTCTCCAGAAATACCAGCTGTCATCCAATCAATATTTCATACTGGAAACAAAAGAGAGGGTAGATGGTAATAAATATGCAGAATTAATACTCAATAAACAGCTTGATCGAGAAAGTGAAAGCAGTTTCCATATAACCCTCCTGGCTGTGGATGGAGGGAAACCTGCCAAAACTGGCACAGCCAAAATCTGGGTTAATGTCATTGATGTCAATGACAACCCACCTGTTTTTGCACAAGAAATCTACACTGTCAGCTTGAACGAAAATGCTCCCAAAGGATCTTCAGTGGTACAGGTTAAGGCCACTGATAGAGATGAAGGGTCCTATGGGCAGATCAGCTATAGCTTTAGCAGTATTGCTGAAAGTGCTAGCAAATTGTTTTTACTGGATCCTCAAAATGGGACGATAATGGTAATGGAAATGCTGGACTTTGAGGTCAAAGATAAATACACTATGGCAGTGGAAGCCAAAGATGGGGGTGGGTTAGTGGCTCACTGCAATGTTGAAATAAAGATAATAGACGAGAATGACAATGCCCCAGAAATCATTGTCGTCTCAACTTCCAGCCCCATATCTGAAGATTCTGCACCTGGGACACTAGTAGCTCTTATCAATGTAAAAGACGGAGATTCAGGAGAAAGTGGAAACATATTATGTCATGTCTTAGGCAATTTGCCATTTCAAATTGTGTCAACATCCAGTAACTACTATAAGTTGCTTACAGATGGTGATCTGGACAGGGAAAATACTCCTGAGTACAATATCACCATCACAGCTACAGACAAGGGCAATCCTCCCCTTTCTACACTTAAAACCATTTCAGTGAAGATCTCTGATATCAATGATAACCCTCCAGCCTTCGAAAAGCCTTCCTATACTGCCTATGTACCTGAAAACAACCCTTCTGGAGCCTCCATGTTCAGGGTCAAAGCCTCTGATCAAGATCTGGATCGCAATGCACAAATCACTTATTCCATTCAAAAGAGCAGCATTGAGGATCTGCCTATCTCTTCTTATGTCTCCATTAACTCTGAGACAGGAATTATTTATGCACAGCGCTCCTTTGACTATGAACAATTCAGGGAGTTCCAACTCCAAGTGAAGGCCCAAGATGGAGGTTCTCCTTCTCTCAGCAGCATTGTCATGATGAAAGTGTTTATTGTGGACCAGAATGACAACAGCCCTCAGATCCTCTACCCTTCCCCAGGAGTGGAAGGCTCAGCCTTATTTGAGATGATCCCTCGGACAGCTGATGCAGATTATCTGGTGACCAAGGTGGTAGCAGTGGATGCTGACTCTGGACACAATGCCTGGCTCTCCTACCACCTGCTACAGGCCACTGAGCCAGGGCTCTTCACAATTGGGCACCATACTGGAGAGATCAAAACATCCCGAACTTTTTTAGAAAGGGATGCTTTGAAGCAGAGGGTGGTCGTTTTAGTGAAGGATAATGGGCACCCATCGCTATCTGCTACAGTGACTCTGAACATGGTATTTGCGGAGAACTTCCAGGAGGCCCTTCCAGAAATGAAGAACCAATCCATCGGTCCTGACTACCAATCCGATCTGCAGTTCTATCTGGTGCTAGCTTTGGCTGTGATCTCATTCTTGTTCCTCTTGACCGTTATTCTGGCCATTTTGATGAAGCTTCGAAAATCAGGGAATCCCAAGTTCCTCCAGTGTTTTGGTCCTGTCCCCCATTCAAACAATGGTATCATATTTCCCCCCAACTATGAAGAGGGGACTTTGCCTTATTCTTATCAAGTTTGTTTATCATCTGAATCCCGGATACAGGAATATGCCTTTCCAACAAACAATGTTCAAACTGCAGAGAACATGTATTTTAAGGACAATTCTGAGGCACTTTTGACAGTCAGTGAAGGAAATATCATTAATTGTGAGGTGGATAAATCTGATACGGTGAGTTTCCTTTAAGGCGTACCTCTTTTTCATTGTAGACATTTTAATTGTAAGCATGTTGAGTTGTTATTTTTATGCCATTGATATGCCAGTGATAGCCAACTGATGTAAGCATGACCTTAAAAATCATGTACGTTTAATGTGAAAAAGTACTAAGAGGAAAGAAACGATGACCCAAAAATAAAGCAGGATTGCCAGCTGGTTAGAAAGTAAAAAATGGGGGACAACACAATACCATTTCAGGGGGAAACCAGAACTCTACCATAGAGTTTCTGTTGAATCCTATTATCATGCTAACAGATTCTTCTTTTTTGTGCTACCCTACCAAGTGGCAGTGGTGGTCAATGACCACTGGCCAGGAGTTTCCCCATCATAACTGCAACCTGGCCACCTTACCTAGTGGCTTTGATTCACACAAGGAAGAAATGTAAGCAAAGCAGGGATTTTTGTGGCAGAACAGTGAACTGGTGAAACTCAGTAGATCCCTAATTTTTATCCAGCCACACAAGTGGCCCTGCAGTGGATACTTCTTGTATTGCAGATGAATTTCTAAGTTTTGAGATAATTGCTTGCCTAAGACAACTTGTGAATAATTTGAATTGAAAAGAACAGAGAAATGTAAAAGTAATATAGAACATCTGTCTTAATCAGCCTTTCTCAACTTGTGTACTATGAAAAAGCCACCGAAACATCCTTCAGGCTTTGAGAAACTGCAGAAGTGTTGTAATGGTGAAGAATATGGTTGGAAAGCATAGTTGGGTGCCACCTGGGAGTGTCTCATCATTGGCTTTTTTGGGAAGGGGAGTGTTTGTCAACATGAAAATATATGGTCATATTGCCCAATAAATTTTTAATACATTTTAAAATATATAAAAAATTGATTAACTCCCACTCATTTGGGAAACTCTTCCAGGGCCATCAAGAAACCCCAGGGTTTCACAAAGCCCTGGTTGAGAAAGTCTGGTCCAAATTGACCTAGGTAACAATAGTCTGAAATAAATTAGCATATTTAAATCAGTTTTTATCTGTTTATTTTTAACATATGCCATATTCTACATTCTAGGCCCTTCCAAACAATTTCAGTTATAATTGGCACATACACAATAAAAATTATACTTAATAGTCTCAGAAAGTGACAACAGTGCTACTAATAATGGTCTCTAAATGATGAAAAAACTCATGCGATCCTACTATCTGTAGGATTACCTTCTTGGTGAGGTCCAGAGTTCCCCCACAATCTTCAGACTATAGATACCAGTTCCCGTGAAGAAAATGGTATCTTCAGAATATGAACTCCTTGGCGTTATATCCCTACTAAACTCACACTGCAAACGCTGCCATCTCCGAAGTACTACTGCCAGATCTCTAAAGAATTTCCCAACTTGGAGTTGGCAACGCTAATTATCTACAATGTTCTTATTACTCTGCTGCCGTCAAGCATATCATCCACACATGGTAACAGCGGTTTCTATAGATCATTTATGAACCAGGAAGCTTTAAGCTCTGTCATGTTGATTACTTTTCTAACCAATGACTTCACCTGGATGTGCAACCAGTTGGCATTTGATGCTATAACTGATGCAAATATAGCTGCAATCTTGTAGCATCAGGATTTTTATGTCTCAGCAAGTAAGATATTTTCATAGGTAAAAATCAAATGCAAGTACAACTCAGTGCTGGGTCTTAGACCTGACTACCTTATCACCCGGACAAAGTAAATCAGCAACTCCTCTGAAATTGCAGATACAATGGTCAATGATCAAAGCTGGTTCTGAAGTAATATTTCACTGCACTGTTGGTGACATTGTTTGAAATTTAAAAGCAATACATAGAAGTATATCTAGCAATAAATAGAGGAATAGATGAAGAAAAATCATGAGAGCTTTTTACAAAGAATAAGAATCTTTACATTTTTAATGCATACATCATAACTGGGGGGAAATCAATTACTGCAATTCTTATTGAATGAAAATAACACTCTTTGAAAAGAGAATGGTTGTTCAAGATGGAAGAACTGTAGTAGATCTTTTCTATATAAAGAATTGGTCAGGTAACAAGGAAATGGTTACTCAGCCTGGAAAGTTCTGTTTTTCCACTCAAGCGGCAGTCGGTAATGCGGGAAAAAACAAAGTATGATGATTTGTGGGAAGAATGTGGCATGGGTTGCCATTTTTGGTGGCAGATATTCTCTGCAGCAAAAACTAAATCATCCCAAAACATATTAGGGATGTTTTTGATGCCCTTCAATTTCACACATGTGTATTATTGTTTATCTTCTGTGTGCATATAGGGAACAGTCATACAAAAAAAGACCCATTAATCCATCACATTCAGCATTGTTCTAACCCTTTAATGATGGTGGCTAAAGTCTGATACTGTAATACTTCTCAGCTCTTCTACCTGCAATCATTTAAACAGAGATGCCCAACCTTTTGATCTATAGCCCCATCACCACTCTTATGCATCCACAATGTAGCCATTAGTAATCTTAAGAATACCCATAGTATGTCATAGGCCTATTATGCGCGGCCGCTGAAACGGCGGCATGGAGAATGTGGAGGAGGAAGAAGCGAAGCAAACCGCTTATGCACAGGATGGAACGCAATGGCGGCAAAATCCAGAGTATCCGATCATGCACACGGCTACTCCGGAGCCGCTTCTGGTTGCGCCCTGGTCCCGGGAAGTTCCACTTTCTTCCACATCTCTCTGACACGGCTTTTTCGGCAGCATACGTTGACTCTGCACCCAGTTGCCGCCTGCAGCGTGCGTAATTGGTGATTTTAGCCACCGCCATTCCACCCTGAATATGGACCTTCCATTCCATGCATAATGGGCCATAGTGGTATCACAGGAGCTTTCAAAAAGGACTATCATTCTTGCGGTGTTTCAAA